>NC_091620.1:80020601-80629828 GCF_027580195.1 Bos mutus | reverse complement strand
CTTCTTTCCCCCTGCCCACCATCTGTCACTATGGTCTGTGGATTATTTAATCTTCTTCCACTCCCCATGTCCAGCACTGGTTTTTTAGTTCCAACCATTGTCATTACTCTCCAGCCTGACCATACTAGCTTTTTGTCTTCTTCTCCCCATTCATATGTGGCTTTTCCCCAGTCCACTTTCAATCTTCTTCCATGCTGGCTTCTTGAAGCCTCAAGTACAAATATGATTATTTTGTATTTTAGCTTTTATGACTCTGTAATTCTCAGAATACAATTATTTTTGTTTAGTACTTCTGTATCATTATAACAGGATGTCTGCATTCTTAGCTTTGCTGCTTTGGGCCATCAGTTTAGTTGCTCAGTCATGTCCAGCTCTTGGCTACCCCATGGACTGCAGCATGCCAGGCTTCCCCCGTATTCTTCTTTTATTCAACCATTTTGAAGCATGTAGAGCTCCTGAAATGCCTTATGCTTTTTTTTTTTTTTTTCCAGCCTCTGTTTTCTGCACAAGACATTCACTGAATCAGTCACTCACTTCACTACTCTTCTTTAAAACTGTACCACTTCCTCCTGGAAGTCTTTTTTGACCACCAACCTTTTGACTCTCAAAACATTTACTCACCTCCTGAGAGGCAGTACTGTTGTTAATAGGGTGTATGATACAAAAGCAAAATTGGATGTAAGATGCTTTGTCTCTCTTTCTCCATTAGATGCAGATCAAACTGAGAAGAATGGTCACGATTTACTTTAATTCTGAGAGCATAGTCAAGAGTTATTATTGTGCATTGAGGGACTGAATACAATGCTGGAATTAGACCTCTAGAATTCAATCTATTACAGTAAGAAGACCCAAACCATCTTTAATGTCACAGTATTCCTTTTGTGCCGTGTATTTTTGTTTGGATGTTTTGGTGTTGCAGCAAAATTGTGTGAGATTTATCCTTGAAATACTGCACTAGATCCTAAAGCTTTCTGTTAATAAAGTGAACAGTGGGAAAGGAGGTCTGGAGATGGGGTAGAAGAAGCCATAGAAGACCAACTTTTATGGAGACTTAACTGAAGATTTTTCATTCAGGAAGTCATTTGCCATGTAAGAAGACCATGGCAGTGGCGGTAGGAAAAAATGGCTGAAAATGAGGTGAAATTGGAGGCAGGGAGACTAAAGGCTGTTGTGAGAGACATAAGTGAGTTTGGCCGTGGAGTGAGAAGACTGAGAGATACACGGATCTAGAACCAGTGTGGCCTGGTCATTTACCATCTCATGACATTTCATCAGATCAAAAAACTTTAAGCCGCTTGTAAAAGTTTGTGTGCAGACTGTTTAGATCAGGTATTGAATCCTTTATAGTATTTTTTTATTACTTTATAAAAAGGTTTACTTGTTCTTTTGAACATTTTTCTTTAGGTAAAAGACCAAATAAATGAATACAGGGGGATAACTTAAGAATTCATTTGATGCCATTGAGGAGATTTATGAATCTACTTTCCTAGTTACACTAAATGATTATTTTATGAGGAATCCTTTACTGTAGTTTAAAGCTATGTCAGAATAACTTGAATTTATTCAACCAATTTGGCCGATACATGAAAACTTTTGTGGGATATTAAGTTATGAATGAAAATTAAAAATACATGAATTATTAGAATAGAAAAAGAATTATTTCTTAAGGTATTTGTTGAACTGGCAGTAGCTAGGACTGATAAATATAAATTCAACATCAGTAACTATAACAAATACATTAAAATCTGAACAAGTAATGCTTACTATGTTGTAAGCATCCTGAAAACTAATATAGTTGATATATTTTTTCTTTTTATATATAGATGTCTATCTTTATAAATGATAAAATAAGTTATGAGTGCTCTGTATGCCTGTATGCTTATTTGCATATGGCAATTTTTTATTTGTATGCAACTAGAGATACAAAGATATAACCTCATTTTGTCTTAGATACAGAATTAGATTTCATCCATACCTTTATGGAACATGACTCAGTAAGCAGCGATCTGTAGTACAAAAGATTTATTTTTTGTTTAATTTCACTCTGAAGCAGTGCATGGTATTTAAGTGATTGTTCTTTTTAATTATAGCAACCTACTATGTGCTGTGTTTCAGTGCATCTAATCTTTCCATCTTAAAATCACCAGGCAACTCTTTGTTCTGAAACTAGTTGACAGAAACTCTTAAGTACTAAGCAGTCTGTGCCTCATTGACAGAATCACCCTTGCCCCCACGAGCCTTGTTATCCTTCTCCAACCGTACCTCGTTAGTCAGCTCCAATACTTTTTGATCCTTCTTTGTAAATTCAGTAGTCTAGATTTGTATGTAGACACTAAATTCCCTATGCAGTTAGGCAGTCTCAGAGCAAAGGCAAGAGATTTCCCATATCTAATTTAGTCTGCAAGTCTTGGCCAGAGTTTCCTCTCTGCCTTAAAAGAACTGTGTACCCATCATTCTGTGTGTGTGTGCATGCATGTGTGTATGCCTGTGTTGTGTCTGGTATGTATATTAGGTCTTATATAATTTAATATCCCCTTTCAGAGTTTTAATGTTTTCATTTGTATTCACCAGTATGTATTCACCAGTTGTATTCACAGTCACTGTGGTTTATTTTCAAGAGCACTGGGAACATTCCATATGAAAAAATTATCCTCACTGAAATTATACAGTACATTACATACTATCATTACAGAGATTTTTCTTTTTCATTTTTGCCTTCTCTTGTAACAATGTAAGTGGTTTGGGAAGGGTAACAAGCTGTTTTCTTCTTGAGATTTATAACAAGAAAATTAAGTAGTATTTCTGAACGTTAATTTAGGGCCAAGGAAAGAACAAAGATTCTTTGAGGAAAAGAGAGGATGTTAGATTTTTATCACTCATCCTAGCATTTTAGCAGCATGGTCAGAATGGCTCCATAAATATATATTTTAAAAAAATCTTTTAAATGCTGAGTATTAAGAGGTAAATAAGAAAATAATGACAGAGGCAGATAGCGTTTATTGTGCAGTTAGTAAGTGACAGAAGTGTTCTAAGTACATATAACCCTCAGCACAGGGCTGTGAGGCAAACACTATTGTCATCCCCATTGTGCAGGCAAGGAAAATGAGGTTTAGAGAGGAGAAAATGCTTTCCCAAGGTCAAATGTATACTACACAGAGACTCAGCCTTTCGGTGGAGGGCAGTAAGTAACAATATTCTTTGCTCATGCTGCATACATACACGTGTGCTGTGTTTAGTCACTCGGTCATGTCCAGCTCTTTGCGACCTCATGGACTGTAGCCTGCCAGGCTTCTCTTTCCATGGAGATTCTCCAGGCAAGAATACTATAGTGGGTTGCCATTTCCTCCTCCTGAGGATCTTCCCACCCAGGGATCAAACCCCACTCTCATATATTACAGGCCGATTCTTCACCGTTTGAGCCACCAGGGAAGCCGTGCATATACTGAGTTCTAAAATGCCGATTTATTTAAAGGAAAAAGCATCATCAGCAAAATAAGTGGGCATCTAAAAATATCACCTCAATTTGAAGTTCTTTATATTTGGTCTTAATTGAGCATTTATTCTTAAATGGCTTTGACTTCACCTCTGTGTTCTCATAGCTCCTGATTTCTTTTTTAAACTCATGTATTTATTTCCCTTTTTAAAGTTTAAATTTTAAAAAGGTTTAGAATATTTTTGTCTGTTTTTTGTTGGTTCAGAATTAGCAAGCTGTATTTACTAAATATTGCTCTAATGCCTACAATGCGGGAGACCCAGGTTCAATCCCTGTGTCGGGAAGATCTCCTGGAGAAGGAAATGGCAACCCACTCCAGTATTCTTGCCTGGAAAATTCCATGGACGGAGAAGCCTGGTAGGCTACAGTCCGTGGGGCCACAAAGAGTCGGACACAACTGAGCTACTTCACTTAATGTATAAAATGGATATTTAACAATCTTTCCAAAAATTTTAGTTATAAATAGTCACATTTATGATGAAAATGACTTTATAAAATAGTGTCAATGGAGGAAATTGTGTTGTCTTCCTTAGGTAATTTCTGTAAAGTTCCAACTTTATGTTTACAAATTATGCAGTATTTCCAAAATGTAAAATTAAAGTATTTCACTATATGATTCCAGTGAAGAGTATCTCATGATGTGAGAGGGTTTAAATGAATTAGAGGGTGGACATAAGGAATGTAGTTTTATTGAAAAATAGAGTTATATTTAAGTTGCTATATCTGAAAGAAGTTATTGTTCAAGTAAAAGAAAATAACTGACAAAATTTTAATGTTTATTCCAGCTAAGGAAAGGACTATAATCATATCATACACCCTGACATCCTTTTATTCATAGGCTTATTTGACATTCATGCTAACTCTATCTGGCGCCCTTAATGTGTTTATTTTTATTTTTTTTAGATGAAGGGACAACAGAAGTATAAGACATTAAATGACTAGTTTGAAGTTGAGGCTGTGCCCATGAGAGAGAAACTTAAAATGCTTGCAAGATAAACATTTTGCCTCCTAATCTTATGACATTCTTGTGCATAATACTTCTACCCCTTCAAGAAAAATTTTGCAAGTAATTATCATTTTATTAAAAATGACATTAAAAATCCTCAATTAACCAACCCATTAGGTCTGAATGTCTTCTATTCTCCTTGCATTATTCTTATTTTCTTTTATAAAAGTTGTTTCTCCTGAAGTCCTTCTATGTGCTCTGCAATTTGCACATTTTTTTTAAAAGCAGAGCAGCTGTGTTCTGAGTATTAGCCAGGTGCTCAGTCTATGGGAAACTAGACATTGGGAGCAACACCAGAAATCTCAGCAATACAGAGGTTAGAGCATTGACAAAGACAAGAACCTTTTAATATTTGTACCAAATTAACAGTAGGAATAAGGCTTATCTCCTCATCAGGGCCCACAGTGGGAGGTGTGTGGTGGTGCCTGAGATATGATTAGAGAGATTAGATTTGGTCTTCCCATCTCCCTGTACTTTATTAATATTTCATTTACACTGGCATTAGATTAGATTCCTTTAGCCAAATCCACCAAAAAGATTCGTTCATTTTAATATTTATGAACACTGCTTATACCTTAAAGTGGATTTTTTTTGTTTGTGTGCTTAATTGGATCAGTGGGTTTCTTCTTATTAACATTTTTCTTTTTTGAGATGAAGGTTGATGAATTAAATTAGTGACATCTGGCTCAGCTCTTGGACTAAATGCAACTCCTTTAATGACTGTGTTATATACTGTGGGATAAAATGAACATTTGCTATAAAGATAAAATTAAATTTAGTTTAGAATCATACAGTGTTGAATCATTTTTTTAAAAAAGCAAAACTCATAATATTTTTTGAATATCTAAGAACAGGAAGAGGGAAGGATAACATTTTTGGGGGAAGAGTGTAGCAGTAAGTACATGGCCTCTTATTAATTTATTCATTTTATTATTTAGTTGGTATATTTATTTTTAATTAATTTTTATTGGAGTATAGTTGCTTTACAACATTGTATTAACTTCTACTGTACAGCAAAGTGAATTATCCATATGTAGTCATATATCCCCTCCCTTTGTGGTATTGGAGAAGACGCTTGAGAGTCCCTTGGACTGCAAGGAGATCCAACCAGTCCATTCTGAAGGAGATCAGCCCTGGGATTTCTTTGGAAGGACTGATTCTAAAGCTGAAACTCCAGTACTTTGCCCACCTCATGCAAAGAGTTGACTCATTGGAAAAGACTCTGATGCTGGGAGGGATTGGGGGCAGGAGGAGAAGGGGACGACAGAGGATGGGATGGCTGGATGGCATCACTGACTCAATGGACCTGAGTCTGAGTTAACTCCGGGAGTTGGTGATGGACAGGGAGGCCTGGCGTGCTGCGATTCATGGAGTGGCAAAGAGTCGGACATGACTGAGCGACTGAACTGATCTGAACTTTGACTTCCTTTCCATTCAGGTCACCACAGTGTATTAAGTAGATTCCTTATACTATAGAGTATGTTCTCATTAGTTAACTTATTATACATAGTATCGGTAGGGTATATATGTCAATCCCGATCTCCCAGTTCCTCCCACCCCATTTTTCCCCCTGGTATTCATATATTTTTTCTGTATGTCCTTGTGTCTATTTATTTTTTGCAATTAAGATCACCTATACCATTTTTCTAGATTACCCATTGTATATTAATATACAATATTTGTTTTGTCTTTCTGACTTACTTTGCTCTATGATTTTCATTCCTTTTTGTGGCTGTATAATATTTCATTCAATGGCACTAAAACATAGCTTTAAAATCCTTATCTCTTCAATTATATGAGAATAGTGTGTTAGAGGGAGAAGGCAATGGCACCCCACTCCAGGACTCTTGCCTGGAGAATCCCATGGATGGAGGAGCCTGGTAGGCTGCAGTCCATGGGGTTGCTAAGAGACACGACTGAGTGACTTCACTTTCACTTTTCACTTTCCTGCATTGGATAAGGAAATAGCAACTCACTCCAGTGTTCTTGCCTGGAGAATCCCAGGGGCCGGGGAGCCTGGTGGGCTAACGTCTATGGGGTCACACAGAGTTGGACACGACTGAAGTGACTTAGCAGCAGTGGGTTAGAATTTCTGGGACTGAAAATGAAATTTCTCAACCCAAAAAGTGTGAAAATATAGCCTGAAGTATTGACATAATTTAGTGTGAAACAATAATATTTTTAAATGTATCAGCTTTCATTTGAAGAAGTTTTCCTGTGGCTTTTTGTGGACAGAATTTGTTGGGAATATTGCTTTTTACAAAGTGAATTGATCTTGTTTATATTTGTGCTTGAGCAAAGTTTCTAAACTTGTGCCCTGCTGACATTTTGAGCTGAGTGATTCATTGTTGTGGAGATTGTCCTGTGCATTGTAGGAGGTTTAGAGTGTCTTGGGTTTCTACCTAGCAAATGCCAATAGAACTCCTAGTAGTCTTTCTTTTCTATTATTTTGGCCCTGCTTTGTAGCATGTGGGATCTTAGTTCCCTGACCGGGGATAAAACCCTTGCCCCTTGCATCGGAAGCTCAGACTCTTAAATCCTGGACCTCCAGTGAAGTCCTGCCTCCTCCTAGTGTTTTGTTTTTTTTTTTTTCTTTATTTTTCATTGAAGGATACTTGCTTTACAGTGTTGTGCTGGTTTCTGCCATACATCAGCATAAATCAGCCATAGGTATACATATGTCCCCTCCCTCTTTGAAACTCCCTTGCACCCCCTACCCCATCCTACCCTTCTAGGTTGTCACAGAGCATCAGGTTGAGCTCCTTGCATCATACAGCAAATTCTCACTGGCTATAGATTGTGCAAATGGTAATATGTATGCTTCAGTGCTACTCTCAACTGTCCCAGTCTCTCCTTCCCCTGTTGTGCATGCAAGTCTGTTCTCTGTCTCTTTTGCTGCTCTACGAATAGATTTATCAGTACCATTTTTCTAGATTCCGTATATATGTGTTAATATATGATATTTGTTTTTCTCTTTCTTAACTTATTTAACTTGTAAAACAGGCTCTAGGTTCATCCACCTCACTAGAATCGACTCAAATGTGTTCCTTTATTATGGCTGAGTAATATTCCATTGTATGTATGTATCAAAACGTCTTTATCTGTTCACCTGTCAATGGACGTCTGGATTGTTTCCATGTCCTGGCTATTGTAAATAGTGCTGCAGTGAACATTGGGGGTACATGTATCTTTTAGAATTGTGGTTTTCTCAGGATATATGCCCAGTAGTGGGCTTGCTGAGTCATATGGTAGATTTACTCCTAGTTTTTTAAGAAATCTCTAGACTATTCTCCCTTGCGGCTGTATCAATTTAGATTCCCACCAGCAGTGTAAGAGAGTTTATTTTTTCCACATCCTCTCCATCGTTTATTGTTTGTAGATTTTTGATAATGGCCATTCTGACAAGTGTGAAGTTACATCTCATTGTAGTTTTGATTTACATTTTTCTCATAATAAGCAATGTTGAGCATTTTCTCATGAATTTATTAGCTATCAGTATGTCTTCTTTGGAGTGATGTCTGTTGGAGCTAATCAGTGAATCTAGTAAAGTCACAGGATACAAAATCAATACACAGAAATTTCTTGCATTCCTATACACTTAACAATGAAAAATCAGAAAGAGAAATTAAGTAAGCAATCCCATTCACTATTGTAACAAAAAGAATAAAATATCCAAGAATAAACTTACCTAAGGAGACAAAAGAGCTGTATACAGAAAACTATAAGACACTGATGAGCGAAATCTAAGGTGACATAAACAGATGGAGAGATATGGCAAGTTCTTGGATTGAAAGAATCAATATTGTGAAAACAACTATACTGCCTAAAGCAATCTACAGATTCAGTGCAATCCCTATCAAATTACCAATGGCAGTTTTCACAGAACTATTATAGAACAAAAATTTTCACAATTCGTATGGAAACACAAAAGACCTCGAATAGCCAAAGCAATCTTAAGAAAGAAGAATGGAGCTGGAGGAATCAACTGTCCTGACTTCAGACTATACTACCTGTCTTGACCATCAAAAATGTCTCTAGATATTGCTGAAAGGAACAGTCTCAGTTGATTGAGAAACAGTATTTACAAGTGCATAGGTGATTTTTACTTCTTCAGATTTGAAATTCTAAATTAGAGCTACATAAATAATGAAAGCTAGAAATAAATAGCTCATGAACAGTGAGGATCTTGAAATGTGACTTATTTGGGTGCTGTGTCTATGACTGCCTCTGCATGAATTTTGGTAAATTACTCTTTCTAGATTTTATTTTTATCATCTAAAAAAGAGTGATATTTTTAGGTTGCTGCAAAAGTAATTGTGATTTTGCATTTTTGAATTTTTCCATTTGATATTGGAATACATTCTTATATAAATGTGATTGTTATACATCATTTTAATGTACATTTCTCACTGTATTTTTTTGCTAATGACTTAATACTTGCTGTTTATTTTATATTTATTTTATACATAGAAATGATATTCAACAAAAAGCAAATTTGAGCAGTTTTTTTATTTGAGTTCAAAATGGATTGTAAAGCAGCTCAGACAACTCACAACATCAACAAAACATTTGATCCAGGAACTGCTAATGAATGTACAGTGCAGTGATGGCTCTAGAAGCACATGAGAGCCTTGAATGTGAGGAGTATTGTGGCCAGCCATAGGAAGTCAACAGTGACCAATCGAGAGCAGTCATTGAAGCTGATCCTCTTAGAACTGCATGAGATTTGGCCAGGAACTCAATGTCGACCATTCTACAGTCGTTTGGCATATGAAGTAAATTGGAAAGGTGAAAAAGCTCAATAAATGGGTGCCTCATGAGCTGACTGAAAGTCAAAAGAATTGTCATTTTGAAATGTCCTCTTCTCTTATTCTGTGCAACAACAACAAACTATATCTTGCTCAGATTGTGACACATGATAAAAAGTGGGTTTTATAAGACAATCAGCAATGACCAGCTTAGTGGACTGCGATGAAGCTCCAAAGCACTTTCCAAAGCCAAACTTGCACCAAAAAAAAGGTCATGGTCACTGGTTGGTGGTCTATTCCTGGTCTGGTCCGCTACAGCTTTCTGAATCCTGGAGAAACCATTACATCTGACAAGTGTGCTCAGCAAATCGATGTGATGCACCAAAAACGGCAGCTCCTGCAGCTGGCATTGGCCAGCAGAAAGGGCCTAGTTCTTTTCCATGACAACACTTGACCACACATAGCTCAACCAGTTGCTTCAAAAGCTAAATGAATTGGCTACAAAGTTTTGCCACATCTGCCATATTCACCTGGCCTCTCACCAACTTATTCAAGCATCTCCAAAACTTTTTGCAGGGAGAATGCTTCCATAAACAGAAGGAGGCAGACAATACTTTCCAAGAGTTCATCAAATCCTAAAGCACACATTTTTGTGCTACAGGAAAAAACAAACTTGTTTTTTTGTTGACAAAAATGTGTTGATTGTTAACGGTTCCTATTTTGATTAATGAAGATATGTTTGAGCGTAGTTCAGTTAAGTTTAGTCACTCAGTCGTGTCCAACTCTTTGCGACTCCATGAACCGCACCACACCAGGCCTCCCTGTCCATCACCAACTTCCGGAGTACACCCAAACCCATGTCCATTGTGTCGGTGATGACATCCAACCGTCTAATCCTCTGTCGTCCCCTTCTCCTCTAGCCATCAATCTTTCCCAGCAACAGGGTCTTTTCAGATGAGTCAGCTCTTCACATCAGGTGGCCAAAGTACTGGAATTTCAGCTTCAACATTAGTCCTTCCAATGAACACCCAGGACTGATCCTTTAGGATGGACTATTTGGATCTCCTTGCAGTCCAAGGGACTCTCAAGAGTCTTCTCCAACACCACAGCTCAAAAGCATCAATTCTTCTGTGCTCAGCTTTCTTTATAGTCCAACTCTCACATCTATACATGACCCCTGGAAAAACCATAGCCTTGACTAGACAGACAAAAGTTGACAAAGTAATGTCTCTGCTTTTTAATATGCTGTCTAGGTTGATCATAACTTTCCTTCCAAGGAGTGGGCTTCTTTTAATTTCATGGCTACAATCACCATCTGCAGTGATTTTGGAGCCCATAAAAACAAAATCAGCCACTGTTTCCCCATCTATTTGCCATGAAGTGATGGGATCAGATGCCATGATCTTAGTTTTCTGAATGTTGAGCTTTAAGCCAACTTTTTCAGTCTCCTCTTTGACTTTCATCAAGAGGCTCTTTAGTTCTTCTTCACTTTCTGCCATAAAGGTGGTGTCATCTGCATATCTGAGGTTATTGATATTTCTCTCGTCAATCTTGATTCCAGCTTGTGCTTCCTCCAGCCCAGCGTTTCTCATGATGTACTCTGCATATAAGTTAAATAAGCAGGGTGACAATATACAGCCTTGACATACTCCTTTTCTTACTTGGAACAGTCTATTGTTCCATGTCCATTTCTAACTGTTGCTTCCTGACCTGCATATAGTTTTCTCAAGAGGCATGTCAGGTGGTCTGGTATTCCCATCTCTTGAAGAATGTTCCACAATTTATTGTGGAAATAGATGTTTTTCTGGAACTCTCTTGCTTTTTCCATGATCCAGCGGATGTTGGCAATTTGATCTCTGATTTCTCTGCCTTTTCTAAACCAGCTTGGACATCTGGAAGTTCACAGTTTACGTATTGCTGAAGCCTGCCTGGGTTGGAGAATTTTAAGCATCACTTTACTAGTGTGTGAGATGAGTGCAATTGTGCAGTGGTTTGAGCATTCTTTGTCATTGCCTTTCTTTGGGATTGGAATGAAAACTGACCTTTTCCAGTCCCGTGGCCACTGCTGAGTTTTCCAGAAGCCTAGTTATAATGATTTAAAATTCATGGTCTGAAACCACAATTGCTTTTGTACCAACCTAATAGTGTCTTGTTTCAAGTGTCATTTTTAGTAAAATGTGATAGTGGATAGAAAATAGTTAACTTATCTGCTGCTCTTAATACAATATACTGACTGTTACTATCAGTGGAAATAGTTTAAATAATACATGCTAATTTTATCTTAGTGCAAGTCTATGATAATGGTATGATTAAATGGCAATAGTATAGTCAACATTTTGGACAGTTCCCTTTTTTAAATTATTTAATTGTATCATATTTAGTGTTGTTAAAAAAATTGTTACTATCCACTCCCTTATATAACTTTAAGATTTACAAGTCTTAGGAAAGACCTGCCAAGGTATTTTATGTTTTATAAAGTATATTTGTGGTGCATATTTATCAAAGTTATTTTATATTTTCAGTAAATCATAAAAATTGTTTTTCTTTTTTTTCTAGCATATTTTTGCTTCATTTCAAAGCTATAGTTGATATTATAAATAATCTTAAGGTTTTTCAAATAGTTATATAGTGCCTTCAACACACGGTGAGGCCCAGAACCCTGAATAAGTCAACAAAATAAATTCAGACTTAAGTGGGAGCAGTAGTGGAATACTTCTTGGCTGAAGTTCGAAGGAGAAAATTGGATTCTGAACTTGTTAACGATTCTACATTCATGTCATAAACAAGATACAGCTATGTCACATATTTTAGAAGAATTAGCAGCAAATGAAAGGTCCTTTTTTATGCTGTTACAAATTAGATTTTTCTTTCTTCCCTTGAGAAGCCAAACTGAACAAAAGAATCCTCTACAAGAGAGAATTGCTGAACACCAAGGCCATGTTTTTGAAAACTAAATATAAGAAGAATAGAAAGAAACACATGCTTGGCTTTCTGAATCGATTAGCAGTAAAATCCTTTTATACCATTCAGATTAGGGGCCCCAAAGTCAAGGTTTGCTTTCCCAGCATTCATTGCTTTTAATCAACTTAGCCTTGAATATCTATGAAAGATTTGTTTTCACAAACTCTAATTTTCAAACAAAGATTAAAATCTTAATTTCTTAAAAGTTGACAGAAAAGCAGTACTCATGTTACTCCTAGAAGTCATAAGACAGTTAGCTAAGTTCATTAGAAATGGCAGCAGGTTCAAGGCTAGATCACAATTGGCCGGTATGTCTTACACAGTGAAAAATACATAAGCCACTCATGTACTTCTATGTACACCCATGTACTCCATTCGAGCAAGAAATTAGAAATTTGAATGTGTGAATATAAAACGTTACTACTACTTTAGGAGGCAGATAAGAAAGGTGTGGGTGCATATAGAATACACTATATTAAATAAGGCCATATATATCCAGTATATAATTGAGAAAATAAAATACAATATGATTTTAAAGACTGACAAATGATTTATGGAAAACCAATCAGAACTATTCCCTATGTTCTTGAGTATATCTGTCTTAATAGACAGCTAAGTTTTATTGGTGGACAAGAAGTATTTCAAGGCCTTTTAGAAAGATCATTTATTCTGGAGTTATTACATAAAATACAGTTGAGCTACTAGTTTATATCAATATTTATGCAAGTAAAGAAAATTCCTTGTGTCTTGGTTTCTTGCTCAGGATATTTATATAAAGATAATGCTTTACAGAAAAAATAATTACATTTGAAAAGTTTCAGCATTGCCAGTGTTCTGCATTAGTTTTATTATGCCATCATTTGCAAATGACCCAGTTACTTCAGTATTGTTTTTCCTTAGTTTTGCTGATAATATAGAATTGCGGAAATGTTGGGCACTTTAGTAATCTCTGGATTAAGTATTTAGTTTTTACAAGGTTAAGAAGGTAAAAATCTACTTCTTATAGAATGCCAAAGTAATATATGTTTATTGTGTTATTTGCTCAGTTTTGTTCAACTCTCTCTGACCCCATGGACTGTAGCCAGCCAGGCTCCTCTGTCCATTGGATTTCCCAGGCAAGAATACTGGAGTGGGTTGACATTTCCTTCTACCCAAGATGGATATAAAAGAGGATTCATACTTATTTGTTTGCTTATATATTTTACGTATCTCCTTTTACATTTTTAACTGGATTCCAGTATAATTTGAGAAAAAATATTTCCTACTGCAGCAATTTATTTTTGTATTTTAAGGAATTTGAACAGTATAATTAAAAGAATGATTCTTGGTCTAAAATTCTCTGACTCAGGACTGAATATCTGTAGTCTCCCCATAGTATAAATTCTTTCAAATAGAATTGCTGGATTAATGACTGCATTTTGATAGATAGCTTTTGCCGAACTCTCCTCTGCACTAATTTTGTACTCCCATGGCAGATCCTTTTAATTTTTTTCTTGTGATAGACATTCAAATAAAAATTGTGGCCACAAGAATAATGATTGCACTCAAGTCTTTATAAATACACAACAACAAATGCAGCTCTCTTGTTACAAGAGAGCTCATTAAGTTTTATAAACTTTGCTTATTTATTAAGTGCACAATGCCATTTCTTTCATTCTGAGTAAATAACTTCAGGTGTCTATTCTGCAAAAGCTTTATGTACTTTTCTCATTTGCATATGAACAGCTTTTGTGGAAATCATTTTGCAGTGTCTTATCTGAAAAAGAATTTTCAAACGTATAATCTACTATTTTAAAACAGATCACCATCATGATAACATTTCAAAGTTTGACTTTTTCCCCCAATACATAAAAGTATAATTCTTTATCAGTGTATCAGAGCCTAATACTTAGTAGTTGTTAGATAATAAAACTGAGTAAGACTCTGAACACAAAGAAAAATTCATTAAAAATAATTAGATCTCAGTTGTTGCCTAATGTGAATTAAAGAACCAAGGAAACTGAAGAGACAGACTTCATTAATCCCCAATCTATTCTAAGTATCTGGAATATAAATAAACATGATTATTTTGTTGAGTAAAATATAACTGTATAATTCATGAATGTTTAAAAAAAAAGAGGATGTCCCTCTTTTTCTCTGCTATTTTGTGTAGTACCATAAATATTCATAGATAGTGAGTATCAGTTTAGGTTATCTATGTGAATATAAATTTTCATATAACTGGTCACTCAGTGTTCATTGGATCATGCTTTTGAATTTGAATTCACTAGTATCTCAGATGTGCTATGGATCTGACCCAACTCATGAATATTTACACACACAACTTATCTTTCTGAAGATAATCACATCCATAAAGATGGGAAACTCATTAGTTTCCAATAATGAGAAATGCATTAGGATGCTGGTCCCAGAACAATTTGCAGTATGCTTGTTTTCATTTTTTGGGTGAGTGATAAAACCTTAAAATACAAATACATATGCTGTATGTCTTTCTTGAAAGAAGCTCTTTGTTCTTTTATCTTCAAAACATCTTGCATATGTTTTAACCATGATTGTATTTGTTTCTTTTACTTACTGTGGTCACAGAAATGAATGGAAAAAAGTTAAGCAGTAATTCTACTCATTATCCCAAGCTAATGTCCATTATTTAGGCTTGGACATATATTCTCAAAGGCAAGATTTCCCAATCTGCTAATCTGCTGGGGGCATGGTACATATTTTACATATATTAAGACCCTCCAAGAAAGATGAGATTATCTCATATGTCATCTTTTTTGTGTAAAGGGAAAATAATATTCTAAGCTGATTAAACTTTTATCATGTTAGACATAGGATGCTATGATCATGGAGAGCCATAATTAACATTTATTAGCCACAATTAACATTAATTATATTTAGCCCATATTATAGCCTACATTATAATTGTTCCTCTTTCATTATAATGACTGGCATATGTTTGTGATACCTATGCAGGATCAGTTAGTCAGTATAAGTAGGTGTCAAAATCAATGACCTGTCCCTTGTTAGCACCACACTCTAATTGTTAGTTGAACTAACCAGAAAAAAGAAAATTATTGTTCATAAAGCTAGTAATAAGATATCAGCTACATCTACTTCTATTATTGATGTTGTCAAGCCTCTGAATGAGTTTTTCTTTATCAACATGTATGCATTTTTGTTGTTACAGAAATATAGTTAATAAGCTATTCTCAATGACAGACATCTATTTTTTTTTTAACTCAAGTAACAGATCAAACCATGTTAGTATATCACAGAGAATCATCAATAGTTGAGGAAAGTAGTCATCAAACTGTGTCCTAAGGTGCCCTGTAGGTTTCTTTAGAACTGCCTCAATTGGAGAAATGCTTCCCACCACCTCTCAGCCAGCAGAGCTTGACTATTGCCTGTTTTAAATTTTGTGTATCACAGTGGTTCTCAGCAGAAAGTAATTTTGCTCCCCAGGGCTTATGTGATGATATCTAAAAACAGTTTTGCATATCACAACTGGGAACATGGTACTGACATCTAGGGTGTAGAGGCCAGAGATGCTTGTAAACATCTACAAAGCACAAAACAACCCCCACTACAAAAAAGTCACCCAGCCCCTAAATGTCAGTAGGGCCACCATCATATAAACATTTGTTTGAAGAAATTATTCCATGTCTAAACTTTCTGATTACCACCAGATCAGAGTGCTTTTATAGATAAAGCAATAAAATATATATAACATTACTGTGCACATATATGAAAACAGGCTCAGTTACTAATTACAAATTTGAATTGACTGATTTTTCCATTCTTTCACTTTTGGTAGCAACAATTGTATTAAACGAACTCAACTGGACAAGTGCCTTAGATGAAGTTTTCAAGAAAAATCGAGAAGAAGATCCTTCATTATTGTGGCAGGTGTTTGGCAGTGCCACAGGCCTGGCCCGATATTATCCAGGTAAGTACTTAGTGGTTCAATAGGTATCAAGTAAAACTGTAAATACTAGACTTAGTTTTTCTTGACAACACTCTGTTACCTTCTCCTATTTGGTAAAAGATGGTTATCACATGGCTTTTGTAAGAAAAGTCACTTCTCCTTACATGGCTCTTTAACTACCTAAATCACTTTAAGTCAAAACACCTAAGAAGTAGCTGGAACCATTGTCATGTGAAATCAGGCTGGGCTGCCGTTGAGACTGTAAGCAGGTATCTGTGGACCTGGAACAGGAGGTTGTCATGAATCCTAAAACAGTTCTAAGAATCCAACTGCATAACATGGACCACGTTGTGAATCACGTTAGAGACCTGAATAGAAATTTTAGAAACTAATTGAAAGATCTCTTTCCAGATTTTAAGTCTGTGTGTTTATATGAAAGGCATTGATGCTTTTCTTTAATCAGTGAATGTGGATTTGTTAAAATGAGAAGAGGAATATATTTTACAAATTAACACGAATAAATCCTTGTGTAATGTCCTTTATTCTTATATAAAAGTTTAAGAGGAAATAAATTTATAATGAAAATGAAAGATTAATCACTAGTACATACTGAGAATCTATTGAAAAGACTTTAAGTGAAATGTCTGTTGGTATTTTTAACTTTTCCACCTTTCCAAGCAAGCTGACAAACACAAATGCATTTTCTTTCTCAAAGTGTGACTGAGTTACAGGATACATACTAGGTCATTAGGCTTTAAAAAGCACAGTATATATGAGAGTTTATTTAGACTTGCATTTTTTTAACATTTAACATTAGAGTTGTTAACAATAAAAAGTCACAACAGTGAAAAGGGGGTGAAATAGAAATTAGATAATGTATGTCTTTGTGAATAAAGTATGTGGGCATCATCAAACTAAATAGCTCTAAAATTAGGTAAAGATATATAACTTCTTGCAATTAGTGCCAGATAGTAAGATCATTGACAATGACTTTTTGCAGAAATCCAGTGGGCTAGGAAAGGCGTACTGGTATTTCATTGTTGAAAAAGATTCATGCACCACCAAAATGTAAACATTAATATCAGATGTTGGGGAGATATCACATAGCTCGTTATAATAGATGAATTTTCTCCTTGGAAATGCTGTTCAGTATAATACAAAACTTCTCCTAAAATACTGTTACATTACTAGTATGTTCAATATCATATATCAGGAATTTGAAAACTTTCATATGTAATATAAAGAAAAAGGTATTTATTGCTCATGTACATAGTAAACCCAATATAATAAACCTTAATATTATGGCAGGTCTTATCAAAGTACATTTATAATTATAATTAGTATGCAATAACACTAATACATAAATATAATTATTTATATTTATCAGTAACTTACAGCATTATGTAGCTTTAAAATGTATTAACTCAATACAAAATTCCATTTATGAGCAGCTGAGGATAGGAGGAAAAAGATAAGTAAGAGAAAATATGATAACAATGAGAAACCTAGAGCCCAGAACTACAGGGAAGTTGATAATGCTGCAAAAGAAAGAACACACATTATTATAAGAGAGAAATAGGAAGGAGAATGGAAGGAAAGATTGTATAAGAAAGGGAGAGAGAACATTGGTGTCAAGAGGTAGGAGGAAAGATAGATCCTATTATGTATGTTTTTCCAAGATGAGTCTTTTTACAAGTAGTTAACTTTACAGCATACTAATAAATCACCAATAAATTTTCTTTTAAATGCTAATTGAGGGATTATGGCTTTAATTTTTTTTTTTAATCCTAATCATATACTTCCTAACATGTTGACATTTGTCCACTTTTACCTTGGAAAAACTCCATAAAGATTTAGTTTAGTTGAATCCAAATGGTCCTCCCAGAATGTTAGTTGAGGAAGCAACCCTGGGCTTTCCTATAACTCCGTGTTTTTTAAGATTTGACTCAACAAATCATCTCAGAGTCTCATAATGGCTCTCTTGATTGCTATGGAATACACTCAATGAAATTTCATTGAGTCTATTTAGTGAGTATGTTGCTGAGGTGCTCTTTTATTAAAAAAAAACTTTGACATGTGAAAAGCTGTACATAGTTAACATATGTAACTGGATGAATTTGGAGATAAGTATACATTGGTGATACCATCACCACAATCAGTGTCATCAACCTATTTATCATCTGGAAAAGTTTCCTCCTACTCTCTTATTTATTAGTATATTTTGTGTTATAGAAACACTTAATATAAGATCTAGCCTGTATGGACGGAGGAATCAGCAGCCAAGATGACTATTCTCTTGTTCTCTGTCCATATCCACTCATCTAGTCCCTGCTTCAGCTACAATCTGTTCACCTGACTGACCTTCACTCTTAATAACAGGTAGAACCTAATTAATAAATTCCTACATACTTGCTCCCAGCCCCAGCTTGTGATTATTCTAAGCTTTATATCAGCTTTATATACCTGATAGCTTATCAAAGAGCAGTGAGGGGCATGCTCTCTGCTGCCTTCACTGGTAACCTATGAGCTAAGCTGAGATCAGTGTCAATTCTCCCTATAACTGGCAACTTCCTCTCCTTCCTTCCCTCATTCCCTCCCCACTCTCCACTTCCAGCTAAGAGTGGGCTATATTTCTGCCCACCAGCAGCCACACATGGTAGAGTATTGCTTCAGGACCTTGCTTCAGACCCATAAGATCCCCCAGTCTTTTAAACCTTTGATGTCTCTGTCACTATCTCCAGGCTCTTTAGCCTTAAAGCTGCAGGCCTGTGGAACACAGCCCAATATACCCTCTTAGCAAAATTTTAAGTGTTCTATACTGTATTGTTGTCTTCTGGTTCTGTGCTAAACAGAAGATCTCTAGGGCTTACTGGTTTTGTATAACTGAAACTTTGTACTCTTTAACTGATATTTCCCCACTTCGTACTTTCCCCTGGCAACCACCATTCTACTTTCCTTCTATAAGTTTGATTATTTTAGATTCCTCGTGTAAGTGATATCATATTGTCAGGGGCGAGTGTAGTTTCCTCGGTTCTGTCTCACTGCAGCAAAAATTTGAAATGACGGACCCAGTGTTACCTCTCTGTCACAGCTCAGTTTTATTTGGCAAGCAAAGGAAAATACATCCCCGAGGCATGAGGGTGGTTGACCCAAAAGAAGAGAGGGCTCAATCTTGGCTCCTCTTGTTATATGGTTTTCTCCTGCCCGTGAGCCCGCCCTATGTAAATTGGGCTAGCCAGGCTGTTTATTCCACCTGAGGTTCTCAGTCTGGTCCTGGGGTTTTCTTTTGTTCCATTTTTGCAGGCTTTTCCTTTCTTTTTCTTTTTCTTTTAGCCACCACCATTTTGGACTCCTTTTTCTATTCTAACTACCTAACCATATAGTACTTGTCCTTCTGTGCCTGCTTATTTTGTTTAGTGTAATATCCCTCAGGTTCATTGATATTGTCACGAATGGCATGATTTTTGTCTTTTTTAAGGCTAAGTGAGTTGATCTTCATGATAATAATGTTCTAATAGAATCAAATGTCTTTAGCAAAGACACTAAGACATTATTATAATCTAAAAGTGGACCTCTATATTTCTGTGTATGCTAAGGCATGCTTTCAACACATTTTAATGTCTTGCAGGTTTAAAGAGTTTTTAAAATAAAGGATTTAAAAAAATTTTGCAGTAAGCCATACTTTCCTCTCTGATTTTAGTCTTTCCATTTTGATACTGAACAAAATAATGTGAAACAGCTCATCCCTGATTACTATCTGTTAAAATGAAGGTCAAAATAGCCTTTAATTATTGTTAATTATCTTGTGAGTTGAAATAGAATAGATATTACCTAACTGGATTTTACATGGTAAGATTTGGACCTCAGGCTAGGATCTCCCTACTAACTGTGAGAAACTAGATGGGTCTTCTAAATTTTCTGAGCCTTACTCAGCAAATCTAAAAATAGATATGGGCACTAATGTTTCAATTTTAGAGTTCCCTGATGGCCTAATGGTTAGGACACTGAGCCACTGGATAGCCCAGGTTTGATCCCTGGTTGGGAAACTGAAATCTTGGGGCTTTCCAGGTGGCTCTGTGGTAAAGAACCCTCCTTCTTTGAAGGCAGGGGTTGAACACAGGTTCAATCCCTGGGTTGGGGAGATCCCCTGGAGAAGGAAATGGCAACCCACTCCAGTAATTTTGCTTGGGAAATCCCATGGATAGAGGAACCTGGTGGGCTACAGCTCATGGGGTCATGAAAGTCAGACATGAATTGGTGACTAAAGAATAACAACAATAACAACAAATGTTTCAATTTATCCCCTGAGAGTTGTGATCGATGAGACAATATAATGAAAAGTACTTGCAGTTACTCCACATGGTGGAGTTGGTCAGGAGATGTAGGTTTTAACCTATGACCTTAGTTAAGTCACTTCTCAAGAATGCCCAGTTAAATTTCAGTTTCAGATAACAAAGGACTTTTCAGTGTAAGTATATGATGTTTGAGAAATATTTACTCTTAAAAAGTATTTAGTATTTACTCTAAAAAATATTTTTTAATTAAAATTGATATTTAATTGGATGTCCTTAATTTTCTTTTCCTAAATTTATTAATCCTATCTCTCCGGCACTGAGTTTATGAGAAAATATGAGAAATAAACTTTCCTATTACCTCATGGCATTGTGAGGATCCAAGAATCTATTTCATGTATTAATATAAATGCAGAATTTGTGTTTTTTCTTCTTTTTTTAATTCTACAAGCTACCTTTAAAGCCTTTTTGCCATATTATTGTAAATGAGTTTGTAGAAACTAGAGTCCTCTAACTCACAATATAGGGTCTAAAATAAAGTGTATTCTTGTGAAATATTAAGATGCTGCTTAAAGCAGAGCTAATAGTATGAGTGGGTTAACCAGGTATATAACCTGATAGCCAGTATTTAAGTCTCACTGCCATATCTTGATATCATGGTACCCTTGGGGAAATATTCAGACTTGAACTGTTAAACAAAAAGGATAAAGTAGAATTAAGAGAAGAAAAAAATTAAGTGCTTCTTATTTGCTAAGACATTTAGGAAAAAGCCAGTGATGATTAGCCACTCTGCTGATTTCCATTTTTCAGGTTATTTAAACTGCATGGAGGCACTACACGAGGGCTCCAGAGCTGACATAATATAAGGGCACCTCTGTAGAGCCAATTCTGGATAGCAGTTTGATATGACTGGGAATGGATTTGACCTCTCACATCTGTCCTTAGATTGAATATCAGTAATTTGTCTGTTTTCTAATTTTGGTTGATATGTATGGAAATACGGTATAAAAATGGTTGTTGTATGTCTTTTTCTTCTTTTTTCCCCTTTTCGCCTTCTTTTCCTCTTCCTTCTCCACCTTTCCTTTTTCTCCTCTCTCCTCTCCAACTTAGCAGATAGTTAGGCTGTGTGATAATAGAAGGAGGATCATTGTATTGAGAGGAGTTCTTGATTTCATATTAAAACTTTCATGGCTAAGTCATATCTCTGAACCTGTTTCTTAACCAGTAGCTTGGGAAGATTGAAGAAGGTGATTTCCAAGGCAGGCACTACCTTTATTTACTTATGCATTTAGACCTTATTTGCTACACCACAGTCCTTGTTTTGTAGGGTAAACTAGAGGTACTTGCCCTAGTCATACAGCATGTCATGGCAGAGTTGAAGCTGGAACCCATATCTGATGACATCTTGTTGACTATGTGCTGACTGGACAATCAGTTTAATTTATGAGTGCTTTCTCAATTCCTGGGTTTGAAAGATCCCCTGGAGAAGGGAAAGACTACCGCTCCAATATTATGGCCTGAAGAATTCCATGGTCTATAGTCCATGGGGTTGCAAAGAAGCAGACATGACTTAGCGACTTTCACTTCACTTCCTTTAGAAGCCCTTAATTGATTTATATAAATTAACCTGACTGTTATTAAAACTCTTCTCAAGAGCTATCAACTGTTTGAATTTTTATGCATCATAAAAACTATAGGTATACACAACACATTTCATCCATTAGTGTCTTTTGAAATTGTACCAATTACTGCAATAATTAGGACTGTAATTAGGAGTTACTGGCTTGTCAGAATGCCAATATAGACAGCACTTATTCTTTTTAGGTAATTAGTTGCACTTATAAAGAAAGGAAAAAACTTAAATCTCAAACTTCATGTTACATTTTTGATTAATCATTTAATTAAATGTCTTATTGAACATTTGTTCTTTCTTCATCCTCTTTCATTTATTTGTTTCAAAAACACGGGTTTACAAAACAGGAACCTAGTATATGTTGAATTGTATTAAATATTCCTTATGGAGACACTTCCTTGTTCTTGGATCTGCTAGGATTTTGCTAAAATACAATGTAAAGGAACCCGTGTGCATAGTATATAGAGGGACATATTTTTGCCATGTGTATAGCCAGTTATTCTTAAGCTGCTTGACTCTTTTTGAAAAATACCTTTAAAATGTTTTAAACAGCAAATAACAGATGACAACAGAGCAGTCCAAAGAATACTTTTTTAGTTATTTATAAAGGGAGCATTTGCTAGATTTCTGGTTAATTTGAAGAAAACATGATAGCAATGGAGCCTCAGCATTTTGAGGTATTTATAAAAGAATAACTGCTTTCAGTGATCAGTTTTCTTCAAAAAAAAAAAAAAGCCTGATTTTTTTTTTACTTTGATATTTGTGAATGGATATGAAATTTAACTGTAAATATGTTTAATTATATTTGTTGAATGCTGTATGAATACACTTTAAGTTGAAATGATTACCTTATTGCTTTTTTATAATAATAATGATTAGAGTCCAAGCATCAGTTAGGAATAAAACTAGCTACCAGTTACAGGAAATCCAAAACAATGGTGATTTCAACACTATAGAGGTTTATTTCTTACTCAGTCAAAGAATATCAGTTACAGAGACCAGGGCTGCTAAGGAAGCCTCACATACAAGGGTTTACACTCCTGTCTATTTCTCTGACATTCTCTGAGTATATATTCTGCAGTGTCCACCATTGTTAACTTGTGTTTTTTTCTTAAGGAACAAAGAATAGTATTCCCTTTTTAAGGCACTTTCTGGAAATCACACAAAACCTTTCCTCTTAAGCAACATTGGCCAGAGTTTAGTGGTCTCATGGTCATAGTTTACCTTCAGTTTATATTGTTAATTATACAATTTGCTTTTCTGTATACCATTGATCAGTTGTATTACTTGCACAATCATCATATATATATATATATATAAATGCACACACATATACAGAAAATAATATATTTTTAAATTCTCACATGATCCCAACTTATAGAGGTAATTCTGTAACCTTATTTTTGTTTCCTTTGATATGACCCCATCTCTTACCTGAATCTGTCTTATTTTTCACGTATAAGGGTGGAAGAGTCGTTAACTTTACAGTCAACTGTGGGTCCAGTCATTTCACAAATGAGAGCAGTTAAGTAAGATCCTGATATGAAAATGGGATGTGCTCATAATTTGATGGAGGATAAAATTGTATGTAAAATGTCTGCATCTGTCTGTGTCTGTGCTAAGTCGCTTTAGTCGTGTCCGGCTCTTTGCGACCCCATGGACTGTAGCCCACCAGGCTCCTCAGTCCAGGGGATTCTCCAGGCAAGAATACTGGAGTGGGTTGCCATTTCCTCCTCCAGGGGATCTTCCAGACCCAGGAAAAATTAAACTTCCTCTCTGAGGTCTCCTGCATGGGCAGGCAGGTTCTTTACCACTATTACCAGCTGGAAGCCCTAAATATGTGCATGCTGCTGCGGCTGCTAAGTCGCTTCAGTCGTGTCCGACTCTGTGCGACTCTATAGACGGCAGCCCACCAGGCTCCCCCGTCCGTGGGATTCTCCAGGCAAGAACACTGGAGTGGCTTGCCATTTCCTTCTCCAATGCATGAAAGTGAAAAGTGAAAGTAAAGTCGCTCAGTTGTGCCCGACTCTTCGCGACCCCATGGACTGTAGCCCACCAGGCTCCTTCATCCATGGGATTTTCTAGGCAAGAGTACTGGAGTGGGGTGCCATCACCTTCTCCAAAATATGTGCATAAGTATTGTTAAAAATCTTTAGCTCTTTTTAAGTTCTAAAGTAGCTCATTTTATTCCTTTTTCTTTGATACATTGCTAAATTTGCTATCCATTTTTAGATACATAGAACCATCTTTGATGTGCAGCTCTTGTTGTGTTCAGTATATTTATTAAGAAAAATTTAAAACTCTTTTGTCAAAATTTAGACAACTTTTTAAGCACTTCTCTCAGATACACCGAATATAAAATTTGTAAGAAATACATCCTTTAGCCCCATTTTCTAAAAAGATTATTGAGTTATAAAAATGATAATCTTGTCCCTATAGAATCACAATTTACTTTTGTATCACTATTATCACCTAACTGGATTTATTTGCTTACAAAAGTAGAAACTTTTTTCTCTGTCAGAGTTCAGTTTTTCTCTGTCTAGCGTACATGTGAAATTATTTTCCAGTAAAATTCTCTTCATGTTTTACTTAATAGAACTTGTTGTGTGCAAGTTTATTTTTGCACTAGAGCTAATAATAACATATGGACCATCTAAATGATTAAGTCTTTGTGTACCATTTACTTTATTGAATATTTCATTTAATCTCACAACTTGTCCTTGTTATCTGCTACTTCTGCTGACAAATAATCCTTGTTAAATGGAAATGTTTTACATGGGCTGTCTGATATATGCAGAATTACCAGCAATTTGCTTTGTAACATGTGCTTTAATTTTTAAAACTTATGATTTATCCTTGGCTGTAATACCTTATAGCTGTATGAATTTCCAATGTTTATTTACCTAAATTAGAGAAGTGTTCTGGACATATGACCATACAGACATCAAAGGCACTCTCAGACCAATACAATACTATCGTTGAACATCAAGTCTAACTTCTTAGAAACAATGTTAAAATCTAAAAAGAATTTGATTAAATATGTCAATATACTCAAGTGTAAGTTGGAAGGAGGAAAACATAAACTAGCAAAACTGCTGTTTCTGAAGGAACTAAGGTTTCTAAGGATTCAGGTACCAATAGGAGAGAATTTTGCTCTGAAGAAGCTCATAGGTAGATGAGACAAGAAATGTCTTAAACACATTAACATGCAATGCAAAGAGACATCTAGTACATTTATTAAAAAGTTATCTGGAGTTAACTTAGATTATTACTTCTCTAGTAAAATGCAACTGTCTGGGATTGTTTACTTAATGACATCTGGCTCACTTAATGTGGCTTCAGGCCATCCCAAGAATCTAACCTAATCTACATTTTGAGTTTTACGGTGGCACCCCATTCTAGTACTCTTGCCTGGAAAATCCCATGGATGGAGGAGCCTGGTAGGCTGCAGTCCATGGGGTCACAAAGAGTTGGACATGACTGAGCGACTTCACTTTTACTTTTCACTCTCATGCATTGGAGAAGGAAATGGCAACCCACTCCAGTGTTCTTGCCTGGAGAATCCCAGGGATGGGGAGCCTGGTGGGCTGCCATTTATGGGATCGCACAGTCAGACACGACTGAAGCGACTTAGCAGTAGCAGCAGCGGTACAGTTAAACCTCCATGTACTCCAAATTGTTTTTCCCCCCTTTAGTATTTATTTGGTTTTATTTTCTCCAACCTGCCCCATTGTTCATATCCCTATATGCTTTGATCCCAGAGCCCCATTTCTAGTCATATACAACTTATCCATAATTCCAAATAGAATACATTTGGCTTTCCCCAGAGCAGTCTGTCTTTGTTTTACTCTCTCAGAGAACTGTTTTTTTAATCTAGATTACAACAGCTATCAAATTTTATCCTTCTTCAGAATTTATTTGCATATGCCCTTTAAAAAAAAAGCATGGCGATGTAAGTAATTGCAGGTAAACCCTGTGTGTATGTGTGACAGAGAGAAAGAGAAAGAGATCCGAGCAATAGAATGACAGTTGGCTTTTACAGGCATTTTTTAGTATGAGAAAACTTACTTTTTTTCTCTTTCCATGAGACTAAAAATATGAAGTCTTTTTGAATTTTAAAAATGCATTTTAACTTGTTAATTGAACATGCAATTAAATGTCATTCAAAACGGTGTTTTTACCCGAGAATCAGCCCTCAGTTCATCATTTTGTACTTTATTACTTCCTAGCAGAAATGAAAAACTCATACTCTTATTTTTAAGCATATTTACTAGAAAATGGCTCAACAGTGTGCATACTTTCTCAAGAATATTTCAGTATTCTGAGTTAACATATAGGTAAACACTTCAAATCAATGGTTTGATCACTGACATAGCACACCCCAAATGTCTTGTAAAGCAGAAATGCCAAAAAAAAAAAAAAAAAGGCAGAAATGCCATCAGGTAGATTTAGTCAAAGATACACCCACAGTTCATTTCTTATCAGGATAAAAAAACAAGTGATCATTATCACCATTAATGATGGCCTTCAGAAATGAGATGCCCACATTGTAGGCTTTCATTTCTACTTCTTTCTCCTGCCATTCCAAAATCTTATTGGAAAGCAGAAAGGACTTTTAAAATGAGCAACATTTCACTTTTTGCAAGGTTTGTAGAAACTCTGATTTTCTTTTACGCAGCGTTCATTGAACCTCATTATGAAACTGATTATTCTAGGGAATTGCAATGTATGGTTATTATCTTTTTTTTTTTTACTATTTGACCTTCCTTCTTTCTGAGTCTATATAAATAATGTACCATATAAGTACCACAATGGGATTTTACAATCAACTAATTAGTATCACAGAAGAAAGTACATTATTTAATTTTAATATAATGTAAACATCTTAAAATAACTAATGGTTATTTCCCTCTGGTAAATATCTCTGCAGACTTCTATGGAACAATATTAATACTTTTAAATAGAAGCCATCTAAAGTTATAAAACATGTTACAATTTAATGTCTGACTCCTATTGTAAATTATGACCCTTTTTTCTGTCTTTAAAGAAATAATTTTATGAAACATATTAATAAATGTCACAGTTCATTTCAATTAGCAGTTATACCAAAACCAGAAATCCTAGGTGAATTTACTCTGTAAAGAGTTCAGAAATTTAATTTTTTAAATTAATTTAGTTTATAATTTAAGGATAATTGCTTTACAGAATTTTGTTGTTTTCTGTTAAACATCAACATGAATCAGCCATAGGGGACATATGTACACCTATGGCAGAAATCTAATTTAAATGTGACTTTCAAATTCCTGTTTTTTTAACCGTTTTCAAATACACTGGTTGATCACTTTCAACTCATGGTGATCACTTTTATTGTCAGTGGTAACCAATCCCAGTTCTCCTCTCACGAAAATATTTGTATCAGTCTGAATCAGAAAAGAGATAATACAACATTTTAAACAGGGCTAGTTAATTTTTTAATAAAGAATTATTAACTTTGGCAGGGATTAAAGAGGAATTAGCTAGAAGTAGGGATAAGTCTAAATAATACAGGAATTCCAGATACAATATTGTGTAACTACCACCCGTAGAGCAGAAATAGGTAACCAAAGGAAGAGACTTTGGTCCCCAAGTGCCCCTGGATTGAGATGCAGATCCTTTTACAGAGAACATGGTTCTGGCCCACCAAATGGCAGAGAAGGTACTGCAGTGTCACAGAGTTTGCTGGAATTTCACCCTCGGAGTTGCAGGTGTCTCATCAGAGGCGCTCCACAAAAAATACCTGAGGGTACTGCTGGAGAGCCAGACAGCAATCCATAAGCCTTGTTCTAGAGAAGCTGTGCATGAGCTCTGGAGGATATGTACTGCCAGAGCCACACCAGGAAAGCTGCACTTACTGCCAGAGCCTTGGAGCAAACAAACCAGACCAGGATGTAGAAACCCTTTCTCACAATGTCTGTTTTCATCATCTGCTGAGAAAGCTTAAATTGTCCTTGTTAGGTAAAAGAAAAATATTTAAGGGACCAGGAGACATTTTCATAATACAAGATAAAAGAGTGAATTTGGAGTTAAGAGGGAATAAATGTACAACCAGCCCAGGATTTTACTGAAAGAAGAATGAGATAAATTTGAAGTTATTACAAAGACCCAGACTTGAGGAATTATGTAATAGTTGAATGTGAACTGAAATGTCTGCCTGTGTGCTTGTTGCTGAATTAATTCTAGCACTACCACAAACAGAAAAAAAGTCATAATTTATCTCACTAACTCTAAGTTTCTGCAGATGTTAATGGGAATAATTAAACTTGCCATTTCAGTTGCATACTATATCAGTACATATTGTTGGGGCAGTGCTATATTTAAACTTAGCTGTTTCTTATAAATGTGATTAGTTATTTTAAATGAATAAATCATTTTCTGATATAGGTGCTAATAAGAAAACCATTTCACAGTCAAGGAGAGGCTCAGTAATATATATTTTTGACAAATCCTAATTGGCCAAATTATCTTAGTCAGCTAATAAACATGATTCTCAGAAAAGTTCTACATAATTTTCATCATTTCTCAATAAAGGGCAAAATACATTGAGAGACGTACATCATATGAAGTATTATTGGGAATTTTCCCAAGTGTGTTCAAGGAGAAGAGGATTTCAACATAAAATTATCATCCAATTCATAAGCACTTATTGTTCTCCATTGGGTCAAAGGGGTGTGTGTGTATGTGTAAAGCTTTGTAAAGTATTTTAATTAAAGTAAGTTTAGAGTTAATTGGAATAGTATAAAATAATTACATTTTAAAAACAGTTAAACATACTTTTTTCAATTTACTGCAAAATGATAAAGACTCTGAAACATCTTCTGTTAGTTAATAGAAGATTCTTGAATCTGTACTTGAATTATTTCACATCATTCAAATAAATATCAGGAAAAGTTTTTTTTGGTGCAGTTATGTTAATTATAATTTAGTTTTTAAGTTATAATTTTAAATTATCAAATATGCCACTCTAATGGCAGAAAGTGAAGAGGGACTAAAGAGCCTCTTGATGACGGTGAAAAAGAAGAGTGGAAAAGATGGCTTAAAACTCAACATTCAAAAAACAAAGATCATGACATCCAGTCCCATCACTTCATGGCAAATATATGGGGAAAAAGTGAAAGCAGTGACAGATTTTACTTTCTTAGGCTGAAAAATCACTGTGCAAAGTGACCTTTTGAAATTAAAAACCACTTGCTCCTTGGAAGGAAAGCTATGACAGACTTATACAGCGTATTAAAAAGCAAAGACATGACTTTACCAACAAAAGTCCATATAGTCCATAGTCATAGTTATGGTTTTTCTAGTAGTTATGTATGGATGAGAGAGTTGGACCATGAAAGATGAGCTCTGAAGAACTGATACTTTGGAACTGTGGTGCTGGGAAAGATTCTTGAGAATCCCTTGGACAGCAAGGAGATCAAACCAGTCAATCCTAAAGGAAATAATCCCTGAATATTCATTGGAAGGACTGGTGCTAAAGCTCCAATACTTTGGCCATCACATGTGAAGAACTGACTCACTGGAAAAGACACTGATGCTGGGAAAGACTGAGGGCAGGAGAAGGGGGCAACAGGGGATGAGATGGCATCATCGACTCAGTGGACATAAGTTTAAGCAAACTTAAGGAGATAGTAAAGGACAGAAAAGTCTGGTATGCTGCAGTCCATGGGGTCACAAAGAGTTGGACACAACTGAGTGGCTGAACAAGAAAAAGTACTCAATCTGAAGTTCCAGTACTTTGGCTGCCTGATTGGAAGAGCCAACTCATTATACAAGACCCCGATGCTGGGAAAGGTTGAGGGCAGGAGGAGAAGTAGGTAACAGATGAGATGGTTGGATAGCATCACTGACTCAATGGACATGAGTTTGAGAAACTCTAGGAGACAGTGAAGGACCGGGAAGCCTGGCATGCTGCAGTTCCTAGGGTTGCAAAGAGTTGGCCATGACTTAATGACTGAACAAAACAACAAGGTTAAAAAATTATGCTGTTATAACAGTCCAAGAAAAACAGTCTTTTTATAGACCAAGATAATATAACATTGAATGAAAATAAAAGGATCAAATAATTTAAGGTATAGTTTTCATTAGTGGCAAATACATTTTCTGTTAAATTTTTCTGTTAGTAGAGAGGAAAGAAAATGTATATTTTCTTGACACTTGGTGAAACATACTCATGGGTACTCTGAACATCCCTATGCCTACAGGTTATTTTTGAAATAATATGAAAAAAATTGACTTAAGCCATTTTCTTCTGTACTGCTATGTTGTTTTCCATTTAAAAATGAAAAAGATTAAAGGCATAAAACTCTGGTATCTCCCAGTTTAACATTGCTGTGGATAAGTGGAATGTGTCCCTTAGTGCTTTGTAACTTTTAAAAATATTGCTTTCCTAGATAACACCTAATATTTTGGTTTTACTTCTCTATTTTAAATTTAACTTCTCTTGTTCTTTCTAATTCTTTTTGTGTCTCTTTTTTTAAAGCTTCTCCATGGGTTGATAACAGTAGAACTCCAAACAAAATTGACCTTTATGATGTACGCAGGAGACCATGGTAAGAATGTTTGGGTAATAATGAAAAGATGAAAAAGACAAAATAAGTTTTATTTCTTTTTCTTTCTTTTTTTCTGGTGTAAAAGTTGGAGGGACTCGTTCTACTATTAGTGTTAATATTGTCTGATTATTATAGAGCTCTTGTGTGTTTTTTTTTTCTTCTATACATTTGCATTTTCTATACACTTCTACTTTTAAAAATAAAGTTAAATGAAAATGATGAGTTCAGTGGGCACTGATAATGAATATTGTTGAACTGATTCATCAAATGCATTTGAAGTGGACTTCCTTTAAGTTTTTAGTTAGTGTCGTCTCTAAATCTCTTTTAGCTTTTAGGGATTTCTGTTGAAATACTCCCACTTCCTTATAGTAGGGCTCTAACAAAGTGTCCAGATAGAGTAGAAGGTAGTTTGCCTCTGGCAGTGAATTAATGAGAACTAGCCCCAAGGAAAGAGCTACCCCTAGTTACAGACATATTGCTTAGGTTTCATTTTTCCAAAAAGAAAGTTTAATTGTTCCTTCTAAAGAAACTCATTATTCTAATATATAAGTAGAAGAATACCAAAAAAGTCATAATTACCCTTGTTGGGACATAATTGTTAAACTTAAGTATTTAATTGATTTTTTAATGTATGTAATACATGGCTATACATTTTTTAATGAATATGCATGTTATTATACAGTATACTGCTTTGTAAGCTACTATTTCATATCAATACCTTTGAGTACCTTTTCATAGGAAACACACTTAACATCATTTTAAAAGAATGACTAAATGGTGAATTATTTTAAAAATCCTCTATTAATGGACATATAGGTGATTTCTCACCCTTTGTTAGGATTCAGACAAATTCTAAGACACATAATGGTCAATTCAAAGAAATATATGTAAAGCTTTTAAAATACTCTGTTAAATGTCCTAGTAGCAATTTACATTAATACCAACTGTGTGTAATATTACCAGATGCTATTAATCCACATATTATTCTTGTTAATATTTCTCCAAGTTCGTGGCCTTGGAGCCATAGGTTGCTGAATGGAGGCAAACCCTCTGCCACCATGTGATTTAGGTTCAGGAACCAGTTGTTTTGGCAGAAAATTAGAAATTAGGTCCCAACCAGAGGAGACAGATGAAATTCTGTCCTCTCATTTTCCCATGGAGACGCATGCCAGGACCATTTGTCAAAATGCTAGACATGAACTAGATTTGCCTTTCATTGAAATAACCCAGCAACCCTGCCATTTTACCCTCTGACAGAGAAGCAAACTTGAATGCAAGCTAAAAATTCTTTTCCAAGACCATATAATCCTGAACAGTTACTAACTGTGCTGAATGTTGTCTGAAAGCTAATTGGCAAGTTATCTGGCAAGCTTCTGAGAAGTTAGATTTACAGTGGTGGACAGTAAGTAGAACATGGAGTTCAGATTCAGGTCTTTTTGTTAGGCAGGCCCCAACAAAGGCAGGCCCCTAGTTCCCATCAGTCTACAGCCAGGCGCCATGAGCTTTTGGGATTATTCACCTTTAGTTAACTTTATGTATACAGTGACTAAGCTATTCTCCTAGAGTTTCTTTTCATACACAGAGATTCTGAATCTGTAGGAGTTGGGTTTAGTATGACAATCAATATTTTGAACTGACTCTCCAGGTGATTTTTAGATACTGTAAAGTTTGAAAACCACTACTTGAAACTCTTAGAAATAACATTATATATTGCTGTGTTTCTAATTACTTTATTGTCCCTTTGTATTTCCCTTATATTGATACTGCTTTTTCACTTTCCTAGACTACCTATTTATTTTTGTGGGAATTGTGTGTGTGTGTATTTAAATTAATGACATAATCTTATTATTTATTTTTATTATTATTCCTTAGAGTGAGTTTTGAAACTGTGATCAGCAAAATGGAATTTAGGATAATTTTTTTCCCCCTTAGGGAAATACTCTTCCAGAAGTTAATTTCTTGTACTCCTAGTATTAAAGTACACCTCTTATTCCTTTGTTATAAATACCTGTAAAACATACTTTAAATATTATACCTCTGATATCTCTATTATGTTAAATATTGTGTTTTTAAGTTGATGTTGCAGAATCATGAATTAAATAGTATCATCTACCTAGATAGGAAGGACATAGGGCCATGCTTGGAAAATGTCTCAGAGATCAGTAAATAGCAATTCAACAAATATCAGTGTTTGAGATTTTACAAGAGAAAAAAAAATACTCATATGAGTTTATTTGTTTCAGGTACATCCAAGGAGCTGCATCTCCTAAAGACATGCTTATTCTGGTTGATGTGTAAGTAGTTAAACATTACATTATTTTTTATATACTGAGAATATAGGAAGGGTTTTCAGTAACAGTAATAGTTTGAGACTAGAAATAGGTGGGGAAGAAAAAAACCAAAGAATAATTATTATGACTTTGTTTATATCCAGACAAAGAAATCAAATTAAGACAGTAACAAAACAAACAAAAATTCTCTTGTTGAAAATGAGAGGAATCTTTGTCAGAATTGAAAATTATAACTTGGTTCTGAAGTCTAAGCTTTTTGAAAAATTATTAATTTGCTTCTAGTTTTTTGCTTGTTAAACAGTATTAAAGTACATGATTGCTAAAACCAATCATTTTCTGCTACCAAAAATGTAAAATTGTTTAGGTGGCACTTAGTCACTATTGATCCAAATATCTTTTAGGGATTGGTCACAGAATAGATTACTACTAGATATATTGCATTTCCATACTGGAACTTTCTCAAGGGAAATGCTGAAATACACGAAAAAATTCATTAGTTTTTATATTGGTTATGTATTTGTCTCCTTGTTTCAAGTTAGGTATGTGTGTATAATCTTCCAATAAGATTGAAATTGAAATTTGAAACTGTAGGACATAGAGAAGACTATATCCTGCAATGAAGATTCAGTTTTTAAGACCAATACTACAGAATTAAAAACATGAGGTATAAAAGCTTTTATTATTTTCCCTGAGAGACAAAGATTATATCCTCATCTGTTCTTTACTTCTCTGGTGGTGTAAAAAGAATTTGCCTGCAGTGCAGGAGACTTGAGTTCAATCCCTGCATCAGGAAGGCCCCCTGGAGAAGGGAATGGCAACCCACTCCAATAGTCTTACCTGGAGAATTCCATGGACAGAGTATCCTGGCAGGTACAATCCATGGAGTCACAGAGATTCGGACATGACTGAGCAACTGACACTTTCACTTTCATCTGTTCTTTGCCACTGGAAGTAACAAAATTCCATGTTTTATAGGCAACTAAATTCATTTCACAGAATATTGTCAGCATTTGAAAATTTCTCCATTATAACCTGAAGTAAACAAGTTTAAAATCTTTTAATCTTGCCTGAGAAAGAGAAGATGAATGAAGTCAACAAATATAACTTAAATATTAAATTTCATTTCATTTGTTAAAATGAGTTTAAACTTCATCTTTTTAAGTTAAATTATTGTAGATTTTGTACATTTGCTAATCCTTGATAGTCTTCTGAAATATAAATCTAAATGGGAATGTGATATGTTGTAATCCTATTGGATATATGCTAATGTCCAGATATAATTTCTTATATTAAGATATTTAGAATGCATAAGGTCTACTAAAGTTAAAAATAAATGAGCATGAGGTTGTAATGGCATTTTAAAAAATTATTTCAACAGAACTAAACTGAGAGTATCTTATATACAATGTGATGATATAGAGACAAAGATTATTAAGACACAGTTCCTCCTCTCAAAGATGATTCAAATGTATTAGTGAAATGAAACCTTATTCACAAATAACTTAAAACAATTATAGAAAGTGTGAGATATAAAGTATGACATAGCACTGAAGGAATTCATAGGTGAGAGAGCACATTTCAATTTGAAGTGTCAGGAAAGACTTCATTAAGGAGATAAAATTAGAATTGAATCCTTATAGCTAAGATTTAACAAGGCAGGCATGGAAGGGAGAGAAAAGAGTGGAATTTCAGATGGGAGAATTGATAGAAGCAAAGTAACATTGTTGAGAACATCTAGAGGGACTATATGGAAGGTGGAGGTAGGAGAGAGAGAAGACAATGAAACTTTCTGAATGCAAGGCTTTTAAGATTCTTGGATGTTTTGTAGGTAACTGTTTTGTAGGTAGGGCTTCCCTGGTGGTTCAGTGGTAAAAATATGCCTGCTATCAGGAGACACAGGTTCACTTCCTGGGTCAAGAAGAATCCCTGGAGAAGGAAATGGCAGCCTACCCCAGTATTCTTGCCTGGGAAATCCCATGTACAGAGATCCTGACGGGCTACAGTCCATGGGGTTGCAGAGTTGCCAGATATGACTTAGTGGCTAAACAGCAACATTTTATAGGTAACAGAAATGGATGGAGATATGCTGCCAGAATTTTCACCTGTTAGCATGGGGCAGAGAAAGAACTACGAGATGAATGGTTGTCACTCTGGCTCTGGATCTCGAGGTGGTAAACACATAAGCTAGAATGGAAAGAGGATGGAGAGAATACTGTAAAGTACAATGAATAAGAGAGGCTGTCTGAATGGGAAGGAAAGTTGAGAGGGAGAATGAAATTGAATGACTGAAATCTAGTGTGGTTGGTATCAAGGGCATATGTAGGAAGGAAAAATAAGTTTTGGGACTAATGTGTCATTTTGGACATTGAACCCATAGTCATTTAACAAACAGCTAGAAAAATAAAACTGGGGAAAAGTTAGGAGCTACAAAAGTGAATACAAAAGATATAAAAGTGAAAGTTAATTGCCCAGTGGCAAGGAAAGATTGAGCGACTTCACTTTCACTTTTCACTTTCATGCATCGGAGAAGAAATTGGCAACCCACTCCAGTGTTCTTACCTGGAAAATCCCAGGGACGGTGGAGCCTGCTGGGCTGCCGTCTGTGGGGTTGCACAGAGTCAGACACGACTGAAGCGACTTAGCAGCAGTAGCAGTAGGAAAGATTGAAGGCAAAAGGAGGAGGGGGCGGCAGAGGATGAGATGATTAGATAGCATCAGCATTTCAATTGACATGAATCTGAGGAAACTCCAGGAAGATAGTGAAAGATAGGGAAGCCTGGCATGCTGTATTCCATGGGGTCACAAACAGTTGGACATGACTTAGTAAATGAACAACAGCAACAAATTGCCTGGAGATGAGCCACAGAAATAGATGAGGTCATCCAGGATCATAAAATATATAAAGACAAGATAAGTGATGACTAAATCCCTGAGAATATCTACTTTAGGAATAAAACAAGGCATTGTGTTTACAAATCTATTATCAAATTCTTATGCTGCTACATAATAATTGTTTAATCAAGTCAAATAGTGCGCTCTTAGGGCGATGACTGCATTATATTAACCTCTGTAGCCCTCACTTCTAACTTGGCTAATAGAGCTGATATTCAGTATATATTTCTTGAAAAAGTGAATATGCCATGAGTATCTGTAGTTTCTTAAAATTATCACTTGAAATGTAATTTTCATCCTTGTAATTAGAAATAAATACATTCTGATGCTTGTAGCAAAGAAAGACAAAATTTCTTGTACTTTATTTCTACTTGCTATCAAAAGTAGGACTTTTTCTAGTACTGATATTTTAAAGACAAATTATGTTAATAGTATATAGCGTCAGTGCATAAGTTGCATTTCCTTAGGGTGTCTGATGTTGACTAAATGCATAGTCATTAACATGTGTGGATCTGTTTTTTTGTTTTAAAATAGGAGTGGGAGTGTTAGTGGTTTGACACTTAAACTGATCCGAACATCTGTCTCCGAAATGTTGGAAACCCTCTCAGATGACGATTTTGTGAATGTAGCTTCAGTAAGTATATGATGATTGCATTTTTGTTGAGTTAAATCTGCAATTTTTATCTCTCTCTGATTTTAAGTGTCTGATTGTGTTTTGTCACAGATAGACTGAGATATTTCTGGTCCTATTACAAGACGGTCTTACTAAGCTGTTCTCTCTTGTTACTCATTCTCCTATACTTTCACACCAAGGTCCTTTCTCAGTGTTTGTGCCCATGAGAGAAATGATTAAAGCAATGAATATGAAGGGAAAACATTATATATATATTCTCCTTGACTCAGAGGAGCTTAAGCTGACATGTACCCCTGTACTCATTGATGTCATTAAGTATTGACTTTGCAGTATAATTGTATGACTCTTTTTTGTTCATTATAATTCTCAACTTTCACACTGGACATATGTTCATAATGTAGTATGTTTTTAAAGTTTATTTATTATTATTATTAACATGAGAACTAATAGATATTTGAATCTGCTTTCTTAAAAATCTTATTTCCAGGAACCATTTTAGACCTTTCTCTCATAAGTAGAGAGATTTGATTTCTGAAGCAAATAAAGGAGGACAGAATGAATGTTACTGTATTTCATTTTAATTCATAGTATTTTGGCAGAAAATTTCATGACTGTGCACTGGTTGATTTAATTTCATGTTTGAAGTGGTTATATTCATTGAGATGAAGGTAAAAGAAGATGTAATTGTGGTGAGGTCATTTTGTATTGAATGTAAGAGAATGGCTCTGCCTCTGAAACCATGTGGCAGGAAGTTAAAGCAGGTGGTTTACAGTCAGTTTACTCCCTTCACAGGAAGGGCACCCACTAGAAGATAAAGGTAGTCAGAAGAACTGAGTTAATCTCGTCAACCAGAGCCTCAAGTAGCTAGACAAATTGTTTACTAAGGGGAAGACAAATTACTTTGAAATGCTTTTAGCAGAATATCCCTAGCTAAGGATAACATAGGGCTTCCCTTGTGACTAAGCTGGTAAAGAATCTGCCTGCAATGCAGGAGACCTGAGTTCAATCCCTAGTTTGGGAAGATCCCCAGGAGAAGGGAAAGGCTACCCATCCAGTATTCTGGCCTGGGCAATTCCATGGACTCTATAGTCCATGGGGTTGCAAAGAGTCAGACACAACTGAGAGACTTTCACAGAGTTCAGTTCAGTTCAGTCGCTCAGTTGTGTCCGACTCCATGCAACCCCATGAATCACAGCATGCCAGGCCTCCCTGTCCATCACCAACTCCCGGAGTTCACCCAGACTCACGTCCATCAAGTCAGTGATGCCATCCAGCCAGCTCATCCTCTGGTGTCCCCTTTTCCTCCTGCCCCCAATCCCTCCCAGCATCAGAGTCTTTTCCAATGAGTCAACTCTTCGCATGAGGTGGCCAAAGTACTGGAGTTTCAGCTTTAGCATCAGTCCTTCCAAAGAAATCCCAGGGCTGATCTCCTTCAGAATGGACTGGTTGGATCTCCTTGCAGTCCAAGGGACTCTCAAGAGTCTTCTCCAACACCACAGTTCAAAAGCATCAATTATTCGGCGCTCAGCCTTCTTCACAGTCCAACTCTCACATCCATACATGACCACAGGAAAAACCATAGCCTTGACTAGACGGACCTTTGTTGGCAAAGTAATGTCTCTGCTTTTGAATATGCTATCTAGGTTGGTCATAACGTTCCTTCCAAGGAGTAAGCGTCTTTTAATTTCATGGGTGCAGTCATCATCTGCGGTGATTTTGGAGCCCAAAAAGATAAAGTCTGACCCTGTTTCCAGTGTTTCCCCATCTATTTCCCATGAAGTGATGGGACCAGATGCCATGACCTTCGTTTTCTGAATGTTGAGCTTTAAGCGAACTTTTTCACTCTCCACTTTCACTTTCATCAAGAGGCTTTTTAGTTCCTCTTCACTTTCTGCCATAAGGGTGGTGTCATCTGCATATCTGAGGTTATTGATATTTCTCCCGGCAATCTTGATTCCAGCTTGTGCTTCTTCCAGCCCAGCATTTCAGATGATGTACTCTGCATATAAGTTAAATAAGCAGGGTGACAATATACAGCCTTGATGTACTCCTTTTCCTATTTGGAACCAGTCTGTTGTTCCATGTCCAGTTCTAACTGTTGCTTCCTGACCTGCATACAGATTTCTTAAGAGGCAGATCAGGTGGTCTGGTATTCCCATCTGTTTCAGAATTTTCCAGTTTATTGTGATCCACATAGTCAAAGGCTTTGGCATAGTCAATAAAGCAGAAATGGATGTTTTTCTGGAACTCTCTTGCTTTTTCCATGATCCAGCAGATGTTGGCAATTTGATCTCTGGTACCTCTGCCTTTTCTAAAACCAGCTTGGACATCTGGAAGTTCACGGTTCACATATTGCTGAAGCCTAGCTTGGAGAATTTTGAGCATTACTTTGCTAGCGTGTGAGATGAGTGCAATTGTGCAGTAGTTTGAGCATTCTTTGGCATTGCCTTTCTTTGGAATTGGAATGAAAACTGACCTTTTCCAGTCCTGTGGCCACTGCTGAGTTTTCCAAATTTGCTGGCATATTGAGTGCAGCACTTTCACAGCATCATCTTTCAGGATTTGGAACAGCTCCACTGGAATTCCATCACCTCCACTAGCTTTGTTCGTAGTGATGCTTTCTAAGGCCCACTTGACTTCACATTCCAGGATGTCTGGCTCTAGGTGAGTGATCACACCATCGTGATTATCTGGGTCTGGAAGATCTTTTTTGTACAGTTCTTCTGTGTATTCTTGCCATCTCTTCTTAATATCTTCTGCTTCTGTTAGGTCCATACCATTTCTGTCCTTTATTGAGCCCCTCTTTGCATAAAATGTTCCCTTGGTATCTCTAATTTTCTTGAAGAAATGTCTAGTCCTTTCCATTCTGTTGTTTTTCTATATTTCTTTGCACACTCAAGGGTAACATAAATAGAACTTGCTGGGGACCAGCTTCAGCAGAGTTCAGGGATACCCTCAGGATGAACGGCATTGGTGAATGAATGACACGGGGAGGCCAAGCTTCGGTGAGCAAGGCCCATAACTTTATTTTCAAAAGGAACTTTTATAACCTGACTTGTACATAGAGAGAAATGAAAGATGCAAGGTCATGCAGCGTCAGCCCAAACACTGCAGCAATTTTTCCCTTATCGAAAGCAGGCTTTTTTTCTGTATGCCTTTCCATAAACAAGGGTCTTATGCTATGTACCTTATCTTCTGGCCTGGAGGCCTGTTGACATTTTGTGACCCGTTTTTGATAACGGTTGATCAACCAGAAAACTTGTTTTCCCTTGAAGTGTTTTTTTCTTTATATTTCTAATCTGTGTCAGCCTCAGAAAGTACTAAACAGAGTTACATTCTCACGGAGCAAAGGTGCAGTGGGTCACAACAAAGAAAGAACTTATTAGGTCAAAGGTCTGATGTGGTTAATACCAAGGCTACTACTTGTGTTTCTTACATTCCAATACATTAACTAATGCACTCCCAGGTGCACAATGGATAAGGGATATGGGAACTTGGCAGCAAGCATTGGCCCAATCACGAAGCCCTTTACCAGTACTATTCTAATAATTTTTCACCCTTAAAGGGCTCTGTGCCCATTAGGACTTTTAGAAAGTTTAGGCTTCCCATACCTTGCACGGTTGGGAAGTTATGAACAATCATGTGTGTTAGTTGTAAGAGTAAGGAAAAACCTGTCAAGCAAGCTAGAATGCCAACAGAGGGGTTAGAATAGAAATATTCGTTTCATGCCCAGGAGACTTGTCAACTTAGATCCCTAAGTTGATTTTCTCCAGAGAAAGGTGGTTGGGGATAGCCCCCTGCTAATATCAGAAGAGTGGTTGAAAGGCATAACATAGTGAACAGTAGACAGACAGATTTTGGTTTCAGGGTAGATGCTCGAGCAGGTCCAGGGAATCCCTCGAGTCCTGATCCGCCTTTGCCTGTCAGGTCTTCTCCGCATGACCTTTGTCATGGGTGGGATCTCCCATGGTGGCTCCCGGCAAGAACTCAAGATCAGTGTGGCAAGATGGCTTTAAAAATACCTAGTAGGTAATATAACACTCTGGGTAATAAACAGGAAATATTTCATGGTTTAAATACTCCCACTATACAAGGAACCCTGCAAACCTCTTTTGAGACTTATTTCATCTGGCCCCAGAACAGTGTCTTCAATACAGTAAGGGAGGATCTGTTCTATTAGTGTTCTAAGGCTACTTAACCAGAATAATGCAGACTAGGTGGCTTTAACTGAAGAAATTTTTCTCTCACAGTGCTGGAGGGTGGAAGTCCAAGATCATGGTGCCAGCAGGGTCAGGTTCTCCTGAGGCCACTTTCTTGGCTTGCAAACTGCTGCCCTCTTGCTGCCACTTCCTTTGGTCATCCTTCTGTGCAGACTGATTTCTCTTCTTCTCCTTATAAGGACACCAATGATATTGGTGTCATATGCTCTTACCCTGATGGTCTCATTTTTTTTTTCCATGTGTCCCCTCCCTCTTTTTTAAAAATTTATCTGTTCTTTAACTGAAGGATGATTGCTTTACAGAATTTTGTTGTTTTCTGTCACCTCATTAAAAAAAGATTACCTATGTTTACTGTTACATTTGGAGATAGTAGGGATTAGGACTTCAACATAGGAATTTCAGGGGGAGACAGTTCAGCTTGTAACACCTAGGAACTGCCCTCCATGCCCAATTCTTTCTGTGTTTTATCTGAACATTTAGCAGTCCTTTAGCTTAGCCAAGAAAGTATTATTCATTCAGTCATGTCCAACTCTTTGAAACCCCATGGACTATAGCCCACTAGGGTCCTCTGTCCATAGAATTCTCCAGGCAAGAATACTGGATTGTATACTGACTCCCTTCTCCAGAGGACCTTCCCAACCTAGGAATCGAAACCAGGTTTCCTACATTGTAGGCAGATTCTTTACCTTCTGAGCAACCAGGGAAACCCTAGCTTGTTTATATCCTTGATATTATTAGTAAAGTTTGATATTGCATAAGAGCTCTGATTAATGTTAGTCTGATTTTATAACCTGACTCCATGTGTTAGCTCATAACATATTCAACAAAATGTGTACAAGTAAAATGTAATGGTTGGTCTCTGAAATAAATTGATTAGAGAAGGTAATCAATTAATTTATACATAAACATATTTATTATAACTGCATTGGAAAGGTTGTTAACAAAATATTATGTTTGGCATAGCAAAAGAGGAAATTGTAAAAACACTAAATTCAGTACAGATTTGGCATATCAAATGAAATTTATATAAAACCAGCTGACATTAAACATGACTAATGTCTTAATATGGCTTCTTCCTGGTTCTTACTTATGGATTCCAGTGTAAATGGATTTATCTGTGACATGGTCCCAAGAAACACAAGGAAGTGAGACAAGGAAAGGAAGGAAACCAATTAAAGAAATTTTATTTAAAGGAACTCAATCCTACTGAGAAAGTCTAGAAGCTGTATAGTATATGAACTGTTATTCTGCCTCAAGGTCAAGTGAACTGGGGTTTTAAGTGTGTACCAGCATTCCGTATGTGTGGAGATAATAGACTCCGGTCATAACAGAACTGAAACAGAAAGTTGCAGGTGATGGTAGCTAGAAACCTGTCCAGAATCCACTATGTTCAGTTAATAGTCCTTAAAGATGGCATCTAACATGTCATTCAAGACCAGTGTTTCCTCACTGATTTTTTTATATGGATGATCTTGCCATTAATGAAAGTAGGGTCTTAAAGTCCTCTACTATTACTGTATTACAGTCATTTTTCCTTTTGTGTCTGTTGCTATTTGCTTTATGAATTTAGGTGTTCCTATATTGTGTGCATAGCTATTTACAAGTGCTATATTCTCTTGTTAAATTGATCCTTTTACCATTTAAAAGTTCCTGACAGGGTAACCATTGTTTTTTTATGAGTGGATACAGTCTTGTGCCAGGACATTAGTGGACTTCATGCCATGGTTCAAAGTATAAACTGCATCTTGATGGACAGCATTTTAATTCAAAGACTGAAATCTCCAAGTTGGAGCTTTCATATATAAGAGGCTATCCCAATGTTGTTGTTTTTTTTTTTTTCCCCAGACTGGCAGTTCCCAACTGATGCATTATATCATAGACCCAGTGGATTCTGTGGTCATTTGTTTGTTGTTAGACCTCCTTTACCATAAAACAGATTGCTTGATTTAATGTGAGGTTATGCAACATTCTATAATGATAACCCTTCATGATAAATCAGACAGTTCAGAGGATTATCTTAGTGGATGAGGAAATGTAAACAGGAAGAGGAACGCTTAACTGAAATATGTATCAATAACAAGGAAAACAAAATTGACCATACCCCATTCCAGAATTATAAATAAAGACTGCTTATAACCTATTTGATATCAAGTTGTTAAATGTCTTTTTAAAGAGTGATACTGTTTTGAATTCTCACCACTGGATGATTTCCAGTGGGTTGGCCATTCACCAGTGGCAATAGGTATACATGCTAGGTGAGAAAGAGCCTGTATTTTTAGGTCCACATAAATTCCCTTTCTCTCTGCTACCTGGTTATTGCATTTATTTGCAGTTCCTACATACAAAGGCTGGATGACTTTCAGTGGACGAATCCTCCTATCCACTCATTTAGTACCTCCTCTGTAATGAATCGGAGAAGGCAATGGCACCCCACTCCAGTACTCTTGCCTGGAAAATCCCATGGACAGAGGGCCTGGTGGGCTGTAGTCCATGGGGTCGCTAAGAGTCAGACACAACTGAGTGACTTCACTTTCACTTTTCACTTTCATGCATTGGAGAAGGAAGGGGCAACCCACTCCAGTGTTCTTGCCTGGAGAATCCCAGGGACGGGGCAGCCTGGTGGGCTGCCGTCTATGGGGTTGCACAGAGTCAGACGTGACTGAAGCGACTTAGCAGCAGCTGTAATGAATGTTGTCCAGTGGTGATTGATTTCAAACAGACGTCTGCACACTTGATGCCTGCTCCCATAGATCCATCCTTATGCTTCTCCAGAACTCTTTGTCTTGGGAAGGTCTTCCAGTCTTGATTCTTCAAGGGCATTGGCCAACCAGCCAAGCCATTTGCCACTGTGCAAGAGTCCACGTGTTTTCTTATCTCAGTCTGCTTACTTCTTCACACCAAGTTAATACCCAGGTGGTTTTTGCCTCGTAATCCATCAACATCCATTCCCTGGCATGTTCTCCCACTATCTGCTGATTCATATTAAACAAATATTGCATCTCTTTTGTTGCGTATTTTCTTCTGTTACCGGCACAAGTAGCATCTACTTAAGTTGAAACTGAACAATACTTTTAAAAGTATGTTTTAAAAGACTTCCTGACTAAACAATAGAAATGAATTTGAATGAATTTTGTGCTTTCAACATTTAGCCAGCAACTAATGATTCTTTCCTAACTAAAATAAAGAACTTTGATGGAATTGTGATTGACCTTTGCTTTTCCTGAAAATATAGCTGTCAAATGTGTGTTTCTTTAAAGAGAGTTGTTAACTAAGTTCTTTTGAAACAAAATTGCAAGATGTTTCCTTGTGATCTCAGTGAATCAGGTTAATACAGACTTTACTGATGTATTGACAGCTCTCTGACAGCTCACAGTAAATCCTTGCTGGGGCATGCTCACATGATGTAGCTTGAATATGTGACTGAAAGCATGTAAGTAAAGTGAATATGTTGCTTTTAAAAAGAACTCTGCATGCATTTGATATGGAAGTAATATATCTCAATATCTCAGGTTAAAATTATGGAAATACCTCAGTTACATATTCAAAAATAGGGGAGAAGAGTGATATTTAAAGATATATAATTCGTGCAAGTTCTAAGATGAATATTGCAAAAAATATTTGAAAGATGAAGTCATAGTGATTTCACACTCTACTCCTAGAGAAATTTATTAGTGGTCTTAGTTCCTAGTATAATGGCTTGTTTGGTTGAGATTCATTAGTATAATTTACTTTATTTTAGTGGTTTATGGCTGTTATTTACCATAAGGAGATACTTTTGTCAACTATACTCTGATTTTTTATTAACTATATATTTTTGTTTGCTTTTGTTATCTGAGAAAAATGATTAGTACATTTTCAGAATTGAAAAGTCACTAAATGATAATAACTTATATTATTCCAGACATAAATTTGTTCTTCAGAAAATAAATACAAACAAGATCTAAAGTAGATATTTGTCATTGTTTATCTAGTTTATGTATTAATCTTTAATTTCATCATATCATAGTGAATTCTTAGAGTTAATTTTTCTTACCACTGCTCATGATGTGCAGGGAGTGGTCTATGTGTTTTAATAGTTACTCATTTGTTCTCTACGACAACCTTGTGAGGGAGATAATATTACTGATGTAAACTTTATAAAGAAATAGAAAATGTAGTTTGCTATTTCCAGTGTATTCTCTTAGCAAAACTCTGTTAGTCTTTGCCCTGCCAAATTTGCCTGTTACTCCAGGTATCTCTTGACTTCCTATTTTTGCATTCCAGTCCCCTATAATGAAAAGGGTATCCTTTTGGGGTGTTATTTCTAGAAGGTCTTGTAGGTCTTCGTGGAACTGTTCAACTTCAGCTTCTTCAGCATTACTGGATAGGACAGAGACTTGGATTATGGTGATATTGAATGGTTTGCCTTGGAAATGAACAGAGATCATTCTGTTGGGGGAATCTGTAATTTCCTTGGTTCTGTCTTGTTGCAACAAAAATTTGAAGCAATGGACAGACCAGTGTTACAGCCCTCAGACGGACCAGTGTTACAGTGCTGTGTTACAACTCCGTTTTATTTAGAAAGTAAAGGAAAATACATCCTCAAGGCGTGAGGGTGTGCTGACCGAAAAGACGCAAAGTCAAGACAGTCCCCTGGCTCAGTTTTGGCTCCTCTTGTTACATGATTTTTTTTTTTTCTTTTTCCCTGAGCCTGCCCTATGTAAATTGGGCTAGCCAGGAGGGCTCTTTGTTTTACCTGAGGTCCTCACTCTGGACCTCAGACCTTACTTTGTACTATTTTTTTCCCTTCTTTGTCTTAGCCACCACTATTTTGGACTCCTTTTTCCTATTTTAATGACCTAACAATTCTGTCTTTTTGAGATTGCGTCCAAGTACTGCATTTCAGACTCTTGATGACTATGAGGGTTACTCCATTTCTTCTAAGGGATTCTTGCCCACAGTAGTAGATATAATGGTCATATGAGTTAAATTCACCCATTCCAGTCCATTGATTCCTAAAATGTTGATGTTCACTCTTACCATCTGTTTGACCACTTCCAATTTACCTTGATTCATGGACCTAACATTCCAGGTTCCTATGCAATATTGTTCTTTACAGCATTGGATTTTATTTGCATCACCAGTCACATCCACAACTGGGTGTTGTTTTTGCTTTGGCTCTGTCTCTTCATTCTTTCTGGAGTTATTTTCCCACTGTTCTCCAGGTGCATATTGGACACCTACCAAGCTGGGGAGTTCATCTTTCAGTGTCATATCATTTTGCCTTTTCACACTGTTCATGGGGTTCTCAAGGCAAGAATACTGAAGTGGTATGCCATTCCCTTCTCCAGTGGACCACATTTTGTCAGAACTCTCCACAATGACCTATCTGTCTTGGGTGGCCCTGCATGGCCTGGCTCATAGTTTCATTGGGTTAGACAAGGCTATGGTACATGTGATTAGACTGGTTAGTTTTCTGTGATTGTGGTTTTCATTCCATCTGCCCTCTGAGGAATAAGGATAAAACGCTTATGGAAGCTTCCTGATGGGATATACTGACTGAGGGGGAAACTGGGTCTTGTTCCAATGGGCGGCGCCATGCTTGGTAAATTTTTAACCCAATTTTCTGTTGATGGGCGGGGCTGTGTTCCCTCCCTGTTGTTTGACCTGAGGCCAAACTATGATGGAGGTAATGAAAATAATGGCTACCTCCTTCAAAAGGTCCATGCACACACTCAGTGCCCCGACCCTGCAGCAGGCCACTGCCAGCCCACACCCCGACTGAGACTCCTGAACACTCACAGGCCAGTCTGGGTCAGCCTCTTGTGGGGTCACTGCTCCTTTCTTCTGTGTCCTGGTGCACAGAGTTTTGTTTGTGCCCTCCAAGAGTGTGTTTCCCCAGTCCTGTGTAAATTCTGGTGGCTCTATGGTGGGAAATGGCAACCTCCTCCAAGAGGGCTTATGCCACACCAGGTCTGCTACACCCAGAGTCCCTGCCCCTGTGGCAGGCCACTGCTGACCCGTACCTCTGCAGGAGACACTCAAAACACTCAAAAGCAAGTCTGGCTCAGTTTCTGTGGGGTCTCCTGGTGCTTACAAGGTTTTATTTGTAGTAGCTTTTCTAAGGGAGAAGCCAGGATTGGAGCATAGCCATATTCATTTTTTAGTCTAGATTTATCCACAAAGTTATGTGACTGGCTCCTGAAGGAAATTATAAAATAAGTTTACTAATTTTAGTGCATATCTGATGTATTTAAGTAAAATTCCAAACTATTACATTTCTTAGAAATTCAAAAGTAGAGTATGATTAGGTTATAAAAACAAGGAGAAATGCTTCTTTTAAGTCTAAATTTATTACTAACTTTTGAAGAAGAAAATTATGTTTTAGTAGAGGAATTCTTTTAAGAAATCTGCTTTATTTTGACTTGAAAAAGCATATATGAATTGGATTATTATAATTACAAATAAATACTTAGACATTGTATCTGGATTATATATCTTGCTTAGGTATCTTTTTATAAATTTATTTACTTCCTTTATCATATGTCCTCTTGTTTCAGTCATACTACCTAGATTGTTATGTGCATTTATATAATATTTAATGTCAAAAACCACTCCAGTACTCTTGCCTGGAAAATCCCATGGACGGAGGAGCCTGGTGGGCTGCAATCCATGGGGTCGCTAAGAGTCAGATACGACTGAGCGACTTCACTTTCACTTTTCACTTTCATGCATTGGAGAAGGAAATGGCAACCCACTCCATGATCTTGCCTGAAGAATCCCAGGGATGGGGGAGCCTGGTGGGCTGCCGTCTATGGGGTCGCACAGAGTCGGACACAACCGAATTGACTTAGCAGTAGCTTAGCAATGTCAAAAATATCAACCTCATAATTTAAAAGAAATTCTTCAGTTTTATTAGTTAGGTGAAAATAAAATACCTGAAAGCAATACATATAAAGAGAATTAATTCTTATGCAACATTTGGGTCAAAGGAAAGTAAAATCCTATTTCTGTCTTTAACAGATAGGCCTTTCTCATTAAATAGAAATGTAACAATCTAACTAGGTAGAGATTCAACAGGAAATAAAACCTGCTAACACAGTTATTTGGAGAAGGCAATGGCACCCCACTCCAGTACTCTTGCCTGGAAAATCCCATGGATGGAGGAGCCTGATGGGCTGCAGTCCATGGGGTCGCTAAGAGTCGGACAGGACTGAGCGACTTCACTTTCACTATTCACTTTCATGCATCGGAGAAGGAAATGGCAACCCACTCCAGTGTTCTTGCCTGGAGAATCCCAGGGACGGGGGAGCCTGGTGGGCTGCCGTCTATGGGGTCGTGCAGAGTCGGACACGACTGAAGTGACTTAGCAGCAGCAACACAGTTATTATCTCCTGGACTGTGTGTGTGTAGGCACACAGATGTGCCTGTATATGTTTTTCTTTCTGAAACTATTTGGAAGTCTAAGAAAGAGATATTACAACTTTTAGCTGTTGTAGTTTCAGGGAGGCATAATAATAAGGCACTGAGGAAACATGGTAGTGATTCTATAAATTTGACAATAATCTTCCCACAAAGCCTGCCTGCATTTCTCTTCATCCTCACACCTGAGATCATGTCTGCCGTCCAGAGTCTGATGCAGTCTGTATGAACGCTTTCCCAGTGTTGCCTAGAATCACCAGACAGAAAAATCAAGCAGCTTCTCACCTTTAGGCTTATATATCTAAGTTTCTTTTTTTTTTTTTGAGACCGGTAATTTTTGTGCTTCAATCACACATAAGATGTCAAAACAAATATTGCATCATTTCCTAGTGTTTCTGTAATCTCCAGGGCTGTTCTTTGTTACAGAAAGGAAGCCTGCTGTTAGACAAATGTTTAATGCACGCATAATGTAGCTGTTTTCCCACTAATCCAGTTATATGCTTTGATAGAAGTAAGTTGTAGATGATAAGAGCAGCAATTCAATCACAGCATGTTCTGATTTACAAGCAAAATTTCAAATGTTGACACAAAGAGGGGAATTTGTTTATGAAAGTGAGCAAGCTTGACATTTTAGGAGTAAAATACTGCAAGCCAGTGAAGGATGAAAGGAAAATGTAAGCTGATGGTGGGCAATATGTAAAAATTAACAACTGAGGAAGATGGTCTTGTGTTCAAAAAGAAAAAAAAACCACGTATCTTTTTATTTAAGGACTAGATTGAAATGTTATTTATGATCTAGTAAATCTGTGAGTCAGTTTTCTTGTAGGAAGCTCTTCTAATTTATGGTCATTATAAAACTCTTTCTAAATGTTATTTATGATTTAATAAATATTTGAGTCAGTTTTCTTATAGGAAGTCCTCCTAATTTATGGTCATTATAAAATTCTATCTTTGATTACTCATCAAAAAATAATTAAAATATAGTTCCTTATATTTGCTATTAGCTGTACAAGATAGCCTTTTAAAAATAAATAAATAACCTCTACTCTTTACCCAATTGTAGTCATGAAGCAGTAGTTCTAGAGGTGACAATCTGTAAATGCCAGGGCAAAATAAGATGTGAGACCCCATAGCCTTATTGGAGGCTGGGAAGGGATGATCATGATGAAAGGATCTGGTAACAGTAGTCAGGTTCACCTCTGGTTAAGTGTCCTGTGTCCCAACCTTCTCACAATCCTGCCTCTTAGATGGACTCATAAAATTGCATAGAGATAACGCAGTTGGCTTCCCTGATGGCTCAGCTGGTAAAGAATCTGTCAACAATGCAGGAGACCCAGCTTTGATCCCTGGGCTCAGAAGATCCCCTGGAGAAAGAAATAGCAATGCACTCTAGTATTCTTGCTTGAAAAACCCCATGGACAAAGGAGCCTGGTGGGCTATAGTCCATGGTGTCACAGAGTCAGACATGACTTAGTGACTTCACCACCACCACCATGTGAGCTTATACAATCAACCTAAGGCCTGAGAGATTAGCTCTTTTCCTTCTCTTTGAAATGGACAGAATCATATTTAACTTGCCACCCTTTGTTGAGAACCAAATGGAATAACATGTAAAGTACTCTTTTTATTGTAACCATTATTCTGGTTATTATTTTTGTTATCTTCCAACACTTTTCTACCAACCATTAACATACAGTTCTTTGTGAATATGTCACCTTTCTTCAAGTCTGAACATTAATAAATTTGCTCAGATTTATATACATTATTGGATAAGTACAGATAGAGAGGTCTCCCTCCTCAGTAGAGATTTACAATGCCTAGTAATTAAGATATTGTCAATCTGTGGGAAGGAGGGATGGGTCAGCTGTCAGCACCCCCTAAAGAAAATCAGGACTTCCTCATCTTGTGATCCCTTGCCTAAAACACACCTACTGCTTATGCATGACCCCTGGCCCTCTTCCCATTCCTCTGTGGGTATTTAAGATGGCACTCTGGCTATTGGTACTGCGATTGGTATTGCTGTGAGTAATAAGCAGCAGTCTTTGCTCTCTGACCCCAAAAGCTTCCATTTTTCTGCCAGTATCTGTGAAGCTATAGGAGGATTACTCGTTAACTTGGAAGAAGGATAAAATCTCAGAAACTTCCCAGTTCTTGGCTTGACAGTTTAATACCAGCTAATGTCAGAGTGGGGGTTTGTTTAAATATCAAATCACAGTGTATATGCAAGAAAGACATGATTTGGATTGTTCACTTTCCTATTTGATTTAAATTTCGGGGTTTTTTTCTAAAATACCCTTGAGTGTTCCTAGACAAGGGCATGCTTTTCTTAGATAGGAACTTTCCTTCTCTGCATATGACAGTGAGCACATTTGTTGGTTATGGAACAAAACTTAAATTTAAAAGTGATTTCTCCACCCTTGCAAAACAAGCCCTTTTTGCCAGGGTTCAAGTATAATAAAAGACATTTAGTATGCCAATACAATTATATGACAAATGAATTTTAGGAGAGTGATTTCATTTCATGTCTTATACAATCGTCATCTGTCTAGGAAAACTTGATGTTGATTCATATCTCATTTATGTCAGTGAACAAGAATATTGTAGTTTATGCCCTTCCTACTTAAAGTGAGGTCTCTGGCCAAGCAGCCTGAACAGCACCTGCAGCCTGTAAGAAATGCAGAATCTCGAACTCCACCCCAGACTTAAGAGCCAGAATCTGCATTTAGCTAGTCTCACAGGTGATTATTAAGCAATGAGGAAATCAGGGTACTTTAGGGAGGTGCTGTGAGCGAAGTCATTGGACTTCGCTATTGAGGCACCTGTCTGGGCCTTGTTATGACTAATCATGCTTATCATTGTCTTAGAGTCTGACATCTTTGTAATCAGAATTACTAGTACTATGGAAATTTGTGAATATTTATTGTGAATATTTATACAATTTATTGTATAGCCATTTGCTTTTTGGAGGAAAGTACTAAAAAAGAGAAGAAAGAAGGAGTAGAATTATGTTCATTAAAAGAACCAAAGTTTTCTCTCTTTTATATACTTGTACTTTTAAGGAAAAAAAGAAATCTGAATCACTGTGCTGTACACTTGAGCACAAGTTGTACAAGTAAGCACAAGTATGTACTTGTAGTAAGTACTTGTACAATATTGTACTACGACAATATTGTAAATCAAATATATATCAATTTTTGATACTTATTTTTATTGATTGATTGCTTTACAATGTTGGTTTGATTTCTGTCATACATCTACATGAATTAACCATAGGTACACATATATCTCCTCCCTCTTGAATCTTTCTCCCACCTCCTGCCCATTCCCCCCATCTAGGTTATTACAGAGCCTCAGTTTGAGGCTCCATGAGTCATACAGCAAATTCCCATTGGCTGTCTATTTACATATGTTAGTGTATATGCATCCATGCTACTCTCCATTCATCTCACCCTCTCCCTCCTCTCCCCTTGTCCATAAGTCAGTTCTCTATGCCTGCATCTCCACTGCTGCTCTTTAAGCAGGTTCATCAGTACCATCCTTCTAGATTCCATGTGCAGTGCTGTGCTTGGTGGCTCAGTCGTGTCTGACTCTTGAGACCCCATAGACTGTAGCCTGCCAGGCTCCTCTATCCATGGGATTCTCCATGCAAGAATACTGGAGTGGGTTGCCATTTCCTCCTCCAGTCCAACTCTTTAGGACCCCATAGACTGCAGCCCTCCAGGCTGCTCTGTCCATGGAATTTTCTAGGCAAGAATACTGGAGTGGGTTGCCATTCCCTTCTCCATCTGTATTCCATATATATGCATTAATATACAATATTTGTTTTTATCACTTCATTCTGTATAATGGGCTCTATGTTCATCAACCTCATTAGATCTGACTCAAATCATTCCTTGTTGTGGCTGCATTGTATTCCATTTTATTTATGTACTGCAGCTTCCTTATCCATTCATCTGTCGACAGGCAACTAGGTTGTTTTCATGTCCTGGCTATTGTAAATAGTGCTGCAATGAACATTGGGATACATGTCTTTTTCAGTTCTGGTTTCTTCAGGGTATATGCCTAGAAGTGGTTTTGCTGGGTCATATGGTGGTTTTTATTCCTATTTTTTAAGGAATTGCCATCTTCCGTAGTGGCTGTATCAATTTACATTCCCACCAGCAGTGTAGGAGGGTTCCCTTTTCTCCACATCTTCTCCAGTATTTGTTGTTGGTGTATTTTTTTTTTTTATGGCCATTCTTTCTGGTGTGGGGTGATATCTCCTTGCAGTTCTGATTAGCATTTCTCTAATGATGAATGATGTTGAGCATTTCTTCATGTGTTTATTAGCCATCTGTATGACTTAGCATAGCATAGCATAGCATGCCTTCTTTAGAGAAGTGTATGTTTAGGTCTTTTGCCCACTTTTTGATTGGGTTGTTTGTTTTTATGATATTGAATTGTGTGAGCTCCTTGTATACTTTGGAAATTAAAAGTTTGCTTGTAAGGCAAAAGAAAAAATGAGTGCTTCTTAAAATTTTATTCATTTAAAAAACATAAAAATTATAGGCTGTGCAGAAAAGACTGTATAAAGGATAAATGTAGGAATGATAACAACAGGGCAAGTGATCAAGGTTATTTAGTTTTTGAAAAGAGAGAATACCAGAGGATAATTTAATTGCTTTGCAAGTATAAGGAAAGCTTATAAGAAGGTGTTGACAGTATGATAAATATATTCTCCATTAATTATATGATGAACTAAAGTTTTAGGTAATTAGAAATTAGTTGTATTTGCAGTTTGAAATAGCAAAGGAAGGTGAGGCAGAGAGGCAGAGGAAATACTTTCGTTTTGAATTGAACTGTAGTTTTTTAAAAACTATGAGAACTATTGACTTGTTTGTTGAGGCCAGAAGAATTATGAAAAGACTTCACATCCAGTAATAACAGATCAGCATTTATGAGTACAATTTTCAAAGTTCAGCCGTACCTCAGAGATATTGCAGATTCAGTTCCAGGCACCTCAATAAAGCAAGTTTCACGAATGTTTTTAGTTACCCAATACATATGAAGGTTATGTTTTCACTATACTGTAGTCTATCAAGAATGCAATAGCATTATTTCTAGCAAAACCAAAATACATATCGTAATTAAAAATACTGTAATGCTAAAATATGTTAATCATCATCTGAGCCTTCAGTAAGTTTTAATCTTTTTGCTGATGAAGGGTGCTTCCTTGATGCTGACCGTTGGTTGCCGGATCAGGGTGGTGATTGCTGAAAGTTGGGGTAGCTGGCAATTTCTTAAAATAAGACGAGTAAAGTTTGCTAGAGGAAAAATTTCTGCATAGATGTCAGAATTTTATAGTAAATTTGAATCAGTGATGAAATAGTTTTGTGTTTGTAAGTGACCAGAGTCATCCTGATTCATTGTTAGTGTGTCATATCTCTGCTCTGTAAACACATTAGGTGTTCTTTCTCATTGTGTTCTTCAGGCAAATCCAACCATCATCACAAAAGTTCTTTTTTCAACTAGGTAAGCTGTTCCAGGTAATCAGCTTCGTGACCACTAAAATATTAAGCATACTGACCAGCTCTGCATCATGAGTTGGTGAAGAGAAAGTGAGAACGCTTGACACGTGATCATTTGATCATTTTAGTAAAGCTTCATCTGAGAGCTGGCACTCAAATTTCCACAGGGCTATGAAAATATACTTGTATTAGGAATAATATGGATATGATTATTGTATCTCAAGAATGTTGGGGAGACAGCTGTCCATATTTCTAGTTGAGTGAGTGCTCTGGAGTCAGAATTGTACACTGGTTACTTATAAAGCTGTTTGAGAAAATACAAATATCAATGAGAGATGAGCAAGGAAGCTAAATACAAATTAATTCTAGAGCAAAAGAGTAGCATATGCTTGCTTGAAATTCTTCTAAATGCCTATAATTAGAGAGGTTCAAAAGTTTTCTGTCCCAAAATGTAAATTGACTATATTAAAAAAGATAATTGAAACTTATTCAGAAATTCATTCAACATTTTGACAAAATTTAACAGACTGAATTTTGAGCATGTCATGATTCAAGTTAATGGGAATATTTGAAAATGACAGCATTTATCAAAAATTTTAATGGCCAATGATTTATAATTAGAGGTAAACATAATCTTCTCGATATTTTCATATGCTATTGATGCCATTTTCTTTGGGTTATATAAAATTTATTATTCATATTCATTTATGTAATTTTCCCTAATTGATAAAATTAACAGATATAAATGATATTATTTTAGAATTTCAGGGGCTTTCCAAGAGATCTACCAAAGCCTTTTCCTTCAGAAAAGAAAAACCTGAAACTCAGAGGGGATAATTAAATAAACCTTGACCTTGGGTGCTTATAACAGGCAGAGTGAGTGAGTGATAGGCACTCTGTCGTGTCCCACTCTTTCCGACCCCGTGCAGGGACTTTACCTTGCCAGGCTCCTCTGTACATGGAATTTTCCAGGCAAGAATACTGGATTGGGTTGCCATTTCCTTCTCCAATAACAGTCAGGGCCTGGACTAAACCTGATTTTCCTAAACTGAATTTAAAAATGGTAAATTTAAAAAAATATATTTTTCTGTAAATCAAGGAAACTGTAAACGAGCAGCCATTATTTGGGGACAGCAACATCAATTTAAGAACAGGAGTGTTCAAGTCCAGAGTGCTGTTGGCAAAGATTTTTGTGACACCTCTAACCAGGGGAGGGTGACCACACTTTCTGATTTTTGCTAAACAGAGATTAATAATAGAAATTAAAAGCACATTCACAATATTTGCCAAATCTGTGCATTAACTAACATTACTTTTAATAATATATTTAGGGTATGCATTTTACTTTTTATTGAAGTATCATTGATTTAAAATTATTTCTCAATTTTTGGTATATAGCATAGTGATTCAGTATTTTTTACAGATTATACGTCATTAAAAGTTATTACAAGATAATCCCTGTGCTTTACAATATAGCCCTGTGGCTTGTCTATTTTATACACTGTAGTATGTGTATCTTAATCCCATACGCCTAGCTTGTCCCTGCCCCCATCTTCCCAAGGTAACCACTAGTTTTTTCTCTATATCTGTAATTCTGTTTTACTATATACATTTTTTATTTTTTAGACTCCACATAAAAGTGATATGTTAAATGTCTCTCTGACTTACATCATTACACATAGTATTCTCTAGGTTCATCTTCATTGTTGTAAGTGGCAGATTTGTATTATTTTTAATGACTGAATAATATCCCACTGCATGTATACCACATCTTCTTCATATAGTTGCCTATTGATGGACACTTGGATTGCTTCCAAATCTTTGCTATGCTAAGCAGTGCTACTGTGAACCTTGAGGTGCATGTATCAGTTAGAATTAGTATTTCTGTTTTTGCTGGATGTAAACCTAGGAGTAGCATTACTGAATCATATGGTAGTTCAGACTGAAATTGAAGAAAGTAGGGAAAACCACTAGACCATTCAGGTATGACCTAAATCAAATCTCTTATGATTATACAGTGGAAGTGAGAAATAGATTTAAGGGCTTAGATCTGATAGATAGAGTGCCTGATGAACTATGCAATGAGGTTCGTGACATTGTACAGGAGACAGGGATCAAGACCATCCCCATGGAAAAGAAATGCAAAAAAGCAAAATGGCTGTCTAGGGAGGCCTTACAAATAGCTGTGAAAAGAAGAGAAGCAAAAAGCAAAGGAGAAAAGGAAAGATATAAACATCTGAATGCAGAGTTCCAAAGAATAGCAAGAAGATACAAGAAAGCCTTCTTCAGCGATCAATGCAAAGAAATAGAGGAAAACAACAGAATGGGAAAGACTAGAGATCTCTTCAAGAAAATTAGAGACACCAAAGGAACATGTCATGCAAAGATGGGCTCGATAAAGGACAGAAATAGTATGGACCTAACAGAAGCAGACGATATTAAGAAGAGATGGCAAGAATACACAGAAGAACTGTACAAAAAAAGATCTTCCAGACCCAGATAATCATGATGGTGTGATCACTCACCTAGAGCCAGACATCCTGGAATGTGAAGTCAAGTGGGCCTTAGAAAGCATCACTACGAACAAAGCTAGTGGAGGTGATGGAATTCCAGTTGAGCTATTCCAAATCCTGAAAGATGATGCTGTGAAAGTGCTGCACTCAATATGCCAGCAAATTTGGAAAACTCAGCAGTGGCCACAGGACTGGAAAAGGTCAGTTTTCATTCCAATCCCAAAGAAAGGCAATGCCAAAGAATGCTCAAACTACCGCACAATTGCACTCATCTCATGTGCTAGTAAAGCAACGCTCCAAATTCTCCAAGCCAGGCTTCAGCAATATGTGAACCATGAACTTCCAGATGTTCAAGCTGGTTTTAGAAAAGGCAGAGGAACCAGAGATCAAATTGCCAACATCCACTGGATCATGGAAAAAGCAAGGGAGTTCCAGAAAAACATCTATGTCTGCTTTATTGACTATGCCAAAGCCTTTGACTGTGTGGATCACAATAAACTGTGGAAAATTCTGAAAGAGATGGGAATACCAGACTACCTGATCTGCCTCTTGAAAAATTTGTATGCTGGTCAGGAAGCAACAGTTAGAACTGGACATGGAACAACAGACTGGTTCTATTTGGAAAAGGAGTACGTCAAGGCTGTATATTGTCACCCTGTTTATTTAACTTATATGCAGAGTACATCACGAGAAATGCTGGGCTGGAAGAAGCACAAGCTGGAATCAAGATTGCTGGGAGAAATATCAATAACCTCAGATATGCAGATGACACCACCCTTATGGCAGAAAGTGAAAAGGAACTAAAAAGCCTCTTGATGAAAGTGAAAGTGGAGAGTGAAAAAGTTGGCTTAAAGCTCAACATTCAGAAAACGAAGATCATGGCATCCGCCCCATCACTTCATAGGAAATAGATGGGGAAACAGTGGAAACAGTGTCAGACTTTATTTTTCTGGGCTCCAAAATCACTGCAGATGGTGACTGCAGCCATAAAATTAAAAGACTCTTACTCCTTGGAAGGAAAGTTATGACCAACCTAGATAGCATATTCAAAAGCAGAAACATTACTTTGCCAACAAAGGTCTGTCTAGTCAAGGCTATGGTTTTTCCAGTGGTCACGTATGGATGTGAGAGTTGGACTGTGAAGAAGGCTGAACGTCAAGAATTGATGCTTTTGAACTGTGGTGTTTGAGAAGACTCTTGAAGAGTCCCTTGGACTGCAAGGAGATCCAACCAGTCCATTCTGAAGGAGATCAGCCCTGGGATTTCTTTGGAAGGAATGATGCAAGCTGAAACTCCAGTACTTTGGCCACCTCATGCGAAGAGTTGACTCATTGGAAAAGACTCTGATGCTGGGAGGGATTGGGGGCAGGAGGAGAAGGGGACGACAGAGGATGAGATGGCTGGATGGCATCACTGACTCGATGGACGTGAGTCTCGGTGAACTCCAGGAGTTGGTGATGGATAGGGAGGCCTGGCGTGCTGCCATTCACGGGGTCGCAAAGAGTCGGACATGACTGAGTGACTGATCTGATCTGATCTGATGGTAGTTCCTTTTTTAGTTTTTTGAGTAATCTCCATTCAGTTTTTCATAGTGGCCACACCAATTTACCCCAGCATTGAATGTTACATTGACTGTGGGTTTGTCATAAATAGCCTTTATTAAGTTGAGGTATGTTCCTTCTGTACCCACTTTGATGAGAGTTTTTATCTTGAATGGATGATGGATTTTGTCAAATGCTTTTTCTGCATCTATTGAGATGGTCATGTGGTTTTTGTTTTTGTTTTGCTAATGTGGTATGTCAAATTGTTTTTCATATTTTGAGCCATCCTTGTGCCTTAGAATAAATCTAACTTGATCATGGTGTATGATCCTTTCTATGGATTCTTGGATTAAATGTACATTTAAAGTAATTATTGGTTGCTGTGAGAGGTTTATACTTATTGCTGTTTTATTGTTTTCTGATTGTTTTTGTAGTTCTTTTTGGTCCATTTCTTTCTTTTTTTGTTTCTTCCCCTTGGTTTGCTAAGTTTATTTTTTAGTATGCATGTGTTCCTTTTTAAAAAAAATTTTCTGCATCTATTGGTTTTTGATTTGTGATTATTATAGGGTTCATATATGTTGACCTATAACTGTATCTAATTGTTTTCAACTGATTGTCATTTAAGTTCAAGCACATTATAAAAGATCTGTATTTTATTCCTGTCCCCTGCATTTTGTGTTTTTGATGTCATATTTTGCATTTTCATCTTTAGCCCATAATTATTGTAGTTATGATTGTTTTAGGGGCTTCCCAGGTGGCGATAGTGGTAAAAAACCTGCCTCCCAATGAAGGAGACATGAGACATGGATTTGATCCCTGGGTCAGGAAGATCCCCAGGAGGAGGGTATGGGAATCCACTCCAATATTCTTGCCTGGAGAATCCCCATGGACAGAGGAGCCTGGCGGGCTGCAGTGCGTAGGGTCATAAAGAGTTGGACACGACTGAAGCAACTCAGCATGCACGCATGTTTGCTTTTACAGTTTTTTGTCTTTTAATCTTCATATTGGCATATGTAAGTGATTGATCCTTAGTACTTTCAATATACTTGCATTTCATAGTAGGATTTTTCCTTTCATATAGATTTTTACTTCTTTTTCATTTAGAGAAGACCCTTTGACGTTTCTTTCAGGCTGTATTTAGCATTGATAATCTCTTAGTTTTTGCTTGTCTGAGAAATTCTTTGTCTCTGCATCTATTTGAAATTATAATCTTGGGTAGAGTATCTTGGGTTGCAGATTTTTCCTTTCAGGACTTTGAATGTATCATGCCCTCTCTTTTAGCCCGAGGGACCTATGCTTGTCAGCCTAGGTCCCTCAAATACATTTTATATGCCCTTTTCTCTCTCTTCTCCTTTGGGACTTCTTTAATGTGAATATTGGTATACTTATTGTTCTTCCAAAGAGCTGTTAAAACTGTTTTCATTTCTGAAATTCTTCTTTTTGCTCTTCTAAAGGATGATTTTCATTATTCAGCCTTCCAGATCACTTACACATTCTTCTGTATCACTTAGTCTCCCACTCATTCCTTACAGTATTGGTTTTCCTTTTTTTCTTTTTCTAGTTATTGTATTCTTTATTTCTGTTTGAGTCTTTATATTATTTTCTAGATTTCTCAAATTTTTCACTGTATTCATCTATTCTTTTCCTTAATAAATTAACATTTTTATTACCAATGCTTTGAATTCTTAATCTCGTAAATTGTTTCATTAGTTCTTTTTTTTCAGGGGTTTTTCTCTTGCTTTTCCAGTTAATAGCAGTTCCTCTGCCTTATAATTTGCTTAAATTCCTCTGTCTCTGTGAATTTAGAGGAAACAGTTACCTACTGCAGTCTTAAATGTGTGTTCTTTTGTGGGTGCAGTCTGTCCCTGTACAGACTGCGTGTGCTCATTTGCCCTTTCGTGGGAGAGCTGGTTTGATGTGAATGCAAGTGACATCTTTTTCAGGATATGCTGACATCTGTCACCTTGGTAGAGGAGGGGCTGCACGCAGAGGGGTTAAAGCTGGAGCTGGGTGTGAGGCAAGGCTTCCCCTCTGCTCTGTGGACGTCACTGCCCTATGGGATGTGGGGTCTGATCCCACCTTGTAGGGGAAAAGCCTTTATGGTCAGGCCTGAGTTGGTTCTGTTCTCTTTAAGTTTGTGTTTTCCCCCTCTCCAGGATGGGATCCTTGCCTCAGAGAAGGAGGGGTGCTCAAGCTAGCGGGGGGGCCTGAGTGACTTCTTGGCCTATCTCATCTGCAGGCAGAGATCTGAGTTATCTCTGATGAGCTGCTCCTTCAGGCACCTGCCCTTGTTTTCTTGCTCTGCTCAGACACAGCCTTGGCTGCAAGTCCCTTTTGTCCCTCAAAGCTCATCACAACCGCAAGACTTCGCTGCCCCCTCTCTGTTTAGAGACACATGACAGGGCAGGCAGGGCCCATCTGGACTCTCAGAGTGTACTGGGGCATGAGGTGTGATGGAGATGGAGCAGCTGCCATCAGAAACCCAGGCTTCTTCTGAGGCTCTGTGTGAGTAAGTGGCGGCAGTGGCTGCTGCCAGCCCACCCGGGCTCTGCCTGGGGACAGAGTAACCTTTGTGTGCCTGGGCTGAGTCTGCTCGGTTGTGACCACCCTGGATCCAGTGCCCAGTGTGACATAGAGTGAGTGGGGCCAGAGCGTCCTCTCAGCTTGGACTGAGGTGAGCAGCAGGGTGCTTGTGGGAAACCAGCAGCCACTAGAGAAGTCTCTCTCCACTTTCTATCCCTGATTTAAGGGCTGGCTAGCTCATGCATTCCCCCACCAAGTGGGGTGCAGGCCTCTCACAGCCCTCCTGTTCATCCCAGAATCCTTCCAGCCAGCAATAGCGTCTCATCTTCCCTGAGTAGGTAGCCAGTATCAGGCCTCCCAGTCTATGGCTCTCACCGTTCACTCCCCAGGAGGCTCTCCGCCTGTGTAATCTCCCTTTTCCTTTGAGTCCCTTCCGAGGGGCATCCATTACTTGACTTCCCTTCCTACCCAGTTTCCAGTTAGATGCAGTGAGAACTGTTCTACACATAGATATATTTTTGGTGTGTTTGTCAGGGGAGGTGAAATCCATGTCCAAGTCTTACTCTGTGATCTTGATTGATCTTCTTGATTGATGCCTTGCATTTTAAGAGATGAGTATCTGAAATATATGTATACATATATTGAGGTTGATGGAGAATTCTTCCTGGATTGAAAAGTTGATTCTTGTGAAGATACCAATTTGTTCCAAAATTAATTGCTAAATGTGGTTTTAATTTGTCAGAAGATAATTCTGAAGTTCAGTGAAAAATGTAGCATGACAGAGTATGGCAGTTTACCCTCCTGGTATAAACTGAAGGTGATGAGGCACCACGGAGAAAGTCTCAAGGGGTGGAGTTTGAAGTAGAGTTCTGACCTTGGTTTCTTCGTGACTCTGAGCACTTTCTTTGACACTCTAAGCCTCATTTCCTCAACTGTACAGTGGAAACCATGTTACAGCTAAGGTCTTAATCTTGGTAAAGGTTATGTGAATTAACACATGTGACAGTTTTTGATTGGCATAGTGTGCTTCTCAGTACATGTTAGCTAATATATTAATTATTACTAATAAAAAGTTAAAAGCCAGTAAAATCATGAAAATAGTAAAGGAATACATTTACAGTTATTAAAGGAAATGTATCCATAATTTTTATTATACACAGTGGGTCAGGAATGAAAAATTATTCAATAAAAGGGAAATTGACTATGTGAAAAAGCACTTTAATCTAATTGTAACTTCATAATATTGGGGGTAATAATTTCCACCATGACTGAAAACCAAAATGTAAAATAAGCAAACAAAGCATCAAATATTAGAGAGTGCAGACATGTATTTACCTTAATAGTAGATGGTTTTATAAACGTAAAACTATCTGGCTATGCTATGCTAAGTCACTTCAGTCATGTCCGACTCTGTGCGACCCCATAGACAGCAGCCCACCAGGCTCCCCCGTCCCTGGGATTCTCCAGGCAAGAACACTGGAGCGGGTTGCCATTTCCTTCTCCAATGCAGGAAAGTGAAAAGTGAAAGTGAAGTCGCTCAGTCGTGTCCGACTCTTAGCGACCCCATGGACTGCAGCCTACCAGGCTCCTCTGCCCATGGGATTTTCCAGGCAAGAGTACTGGAGTGGGGTGCCATTGCCTTCTCCGAAAACTATTTTAAGAAGTCATAAAGTACAGGTTCAAAATTTAAAATTAGAAGGTAAAAAACAAACTGGAAAAAGTAGAACTTACAATTCACAGCTTTATGTCAACTAATTTATGAAAAAAGTTTCACTTCACTTGCCATCAACAAATTGTAGTAATAATTGAATATTGAAATATTCTTTTCAATTACAATCTAGCAAGTAAAAATGTTGTGTTTGTGAGAGTGAATCTGAAAAGTAATTTGGCAATATATAAAAAACTTAAAATCATTCTTGACTAGGAGTAGGTACATATGCAGTTCAGTTCAGTTGCTCAGTCATGTCTGACTCTTCGAGACCCAGTGAACCGCAGCATGCCAGGCTTCCCTGTCTGTCACCAACTTCTGGATTTCACCCAAACTCATGTCTTTTGAGTTGGTGATGCCCTCCAACCATCTCATCCTCTGTCATCCCCTTCTACTCCTGCCCTCAATCTTTCCCAGCATCAGGGTCTTTTCAAATGAGTCAGCTCTTTGCATTAGGTGGCCAAAGTACTGGAATTTCAGCGTCAACATCAGTCCTTCCAATGAACACCCAGGACTGATCTCTTTTAAGATGGACTGATTGGATCTCCTTGCAGTCCAAGGGACTCTCAAGAGTCTTCTTCAATACAACAGTTCAAAAGCATCAATTCTTTGGTGCTCAGCTTTCTTTATAGTCCAACTCTCACATCCATACATGACTACTGGAAAAACCATAGCCTTGACTAGACAGACCTTTGTTGACAAAGTAATGTCTCTGCTCTTTAACATGCTGTCTAGGTTGGTGATAACTTTCCTTTCAAGGAGTAAGTGTCTTTTAATTTTGTGGCTGCAGTCACCATCTGCAGTGATTTTGGAGCCCAAAAACATAAAGTCAGCCACTGTTTCCACTGTTTCCCCGTCTGTTTGCCATGAAGTGATGTGACCAGATGCCGTGATCTTAGTTTTCTGAAGGTTCAGTTTTAAGCCAACTTTTTCACTCTTTCTCTTTCATCAAGAGGCTATTTAGTTCTTCTTCACTTTCTGCCATAAGGGTGGTGTCATCTGCATATCTGAGGTTATTGATATTTCTCCCAGCAATCTTGATTCCAGCTTGTGCTTCATCCCACCCAGCGTTTCTCATGATGTACTCTGCATAGAAGTTAAATAAGCAGGGTAACAATATACAGCCTTGACATACTTCTTTCCCAATTTGGAACCAGTCCATTGTTCCATGTCTGGTTCTTCTTGACCTGCATACAGGTTTCTCAGGAGGCAGGTAAGGTGGTCTGGTATTCCCATCTCTTTCAGAACTTTCCACAGATTATTGTGATCCACACAGTCAAAGGCTTTGGCATAGTCAATAAAGCAGAAATGGATGTTTTTCTGGAACTCTCTTGCTTTTTCCATGATCCAGCGGATGTTGGCAATTTGATCTCTGGTTCCTCTGCCTTTTCTAAAACCAGCTTGAACATCTGGAAGTTCACGGTTCACGTACTGCTGAAGCCTGGCTTGGAGAATTTGAGCATTACTTTATTAGGTGCATATGCATATGGGTAAATGCTATGAGCTATTTCTCGGATTTTAGGATAACCATTTTGTTTCTTTACAATATTTACTAGTTTCCTACAAAAACTGGAAAAATCAAAATAAAGGGAAAATATTTTGGTAGGAATAAAAAAAACCTAGACTTTAATGATCACAGCCTCTGTTCACTTTGCTTTGCTTTGCTTTTCCTGCATCGCCATCTGGTGTCCAGAATGTGGATAGCTTCTGATATCATAATTTGTAACTACTGCCTGATATGTGCAAAATTTTATGCAGTTTATTTAACTTAGATACTCCATCTAAATGATTTTATATAATATAAATTTGTTATATAAACTATTTGTAGTAGACCACTATGTATAGTATTTTACACCTATTTTCTAGTTTTAGAAAATACCCATGTTCCAAGGCAGGCCAGTCTGAATTTGATTTGTTTTTGCTGACTATCTACACAGTGTGAGCCCACAGTTTTACACTGTATTCCTTTTTCATGTCGAAAGAAGAAAGAATTTTAAATACATAAATGAAGTAATTAAAGGCATACTGAGTGATCGACAGTAATAAATAGGTCACGTTTTCTCTGCAGTTTGAAATAGAAGAATATCAGTTTTGGGTTTATTTTCCCTTTGCTTCTTCAGCATCGCAGAGGAAAACTGCTTGAGCCCACCAACCTCTTCAGGGTGAGCTTTTGTGCTCCGTGAAGGTTATTATAGGTGCCATTCCTCAACAGGGTTGCTTTCTAGGAATTTGATACTTCTTTGATTTGTGTGTATCAGACAGTGCCAGCCTTTCAGTGTTTGTATCCTAAATTAATCCAATGAGCTGTAGGGCCTCCTCTCTCAGAAATATTTTGTGTTTTTTTTTCTTATTCAGGATATCAAAACAAAAAAAGACACCGCCTTTTCAAAACCAAAGGTTTAAAATATTTCACTTGAGAAATTAACAGTTTGTTTGGGCCCTAAAGTATCTTTTAATTTGGTGTGTGTACTTGACTGTGATATTTAATAGGAAAGTTCATTGGAAGCACTGACATTTACTGTTCCTGGTTATGCTCAGAGACTGTTTCAGTCACTAAACTAATGTTTGAGGGACACTTGTATCATTACACTAATGAACTTTATGTAAGCTCACTAAAGCTGATATTGCTTATATCAATCTGTCTCGTGAATATAGGAATCCATTCTTATTTCATCACGTGGCATATACTAATGGTTTTACTAAAATAGTTTTTAAAACCACAGAGTTGCAGCTGATTTAAAATATACTCTGTGTTGGGCTCCGTGCTGGGTGTTCAGCATACATCTTCATTTGGATATTTTAGTAGTATCTGTTTGGACAAAGTATATTTACAGATGTACACATTCAATAAGATATGGAGAACTAAAATACAGTTCCTACACTTAGAAGCCTTTAGCTCAATAATTGATTGATGTCTGTGCCCTGTTTTCTAATTTTCTTAAACTCCACATATTCATTCAGTAAATATTGTTTTCATGTTTATTGTATACCAACTATATGTATACCTTTTACTATGTCATTTACAGTGGTAGGATGGATGTTTTCTATGACCATAGCTTTTAATCCAGTTGAAAGTTTAATCAGAATATCATAGAAAGAAATATAGAATTATAAACATGATGTAGTCCATATAAAAGATAGATTTAGGCCTATGAGAACTTTTAATGGGGATGATTTGACCTAGTCAAGGAAGATCATGAAAGTCTTTTATAAGGAGAGAATGTTGAGGTAAGTGGACAGGCAAGTGAAGAAAAGAGTAATAAGTGGAAGGAGCAGGGTATATGAAAGAGGAGAACAAAAGAATGTCTGAGTTCTGGGGCAGAGAGACACATCCCTCCTGAATTCTACCCCAGATGCATACGTTAGCCCACACACCTTCCTGGCTCAGTGTGCTAGCAGATTTTCTCAGCACCTCTAGGAAGGAACCTACTTGGTTGAATTTTCTGGGATCAGGAAAGGAATGAGTATGATGTTAGTTTCAATTTGAGTCTGTGTAGGGTTAATGGCAACCCACTCCCGTACTCTTGCTTGGAAAATCCCATGGACGGAAGAGCCTGGTAGGCTGCAGTCCATGGGGTCGAAAAGAGTCAGACATGACTGAGTGACGTTACTTTTGCTTTTATGCATTGGAGAAGGAAATGGCAACCCACTCCAATGTTCTTGCCTGGAGAATCCCAGGGACAGCGGAGCCTGGTGGGTTACCATCTATGGGGTCGCACAGAGTTGGACACGACTGAAGTGACTTAGCAGCATCAGCGGGGCTGGTTAGGGCTTTCCTGATAGCTGAGGTGGTAAAGAATCTGTCTGCAATGAAGAGAGACCTGGGTTTGATCCCTGGGTCAAGAAGATCCCCTGGAAAAGGAAATGGGAACCCACTCCAGTATTCTTGCCTGGAGAATTCCATGGACAGAGGAGCCTGGCAAGGCTACAGTCCATGGGGTTGCAAAGAGTCGGACACGACTGAGCAACTAACACACTTTTTAGGGTTAATTAAGTGTACATATGTAAAAGAAGTATTTTCTTAAAAGATGAAAAAAGCAGGACTCCTTAAGTATATTTTCAATCACCGTGTAGTATTTCAAAGTTTTATGAGTGATAGTTGTTCAGTTGTAAAGTTGTTTAGTTGAAAGAAGGTTGTGCAGTTTCAGTTCATGAAAGTAAATCTGTTGTTCTTTTTCTATTCTAAAAGCAAGTAAGCCTAAGATATCTGTGAAATATATACTTACCTAAGCTGGAAATTTTCACATTTCTCATCTCTTTCTTTGAGAATAAAATTTGCCATAGGGACTTATACCTTGTAAGTTATTCTTTTCTCTGCATTATTTATGCATTTTTAATTGTGATATTTCTGTTATACATCACTGAATTTGTATTTAATGAATCAAATTTACATTTAATCAGTTTGTGTTGAAGTGATTTAATGAGATACTTTCCTTTTCTGTGTTAAAAGCAGGTCAAGGTCAACTGAAAGACTCAGGGCAATACATTATTCAATGTTCATTTTTTATATATCTTGTAACTTTATCAAGTTTTATGATTTAACTAAATCACATAATAACATTCCCTGTAATAATTTCTAATTATTTTTTAAGGTCAGACGTTTTACTATTAATGTATTGACAATCTATTGTTTACTTTTGCTTTATTTTATTTTATTTCATTTACTTTCTCACATGGGAATTCTCACATTCTTCTACTTTCAGAACAGAATATGTAGATTAAGATTGTGTCAGATTATCAAATAATGTGAGAAAAAAGGCAGTGCATTTCAGATCTGAAGATAATATTCAGGGACTTCGCTGTTGGTCCAGTGTTTAAGGCTCCACTCTTTCCTGCAGGGGCACAGGTTTGATACCCGCTCAGGGAACTAAGATCCCACATGCTCTGTGGCACAGACAAAATAATAATAATAAAAGATACGGTATTTTCAATGTTTGAATTTATTAAAACCAGAAAACAAGTATATCAAAGCTTTGTTCTCATATATATGATGTACCTGAACGTAGCGTTCAAAGTAAAACTGACAAAGAACTGAGTATTTATCTGTGTGGGACATTTTTGTTGTTGTTCAGTCACTCAGTTGTGGCCAACTCTTTGGGACCCCATAGACTGCAGCATACCAGGCTTCCCTGTCCTTCACCATCTCCTGGAGCTTGCTCAGACTCCTGTCCACTGAGCCATCTCCTCCTCTGTCGTCCCCTTCTCCTGCCCTCAATCTTTCCCAGCATCAGGGTCTTTTCTAATGAGGACATTTTACTTCCTGTTTTATCTATACTCTCTCCAAACCTTCCACCTCTGCCTTTATCCTGATGGCTTTGCCTCATAGTCCATTCGAGACAAAAGCCACAAGCAACAGTGTCATCCTCCCACATCGAATTTCCATACACCCATTGTCTATATTTAGCCCTCAGTCTTCTTTCCTAGAACAATGAAGTGGACACTGTACATGGTTTCTTAAAGGGTTGTTCCTCTACAAGCCATCCGTATCCCATCCTTCCCCGTCTTCGCAAGAGCTTTGGTTTTCACCTCTGTTCTGTTTCCCGCATCATTTTCTTCCTTTTCTCTTCAATATATATCCTCTGTTGCTCTGATGACCCTTCGCTTTGAAGACTTTCCTTGACCCTAGTCTGTCCCCGTAGGGCCCACCCTTTTCCTTCTCTGCCTCTCAGCCGAGGTGCTCTGAACACTTGCTCTGCAAGGCCAATCCTTGTCACTGTTGTTCAGTGCCTCCATCGTTCCAGTTATGTACCACCCCGCCTCCAGATGCTGCCTATGCAACTGATGAGTTCAGCGGGCTCCTTTAAGTCCTCATCTTTTCTGTCTCTGTACCACAATGTGTTCTACTTGAGACCGTTGTTATTTTTCCCCTCTCATCATCTAAGACAGTCCCATCTCCTGATTTCCTTCCTGCCTCCATGGGAACTTACTCCCACTCAGTTTTCTCAAGGACTCCTCCTCTGCTTCACTTTTATTCACATGGTTTTAAACCAAATTTTTCTGCTGAAGCTCTCCGTTTTTTTAAAATATTTAATCAAGACTTCTTTTGAGCCTGTTGCTTTTAACATGATGATTTCTTGACATTTTCATTTGTGTATCTCACATGTTGAAATCTCACCCGCACTTGAACTCTCTGCCTCTCTTCTCTAATCCTCAAGTGTCCCTGAACCATCCCTTCTCCAGCCACCCAGATACCCATGTCAGAAACCTGGCAGTCATTCAAGACACCACTCTTCTTAGTCTCCACCACCACTGCCTAATGATTCTGTCTCCAAAATAAGTCTTGAATCCCTCTCTTTGACCACTTCCATGAATAACAAAATCCCTGGTCTAGTAAGCTAGGTTACTACAGTAGCCTTCTGCTTATTTTTCATCCTTTACATTTCACTCACCTTAAAACTTGGAGAAGGCAATGGCACCCCACTCCAGTACTCTTGCCTGGAAAATCCCATGGATGGAGAAGCCTGGTGGGCTGCAGTCCATGGGGTCGCTAAGAGTCGGGCACGACTGAGCGACTTCACTTTCACTTTTCACTTTCATGCATTGGAGAAGGAAATGGCAACCCACTCCAGTGTTCTTGCCTGGAGAATCCCAGGGACAGAGGAGCCTAGTGGGCTGCCATTTATGGAGTCGCACAGAGTCGGACACGACTGAAGCGACTTAGCAACAGCAGCAGCACCTTAAAACTACATTCCAAACAGCAGCTACGGTGAGCTATTTAAGTTCTAGTTTAAATTATTTTACATTTGACTTAAAACCTTTTGTGACTGGCTGTTCAACAGAAAATACGTTCCTAATTGTTCAGCATTTCCATTAGACACTGCACAGTCCATCCCTGCTTCCTGCCTGAGGTCATTTTTATGTGGCTGAGCTAAACTCTCCATTTTCATGTTTCCCTAAGAGGGTTTTTTTGTTTTCTTTCTGTCACATAAGGGCATTTTTGCATGTGTTCTGTTTGTCTGGAATGTTCTTCCTCTACTGTTTTCAAGGAAACATTTCTTTGGAATCACAGGAAATGCCATTTCTTGGGGAAACTTTCCTCCAACTGCTCACAGTCTGAATTAGAACCCATTATCTCTTAGAGCTTAATATTATATTGCTTTACAGAACACATCATGATTTATTGTAATATTTTGAGAGGTGCTGCATGAGTAGTTAAAATCCCAGACTCCTGCCACAGTGCTGGTTTGAATCCTGACTCTCTATTATTTCCTATGTGAGTATGGACAAGTCTTTTAACTATGCTTAAGGTTTCTCGTGGATAATAATAACTTAATTGTAGATCATTTCAAAAGCATAAATGCTTAATATTTGTAGAGAAGATAGTCAGTGGAGCACAAAGCAAACCTTGTCTATGTGTGTGGATAATCTACCTCACGTCTGAAGGCACAGGGCTCTCAGCTGGCACGTGCAGTCCGGGGCATACAACAGGCTGCCAGCGAATGTTTGCTTCATAGACTGGTGAGGTGTACAGTTCATCATATCAGTGTTCAGGGAGGACCTTCATAGAAAAAAGAATGATATTGTAAGAGTATATAATCACTATGTAAAATTTATGTTTTGGCTTATGATACACTTTTATTATTTAATGGGAGGGTAATTGCTTTATAGTATTGCGTTGGTTCTACAGTAAAACACAAATCAGCCATAATTATATATATATATCCCCTCTCTCTTGAACCTCCCTCCCCCTCCCACACCTATGTTTTTGATCTGAGAATATCTTCATTATTTGATCTGTCCAGCCCCTTTTAGCAAGAATGTTTTTGTTATTATTATTATTGTATTGCAGATATGACAGTCTAGCCCCAAGAGCCTAAGGGGCTTGTATGCACAGCAGAGGTAATAAATGATAGGATGATCCCCTCATAGCAGCTCCCTGGTCTTCTTGCTGAAATCTTATTGTTTCTATCTTTTTGGAAATATCCTGTGAACTATATAAATACTTTGTATGTGGTTGGTGAAATTACTTTGGTGATCATTCTTAAATTTTCAGTTTGGGCAGATATTGTTAGAGCTTGTTTTCTCCTCCTGCAGCCTCTTTGGACTTCAGGCCCTTATCGCTCACAGCAATAGCTCTGCAGTGACCTGCCTGCCCGTTGTCTTGCTCCATGATTCAGCTGTTTTCCTTGTAGAACCTCCAGAGTGATAGTGCTGAAAGGCCACTTGTTGTTCTTGATTCTTTGAGATTACTGTCCTGTTTTCACTCATGGTGAGACTGCCATCAAATTTCAAATATGTTAAACCCCCATTCCTATCATTCCATGTACTGCATTTCCATTAAGCTTTTCCTTATGCGAGGCAAGTAAAATGCTCAGTTTCTCCTGTATTCTCTGCAGGCATCATCATATCATTTCTGGATTCTGAATTTATTTCATTGTTGAGTTGTTTTTTTTTTTAATCTAAATGCTCATAAAATTTGAGAGCTGGAAGGGACCTCGCATAACTCAAATCCCAAATTTATCATCAGGGAAACCAAGCTAGCTTCAGGAATGTAACTGAGCGGCTTAATTACTGTTACAATAGGACTTGGGGCTTAGATGAAATTACTGTTTGATCTGTAGTGCACTTTTGTTACCAGTCTATTCACTTTTCTTTCTGAACGAGAAAGCAGTGCGTTAAGATTGAGAAGTATAACATGAATTCAGTGAAAATTACATGATTGATTTTAATGTTCATTTATATATTTACCTTTTTATCTTTTGCAGTTTAACAGCAATGCCCAGGATGTAAGCTGTTTTCAGCACCTTGTCCAAGCAAATGTGAGAAATAAGAAAGTGCTGAAAGATGCAGTGAATAATATCACAGCAAAAGGAATCACAGATTATAAGAAGGGATTTAGTTTTGCTTTTGAACAGCTGCTTAATGTAAGTATCAATGCTGTCCCCTTTGTCTTTTATTTTTTTATTTTTCTGGAGACTTAAGGATTTTATTTTTAACTTTACAATGTTGTATTGGTTTTGTCATATATCAACATGAATCCGCCACAGATATACACGTATTCCCCATCCTGAACCCTCCTCCCTCCTCCCTCCCCGTACCATCCCCTTTGTCTTTTATTATTGAGTTATAGTATCTGAATTTCAATATCCTGGTAGTTACAGCTCTGTAGGATTAAGTAATAGTGCTATTTTTCATTCATTTAGAAAGCATATATATCCAGGCTTTAGAAATCTTCTAAGCTTTTTAAAACATTTTTAAATCCAAAATTCAAATGTAGATTTTTTTTTTTCTTTTGTATCTTTTCTTCCATACTTTTTTTTTCCCAAACTATATTTAAAAAACACATTTGTTGGGTAATTTAACTTTGAATAAGCACTGGAAACTTAGTTGACACATTTAGAATATCATTTATTTTTTCTTATCTCAATTAGTACTATATTTATTTGGAAACTTGTGCTTTCAATCATCAAATGGTTTCTGATGAAATATTTTAGTTTTAGTTTTAAACATCAGGTTTTGAGTCTTTAGGTTGTTCCTAATGTATAGAAAGGTCCAAATGATAAAGATCAAAGTGGACAGAAGGATAAATCTCAGAGATTCCTTCCAAAGTGAAAATTCCTTTGAATGAGTCATTGATGTCTATAGTGTTTTATATTTTCCACACCTATTCCCTACCCCATATCATAACAATATTATATCATGAATCTCATACTACAGACTAATATTTTCAAATGGCCATGTTGTCTGTTTCATTTTGAACTGTTTGAAAGCAAGAGCTATCATTCGGATTTATATCTCTCATAAGGCGATATTATTGCAGTGGTTGAGAATACAGATTTAACCTATCTCTGCCTTGGTTCCCTCACTGGGGTTGTAGAAGGAATGTCCATAGAATCTGCAGATATAGCCAACCACATGAGTGTGTAGTTATTGGGTTGGTGAAGAATTAATACATAAATAGCATGAGGCTGGTACAGAATCAGCTTATAATTCCTATCAAATTTGCTAAGTCATTGAATAAGCTCTTTATTTTGTTATTTCCTATGTGGATCTTCTAAACAGTTTTCAAGGTCTCTGATTGGATGATGACTCATTCATTTGTTCATTCAGCCAATATTTACCCAATGCCTCACAATTTCCTGTCATAGCGCATTGATGAAATTGTAGAAATAAACAAGAAAGACCATTTGTTGTCAAGAAAGTCGAGCATAACTTGCTAAGTCATCATTTCTCATATAACATGTAGTGCTGTTACGGGGTATTCATAGTGTGTTTGCTCAGAGTGTCTCGGGGAAGTGGCTCAACTTACCCAAAGAAGTCAGAAAGTGGTTGCTTTTCCTTGAAAATGGGATTTTGAAAAATGAGTAGAGTCTAGGTAGATGATGAGGGGGGCGGGCAATCATTTCAGATTAAAAGAACACCAGATTTTTAAGGAATCTCCACACTGTTCTCCATAGTGGCTGTACTAGTTTGCATTCCCACCAACAGTGTAAGAGGGTTCCCTTTTCTCCACACCATCTCCAGCATTTATTGCTTGTAGACTTTTGGATTGCAGCCATTCTGACTGGTGTGAAATGGTACCTCATAGTGGTCTTGATTTGCATTTCTCTGATAATGAGTGATGTTGAGCATCTTTTCATGTGTTTGTTAGCCATCTGTATGTCTTCTTTGGAGAAATGTCTGTTTAGTTCTTTGGCCCATTTTTAGATTGGGTTATTTATTTTTCTGGAGTTGAGCTGTAGGAGTTGCTTGTATATTTTTGAGATTAGTTGTTTGTCAGTTGCTTCATTTGCTATTATTTTCTCCCATTCTGAAGGCTGTCTTTTCACCTTGCTAATAGTTTCCTTTGTTGTGCAGAAGCTTTTAAGATTAATTAGGTCCCATTTGTTTATTTTTGCTTCCACTGCTGGGCATACACACTGAGGAAACCAGAAGGGAAAGAGACACGTGTACCCCAGTGTTCATCGCAGCACTGTTTATAATAGCCAGGACATGGAAGCAACCTAGATGTCCATCAGCAGATGAATGGATAAGAAAGCTGTGGTACATATACACAATGGAGTATTATTCAGCCATTAAAAAGAATACATTTGAATCAGTTCTAATGAGGTGGATGAAACTGGAGCCTATTATACAGAGTGAAGTAAGCCAGAAGGAAAAACACCAATACAGTATACTATCGCATATATATGGAATTTAGAAAGATGGTAACAATAACCCGGTGTACGAGACAGCAAAAGAGACACTGATGTATAGAACAGTCTTATGGACTCTGTGGGAGAGGGAAAGGGTGGGAAGATTTGGGAGAATGACATTGAAACATGTAAAATATCATGTAAGAAACAAGCTGCCAGTCCAGGTTTGATGCACGATACTGGATGCTTGGGGCTGGTGCACTAGGATGACCCAGGGGGATGGTATGGGGAGGGAGGAGGGAGGAGGGTTCAGGATGGGGAACACATGTATACCTGTGGCGGATTCATTTTGATATTTGGCAAAACTAATACAATTATGTAAAGTTTAAAAATAAAATAAAATTAAAAAAAAAAAAAAAGAACACCAGAGATTAAAAAGGCACAGAAGCATGAGGGGTTGTGCACATTGAAAAAATTGCAGGTTTGTTGGCATGGCTGGGCCATAAGCAGTAGAGGAGAAATGATGGGAATGGAAAGGCCATGAGCTATCCTTAAGTGAGGTATGGAAGAGCAAATGGAAAGTGTGTGGTTGGAGAATGATACAGTCTGATGAGTGTTTTAAGTTAAGAAGCTATTTTAGTAATCCTGGTGTTGGATTAGAAGTGATGTTAAGGTAAGTGACCTAGTAACTATTGGAGTGATAGGAGGGGTTGCTGAGAAGGGAGTGGGGGTGACTCCAAGTTCTCTGAACTGGAAAACAAGGCGGAGGGTGGCCTAGGAGTCTACATTAAAGGAATGTGAGGGTAGAATTTTCGATTATTTGGAATTTGAAGTAATATTTTTCTTAGGTACAATTAGATAAGCAAGTAAATAGTAGAAAGGCAAAGAAATACAGCACTGCAGTTTTCCGGGGAAATTATCTTTGCTAAAATTCATGTGATTATTAAATGATGTATGTGCATTAATAAAAATGAAAACTCAAAACTTTTGAAATTCAAGCACAGGTGATTACTAAAATAGGATATATCCTTTCTGCAGTAAAGGAATGTGAGGGCTTTTCATAACTAATTTTTCTCTCGAGTCAATAATCAAGTTTTCTAGATCTTAGCATTTTAATTATTCTTAGTGTTGTCAGTTGGCCTCACTCATTCCCTCATATTCAAGTTTCTGTTGTGGAATGATGAGGCGTCTCAAGCCTGATGTACTACTTCCGAGACAGTCACAATAGAGGGGCCGGGTTAACTCCCACATTCATTATTAGTTACTTATAAAATATGGTCGAACTTCTACTGGCCTCTCCTACTGCCTTTGTGAGTTGTAAATGATTTTTAACATGTCCTCAGTTATTCCTGTAGTAAATCTCATATATTTTGCTTTCCACATGTCCCTCAGGTATTACAATTCTTCATTTAAAAATAATTTTCCCAAATGCACAGCATGCCTTGTTGAGCTGAAGCATGCTTTGTCTTTTTCTTACACACAGTACCATTCCTTGTCTTCTGTCTGTCCTGGCACGGTTTACCCTTAAGATTCCTGAATCAAGTGTCCAATAGAATTAGACATTGATTTGAATTAGTCTTCAGTTAGCATTTCATAAAATATTGACAAATATATGAGATGGATTTTTCAAACAAAATTTTGAGTGTGTATGTAATAGATGCTGTGCTGCAAGCTACAGAGATACAGCCAAGTGTGCTATGAAATACCACGAAAGTCAATTACCAACCCTAGCCATTGTGTTTTTATTGACATAATCAAGTTTTTCCTTGCCTTAATTCCTTCCAAGCCAGTTTTGTATACTTGTTGTGACAGTGTGATTCTTTAGATAGTTGCAAATCCAGTGAGAATTTGCTGAGGTAGACTATTCTACCCCAAGTCCTGAGAAGTCGACTTAGAAAAAAAATGTTGAAAACAAAACATTTCTTCATTTCTCCTTTTGTGAGTGTACTAAAAATGAACAGCAAGATGCAGTGTGCTAACTTTGGTACTTATATTCCATAATAATAATACCCCCACTGTTTTAAAAAATGAAACCAAGTCCTGTGCTAAAAACTGTCACTTTTTTGAGACGGTCTTTTAGGTAAATATTAGTTTGCCCATTTTACATATGCAGATAGAAAAGATAAGTCATCAGAGAATTTAGTTTTCGATTCAGGGATTTCAACACCTTTCACAAAAGTATATTGATGATAAAATATGTAACTATTTTATGGTCAAATTTTCAGATAATTACCTTCCAAGATAAGAATGGTTTTTGAATGTGATAAATAGAATTAGTCACTACTTGAGTTTTCACAATGCTTAGTTAAAAGCTTTAACTGCCACTGGGCTAATGGCCTAATCAGTGGAGTAAGAATATATGAAACAGGAATTTTTCATCAGATAAAACAACATGTTGTCCTCATTACCTTTTCCAACAGGAAATGTGATTTACCTTTTTTGAAAAATAGAAATAAGGACCTTCAATAAACTCCAACACTATTGGAGAATTAGTGATTTTTAGACTGTGTTGTCCAGTATAACCATAACCACAAGTGGGTGTTGAGTGCTTGCAGTGTGCATAGTCTGAATTGAAATGTGTTATAAGAATACACTGAGATTTTAGAATTTACCATGAAAGAAAAAAATATTTATTTTCTCAATTTTTATATTGTTTTGATGTTGAATTGACTATTTGAGTGACTGAGTTAAATAAAATATATTATTAGAATTTCAGATATTTCTTCTTATATTTTTTAATGTGGCCATTAGAGGGATAAAATTACAAATTAGCTTCAGATTTTATCACCTTTAAATATCACTAAATTAGAAGGCTGACATTTTCAAAGAAGCTGAGCAGTCATAAATTAGTGTTATTTTTTTTTTTATTCTCAGCAATTTTGCAGACATATTTTACAACATTAGGAAGGCTGAGATGATAATTTCAGGCCTCAAAGAAGCTCAACTTTGTATATTTCATGTGGCCCTTTGATGCTAATCCATTGTTTTCCTAAGTCCAGCTCTTTGAGGGACCTTAAAGAAAATGTAAGAGAGGATTTAACATTGGAATTGAGCCTTTCAGAATTAGAATATATGTAGTAGGTTGAGAGCAGATAAGACAATATTCTGGAAATAATTGTTGACATTTACCAAAATATGAAAGAGCACTGTGTGTTGGGATCAGCATTACAATTTCAGAAATGTAAACTGAATAAAGTAGGAGGAAGGAGGAGTAAAGAGAGGAACAAATATTTGTAAATGGATTGAAAACATACATGAAAAGATATGTACATTTTATTAATATTTTTTTGTTTCTGGTATATATTATAGAGGTATAGAATTGATACCATGTCCATTAATCACTTTAAAACCCATGTATTAATTAAACCCTGAGAGGTTATTATGTATTAGGCATTCATTCAGACAAGGAAACTATTGAACAAAAAAGACAAAACTTTATACCTTTTTGGTACTTAATATTTTATTGGAAGTCAGTAATAAAAAACAAACACATTATATACTGCATATAACAAATGTGAAATGCTATAAAGAAGAATACACCTTGGGAGGGCAGATTGCAATTTAAAATGCAGTCGTCAGGAAAGTCCTCAAAGGTTAGGTGACATTTGATCAGAAACCCAAAGAAAGGGAGAGTGGTGGGTGTTGAAAATGAGGCAGAGCCTGTGTAGGCAGGCACAGGCCTGCTTGATCCAGGAACCTGTTCTTAAAATTGGCTATTGAACAGATACTTCAGTCATCACTTGCAATCTGCACACACTTTCCATTTTGCTTTTATACTCCCTCCCTTTTACTATGAATGATATACAATTTTATTGATATATTTTACAGTATAATGTGTCTAGAGCCAACTGCAATAAGATTATCATGTTGTTCACGGATGGAGGAGAAGAGAGAGCTCAGGAGATATTTACCAAATACAACAAAGACAAAAAGGTGAGTGTAATTTTTCTGATATTTTAAATTTAATATTAATTTAGGTGGTTTTAAGAGAGAATACAGCAAAAGTGGTAAGGGAAGATGTTTTTGGTTAAAACATTAGTGTGCTGACTATAAAGCCATACAGCTCATGGATTATATGCCAATCACTGAATTAAATGTCAAATATCTTTTGTGAAATTCACAAGTACTTTATGGCTAATTTATTAATAAAATAATTTGAACCTATATAGAGGCCTGTATAGAGGCCTATATAGAATATATTTGTTTCTTTGATTGCTTTAGTGCAGAGAAAAGTATTGTACACAGGCCTGTTTTGAAAGCTCACCAGTGTAGCTGAACCTACTGATATTGTGGAAGATATCAAATGTAACTATTTTTTCTATCACTCCTACTGTCAGCTTATTTTAATTTTCTGATACTCTCCATATTTTATGAGAGGACAATGATTCTCAACTTAATTTCCTAAAATGCCAAGAATCCATAAATAAGTAATGAAAAATTATAGCTTACGTCTTATGCTTTCAGAACTTCAACAAAAATTATATATTTCACAAGGCACCCTTCAGGGTAAAATACCTATCAACTTTGCTTTTAATTAGAACTTTCATCATTGACTCATCATTAATGCTAAAGAATTGTTTTGTGAAGGATTAAAAAGAAGGAAAAATTAAATTAATACATTTAGGTAAATATACATAAGTTATATATTGGCAGGCAAAATACTGTGGATAATAGGGTAGAGTATTAATGAAAAATTTTGAAACATTTCAAAAATACCAGTACTTTCAGAGTTGACAACACACATGTGTAACTTTGAATTGTTTACAAAATGTTTTAATACTCAACTCTATGCTACTGCATATGCTATTAAAGTATAATGTCATATGACATAAGTTTAATGTGAGGGTTAAGTTTTTTTAAACATCTAGTGACTCTGATTATATAGAAGAGCCATTCCTTTTGGAAAAGTTGATAAATGGACTGAACTGTTAATAGCCTATAAATATTTTGAGTGGTATCTTGTTATTGTGAATATTTGTTTCAGAAATAATCATTAGAATGAAAAGTAATGGGAAAATACAGATGCATTAAGATATAATGTACATTTCTTACTTTTTAGTAACTGTGACTGATCGTTCAAAATCCAGGGCAGCCGCCACCCCTTGGAGGATGTCCTGACATCCTTTCCTCCCACTTCATGTTTGTTCAGGCGCCTGTGCTCTGATCCCACAGCACAGTGTCTGAGCCCTCCACGTCTCTTCACACTTATGCTACCCGTGAGGTCTTTTCTCTGTTCACCCTCTGGATCCAAGGTCCCACATGAGTAGGCCTTTGTGTTGTTTAACTATGAACTCTCAGCATCCTACAAGAAGCACAGATTCAGAGTTAATTCTCAATACATGGCAATAAATAAAACTTGAGAGTGTCTAACAAAAGTTGGAAGCATAATTTCTGTTATAGAACAAATTCATAATCATAAAAAATAATCTGGGTTAAAGAATATTTCACTTATTTAAATATTCTCAGTGATATAAAATTACCATGTTTGGAAGAATTCAAATGTAATAAAATAAATTTAATCTAAATTCATTTCTATTAATATAATACATTTATTTCAGTATTCTTCTAATTAATCATACACTGATAATTTGGAAAGGACTTTTTAGCATCTTCTAGTCATAAGCTTATTTTATTATCTTATGACAGAGGTGCATAAGTTCAAGCCCCAGTGCTTTTCATTTTTTAATGAATATAAGTTTAGTTAAATCATCTTTTCTTAGATTTTGGTATCATCCAAACTGACAAGCAGGAATATCATTCACCTCTAAATATTTTTCTTCAAAAAGAAAGTTTCTTAAATATGGCAATAAATATTGCATTCTGTATTGCAATTTGTGCCAGAGATATATTTTAATTTCAGAGTACAAAAAAGTTTAACAAGTTTGAATAAAAGAATTTAAATGTATAAAAAGAGAAAAACAATAAACTTGTTATTTATTTTTTTCCTCTCCGAAAACTCTTTTTGCATGCAGAAGTAACACAATAACATGTCTTGGGGGCATATCATAATTTTATTTTTTTCCATAAAAGAGATTTTATGTCATAAGGAAAACAACTGAATCCTACCCTCCATTTTCACAAATTGTCTAGTTGATTGAATAAATGAAGAATTTACTAGTTGAAAGCCATTTTTCTATGTATATATCCAAAAAATGTCCAATCTAAATATTACTATCTTGTAACACTCCTTCTCATCTCCTTCACCTTTTATAGGAACTCCACGTTTTAAACAAAGTCATTTTGTGACATTCTAAACCACATAAGAAATGATTCATATCACATTCACTTTTTTAAAACTGATGAATCTAATCTTACTCAACAATCTTGCTGTTTGCCTATTAATAATACCTCTCTGCTGTAAGTACACACACTTCTCCTAAGGACATAGAATTTTTGTGAATTCCAAAGAAACTTTGAAAATTAAGTAGTCAGTGCTTTCCATGATTTTTGAAATAAATGTATAGTTAGCTAAGAAAAATTAAGATGTCCTTGGAATTAGAAACTACATTTTTTTTAATGGGAGTCTAATTTAGGGGCTATAGCAAAGTTCCGTGATACACACTTATACATGCATACAGGTTTACATACACAAGTATATGAACACACGTTTATATCTGTTTTAAGTGGACATTGATTCTGTCAATCATATCTCTAGAAACAAGGGACCATGTGTGGAACTATGGCTAGCTCTCTTATGTAAAGTGCTATGAGTAAATTTTGACCACTGACAAGTGGTTAAGAAGTGATCAAGGAATGAGGAAATAGAAATCTGAACATAAACTAATTTTTTTCTAAAATCTTTGCAAATTTGCTAAGAAAAAATAGGAAAAATTAAGACAGTCAACTCTGGGTGAAGTTTTGCACACATACGTGTGCATGCATACATGTTTTTTTAACAATGGAAGAGCTAAGTCATTATTTTAACTTAAGGTTAGTAAAGGGATATCCAGACAGATAAAGCTTATAGATACAAAACAAAGAAAGGATAATTGATGGTGATCCTTGAAAGAGGAGGGATTGAGAGAGAGAGAGCACAGATTTGTGAATTAGACAATTAGGAATTGTGTTTCTGAAAACATTGTTGTGCCACATTTCATTGCACTCTGCTTCCAAGTTCAATGGCTTTTTAAATTTTCTAACATGGAAAACTATGTTAGACCAAAAATTTGTCTCTTGGCATTTGCACGTTCTTATCCACTAACAGTGATGATAGCAGACGATTTTTAAGTCACTTATGTTTTTGAGTGTGTTTGTATTTTGTCAAGACAACATTATACAGTTAATTGTTTATGCCAAGGGTGTATGTATGCAACTAGTGTGTATAAGAGAGATTTTTCCTCCATCTTCAAAATGGTTTGGGATGAACTGTCAAACCCTTTCTCACTTTCTCTGCTTATTCTGACTTCTCTACCTTCCACTCATCCACCCAGTGTGAGAGATTTGCCACCCTCAGACATGTGGATGCATGGAAGATCCTTGTCTATCTGTGTCATCTAAGGATGTGTATGACCAGTTATTTACCTGCAAAATTCATATTTATTATGCAATAAATTTATCAACTCAGAACTTAACTAGCTACATTTTCTTTCAAATGGCCAATATGTAAAACTGAAATTTGATAGGTAGTAAAATATAAACTTTCAATACTTGTAAAATTCTATATTCAACTATAATTTTACTTTAAAACATGCCCCTTAAGATGGACATTCACTTGTAGCTTAAAAATATAGAAATTGCAAAGTCACAAAGTTTGGAGAGCTTTTAAAGAAAAAAAATCTGAAAACCTCTTTTTGAATCCTACTTTCTCCCCAGGCCTCTTGCTTGGCATGAATGTGACTGAATGCTTCATTTAAACCCATTTGTCACCCAGATGACATTAGAAATCACTCAGAGCAACCCAGATAGGTGTGATGAGGTCCACCCATAGAGCTGATGAATGAGCCTGCAGATACAGAGCACAATTTAATGAGGCCAAAAGGTTTGAGAATTAGAACAAAATGTTTGGGTTCTTTTGAAATGTATTACTCGTGGGAATTAATCTACCTGATTATAGATAGGTACAGCTTAAAACCGAGTCCATGTTAATCTCCTCACACAGCTGTTCCACATTAAAATGCATTCACTTTCTAATCTTTACCTGCAACTCTGCCATTCCTTAGGGCTCAACCATGTGTATGAGACTGCCTTAAAAATGGTGCCAAAACCAAAATGAACTCTATCACAGATTCCAAACAAATGAACAAAGGAAACTGACACCAGACACAGAGTTGAAAGATAATTCCCAGGTCTAGCAAAAGTAAAGATATTTAATTTTCTGTAGATTAGCAAAGAGATTGGTTAGCATATACACTTAAGATTGTCTAGCCAGCTATAAAATTGTTCTTGGATTTTTAGGTTAATTCTCAGAATTAATCAAAAATAAAAAGACATTCAAAAATCTATAAGATGAAAATTTCAAAATAGTAAACTAAATGAGAAGAAGAAATGAAAAAATGCATATGATAGATGTGGACTAATTTTGTAAAATAAAGAATGCACAGCTAAAAAATTATAATTGCCTGACAACAGATGCTCTATTTTTTAGATTCTTTCAAATTTGATTGGCAGTCTTTTCTATTTTTTGTCAGATCCAGAAGAGAAATAATCTGTAGTCTACAAAAATCGAAAGCAAATCACAAACGGCTAAATCTGTGTATGAGTTTTATACAGTAAAAGTGAAAATCATCAACTACTTTTTCAACATATGGTAGGAAAAATAATTCATGGGAAATAATTCATTGCCTTCTTGGTAGTCTCTGCCTGGCTTCTCCATCAGGCAAGAATGAAACCTTTGGAAGGAATGTTCAATCCTCTTATAATAGAGTATATTAGACTTGTAGAATATTTAATACTCTTTAGAAATGCACTGCTTTTAAAAATTTTCATGTAATTTGGCACTTTCAACCATTTCCAAAGGATTTTCAGTTTTAGAATGGGAACTATAGCTGTGTTCATAAAAACCAAATATATTACTTGTGCTAGATTAAGATATAACTAAAAACAATAATTTTCAGTAATATTGGCCCTGCCAATAGATGATCAACTTAAAATTCAGGTCGTGTGCATCTGTGTAGTGTCCTTCTCTGACAGGTTTGTTTACATTTGTCTTCTTAGAATGAAATTAGTATTGATAATTCATTACCTAAACTAAGGAACAGTTTTCTTTGGGTCTGAGTAGTTAATACACTACTTCCATACATTTTACAGAGTCCTTAATTTGATGGCTAGAACAAATCCATTGAAAAGTGAGAATAAGTATTACATTAAACAGAAAGTATATTACATGATATAGGCTATAGAGTGCCACAAATACACTTGAAATAATTTCTAGGTAGAATTGTGCCACATAACATTGTGATTGCCTTTTGTTGATGTGAAATCACAGTACCAGGAAGGGCATTCTGTCCTGCTTTTCCTGAGGCTGTCTTCTCAGATTGAAAGCTCTGCTTGCCATGTAGCTCCACACAGAGATCTTCCCTGCTCAGATTTTCTAGGGTGGTCCCCTTTTCCTACACACCTCATTATTCTCTATTTCAGTACCATCTTTCCTCCTTGTTTTCTTTCTCCCAGATTACCATTTTAAAAAAATCATTTCAATTATGTACTTATTTACATTATCTTGAACTCCCTTCTGTTAAAAGCTCGAAGAGGTAGGGGTTGTATCAGCTTGTAAACCTACCATTGACTCCTTAGCGGCTAAGAAGGGCTTGATGCACAGTGGTTGCTGAGTAATTACTGAAGATGCCCAACATAAATGAATAAATGTAAATATGCAATAAATAATCTCCGATAGTAAACTAAGTCTAGTCAAGGCTATGGTTTTTCCAGTGGTCACGTATGGATGTGAGAGTTGGACTATGAAGAAAGCTGAGCGCCGAAGAATTGATACTTTTGAACTGTGGTGTTGGAGAAGACCCTTGAGAGTCCCTTGGACTGCAAGAAGATCCAACCAGTCCATTCTGAAGGAGATCAGCCCTGGGATTTCTTTGGAAGGAATGATGCTAAAGCTGAAACTCCAGTACTTTGGCCACCTCATGGGAAGAGTTGACTCATTGGAAAAGACTCTGATGCTGGGAGGGATTGGGGGCAGGAGGAGAAGGGGACGACAGAGGATGAGATGGCTGGATGGCATCACTAACTCAATGGACATGAGTTTGAGTGAACTCTGGGAGTTGGTGGTGGACAGGGAGGCCTGGCGTGCTGCAATGCATGGGGTCGCAAAGAGTTGGACACGACTGAGCAACTGAACTGATAGTAAACTATATATAAAACATTCATATATGATACTCAATAGCTTTGACCTTTTACAAGAATATAATTTAAAATTATATTTTTTCCTTATAAGTGGAATGTTGTTGTTGTTGTTCAGTTGCTGAGTTGTGTCCAACTCTTTGAAACCCCATGGACTGAAGTGTGCCAGGTTTCCCTGTCCTTCACCATCTCCTGGAGTTTGCTGAAACTCGTATTGAGTCGGTGATGCCATCCAATCATCTCATCCTCTGTCATCCCCTTCTCCTCCTGCCGTCAATCTTGCCCAGAATCGGGGTCTTTTCCAATGAGTTGGCTCTTCTCATCAGGGTGGCCAAAGTATTGGAGCTTCATCTTCAGCATCAGCCTTTCCAATGAATAATATTTGGGGTTATTTCCTTTAGGATTTACTGGTTTGATTTCCTTGCAGTCCAACGGACTCTCAAGAGTTTTCAAAACCACAGTTTGAAAGCATCAGTTCTTTAGCACTCAGCCTTCTTTATGGTCCAACTCTCACATCCATACATGACTGCTGAAAAAACCAGGCTTTGACTAGATGGACCTTTGTTGGGAAAATAATGTCTTTTTGTTAATATGCTGCTAGGTTTGTCATAACTTTTCCTCCAAGGAGCAAGTGTCTTTTAATTTTATGGCTACAGTCAACATCTGCGGTGATTTTGGAGCCCAAGAAAATAAAGTCTGTCACTGTTTCCATAGTTTCCCTATCTATTTGCCATGAAGTGATGAGACCGGATGCCATGATCTTAGTTGAATTTCAAGCCAGCTTTTTCACTCTCCTCTTTCACTTTTATCAAGAGGCTCTTTAGCTCTTCTTTGCTTTTTGCCATATAAAGATATCATCTTTATATCTGAGGTTATTGCTGTCTCTCCCGACAATCTTGATTCCAGCTTGTGCTTCATTCAGCCCAGCGTTTCGTATGATGTACTCTGCATAGAATTTAAATAAACAGGGTGACAATATACAGCCTTGACATACTTCTTTCCCAATTTTGAACCAGTTCATTGTTCCATGTCTGGTTCTTCTTGACCTGCATACAGGTTTCTCAGGAGGCAGGTAAGGTGGTCTGGTATTCCCATCTCTTTAATTTTCTACAGTTCATTGTGATCCACAAAGTCAAAGGCATTGGCATAGTCAGTGAAGCAGAAGTAGATGTTTTTCCAGAATTCTCTAGCTTTTTCTATGATCCCACGGATGTTGCAATTTGATCTCTGTTTTCTCTGCCTTTTCTGAATCCATCTTGTACATCTGGAAGTTCTCGGTTCACTTACTGTTGAAGCCTAGCTTTGGAGGACTGAACATTACCTTGCTAGCATGTGAAATGAGTGCAGTTGTGTGGTAGTCTGAACATTCTCTGAACCCCATAAACAGTATGAGAAGGTAAAGGGAATGTAGAGTAAAATTAATGTTCCACCCTCGTATATGTCACTGTAAGAATTAGGGAGACTTAAGTTCATATAACAGAAAAGGCAATGGCACTCTTGCCTGGAAATCCCATGGACAGAGGAGCCTGGTAGGCTGCAGTCCATGGGGTCGCTAAGAGTCGGAAACGACTGAGCGACTTCAGTTTCACTTTTCACTTTCGTGCATTGGAGAAGGAAATGGCAACCCACTCCAGTGTTCTTGCCTGGAGAATCCCAGGGACAGTGGAGCCTGGTGGGCTGCCATCTGTGGGATCGCACAGAGTCGGACATGACTGAAGCAACTTAGCAGCAGCAGCAGCAGCAAGTTCATATAAAAAATGATTGTACTGATGGCACCTCTCCTTTCATACTAATCAGTCCAACACATAGTTTTTCATGAGCATTCTCATTATTTGTGTCAGTGAAGTATGTAGCCTTACCCAAGAGGAACAGCTGAAATAAGTATATCACTTATGTTGTGACCTCTCCGCTGACAATAGTCTCTGCAGAGCTAAATTGCTTAGAAATGAAATGTATCCATAGCTTCTTCCTCTGTTATCAAATCCTGTCAGTGCATGCAGATAGAAGGGGAACCTGAACTTACTCCCTTATAATCTTAATATGCAAGGATGATTCATTGTAATTGTTAACATTTTTAAACACCAACATAATCCCAAGGGCATGTATCTTTGTTATATACCCACATGCAAGACATGTAAGAGAAATATCAGCTAGGTCTTTAAGATCATGTAAGCAAAAACTACTGCATTTCTATTTCCTTTTTAAAGTTGCTTGGTGTGATTTACTTAAACAAACTCACTGGTCACTTACTAAATTTGTTCTTTTGTCAGGCCCTGGGAAATTCCATACAGGCATATCTTATATGGACACAGCGGCATTTAGACAGTATCTTTTTCTTTGGAGTTTATTCTTAAATGCAGTAAAGCAAACCAAATTTGTCCCTCTGGGAAGGTATTATTTCAAGTTGTGTTCTTTTTGAGGCATGAAAATGGAAAATGTTACCTCATTGAATTCTGATAGTTTGACTATAGAAGACATTGTAGTCATCATCATGTCATCTTTATTACTGCCCCTAATATTTATTGTGCTTATAATTTTCCATATAATACAAAAGCTTTTCATGTATCACTTCATTTACAGTTGTAATAGCCATATGATAAAAAGGTTTTTATCACCATCAACATCATCCTAATTTTGGAAATAAGAAAACCAAAATTTGAGAAGTTAACGAGCTTGCTGAAAGCTATACAGCTACTAAGTGGCAAAATCAATCATTTAAATGTTCTGCAGTCCAAATTTCATAACCTCATGTGGAGTGTGCTGGCTAGTCCTGCATCTCTCTCTCCAGGGCAGCCTTGGGGCCATGCCAGTCATCATTTGCCCACCCAGGATCCTTCCTTCTAGTTGGATAGCAAGATTTCACGACTAAGGAACATGCTTCCCACAGCTTTAAGAAGCTAAAATGGATTAAACTAAGCCATCAAATCTTTGCAGACTTGCAAGAACCTTTCAGATCACTGGGCTTTATAAAATAAATTAAGTGTGAAAGGTACATTTGGACACTTTTATTTATTTCATAATGCTATAAACCGAGAGATGTGGGTTATTTTAAATGCTGTGGATCCTGGTATACTTGTGAATTATGAAAACGACTGTAGAATTTTCTCCTAAAATATTCAGTCCAATCTAGTATTTTTATAGGCTTATTGCCAAAAATTTTAGTACACACAGTAAATTAATAAAACCCGTTTCTGACATCATTTTTCTAACATGATTCGATAGCTGAAGTTTTTATTTTAGTTTTATTGGCTTTCTTTCTTTATAGTCTCATTTCCATTATTCCTTGGAGATTTGCCTATTGTAAATTAAACTTGAACTCTGGGTAACTGATAATTGTTGAGGTGACAGTTTCCAGTAACTGGGTTCTGCTGGGAAACAAGAAATTCCTATGACTTTTAAAATAGGTTGACCCTGTGGTTTTGGAAAAATCTTAATTGAAGACAAGTATTTTTGTCTTCAACAAACAAGACAAAATAAAAAGCAGAGTAACAGAAGTCTAGAACTAAAGGACACATCAGTAGTGTATTATAGGAAGCAAATGAGTAACCCAGTTTGCTGGTAATTAAAAGTTTTCTCTGGTCAAATAGGCCAGGCTTAACATATAAATTTTAATTCAAATTTACACTTTGGAATTATAATTTTCTGTTCAGAGAAAAATGATTTTTGGACCAAGTGAAGGCCAAATTATATAAATTGCAACTAATAATAGAGACTGATTTTTAGTTAAGTTTAATTTTATTAAACTTGTTCTCAAATTACAGTTTATTTTGTGAATATTCTTATATAACTAAACATGAGTCAATAATTATTTATTTTCTAGGAATAATACAGCATATAAATGATATGTGTATTATACATACTTAACTTTCCTGAAGAAATTTGCTCATCTCCATTTATAAAAAGACTATGTAACAACAACAAAAAAAAGATTACGAATTTGCCATGATATAAGTGTAATGAAACAAGGCTTTGAATGCAATTATGAATGCAAGGCTTCTATCACTCTGGTTTTGGCTCTACTCTGTTATAATGAACTAATTTATATATCAGATGATATCAAAGTGTGTCTTATATCCCTCTGGGAAAACATGAAGACCACTCATTCAGCTATTCAGTTTTTTTTCATTTAATAAATACTTATTTTCATAATATCTATGTAAAGTACTATAATAGATACAATAGTGCAATCCTGAAACTGTTTCAACCCAGTCCAGTGTTTATTCAATTTCTAATTTCCCATATTATTTCTGTTAGAGATCTGGCCAGCAATGTGAAAAATATTTTTCAAAGCCATCTATAGCTATGTATGTTTCATATATGACCCTCACAGAAGTGAACATTCTAAAACATAGCCTATCTAACATCAACCAGTTCAGGATCATTTAGCAAATTATCTAGGAATATTACACTTAGAACAGTGAGTCTTCAGTATGTACTTGTTCTATGGATCTAGTGTTGTGATTATAAATGCACTACTAGGCCTAAGTAATGGGATTTTTTCTCCATAAAAGCTGACTTTGCTTTCATGGAGGCCTGATTTAAAGTAATTTACTTAATGGAGACTTTAGATGAAATATTTAGCTTGTGTGACTGCACATTAAGTGTTTCAAGGTTTTTTGTGTTTTTTTTTTTAATGTCATTTTGGTTTTTTGTAAGGCCACGTAAAGAAAAGACCTCTGAAAATGCACATCTTTGAGAATGTAATTTACCTTAATCTCTAAATTGTGCCTATTTCAAGGAATCACTTTATTATTTTATTTCCCCAAATTTATAGCTAAAGAAGAATGGAACACTTAAAGAGGTGAAAAACATCAGACTGCGGGGACAGCAAACCTCTCTGTAAACTTGGCTTTGGGGTTAGTTCATTAACTCATCCACAGGGTGGCAGTCACATAGTGCGGAATAGGAGAATGAAAGTAAATCTCCCAAGTGGAAAGTTAGAGTTCAAAAATTATTTTTTAAACTATCAATTCATTGTATATATGTACTATGAAATGTTGAATATCACACCTGATTATGAAATCAATCTAGTTAAAATCTTATTACATAATTAGTTCAAATTTTTAAAGCAAAGACAAAAGTCAGCGTGGTACAGCACCTGGGATTGAAGTATAATATTCATGTGTATTTTTCATTGTCATAGAAAGAATTAAAAATTTATATCTGATTTATATTAAACTTTTTATATTTGATATGATTTATATTAAACTTTTCTCAATCAAATATAATATTTATCAAGTCATTTTGGAAAATTATAAGGTAATCTATAAAATCATTAATTATTTACATGCATATGTTTTGTGTGTATGTATATCTACCAAGAGACAAAATAAGTATTTTAAATATACTAGAAAGATTTTATAATTATTGTAATGGTAAGACAGTTGCTGAAACTATAGAAAGGTTGAATTTGTAATTTTTAAGATTTTAGTAACCATTGGGAGGATGTTTTCAGAAAAATGTCTTTAAAAACATCTATCACAAGGCAAATATAATTTTAAAAGTGAGTTAAAAATTATACATTTGTAATATGGGAATGATTCAATCAGTTGAGTTCAGTCGCTCAGTCATGTCTGACTCTTTGAGACCCAGTGAACCACAGCACGCCAGGCCTCCCTGTCCATCACCAACTCCTGGAGTTCACCCAAACTCATGTCCATTGAGTTGGTGATGCCATCCAGCCATCTCATCCTCTGTCATCCCCTTCTCCTCCTACCCTCAATCTTTCCCAGCATCATAGTCTTTTCAAATCAGTTAATGCATCCTACCTATATTCAAATAGACAAGGAAGGGCCTATGAGATAAATGAATAAAGATAGAGAAGAAAAAGTTAAAAAAAAAAGTGTATTAAACTTTTATTAAATTACAATTAATTATGACAGTGTATACTTTGACACCCAGCTCTGATTCTAAATTCTTTAATTTGAACAATATCTGAGGTTTCCATGTAGGCCAACAATTAGGGTCAGGCAAAACTGTAGTAAAACAAATAAAGCAATATGTTTTGTTGTTGTTTTTTACTAGTGTGTTTTTTGCCTGTGTTGTGTTTATTTGGACTGTTTGAATAACATCATTCAAATATTCACATGGTGTATGTCTGTGTATGTCTAGCCTCTATGTTGTTAGAAATGCTTGATTTCTAAGGATGTAGATATGTAATAATAATTCATTTAGTCTTATTCATTTATGTCCTTGTACTGAAAAGTACTTTATGGAAACCATTTTATGGAATACTGTTGTGGTAAGAGAAACAACAGACAAAGCAGTGCTTTAAATCGAAAATTTGAGACATGCTTTCAAATGTTAATCATGAAAGTGATCCCCAGGTGCTTTCTAGAACATCTGGATTGTTTCCGTGTCCTGAATTCACATGACAATTGTTTAAGGTATGGCAATTAAATTGAATCATCAGTAGGGTGGCCAACCCGTTCGTAAAAATAATCCATTTAGGAGTAATTTTAACTCTGTTAAGTAGTAACACTCCACTAAAATGCATATCCCCCAAAATGACCAATTGAAGATTTTAGGAAATGAAACTAGATTTTTGTATTTTGAAGGACTAAGGGAGAGAGGGTAGTAAGTAACACCAACTTAGGTAGCAAGAGAGGGTAACACCAGGATAGGGAGAGCGGGTAGCAAGAGAGGATAACACCAACTTCTGTTAAGCTAGAACCAGTCACCTGTCTTTACAGTTTGGGGTGATTAAAACTCTGATGTATTCACCAAATGGCTTCTTGCATAACTAGCCAAGGCAAACCTGGATGATTGGCTTGAGTGAAACTTTACAAGTGAAACAACCACCTCCCCAGTGTACTTTCTGGGGCAAGGGTTGTTATGATGTGATCTCTGTGTGGCCAAGACCAGCAAAAGAACAGAGACCAGATGTAGAATCTCTTGAGATTTGTGCTCTGCAGTCATGTGCGAAAGATGAAACAGATGAAACAATTAGAAAATGTCAATTCAAACAGTCAATCGACATGAATTAGGGAAAAGCTCTTAACATAGTTCAAACCAGACCATGAATTCATGGAAAAGTGCTTTTCTGCATGTTTATCTTTAGAAAAAGCTAAACTGTTGAACTTAGAGTATTGGTTTACTCTGATTACTAAATTGGTAAAAATCAGTGTAATTCAAGTAACCATTTTATTAAATATTTGTTGACCTCATTGAATTTATTTTCTATGCTTTTATACTGTTTAAATTCAGCACCTTCCAATGAATATATAAATTACAATAATTAAACAGTATCGCAATTATATTTTAAAATATTTGCATATTAGAAGCAGTCAATATTTTAATTCTTTTAAAAAATGCTCAGAGCTTAAAATATTTATTTATATGTTCCAGTCATCTTTTATAGAAAGTAAGTCATATGACTAACATCATACTCATGCATATGCATATTAAATATTTTCATGATGTGAAAAGTAGTGAAACCATCATTAAGTATAATGCTCTAAGCAACTAAACGTAGAGTGACCTCCTTTCTATATAGATTTTTGTAACCTTGTACCTATTAAGTAGAATTTTTTTTTTGGCAGTGACTAGATAGATATGTGAATAATGTTTTCACCAGGTGAGACCGCTGATGTTGAGTTGAATCTGAAAGATGCCATTTCTGCTAATGAAACCTTAGTCATGATCCTGCCACAGAATTGAGATATGATGCAGAGCACCCAAGTACTAACTTAAATTTAGTAACTAAAGTCTATATTTAGAGTAGATTATGTGGTTTCTCTCTGGTGCCTTCCAAGTGATTTAGAGGCCTCAATTTTCTTGTCACATAAATTAACTGAAAAACATGCTTTTATTTATCTTTTATTTTAGCTCTTTTGTTTTGCCTTTCAATTAAATTTTATGCAGACTAACAGATACCCATTTTTAAATTCACCAGGTCCGTGTATTCACATTTTCAGTTGGTCAACATAATTATGACAGAGGACCTATTCAGTGGATGGCCTGTGAAAATAAAGGTAACAAGTCTGTTTACATGACCACATTTTATTATAAGAAGATGAATTTAATAGTTGTTACTTCACATATTATCATTTAAAATACTCTAAAGTTGTAGCTAATTTTTAAATCGAGGCAAGAATAAGATATGTTTTCTCTAGAGAAGACACACGAGAAACTTTGACATCAGTGTTACATTACATTATAGTATTACTTTGACATTATTGTTATATTTTATTAAATTATGCTAGTGACTCTCATCAAATATAACTTCATGAAGAATTAAGAATCAAATAATATCTGAATTGTGTAAAACTTAGCTATCAGAAAGTGTAACATTATATGGTACTATTTTTCCTGAGTGGCTAAATTATTTTTTTAAATGTCTTATACATTCCTAGATAATTCAGACTTTGTATAGTGAACCTATATTTCACTTATACTCAGAAAAAAATGTTGTTTGAACAATGACACATGACAATAGCAAGAGCCTAGATTTATTCTCAAAGTTATATTTTGGCAGATATAAAATTATTAGATATCCATCATTGTATACTTTTAATTATTTCTCCAATGAAAACAATTTTTCAGGTTTTCTACTGCTTTCTAGAACAATGACATTTATTTTATACAATATAAGAAATTTAGTGAAGTTTCTGATAAAGCTTGTGTATTTGCTATGAGTTTACATTAATCACACATTTTCCAAACTGATCAGTGGTATTGATATTTTAGTGTTTGGTGAATTAGAAGTACTCGGTTTCTCCTAGAAAGCCATAAAATAGTTCTGTGTATTTTATTATATCATAATATGTAAACATATAAATCTATTGTGTATATATGTGTATATTTCAGGTTATTATTACGAAATTCCTTCCATTGGAGCAATAAGAATCAATACTCAGGTATGGTTATTTAAAACTTGTTTAAACTGTTTTTTCAAACTAAATTATTTCTCTGCTACTTTAAATATGCTCAATATGAAGAAAATAGGTGAAAATGAATAAATGCTTGATGTATTACATGAATAAATAATTCATACTATTTTATTTGTAATGAGTATCATGGTAATGTATTGGTTTTTATTTCATTAAAGTTCCAAATGTTTTTAAATATCTGAAACTCAGACAAAGATGTGTAATTATGTTTGTATTCTCCTATTTTAAAAACATCATAGAAAATAAATAAAATCAATTTAGTAACAATCTCATCATATAATTTCAACTTGTTTCTACGGCAAATCATTTAACTGAGTTTTCCCAAATTATAGGTTCAACACAGAAAATTAAACAATAATTATTTGCAACTTACAACAAGGAGATGGTTTTTGTACAGCCATTCAGTTGAAAACATACTTGTTAAATAGGTAGATTGAACCAATAAGTTAATTTAAATATAAATTTAATATTCATAAATTGCTGTTTAAAATCATTTATTCAGTTTTAAACATAACTGAAAGTCTACAAAATAGACTAAGTCAAAATTTAGCCCAAATAACATGGCTTTTGTGGAAATGAATACTGAATATGTTGAGTTTTGAAATGAAACAGCAGCTGCATTCAAGTCTGATGTCTAGTTTTGGCACAGTATTTCATTTATTTTTGATATGTTTAAATGTAGTTTTGAATTTCAGCCAAACAATCTGTGATATGAAAACAAGTATGTGGCTGCTTTAGTATTTCAAATTTGTGCAGTTCCATCCAGTAAATCACAGAGCCTTAAATAGTTTAGATTAACATAAAACAATTCACAGGGAACTTATTTCACTTATCCTTGGCTGTACCTCAGAAAGAGAATGTTTTGTTAGGAGGAAAAAAAAAAACAAAACTGGGGTAGATACATTGTATAAATAATACAAGTCAAATATTGTTAATTCTGAGTATGCAGACATACCATTTATGGAGTACCCAAAGTAGAAATTGAATGATTATATGCTTAACACTCTTAATAATTTTAATTCCATCTTCATTTTTACCTCTAGGTAAATTTTTCTCTGTGGAGTTTTTTTTTTTTTTTTTAAGAACTGCATTCCTAGTTATCAACGACTTAAATTTTTTAATGTGTTTTTATATAGGAATATTTGGATGTTCTGGGAAGACCAATGGTTTTAGCTGGAGACAAAGCTAAGCAAGTCCAGTGGACAAACGTATACCTGGATGCACTGGTAAGCTAGGCTGTTCAGTCAAAGACTGTTATAACAAAAGCACACAGCTAACTTCTATTTCTCTCTAGCTTCCATTTCTCTTTTTCTCTTCATGAAACCCTTTCAGAATTCCTTCTATCACAACCTTCTTTGCTAGAATTTACATAATTTACTTAAAAATCTAGACTTGTGTGCAATAGAGAACCAGAGATGTAAAGTGTTATTTTTCAGTTGTCATTGAGGATATAGAGTTTCAAACCTCCAATCTTGAATTTAAGATCATTCTAATAATTTTGTGAAGTTTTATGTAAAAAAAAAAATCCTAAAGTCACATGAATTAGTAGATTTTGAACAATTGTGAAGAAACTATTTTTAAAGTAGATTTCAGCTAGCAGAAGCTTGTAGCTCAGATGGTAAAGAATCTGCCTGCAGTGCTGGAGACCCAGATTCGATCCCTGGGTTGGGAAGATCCCCTGGAGGAGGGCATGGCAACCACTCCAGTATTCTTGCCTGGAGAATCTCCACAGGGTCGCAAAGACTCAGACATGACTGAGCAACTAACACTTTCATATTTTCAGCTAGCAGGAGTCTGTCTGCTGTCTCCTCCATATTTGAGATAGCCTCCATATCTCAAACCAGACTCAACAAAACTCAGAAGTACTTGCAATTAGATAAACAAATACCTTATCCCACCCTGGAACAATCACAAACCTAATCACCTCTTCATATTATAAGTTCTTGCTTAGAGTCAACCTTAAATACTTATGGAAATAGCCCATTGAAGTGATCCAGTCTGATGTGAAGTAACAAATACAAACATGTTAAGTTGCCCACTGCACAGTGGGAATTGTAGTACAGGCATGCCATCGTATTTCAGAGCAGTGGTTCTTTCTCAACTGGGGGCAGTTTTGCCCCTCAGATCACTTGGAGATATCTATAGGTTTTATTGATTGTCATGACTGGGATAGAGTTTGCTACTGGCATCCAATGAATAGGTATAAGGGATGCTGTTAGACATTCCCACCATGTACAAGAGAATCACACACATCCCCAACACACTCACGCGTGCACACACACACACACACACACACACACACAAAACAAAGAATTATTCAGCTCAAAATGTCAATAGGGCTGATATTGAGAAATCATATTTTAGTATAACTTTTTCTTTCCTAATATGAAATTTATAAATAGTAATAAGATTTATTCATATGCTTAACTTAATTAGAGAAGACTTAATTAACAATTTTGCTAGTGTAACATCAGAGAGACTTACAATACTAAGCTCTGAAAAATAGGTGCTGATTCAGTAACCCCTTTTCCTACTTGGAGTTTAATTATATGCTGATACTACTTTCCTGAATACAGTGATGAACCCACAGGGCAGAATGCAATCTATTTAGAAAGAATTACTTATCATTTGGTTCTTGTAAAATAAACAAATACAGGAAGTTTAGGAGAAAAACAGGCACTATTAGCAGCAGCCTTGCACGCTAAGAATGATAAAATGAAGCTTGCTTACCTCAAGCCCTTGCTAAAATTACTGTCCAGTGTTCCTTCTTGACATCACATATTTATTTAAGGTCACATGGTCATCTGAAGCTGTGGTCAAAATGTTTCACGCATTCAAATCCATCACAGGACAGAGTATGATAGGAGGAGTCAATAATTATTCCCTCTTGTATTTCCTATGAACCAGAAGTTCATTAACCAGCATGTCTGCATTGTTGGTGAGGTTCTTGCAGATAGCATAAATGACTTTAGGAAGCAATTTTAGTTTTGAATCTGCTGTTCTGCTAGCTGAGACTAAATGTAAAAAAAAAAGAACAAAATGAGACATATTAATTGACTGGTCAGTGGATACATAGTGCATTCTTTCTTCTAACTTAAGACTCAAACATGACCCATTTTTATTTCCAGTTACTTGTTTATAGTCTTTGCACATAGCACATTCAAAAAATAATCTGGTCAGATTCACAGTTTTTTTTTCTTTTTTTTTTTAAAAAAGGTAAAAATATTGCAAGACAAAAACATAATGAGAAAAATGGAAAGAACTCTAAAAATCAGAAGAAAGAGGCCACATATTTGGTGACAGAATAAGGTTAAAAAGATGGTATTGTTTTAGCTAAATATATGAGTCTAGGTAAGGTTTCTACAATTGATGTGCAGAGAAATTACAGAAAGGAATAGCAGTATGAAAATTGGACAAGTGCTATGTATATTGAAAGGATGATACTTTGGTCACTTTTGCAGATAATGGAAGGTAAGACTAGAACCAAGACTGGGACAGTATTGTGGAAGGTTCATTTTATTTGAGAGATAAAATAAGATTCTTTAGAGGAAAAGAATTGCACTCTGGAAACTCAATATCAAATAAATTCCAAGATAGCAGATATCTTGTTTCATTTCTCTTCTTAGTTCTCTAGAAACTTGCACAGTGCCTTGGAATTGAGTGCAGTTTATAAGTTTGTCTAATATGTTAGAAGCCTTGTATCTCATTTGGGAGCACATATTACCATATTTAGAAAAAATTTATGGTATTCTGTGTAAATGTGAAAGTGATGCAAAGAAAAAGATTGCTTCTATTATGCCATGTTAGTTAGTTCAGTCGATCAGTCGTGTCCGACTCTTTGCGATCCCATGAATTGCAGCACGCCAGGCCTCCCTGTCCAACACCAACTCCCGGAGTTCACTCAAACTCACGTCCATCGAGTCGGTGATGCCATCCAGCCATCTCATCCTCTGTCGTCCCCTTCTGCTCCTGCCCCCAATCCCTCCCAGCCTCAGAGTCTTTTCCAATGAGTCAGCTCTTCACATGAGGTGGCCAAAGTACTGCAGTTTCAGCTTTAGCATCATTCCTTCCAAAGAACACCCAGGACTGATCTCCTTTAGGATGGACTGGTTGGATCTCCTTGCACTCCAAGGGACTCTGAAGAGTCTTATCCAACACTACAGTTCAAAAGCATCAATTCTTTGGCACTCAGCTTTCTTCACAGTCCAACTCTCACATCCATACATGACTACTGGAAAAACCATAGCCTTGACTAGACGGACCTTTGTTGGCAAAGTAATGCCTCTGCTTTTGAATATGCTATCTAGGTTGGTCATAACTTTCCTTCCAAGGAGTAAGCGTCTTTTAATTTCATGGCGGCAATCACCATCTGCAGTGATTTTGGAGTCCCCCAAAATAAAGTCTGACCCTGTTTCCAGTGTTTCCCCATCTATTTCCCATGAAGTGATGGGACCAGATGCCATGATCTTAGTTTTCTGAATGTTAAGCTTTAAGCCATGTTACCATTCCTAAAACTGTGCATATACTCAATATATACAGAGTTGGTCCTCCATATCTGTGTCCTGTGTCTATAGGAACAACCATTGCAGATTGAAAATGTTTAGGAAAAAGATTCAGAAAGTTCTAAAAAGCAAAACTTGATTTTGCCAGGCACTGGCTTAATGTATACATAACATTTACGTTGTACTTATAACTGTTTACGTGGTATTTGCATTGTAAGGGGCTTTCCTGATGTCTCAGATGGTGAAGAATCTGCCTGCAATACAGCAGACCCAGTTCGATCCCTGGGTCAGGAAAAGCCCCTGGAGAAGGAAGTGGCAGCCCACTCCAATATTCTTGCCTGGAGAATTTCATGGACTGAGGAGCCTAGTAGGCTACAGTCCATAGGGTTGCAAAGAGTCGGACATGACTGAGCGACTTCCACTTTACTTTACCTTTTTGCATTGTAAAAGGTATTATAAGTTATATAGAGATGATTTGAAGTCTGGAAGAATGAGCATGAGTTATATGTAAATAGTACCCAGTTTATATAAGGGACTTGAACATCCATGGATTTTGGTGTCTTTTGGATACTAGGTTTATAAATTATCTATAATATGACACTGTTTGAGGTGGAAAGTTTTCATTGCAGATATTAATTCACATATTCAATTAAGGATGTTTTCATGGTCAAATTTTCTTCCTTAATACTAAATACAAAGTCAACATACCTATCATGCAGCCAACTATGTGTCATCATTTCCTTAATTTTCTTGGTCCCAAATAATTTGATACCTTGTTCTGCTGAAAGTGTATGATTGTCCTTTCCCACTAATTCAGTTTCCACTGTTTCTGAGCTTCCCATGTGTATGATTAATAATAAACCATAGCCTAAACCATTTTCTTTATAAGACTGTGCTGTTTCTATAATTAGAACAAGAGTCAATAAATTTGGATTTGGGATCATTATTCACAAAAAGATTACTAATAATTTCTCAGTAAATTCAGAATTTTCAACAATAATTTTTAAACTATTTTAAAGAGTAATTTTGTTAAAAATGTAGTTCTGACATGAAATATTTGTAACAGAAATATAATTGTTGCAGATGACAATCATAAAATGCAGCCTATGACCTGAAAAATCAGTTTTTTTCCAACTAATCTCTGTGGATTAATGTAACATATGAAATTATCTACATGCTGATTAATACTGTGTGATTATTTTTACTCTACTGAACTGCTTCATGACTGGACTTTCATATTTGATTACTGCACTTGTCTGCATCGTTTCAGTTTGTCAAAACGTTCATTTTGGAGAGCATATAGAAGCAGTGTTGCTTCTTTTGAACATCATAATGCTTACCTAGAATATCCTAGAAATGTATTATCAGTAGCATGTTTTTTCTGTTTATAATATTATTTTGCTACACATCTGTGATTTAGCCTGAAGCCTTTGGCTTGGGGCATGAAAAAATTTAAGAATGGAGCTGAAAAAAAAAGCAAAGTTAAATCATTTGAAACAATATTTTAATATCACTCTGTTCATAGTGGCCTCTGATATTAGGTGGACTCACTGTGAAAAAAAAGAGTAGATGGACAGGGTTACTACAAGGCTTAGTGTAATTTGACTTTTAAAGTTATTGCAATGCTCTCTTGAGAGTGTTATTTTAGATGTTGCATGCTTAAAGAACTGACTAATAGATACTACTAATTTCTAAGGCATTTATTTCATTGACTTTTAAATAAGCTTTCAAAATAAATTTCTAATTTTTATGACTGTTTATAAAGCAACTAAAATACAGTGTCAGATATCCAAAAACTAATGCATAATGACAAAGTTTAAATTGTTATTTGAATTTGACTTTTTTCTGTGAATCTATTTTTAGGAACTGGGACTTGTCATTACTGGAACTCTTCCGGTCTTCAACATAACCGGCCAAAATGAAAATAAGACAAACTTAAAGGTTAAAAGTTAATTGATAAAATTAATAATAATAAATGATAAACTATGACGTTGAAGCTCATTGTGGATAAGATATTTCTATAAGGAAATAATACAACGTAACTGTCTCATGAGGCTGAAAGTAAAAGTCAGCAGCTGTCTATGTGATAACCACCTGGGAAAAAGGAAATGCAGGACAAATTCTCAGTTCCCCCAGAGACAAGATTCAACTTAACTCTATCTAACTGTGACTTGACAAGAACACAAGTTCAGGATCTGGGAGTAATTATTGCTTGGACCAGAAAGTTCATTTGGGTTTCCCGTAAGATGTTACAGAATACATGATAAATGGGCAGTACTACTGTGTGCACATTTTTAAATGCATCTAAGATACCCATGGAGTTCAGGAAAAAAAAAATAACATGGTAATGTTTGTATCAGATATATATAGGTACCTTTTTAGGATCGCTCATCCTCCCAGTCCCATACAATAAATTATTTTTTTTTAATTATCATGTAACTTAAGGATATGATTTAAATGAATAGTTCTCTTTCTGTTTTTCTCTTTTTTAAGATTGAGGAAAAAATGCTTACTGAGTCTCATAAAAATACTTATTTCTATAGCTCTGGCATTGTCAATGCTACCAACTTAAAGTTCTACAAATGTTGAAAAATATATATCTTGTGCTTGTTAAATTATCTCATTTTAAAAAATACTTTTGATTTAAAGTAGGTTTGCATTCCTTTGTCTTAGCTTGCATTGGAAGGAATTTAAAAATCTAGGAGAATTAAGATTTTTAAATACTAAATACTGATTTTATATTTTGGCTGACATTCCTGATTTGAGGGAGATTTATTTCTAGTTTATAATATAATGAATGTTGCACTTAAGCATTATTTGTTCACTTATTATAAATTTCAGTTGAAATCCTTATTTTAATAATGTGGCCATAGAGAAAATTGGTTATTCCTCTTTGGGGGCTCATTACCATTCTTAAATATATGCTGGTTCTGATTATTGTAACTCATGAAGGGAGTAATTCTCTTAACTCCTCATATAGACTGTGTAAGGGATTGCTTAAATTTGGGGAACATGCTCTGAGTTGGCTCTGGGTTGGTTCATGGGAAAACAGCATAGCTGTTGACCTAACTTCCTCATTCTGTGTGTACCTACACAGGATTTACAATGTGCTTATAATAACTGTTGACTGGATTTAATGACTTCCTGTGTAACATTTTATTTTATAATTTATGTAATTATATTTAAAACAGATTCCTGATTCCAAATTTTAACACCATTACCATCCTTATGTCCCATAAAAGACTATGATAACAATTTGCCACATGGATTCTTTGATTTGCAACTAAAACTATGATGCCCATTGTTTGGTATTTAGAAGTTAACAGCAAGCAGAAATAGTGTTGTGAGAGTTTCCATTTTATTACACATAAGATCACATACTTTTCACATATACACTAGTATTATCAGCAGCAAAAATACATGGTTCTTTTTTATTTGGTATTGTCTAATTAATTTTAAGTGGTGATTTCTGAATTGTATTATAGCACAAAGTCAGTTTATACTCACAAATATACATACAACCCCCACTTAGAGCTGTTGACTGTATAGTATCAATTAAACTATAGGGTAATTAGTACAAAAAGCAACAAATTTAAAATTTCATATATTTTTGTATTTTAGCTCTAATAATCAAGATTTCACTTTTAACCTAATAACAATACAGTTGAGGGAAAAGAAAAATCACAGCTGAGAATCACTGCAAACTGATAGCTTAAGTGCCTCACGCTTACACATAAAAAAACATATATATATATATTTAACCTAATGTGAAATACAAGCATTGTCAAGCAAAAGGAGGAATGTATGTTATAATTTTGTATAGAAATGTGCAAATTTTTGGTAAAAATATACTGCCTTTTTGCTTATTATAGAATCAGCTGATTCTTGGTGTGATGGGAGTTGATGTGTCCTTGGAAGATATTAAAAGACTAACACCACGTTTTACAGTAAGATGCAATTTTCTCTTTTGATATCTTTTTTATTTTAAAACTGTACTAATTTAGCTTGTCTTTAAGGCACTTAAGAAATTCTCAAAAATTGTGCATTTATCTTTGCAAAGTTACTAAATATTTAAAATAATTCTTAAAAGAATGTTATAATATCATGTTACCTTTCTTTTATGCTTTAAAATATGTATTTAATAATTTATTATTATTATTTTTCAGTTGTGCCCCAATGGCTATTATTTTGCAATTGATCCTAATGGTTATGTTTTATTACATCCAAATCTTCAGCCAAAGGTATGTCTATAATTTGTTTACAGTGATAGTGTTCTGTAAAATTAGTGATTAATGTTCTTATTAGGTTCATCATTTTTTATTCACTATATAGCACTAAGTATAAAAAAGCATTTTATGTGTAATGTTAATAATACATGACAAAGCCACAGTTATGCGAAGAGTGAAAGCAGTTTTCATTTTCGCTTACCAGCTTAGCTCTGCAATATTCCTATCCAGTGTCCAGCTAACCAGGAGTCCTGTCTCGGAGGCAGTCATTGTCACCTCTGGGCCTGAGCTTCGCACATCCTCCTGGTGTTTTAATTAGGCTGTAAGGTAGTAAAGGCCGCTGCCTGGATGGGCATAAACCTGAGAGCATTATTCATGTTCCTCTCTGCATAGGCCATTTCTCTCTCTCTTTGATTCTGGTAATTATCTCTCCTTTCCCTCTCCCAGACTTATAAAGATATGTATAAAATGCAGTAAGTAAAACTCAGTGAGATGGACTTCATAACTGGGAAGGGGTTATTAATCAGTGAGTTATATGAAAGTTATAAAATGCCATACATTAAAGATTTTATCCAAATCTTTATTCCTACTTTCCTAAATATCTCATCCAATTCATTTCACTTTTCATTAATGCTTCACAGGTAAAGCACTTATGTATCTATATGTAAAGCTGGCAAAACCTTATTTATTTTTAATTTATAAGCAGCTTCAAGTTATTATTTAACTTTGAAGATAATATTAAGGATACTTTAAACCATGCTTCAGGGAAATCTATGCAGACTTACACATACTATTTCCTTCTCCCCAGGCATAGATATTTAATGTTAGAGATATTTTAGTGTATCAAGTAGGGTCATTAAAAATTATTCAAAAAGTAATAATTAAGAACCATTAATATTGAATATTAAAAAACATTTATTGTTATAACTAATATCTGCATTTTATTTCTCACTCTGGAAATTATTTCCATACAAAATCCATCATTATCTAAATATTTACTAATTATTTATAGCTACTGATCACACTGAATTATTTTTAAAGTTGTTACTTTAATGTAAATATGAGATAAGCATTTCACATGTTATCATTAGTCTGTCACAGCTCTTTAAAAACATGTCAAGTTTCTTATAATAGAGTTGTTTATGATTGGCTAACATTATGATTTTTTATAATTGAAAATTTTGATCTTTCTGAATCTTAAGATTTGTAAAAACTTTATAGTATTATTTTGTATTATGTTGTATAGCCAATATATTTAAATTATATTCCCATAAGTAACATGATTTAAATGCTATAATAATATAATGTGCTGAAGAGTGTGAAGGAGCCCTACTTTTATGTAGCTGGACATTTCATGATTGTGAGTGTAAACTCCTTCCCCAAAGGAACTAAAATATATCATAGACAAAATAATAAAGAAGAATAATGAGAATAATGAATATATGTAAATATATAAATCCATCATTTAGAGGTAATTATTTGAAAAATTTTTCCCTTTTCTACATTCTTGTACTAATAACCAGTATTTATGTGGAAAATATTTTATTACTATTTGAATGCTTTAAACATGTTTCTGGCTCATACTTGGAATAATTAATTTACTAAAATTTTGAAAGCTACAAACAAAATATAAATTATTTATAAATTCATAGTAAAGTCCAAGTGGTTGATTTTTCTTCAGGATTATGTTATTTTTTTCATATTTTTATATAGGAAATTATTAAAAGAATAGTTTTAGAGAACCATTTAAAATGTTTAAACTATCAGTGTATTTTTTCTGAAGTTCATGCTTTTGAATTAAATATGCTTATTCTCATTATTAACAGGTTAGATATTTTAATTTCTTTTTGTGGGTGATGTTACTAGTTATACAGATAGATACAAGAACCTGATAAAGTATAATATAGTGTATTAGAAACTGATAAATACAAAGGACCAATATGGTTAGAGTAGCATGCTAGCCAAATTAATCTTAATCTTTTTCATTCAAAATTCACCAGTGAAAATATAGAAAAATAATGCCATGTTCCATAGTATCCATTATTATTTAGCAAGATCAACATTTAATCTTACGCAGGCATTCTTTGCTGAATGCCTTGTGTTTCCTCCTGAAACTATAATCTTAATTCAACTTATTTGAGTACAATTCTGAAGTTTTTAGAAGGCAGAAAAAGTATCCTAAAGCCAAGAATAATGGAAAATAAAATAGCTGTGAATCTTTTGCTTATCTAATTTCCTAAGGAATCATTACTTATCTTCTCAAAGTGACTCTTCAGAGTCTCTACCATGACTATATTTTGACAAATGCTGAATTATGTATCCTCCTTTATTCCAAAATAGAATTTAGAATTCCCTCATTTTGTTTCATTGACATAACCAGATTAGGTATACTTACTAGATATCTCATTTTTTATCAGCCTTAAGAATATTTATTGTATAGGAAATTGTGAATAATTTACATTTAAAATATTTAAAATATTTAAAATGAACCTACAGTGTTATGGGGAGGGAGGAGGGAGAAGGGTTCAGGATGGGGAACACATGTATACCCGTATGGATTCATTTCGATATTTGGCAAAACTAACACAATATTGTAAAGTTTAAAAATAAAATAAAATCTAAAATAAATAAATAAATAAATCAGCATAAGAATTGTCTGAGAGAAAGCATCTTTCTCCTTTCCTACTTTATTACTTTTTTTTTTTAGGAATAAAAGGAAAATATTAGTAATTTTTCTTTAAATGTTACGTAATTTTACTAGCTTTACATATTTTTTCACTAAAAATATTTTTGAACTTTCGTTTATTAACTCATCATGAACTTGATGATACCTGTTTCTGATTGAGGAAATATCTGACCAAAATTGATGATAAGGTAGAACCTTTACCCAGGTTGATATGTAGTATGATGAATTACCGTCTTTCTGTTGCTTCAGCCTATTGGCTTAGGTATACCAACAATTAATTTAAGAAAAAGGAGACCCAATGTTCAGGTAACTGAAGTTAGCAGTGCCTTCAAATTTGCTAAATCAGAGTTGCGATCAAGCTTCTTTTCCTAAAAGCATATGATTAATGCCGCCTTTCTTGATAGCAAGCTTCCAGAGCATGAGATGGAGATGAGCATCATTTTTCAATAAATTAGAGCAAAAATGTTATTAATGATGGCAGAGGGTATGCATTTGCTGACTAAAGACTGCTAGCAAATTATGTAACAATGATAATCAGAGTAATCACAAAATTAAAATTAGGTTTGTTATTAAATATTATTGTGAAATCAGTGTCAAATCAGTGTAATCCTAACAATTGGTTGTAAAATTAACTTCTAAGTAGAAATAAAAATAAAATTCTGATGTGTAATTTCTATGAATCACACAATTTAAGCAAAAATTCTGGGGAATTTCTAAAAGTATATTTTCAGGTTAGCAGTTAGAGAAAGTTCACGTCACCTAATTAAAAATGTCCAAAATTGCAAATTAATCTTGTCTGGAAAACTCACTTGCAAAATCTTTCCTCTGGTGGGAAAATAACTTAAAACATTAACACTAAAAATAATCATCGTGAAAGGATTCTTCCTATAGTTTAGTAAAATTTAGTAAGAGCATTTCAAAATTTTGAAGAAAGTTCAGCGTGACTTAAGGTTTTATATGTAAGCCTATTTCTTTTTAAAAAATGGTGATATTGTAATAGAGAGGTAGTGTGATATTAATGGATCATTACAGTATGCATTTGTAGAACTGAACTCCAGTTTGTTCTACTTATAACCAACACTGTATCCTTGAGTAGTGCACTAAACCCCATGGTACTTCAGTTTCTTCATCTGAAAAGTAGGAAGATTCAACTAATAATAATTTCCTATCCTACACAGGATATTCTGAGGAAGTTAAATATAGATCCCCAGCTCCATCTCCTGAAAATTCTGACTTAATTTGGCCAGGGATAGGCCCTAGGCTTATGAATAGTTTTAAAGATTCCCAGGGATTCTAAAGAACAGAGCCTTTGGATTAATAAAAACTTCAGTTCCCTTCTAGCTCTAAAATTCTGTAACAATCTGAATTTCATGTTGCTGTGTCAATCTTCATATCTTTTATGGTTCCTCTACAGTTAAAATTTGCCTTTTCTTGATTTATTAAACTGTTTTATGTTACTCCTTTTGCATGTTTCTTTTTGTGTATTACCTTAAATTATACTCATTGCAGTCATGTGCATTTTAGCGAACTTTTAGTTTTGCGATACTTTTAAATATTGCATGTAGATATTGTGATATAATTTAAAAAAAAAACAACCTGGAAAATGGTTTATTTTTGTTTTAAGGAAACTTTAAATGGCAAACTAGCAACCACACAAGACTTCTAAATTTAGAAAATATTTTTTGAACTATGTAGTATTTTTAATAATGCTGTTAATTATTTCAATTTAAAATTTAAGAACATTACATTCTGCCTTTTATTTTAGTTCCACAAATAGTATTAATCATTTTATTAGTTGATATTTAAATTTTTCAAATGAGGATTGTTGGATATTTAAAACATTTTAAAATATTTGAAAAATGAAAAATATTAAATAATGAAAGTGTTGGGAACGCAGGGACTGGATTCAGTTCTCATGCGTCTCTTGGTTCTTTTCGATATGAGTCTGCTTTTGAATTTTTCTGTCACTTTACTTGTGATGAGTCTTTTAAAAACTGGTCAGCCAGATTGCCATATACAAAGTACAAGTGGTGCGTTGACATTTTTCTTTTATGATTTCCTTTTCCTTTCTGTGTCTTTATATGTTGGATTGGGACATGATCTTCATATTGCCAATTCTTCCTGATAATGCCTCCTCCATGCATGCTGTTTGGGTCTGGTCATGCTATGCATTATCCATTGCATGTAAGATGATATTCTTATTTATGTTTATATTTTATCATTTTATTTTGACTTTGTTTTGCAGTGAGTTGAAATTGTCATGCTGATAGGGTGTTTGTGTAAAGATAATTTATTTCATATGACTTTAAGTAAGGAATTTAGAATAACTGTCAACTTTAGAGTCTCCTTTTGATAGAAATGTGTACAATTTCATATTTTAAGCAAAGGACTAGAATTATTTTCAATGCTGATTTTTATTTTCTTCTTCAGAAACATGTTACTTTTCAAAAGGGTATTTACTTCCAAACCAGTAAAATGCTGCCTAAAAAAAAATCAGTATTTTAACCTGTTGAACAATCCAATACTTATTTTCAATAGTCTAGAACCTTCTGAATTTAGATATCAGTTTCATAAGCAGTGAATTTTTTTTTAATAGACATGCCAGGCACAGTTTGTTTTCGTTTTTTTTCTTTTTTTCTTTAAGAATTCCCATTCATTAAAACCCATGGGAATTATATATTTTTCATTATTTAAATGGAATTACTCCCTAAAGGCATTTCTGTCATTATTATAAAATGAATATATGCTATGTATATTGTGTTATTCAGCATTTGATATAAATATTTAACTTTAATATATTTCATGTTTGGCATTGTCTTTGGTAGTCAGCATTTGTAAAACAGTGTTTAAAATAATGATGATTCAAATATATTTTAGAAGAGACTGTGAGGCTGTAATTTTTTAACTTCCAGTGACCTTCCACTAATATGGCATAATTTGTGTTTATTACTTCTATCTAATTAGTTATAACATATTGATGGTATCTAATTTAGTAAACATTAAAATCCAGTTTCTAAATTTTTAAAGTTGTAAAATTTTAGACATGTATTATGATTTTATGTTCTAGTGAACTTTGAAATTCTACTACAACATGTTGCATTACTAGTGTTACAAGAGAATAGTATATGTTTCTTTATCAAATATTTTGAGGTCCTTACTTTATGATTAAGAAAAATTTTTTAAATGTCACGTGGTCATTTCACATCCTGATTAAAGAAAAAAAAGCTGTAAGTGGATCTTCAGAAGTCATATTCCCACAGGATTTGTGATTATAAATGTCCCGTCTAACACAGGACTCAAAATATAAGTATCTTCAGTTGGTGATAATCAGAATTTGCCACAATTAAGGCTCAAATTCCTAGCCTACTTATTATAATTTTAAAATATATATGAAAGAATCTACATTTATACAATTATTTAGTCAGCTTTTTCATATAACTTAGGTAAGTAACTTTTATGGAATTAATTATATATTTAAATATCCCTTGAATTATTCTCTATACAGCATTTTACAATGTCCTATATGCTTAATTGTTCTCTGTGTAGAACCCCAAATCTCAGGAGCCAGTAACTTTGGATTTCCTTGATGCAGAATTAGAGAACGATATTAAAGTGGAGGTAAGTGCAGTTGGCCTGAACAACACCCTCCTATCAGATGCTGGGATTCTTCCAGTCCACAGGATTTGTTGAGCATTTTCATGTGTTGGTTCTCTCTTTGGACTATATGCACAAAGATGACTGTCTTTTGTCTTTAAAAATTTCCAGATCCTAGGCTCTCTGATCCAAAAGATCATATGAAAAGGAATAAATATTTAAAATTGGGTGTGACCTTAGTTTTTTCTTTCTTTTTCCTTCCACAGGTAGAGTTGTGTATTTCAATACAAATATAACTTGTAAATTTCAATTAAAAAAACATAGGGAGGAGGATGTTGCCATAGAATTGAAAGAAAATTTTCAGAGAATTTAACCACTCAATAAGCAACATGAGGAAAGAAGCTGCCATGTTTTTCTTAGTACTCTATTTCAGAAAATTTCTATTTTCTTTCAAAACCAACATTGCATGCCACTTCCTCTGAGAGGACCTGCCATAATAATAAAGTGAAAAGTGAAAGTGTTAGTCGCTCAGTTGTGTCCAACTCTTTGCAACCCTATGGACTATAGCCTACCAGGCTGCTCTGTCCGTGGGATTCTCCAGGCAAGAATACTGGAGTGGGTTGGCATTTCCTTCTCCAGGGGATCTTCCCGACCCAGGGATAGAACCCAGGTCTCCTGCATTGCAGGCAGATTCTTTACCATCTGAGCTACCAGGGAAGCCCTCCATAATAATAAAGATAATTATTAATAATAACACGTATTGAGTATGTGATATGTGTCAGTCATGGCTTTTCAAGAGCTTCTGAAATAGGTTCATTGTTTTTGTTGTTATTACTACTATTATTATTATGTCTGTTGTACCGATGATCTATTTGAGGTACAAGACGTTACATAACTTATCTCCAGTTACTCAGCTATTAATAGTAAGTAGCAGAACCAGAATTTGAACCCGGCTTTCATGTGCCAGAGCAGAGATTTCTCAGATTCTTTCAAGTGGATTAACTCTGTCTCTTATCTATTCAAAGACTCTCGTATTTCTTTTACAGTTTGTCACACATTTGTACTTGCTTTCCACATTTTACACATTTACTCCCTCAGTGTAGAACGATAAAGTCTATTTATTACAATTACCTTAGACTGAGGCTTCATGCTGGGATATTTTAGGTAAACAATGAATATCTGTTGTAAAGTATTCTGACAGGATGACCTAAAATAACAATAATGCAGTAACTTTTAAAAAGAATATTTCCACACTTGGTTGGTCTGTTGAGTGTCTGCATAAAGTAACTGTTTCAATTTCCCTTAGATTCGAAATAAAATGATAGATGGAGAAAGCGGAGAAAAAACATTCAGGACTCTGGTTAAATCTCAAGATGAGGTAAGAATTAAGCCAGATTTATTCTTAAATAAAATGTATATATTAATAATAATAATTGACATTAGTGGTCAGTTTGATCTAGTAAAACAATATTTATTTATCAAACAGATGTTTCTAGTAAACAGATTTATTTAAAACACTCCTTGCTGGAGGGATATTTTCAGTAAGATTTTAAAATCTGAAACGTTTATAAAATAATGTTGCTATAGGTTTCTTAATGTATTCTTATATCACTAATAATATATTTTTGAAAATTACATTTTTAAGAATTTTATTGAAGCATAGTTGATTTACAATATGTTTCAAGTATATAGCATAGTGTTTCAGCTATACATACATATGCTAAGTTGCTTCAGTCGTGTCCGACTCTGTGCGACCCCATAGATGGCATCCCACCAGGCTCCCCCGTCCCTGGGATTCTCCAGGCAGGAACACTAGAGTGGGTTGCCATTTCCTTCTCCAGTGGATGAAAGTGAAAAGTGAAAGTGAAGTCGCTCAGTCGTGTCCGACTCTTAGCGACCCCATGGACTGCAGCCCACCAGGCTCCTCTGCCCATGGGATTTTCCAGGCAAGAGTACTGGAGTGGGGTGCCATTGCCTTCTCCGATACATACATATACATACATACATATTCTTTTTAGATACTTTTCCTTTTAGGTTATTACATAACGTTGAATATAGTTCCCTGTGCTCTACAGTAGGTCCTTGTTGGTTTTCAAAAATAGTATTTTATGTCTCCATTTTTTCTATCACAATAAGAAATAGAACACACAATATAATGTCCTGCCTGCCATGTTCTTTTAGGCCATTTCAGTCATACAATTTGAAGTCAGTACTTAATAGCTGTATGTTTTGTATGGCTTGTGTATGCAGATGTTTTAATTGTTGAGTTACATATATTAATTTTTTTCATTACTTGTTTACTTGTATCTGGCTGGGTTTATTTTCTTTTACTCTTTCTGTATGATTGCCCTGCATTTAAATCTGAAATTAAATCGAGAAAACATAGCTACCACTTTAAAATCACTGGTACAACCATGTAATGCTTGTATTGTTTTATAATGACGTTGGGAAGTTCCTTGTGTATTGAAAGTGTGTCTCTCCATTATCAGTCACATGGGGATATGTGTTTGTATATTTGGGTATTTGAAAAATACATAGAGCCCACAAGCTTTTGAGCCTAGACATTTAATTTAAGCTTTTATGTATAATGTAAGTCTTATTTCCTCATAATCTCATCCATTTTAAGTGTAACAATTCTCCTGAGTTTGTTAAATCCATTTTAAGTGTAACAAATCTCCTGAATCTGAATCAGCAGAATTTTTTCCCTAAGATGAAGCCGGGATCCAAACATATAACTTCATCAGCACCTGCCCTTTCTCACTTTAATCAGGAGTCCCTGTTACCAGAACACAAGGGGGACACATCAGTGTCAGTCTTGAGATTTGAAATGTCAGCTCTGTTTACTTAGACTTTAGCCATGCTGTTTATACCTTCACTTTTCTGAAAGAAGAGCTAAACCATTCAGCAGTTCTGCCACTTCTCTCTGTTGATCTGCCAAAAAGAACTCTTTGACCTGTACCTTCTTTTTTTCAACGTATAAATCCATTTTGTTTCTATTAAGTCACTTTTTAATTTTTCTCCTCCAACTTACTGTAAATTCTTTTTTTTTTTTTTGACCAATATCCCTCCATAGACTTTTCGTATTAATTACCTTGAATAAAGTGGTGTCTTGTGTCTTTATTTCTCTAATCTGATACGGTTTTTGATACTCTTTTTTTTTTTTTAATATCTTGTAGAACAATACTAGTTTGCCCTGGTTTTTTAGGAGTAATATTAAATACATAAACTTTTTTTTAATTATTCTTTTAGGAATGTTATGAGTCCAGAAACTTCCTGTGCGTTTCCTGTCCTCTCTCCCCCATCTTCCACACACATAAATAAAGCCATGGGGATATTTGATTAATAAAACAACATTGTGTGGTTGTTAGAAAATAAACTTGGAATCATGCATTTTCCTTCATCCTGCTAGTTAAAGTCCTCTTGAAGATTAATTTTCCAAATCAGTAAATTGTGGAAAAGAATAGTATTTCATTTACTCCAGGGGCTTGACTAAATGAGACAAGGACTGAAAAATGTTTTGTGTATTGCCTAATATCAAGTAATAACTTTAGTGAATATTATTGTTCTGCTGAGGATGATGACACTGGAGATAACTGAAAATATTAAAAGATGCTTATGTATCATCACTGAATCTAATAGAAGAAGGAATGATAATTTCTTTACTACCCTTCAATAGCTACATAAGAAAGATTCAATATATATGAAATCATTTAGCTCTTTCTTCCTTTCCCTGGTGGATATAGTTGTTTTTCTAACCTTCAAAAATATTAAGTAATTAGAATCTAAGATAAATACTGTAATAATACCTTAATAAGAACTGCTACTGCTAATCCTGCTGTTTAGTCACTCAGTTGTGTCTAACTGCAAACTTATGGACTGTAGTCTGCCAGGCTCCTCTGTCCACAGGATTCTCCAGGCAAGAATTACTGGAGTGGATGGTCATTTCCTTCCCTAGGGTATCTTCCTGAAGCAGGGATGGAACCTGTGTCTCCTGCTTGGCAGGCAGATGTTTACCACTGAGCCACATGGGAAGCCCTAATCATAAGAGTAATATGCTAATCATACATTTGGATCTAGACACTGCATTAAATTCCTGATATTACCAATTTATTTTAAACATACTTTACTATGGAAAAACCTGAGTGTTATGTAACATTTCAATCATGTTTCATTATTAAAATTTATTTTTCTAAGAAATGTTTTTAAAGTTTTGATGTTAGTAATTTCATTAATTACTGATTTTAAATTAAGATTTTCCACTTACATGTCCTTAAAATTGATCATGTGGGTACTTTTTTTCCTAAAATTTTGCTTTACACACACACATAACAAAATAAATAATTATAGAGTGGAATAGATCAGACATTTGTGAAGAAGGGTATTGAATCACCACTGAATTTATAAATAGAGCCTAATGTTCTGCTGTTCTTATAAATTAACATAGGATAAAAAGTGATCATAATCAAGTCCAACTCTTTTTTAGAGATATATTGACAAAGGAAACAGGACATATACATGGACTCCTGTCAATGGCACAGATTACAGGTAATTAACCATATTTATATGTGTGCTTATAAAAAATATTCAGTTCAGTATCTTTTAACTATTTTTAGTATCTGTTTTTCCAGTGGATGAATATTGTTTTTATATATTCTCAAGCTGTTCTCAATGTAATTAAAATAGAAATATTATCCTTTCCAACATTAAAATGCATTAAAATTATACATTATTTTCAAAATGGGTAAAATGGGGGAAAGCTGGAAATATAAAATTTAGAAATGAAAATTTGTATGATATACATATATTTGATATTTTGTATATTTATGTTAGTAACAGTTGACAAAATCCCGTTACTTTGTAGTCATGACCTCCACTGACTTCCTCATTAAATTATTATGTAGTTTACAGTACTTAAATTTAGGCTGCAAATTAACTTAAAACTTCTCACATCATCATATAATCTAATATAAAATGCTCAACTGATATAATTTAACCCCATGAGTAGAAATTCTGTAATATACTGATTCTTGCAGTTGACTGGACTTTGAAAAACTGGACAGACTAATACCCTAAAATTTCTTGGAAATTCTTCATTCTTCAACACTTGCTGAGCATTTTCTTTGCTTGCTCTAACTTTAAAGTCACCTCTTTCCCTGTGGTCCTGCTTCCTACAGCCTCGTAATACTGAAGCTGATACGATTACGTCCTGCTTATCCATTCTCTCTTCCTCCTCCATCACATCCCCACCTTTGGATTTCATGTCACCAGACAATACCACCTACCATTCCTCCCTTTAAAGAGTCATCCCCTTCTCATTTCCGGGATTTTGATTCCTGGGCTGGTTGCCACCCTCTCCTCCATTCATGTGGATCACTGTTTCTCAAACTATTTGGGACATAACCACAGTTATTAAAAAAAAATGTTTACTAAAATAAACACTAAAAGATGAAAAGTCAAGTGGACAACAATTTTTATTGGACTTCATAGACATAAAATTAGTCTGTCAGATTACTATAAAAATTTCTAAATGCTTACTCTCATTTTCTATATTTAACTATTCATGACCTGGTAATGGGTAGTTTGCAAAGGGACCAGGTTCCCTGGACATACTTTGAATACCACTGGCATAGATGATTTTCCTGGTGCCTGGACTCGGTTTTTCTGTCTCCTTCTCTCTGATGATCTTGTCAATCCCATCTTAGCTAGCTGCTTCAAAGTCATGTCCTGCAACTCTAACATTCAGACTTCAAGTCCTTCATAGTCTTAATCTGAGGTGTTTTTTTTTTTTAATCCAACTGTCAGATGACTACATTTTAGCTTTCCATCCCCTCCTTCTGATAGCCTAACTGCAGCAATCCTTTGACTCAGTTGAGACCTGAAATCCATCAACTCCTGAGACCTTTCATTGTCCTTGTCTTCCTCATGTGCGTGTACCTGTTATTTCAGCATAAATTCATTGGATCTTATGTTCTCTCATAAAATGCCATCAACTCGTACTCAAGTATAGCAAAGAGTAGTTTGACCAATTTCAATCCTAGTTAAATTATTACCAGTACCACCCAGCATTGGCACAGCTACAGATGGGGAAAATAAAATATTCCTTGACTGATAATGTCTAAAACCTCTAAACCTCAAGTAGACTTTTGTCGCGCCTTTTGATCTCAATAGTCCAATAAATTTAGGAGGCTTCTAGATGACTTTTGATAGCTTCACTCCTCAAACCCATCTCTTTCCCATCCATTTTCTCTGTTGATCTGAACCTCTATTTTTCTCAGTGAAATAGGAAGCAATCAAAAGAGACCTTCTACCACCATAGAACATAACTACTAGCATCTGTTTCTCCATCTCCTATCTATTTCTTTTCACAACACAAGGGTCATATTTCACAAGAGTCATAGTATTAATACTTGAGTTGTATTGTTTCATTTATCTATCCACAATACTCCAATAATTTGCTGTCTTAATATTTATAAAATGTAAGGTTCGCCACAGCCACTAGAAGCCTTACAGCATATGACTTCATTTACCATCAGTCATCTGAAGTTGTCGTCTCAGATTCTTCGCTGAACCACCTTCATCTCCATCCTCCTTGCTGCGCCTCATAAACCTGGAACCACTCTGCCCCAGGACCTTTGCACCTAACTTACTTCTCTGAGGATGTAAAGTGCCTCATCATTTCACATTATATATATGTGTGTACATATATATATATGTACATTATATATATGTGTATATATATACATGTATATATGAAGCATATATAAAGAAATTTTTTCTACTGTTTATTGTCTCCCCCTCACTGTTAAGTTCTAAGAAAGCAACATTCTAAGACTGTTAAATTCTGAGATTATAAGATTGTTGCCTGCTTCGTTTACTTTTGAATCCTCAGATTATAAGACAGGGGCACACAGTAGACATTCTATATATCTTTAGACAGTTAAGTAGATTTTCAACTTGTTTCTTTCTGTCGAATTCAAATAATAGTGTCCAAACTTCCATTGAAATATTCAAATATGAAGGATTCTTTGACTACATATTAATGTATGATTAATATGTAGCCCAATTAATAGGCTGTGGCAGACTCAACCATTCATTTCCTAATAAAACCAAACTATATTCCTCCTGCCTCTGTCTCAGAGCATACGCCTGACTTTGCCGGAGAATCTAGAGTGCTGGGCTTCTCTTAAAGCTGTAATACTATCACAGGGGACCATTGCCTTTTCTGTTGCTAGGATGGCATGCAGACTCAATCTAGAAGAGGAGCCCATGGATAGTAATGTCATGATACACCACTACATGCCAATATTTCTCCATTGTTTTAGTTTTTCCCATAATTTTGAATCTACTGAAAAATACCAGTATGACTGTTTTACTTGTATGTATCTCTTGGTTTCTCTCATTGCTATTAGGCATTTCTTTATACATATACCATCTTTATGTATCAGTATATACATAGGTCATTTTTTTTCCTTCCTCTTTCATGGTTATTGCCAGCTTGATATTTTTATTTTATTTTATTTTATTTTTAAACTTTACAATAACTTGACAAAGGGTGTAATAGCCAAGAGGAAATCTGGGAGTCCTGTCTCTTTAGAGATGACTTCATGATAGGAATGTGCTCTTTGCCTCTGTTGGTTAGACAAATAAATTCCAAGTTAGAAAAATGGTTTCTTTTTGACCCTGACAGTGAGTCATTCTGATGGTTGGTCCTACTGCAGTCATAATTACACTCTGGGGGAATTTAAAATTATTATCCTTAAATGTTTTTAATAATCTCACAAATGTCTCTGATATTCCTCCCCTTCCCCTCCCACCCCGAGTCATAACTCAGGTAACCAGATTAATGTTCTTTTCTTCAGTTCTGAGTATTTCTCTCCTTGTTCACAGAACTTTAGTCTCTTTCCATTTTCATTCGAGTTCAGACTTACAGGCTTGAAATTCACATCACGCATCTCTAGCCTAACCTTTCTGCCCTGTCATTTGCCCCACCATCCTCCCCACAGTAACCGCTATTCTCTGAACAAGCCTCAACTTCATCATCTTTGCATGTTTTCTTCACACAGTCCCTTCACAAATCTATAACTTTGGGACAGATTGAATTTATTTTCATTGTAAGTACTCCCTTGAATCTCTGTGCAAAGAAATTCACAAATAACAAAGTAGAACAAAACATTACATCTAAATTGAAAAAAGTGGAAGTGTTTTTATGTAATGTATGAGATACCAAATTTTACTTAGTGATTTCTGTCTCCTTAAGCTTTGATATAACTTGATATAACATATTTTGAAGTATAGAAATTATTTTAATAGAATATTTTCTTTTTAATGAAGAGTGATTTTATGGTGATATAAATGATGGAATAGAAAAGTGTGCTATATTCCATTTAACTATGTTAACCATGTTTTTGGGAGTTGCAAAAATATTGCTTGGGCTGTACCATCCATCTGGTGCCCACTGCCTTTATTAGATTTTAATCCCTTGGAGAAAATAAAGCAGCCTTAGTCAATTGGTTTTATATGGAGAAATACAACAAAGACTGCATATGGCAGCATCATTGACTTGGAATGTTGATTAAAGATCTTATCGGCTATAGGTTGAAAAAATAACTATTGCCTCAAGACAAAAAACCATTATGTGTAACTATATGTTTCTATAAAATATAGATATTATTAATAATAGCAACTTGAGACTTGCAGGCCAATAAAATGTATATATGATATGTCAATTTTAAAATTTCTACTGTGTTCCTCATGGGTTTCCACACTAATTTTTATGGTACGTGAGCTGTAACCCAAGCTTGCAGTGTGACACTGTAGCAGCCACATGATATATTGTTATCAGTTTTAATTTGAAGTTTCTCTTAGTAATAAATGCTGATGGGGCATTAAAATGTCGTAATTTCCCTTGAGAGGAATTTGTGGGAGACAATCTTCAAATGCTCACTAATTCTGTGCTACATTTTATAAATGGCAAGTGAATCATGAAAGGTCATCTTACTTTCAGACTAATTGCACTGTTTTTTTTTTTTTTAATTTTAATCTCTTCTACTTTAAAGGAAGTTACCTTTAAAATGAATGTAGAGATTTTCATTAGATCTACATAACATTTTGTTTCTCTGACCTTTACCCATAAGGGAAGTCTATGAATTACTTAATGATGGAGAAAGATTTGGGAATTGGAGGTAACAAGCATCCAATTATTTTGCTATCTTGACTGCATAATTAAACTGTAGCAAATCAGCCCTTGCTTTTTTCCTCTTCATGGAATAAATTTTTAACATATATTCATGAGAAGAAAAACCTGGAATTTTATATTTTGTCCTGTTCAATATTGTTCGTTAAAAATGCATAATGGGATTACAGTTTGGACATCTGTATTCAGAACCTGGGAAACATGAGGCTTGAGTGATGTAAAAGATGATCTTCTACAAATACCTAGAAATCTCAGAAGCCTAGAAATGGACACATTTTTCTGTATTGCTAAATTAGGGGTTAAATTGTAAAAATGAATCTGAACAACTCAATTGGTGACTTTAATCAAGCATCACTTTTTTAAAATTTTTAAATAATAGTTTAATTGGGAATCTTAAGAGATTACCTCATTTTTGGCATTAGTTTCCTTCTGTATTCAAAGGATAGCAAAGGTCATTTGCAACTGTAAGTATGGATAAGGAATAATTATGTTCTGCACATGTGTGTCAGCCATTGTGAGAGTAGAAGAATTGCATGTATGCAATTGTTACTGGAAACTGCATAATATTATGATTTTTTAAAACAATTCTTGTGTGTATGTTCATTAATTGGCATCTTCAAAATGAGTTGGGTTATCTGCCTGTCTGTGTGTTAATTTTTACAGTCATATTAAGACAAGGTTGGACGACAGGCTTGACAGTCTTTGTGTCTAAAATGTTCTGAATCTTGCTTAAAATTTGCACTGGAAATTGCCTTCAATGTGTATATCTACCACAAGACTAGAGTAGTCCCGTGGCTCTTGTAAACTATAAAAATCACGATGTTTCTCCTATTGTACCTCATAACAATCTACCAAATGATATGGGATATCCACATTTAATGAATTTGAAATAAATACAGTTACACTGTTGGATAAGAACCAATGGGATGCAAAGGAATCTGAATTTCCCCTTCAAAAGACACAGGGGAAATTGCAAAGAGATGAGTTCGATAATAGTAGGTATTTAATCCTTCAAAAGAAAATATTTCAAATGATTGTGTGCATTGTATAATACTAATAATACTTCTTATATTTGCTATTGTTAATAGTGTACATTTGCTAGCAAGCAGTGTAACGTTATGTATGATTCATTAGGGAGGGTATAGCCAATGTGCATGATGCAATTACTTTGCCTAAACATATCCCTACTATTATGTTTTTTTTCACAAAGTATTTTAATATACTTTTCTGGAAATATAGTATCCATGACATTTTCTTCAGCTCATTTATGGGCACTCTTAGTAGCTAATTTTCCTTGTGTCTATTCTAATTCCCCACAATGTAGAGTACTGGATAACTCTGGATGGCAAAACAAATTAAGTGCCTTATTTGCTGAAAGCATTTTCCTGTCAAAGTAATGTCTTTTCCTTCCCGCGAGGAAGATCTTTGGATTTCCCGTGAACTTGATGTGTCTTTTTTTTTTTAAGTTATGTTTCATTTTTGTTTGTTTGTGTTTATGCTTCTCTTGTTTCTATTGCAGTTTGGCCTTGGTATTACCAACCTACAGTTTTTACTATATAAAAGCCAAAATAGAAGAGACAATAACTCAGGCCAGATGTAAGTACTGTGAAAGTGACTTCAGGGTCTATTTGTTATCTCCTAGTACCAGAGGTTTAAATACGTCTAGACTTTTGAATACCCAAGGCTTATACCTTTTAGTAGGTGTTATTACCAAATCAACAGCAATGATTCTAACCCATTCCAAACATGCAAGGAACAAGAAATATTCTACATGGATAGAATATGAGCAGGTACTCCAGCCTCACCGGCAGTCCCCACCACTCTCCCCTGCCTTGCTTTGTGCTCATAGAATCATTGCGGTGCTGTTGTCCTCTGTTGCTGTTGTTTTAAGGGTCTGCTAACTGGCGCAAAATGTTTCACATAGTCTCTACTCATGGCACTCTGCTAGTAAAGTTTCTATTTTTTTTCTTTCTTTTCTTCTTGTTTTTGCATTCAGAAAAATGATATGCTCCACATCTGCAACATTGTTTGAATAAATTGCACTGGTCTTTGGCTTTGGTTTAGCAATTAACTCCCTTCTAATTATCCAAATTAATGTCTTCAGTAACCTAAATGGATTAATTTTTTAAAACATCATTTGTAATGTGGAGTAATTATTAACACTAGCGCATATTTCAAGTCATTATTAATCTTTGTTTTGGGTGGCTAGATTTAGCAAGGTAAAGTGACCATCATATCCTTTACATATCACTCAAGTATTCCTAACCACCGAAATTTTTCCTGTTATGATAAAGTAAAAAAAAAAATGTGTATATATATACGTATATACTTTTTATATCTGACCTTACAGAAACTGCCGTTTCTTTTGTTTCTATGTCAGTTCTCTTTTTGCTCTCCGCAGTCCTAGTTCTCATTGTAAATTGTAGTAATTTAGACATTTGTATTTCTGCTTTCACTTGATAGATATGATGGTCTGTTAACAACCACTGACTTTGCATGAGCTAGTTCGTCACTTGATAAATGAGGGGATGACTAGTGGGTCTTTGATGATTGGTAAATGCTTCTGTGTATAGGCTAGCATCATTGGGATTGCACTTGAATTAGCCATTTTGCAAAATAGACCCTTGAAATAACCACAGTACAGAGAGGGTGCTCTAGTAGTAATTGACAGGACATACTTTCCAGTCTTCAAAAATATGTGTCTTTTTTTTCCAGAACTACAGCTGTACATAAATAAACCTTTGATCTATGCACAATATTTTTATTCAAGAAAGTCATTGAATAAAATATTGTTTGTGACCCCCTTTGCTTTACCCTCTTTTTTTTTGTTTCCCTGCTTTCTCTTTCTGATGGATTTTCACAGCCAAAAAGGGCAGAATGAAGGGCAAGTATTTTCTTGTTGCTCAATTTCTTTTTCTTTAGTACACTTGACATTTCCACTGGTATTTCCATTCCTATTGGATATTATCCTCTGTGCTTCTCATTTGCTAGATTTTCCTCCATGATCACTCAGACCTTAGTAGCAGAAAAGGGGGAAAGAATATGCTTGTGTTTTCATATATAACCTATTTTACTTTCTGTTTTTTTCTTAAACTTGGATACTTGTGTGTTTATCCTTCCACTTACTAATTCATACTAATATGAAGAATGCCGTTAATTCACTAGGGCATTAATGGGTTTATTGAAATAATTTTATTACAATATTGGTAAAATATTTATGTTGATATTTTAAATTAATACCTCTGGTGTAACGCTGACCTAAGTCGTTTTTTAAAGGATATCTTGGTTACCGTAGGGTTAGTTAGTAAATGGGAAAATTATAGACCTAGCATTATCTTTGATATGACCACTGTAATCCATGTTATGAAATTAAAATTGATTTTATTACTGTGAAGTATTGGGGAATCTTTATGTGTTTCAATTTAGGATGAAAGTCTATGTTTTTCCTTGTTAGGTTATCTTTCTAACGCCTTATTGACATCAAATATCAGGATGCATATTCTGATTCTTATCTAACCCTATAATATTATATTTTCAGATTCAGAAACTCTGAAACCGGATAATTTTGAAGAGTCTGGCTATACGTTCATAGCACCAAGGTAGGTTTTGTTTGGTTTTCTTTTTTAAGGCTCATTGTGGATGTATAGGCCTTCAAGAATAGGTCAGAGTTGGGGGTCAAGACTGCTCTGGGTTATGCCATGTCTAATTATGGAACCAAAGGAAACAGTAAGTTTAAAACTGAAGGAGAATTCTGTTCGTTCAGTCATTCACCCATTCAGGTACTTAGCTGCTGCATTGTGCTAAACAGGATGCCGACTTGGGGATCAGGTGGTGACTGGGACAGATGGAGGTTCTGATTTTGTTGGAGCCAACAGTGTATTCAACAGAAATGGAGAGTTGTATATTTGCATTTGTGGCTGTGTATGCACATACAGCTCTGTATACATATACACATACAGATAGATATGTACAGATATATACCTGTATGTGTGTGTATACACACAAGAATGTGTATACCTCAGAGTATCTCTACCTCTATTTTCATATAATTATTTGGGACTCCATTCATGAATCCAAGATTATCCTTTATTTCTATTTCTTTCCTTAGTTTTTGACTCCCAGTCTCTAGCAGACACATGTAATAGTACATATCAACATAATTTCTATTACCCTAGGCTAAATTATTGAATAAAATACATTCAGAAGCTTGTAGTATTCTCTCCTCTCATCTTTTCCATCTTAAAGAAATTCCTTTCAGAAGGTTCCTAAAAATTGGTCTCAGTTATTCTTTCATTTTATTTCTGCATAAGCATATCTGAATTTTCTCTTCTTGAAAAAAGGAATATATACATATATATATATGCACACAGATATATATAAAACTTTTCAGAAATCTGTATTAACAAAGCATATTCCTGCTTTGTAAGTGACTGCCCTGGAGCGGCTTTCTTGCTTGGATTTCCTTCAGTGTGGACACTGCTAATCCCATCTCTTTCGACACTTGCCTCCTCTTGCTTGTTGACGCACTTTTCTAGGTTTCTCCCTCCCTCCCCAGCTGCATGCTCAGTCTATTCCATGAGCTTCCCTTCTTGTGCACATCACTCACATGAGCTGCTGGACCCTCTTATCTTCGTAATGTGCGTCGATAGATACACCACAGACTCTCAAGTATTCTATGCTTTGGTTTGGGCTGACAGCTCCCACGTCTCCAGGATGATCATATCATCCAGAAACACAACAGATATAATATGTAGTTTATTAACCTTACATTAGAAGATCAAACAGTATACCAATTTCTAGACTTCATGTATATCCTACCTATTTCAATATGAGACGTTCATGTTTGTGGAACACGATGGGAATCTCTCTTCAAGGTCCTTCAAAGTCAGTATCTCCTGAACGTTTGTCTTCTTTTGGGGGAGCTCTTCTTTCCATGTTGCCTCAGTAACAAAAATACTGTCCTCTCTAAATGCCATTCTTGAAAGCTGATAGATACAAAGAAAGGGAGCAAAGATGTCTAACTTCTGGTCAATCAATAAGTCTTGCCAAGCAGGATTTATCTTATGAGTATCCAGTATGTCTGTCAGACTCTGCTGCCTTTGTTCAGCCTGGTGTTTTCTCTCACCTAAACTAGTAAGGCTGCCTCCTAATTGATCTCCCTGCCTCCAGTATCTCTCCCTTACTTCCTATTTCTGTCTCCTTTTTATAACTAGAGGGAATTTCTAAACTTTCAATAAAGTTTTGGTTCTCATCTGCTAAATACTAGCCAGTGGCTTAGCACTGTCCTCATGATGGTCTGTTCTGCACAGGATGGCTTTCAAACATCCTGTCACTAGATACCAGTTTACCAGTGTGGTACCCTATGCTCTAAATCAGGGGCTGACAAACTGGCCTGGAGACTGGCTGCCTGTTTTAAACATGAAATTTTACTGGAACATAGCCATGGCCATCTGTTGAGGTACTGTCTCTGGTGGTAACCTGGACCTTTTTAGCCCACAGAACCTGAATCATTCACTCTCCTACCCTTTAAGAAGCAGTCTACCAACCTCTGCTTTAAAGTCCAGCCACACTAAATTTTTTTAGTTCCTAAATGTGTTTTATCCTGCTTACATTAACCTTCTATTCTGGTTTGAACACACCCACCACCAGTCCTTTCCACACTCCAACTTCATAGCTCCTCCACCTGGGAATTTCTTTCCTGTCCTCTCTGGATTAGACATCCTTGCTGACTGCCTCACAGAGTCCTATATTTCCCATAGTAGAGCACTGGCCACATTTCACTTTACTTACTTTCCCCAGCCGAGATGATGGCTCTCTTTGGCTTACCATTCAATATTCAATATCACATCTGCTGCCTGGCACACAGTAGGGGCTTTGTAAATATTTGGTGACTGGAGAATCTATAAATATATGAAAAGTATTTTTAAAATCATGTTAATAATGCCTGCAATCTTATAAGCAGTTTTTTGCTACAAGTAACTTTGAACCACTAAACTGCTGAAACTAGTAGGAGATGGAAAGCAGAATATTACTGTATAGCACAGAGATGAAATGGCATTGCGATACTGAGTGTGCTCTGTTGATGAGACTCTCCCTCCATCTCAGATCTGTGATTTTCTCTGGGTAGCTTCTTGACTCATTTCTCTCAATTTTTAAATAGCAGACCACGCAGATTGGCTTTTTCAACTTCACTCTTAAACAAAGTAGAAAGCATGGTAAATGTCCAAGTTCTCCTGGAGAGGATGAATATATCTCTCAATCCCAATTTGTAGGCAATCAATTTTGTTTAATTCAGCAAAGATTAGCATATGGACCACTGCTGCAGCCTTAAGTATGTTCAGCATCATGGCTGGAAGAGTGGAATTTGCCTCTAAAATTTAGGGAAGGAGTAAATACCAGAGAAAGAAAGACACATTGTAGCTTGTAGGATAAATCAATGAGTGTCTCCCTCAGTTAACATATTAAGCCTTTTACATGCTATGATTACATTTACCCCTCAAAAGAATATAATAAATTAGTATTATTATCCTATTTCATGGATTAAGAAACAGTTTTAGAGGTGGTAAATAATAAGGGATTTGAATCCATTTCCTTGCTACTCTAAGGTATAAATATCTACACTGAATATGTAAATACTTAGGGAATTTCAAAAGAACATCCAGTACAGCTGAGCAAATATTTTTGTAGGGAACATTTCCTGGGAAAGTGGGCATTGAATGTATATTCAAAGATTTGTGGAAAATAAACTGATAAAAATTAAGAAAAAGAAAAAAAAAATGGTGAGGAAAGACAGACATTTATGTTACCCAGGATATCAGGCATATGTTTTTGTCACTGTTATTAATGGGGAACAGTGAAGCAAATTAGAGCAACACTATCAGAGTCTGTTTCCCAGATATTCATTGTCATGCTGTTACTCAGATTTCCTGCATCTTAGTTTCTTTACTAGCAAAATAGTGCTAACAATTATACCTATCTTATAGAGTTTTTATAAACTTTAAATGAGATAATACTACATGTAATATATACTTGTAAGTTTATTACTTAAGTAATATATATTTAATATAGTTCTTGGTAAGAGATGAGCTCTAAATAAATATTAGTTATTATTTATGGTTCTAGTGGAGGTAGGAAGAGGGAGTGCTATTTAACAAAGAATGTTAAAAAGCAGTTATTTTAAAATAATTTAAAGGCAAAAGCTTGCAATTTTTAGAGGTAGAACCATTTCTGTTAATTCCTAAATAATTATACTATTTGATCCTGATTAGTACTCAGTTTTAACTTTTCCTTCAGTCTTAAGACTACTGGAAAGGAAAGCATTGAGAATACAGATGCATGTAGCATTATTCCTCCCTTTATGAGAATTACCGTCAGAGGGATGAAACATGAATTAATTTTTCTATCTTTCTGGGATAATCAGAAATAAGAAAGCACTTCAAAGATATGTTGGAATGAGAAAGAAATAAAAGTATGTGATCCCCAGTAGTTAAAGACTAATTTGTGATGTATGACCTATGTAAGTGAAATAGAATGAGAACAAGCAGTATTTTAGAAATAATTTGGCAAATTTCTAATACCAAAGATCTTTTAGTTTCAAAGTAATTTAAGTTACAAATTTCATTTGCTCGGAAACACAAAGTGAGCAAATGAGATCATTTTTAGCTTTCAGATTATGAAGGTATTTTCAGGAAATGGAAATTGGTCAAAACCCATCCAAAGGTTTCTCCATCTTGCTAATCTTTTTTAGAAGAAAAAAAAAAAAAATTCTCAGAAAAATTATGATCCAAAGCGTGTAAACCAGATCTCTCATAGGAAAACAGAGCATCTTAGAACGTTTGCCAGCGAGTTTTCCAACTCATCCTAAGGGGAAGTCAGCAGTTGTGGTAACCGCAGTATGTTGCCTGCACAGACTTGCCTGGGGTGGTTCCTCTGGAACAGGAAGTGGCGATTATCTTCAGTGTCAAGCTCCCAGCCATGTGCTAAACAATGGTTAGGCTAACAGGCAACTGATGTTGGTGCTGTTTAGCCACACATTCACACCTCAGATACTTAAGTCAGGCTACTGCTGCTTATTGCTTGCTGCCTTGGGGGGTGACTTTCTGTTGTCCAGGATCATTCTTATTACTGGACAACTCATTCTTCTGACACAGTCAACACTTTGTTTTCTCACATTTCTGTTGTGCAATTTTTTTTACTTCTGCTCCTATCCTAATTCAGCTTGTCTCCTTAATGACAGCTCCAACACTTTTCACTGCTTTGCCATTAGAATACATCAACAAGTCAATAATATCTTGAGACTAATTCAAAATTGGGTATAATCCAGCCAGTGAGGATAAAAACAAAAGCAAAACATTATGACATTGTCTAAATTAATTGCTCAGAACAGCCTTCTGTTGATAGAGGTTGAACCTGCTTTTGGTTTGAAGCTTTGTGGGTGTAAAAGCTCATGAAGTAAAAGTTTAAAGCACATTGTATATTGTGTTAAAACACTAATTTGGGATCTGAAGACTGGCTTCACCTCTGGGCTTGACCATTTGCCAGTTAGGTGCCTTTGGATAAATCTTTTTACATCTTTACATCTCAGTTTCCTCACCATTGAAATATTAAATTATCTCCTGGTAAAATTATTTTTAGAATTAAATGAGAAAAGATAATTTTAGAAATGCCTTTTAAATAATAACATGGAATTTTAAATGATCTTTATTAATAATTATTTTATTTAGTCTTTCTACAACATTGTACTTAATCCTTCTAAAATCTTGCCATCAGCTTCTAATTCTGTGAGATGCTACTTCAATATATTGGCCTTTTGACTTGCAGGCTAGTGTTATTTCCCAAAAAGCATAACACTGTGGGAAGAAGTCGATTTTAGCTCTGTCAAAAACTGAGTATCAATTATGAAAACTTTTTAAACCTTGCCTCCAAACTAAAATTTTCAGTGAAACAAGAAGTTATGACATTCTGTTGCTCTCTGCTCCCTGAGGCTTTGTGTTTTAAATCATGGGCTTGCATCTGAAAATGTTTACTTTTTAATTGCATTTTTGTCTTGAATATTTGATTGTTTAGCCTGTTAGTTGTATTAACCTAGTTATTATGATTGCAGTCTTCTTATATTTATGGGACCTTACATTTATTCTGCATTTTCAAAGCGCTTAGGACAGCAGTTTTCAAAGTATGAAGCCCAAACAATGGTTTCCAAACACTCTTTCCAAGAATTCACAAGGACAAAGCTATTTTCCTAACAGTGTTAAGTGGCATTTGTCTTTTTCATCGTATTGATGTTTGCAGTGCTGTGACAGTACAAAAGCAACGGTGAGCTGTTACTGCATTGGGAGTCAAGGCAGTTGTACTAAAGTGTACTGGTAGTCACTTAATCTTCAATGCAAGACACTCGCATTGGGGAAAAAGCCAGTGTCACTTTAAAATATCCTTCAGCATGTATCTTTTAATACTCTGAATAAAGAAAATGGAAATCTACTGTATACTAGAGTAACTTGGCTGACTCCAAAAAAGAAAGAAAGAAAGAAAAGCACTTGTGTGATTGTTTGAATTGAGAGCTAAAGTAAGAGTGTCTTGATTTTTTTCATGAAATGGTTTATTAGAAAGAAGGAATGACAGATGAAGTATGCTTATTCAGACTTGGGATGGCAGGCATTTTTGCAAAAATCCATTAAGTGAGCCTTTTACTTTGAAGAATACGACTGAAAGTAATTGTTCTCAATGACAAAATCTGAACTTTAAAACAGAAGTTAGAATTTTAGCAAAGTTATATTTATTACTATAAGCAGGACTGCTTTGCAGTAGTTATAGACTTATCTAATGAGATCAGTGATATAATTTATGAATGTGAATTTTCAGTATAGTATAATGAAATGCGTCATTGTTTGAAAGATCTACATTATTCACATTTTCCAAATAACCAATTTATGATGTGAGAAAATCATGGGTGGGTAAAAGAGTCACTCAAAATGTAAGATTGTGCATCGAATTTTAATATAACAGGGTAGAGAAGTTCATTGGTATTGTTTCAGATTCTGTATCACAAATCACAAAGCAAGAAATTACAAATAATCAAGTTTTAGTGTTAAAGCATAGTGACAGTTATCTGAGAAGACAATTAAAATAATTCTCTCTTTTCCAACTGGTTATTTTTATGAGGACTGATGTTTTTCATGTGCCAAAACAATCTTGCAGTCACTTGAATGCAGAGGCACGATTGTCTTCTATTAAGTCAGGAGTTACAGAAATTTGTAAATAAGCACATCAATGACATTTGTTTTTAGTAGATTATTTTCTGAAAATTCAGTAATTTCTCATAAAAGTGCTATCATGTGATGTGTTTATTGAGATATTTAATAAATAAATGCTTTTTAATTTCTTGATATTAATTTTTTAATTTCTTGATGTTAATTTATAAATGTAAATCACTAACCTACAGCATTCAATAATAGCTCAGTCAGTAAAGAATCTGCCTGCAGTGCAGGAGACCTGGATTCGATTCTTGGGTTGGGAAGATCCCCTGGAGAAGGAAGTGGCAACCCACTCCAGTATTCTTGACTGGAGAATCCCATGGACAGAGGAGCCTGGAGGGGTACAGTCCCTGGCATTGCAAGAGTCAGACATGGCTTAGTGACTTAACCACCAAACCCACAGAAATAACAGAAGTTAATTTTTATTGAGCATCTTTTGGTCCAGAGGTCAAAAGCTTAATATATATTGTCTATAATCTTTAGCACTTAATGAAAAAATATTGTTCTATTATAGAGATAAGATGGAGATAACAATTCAACAGCTTACAAAATCATGCACTAACTAAAAAAATAAAACTAAAAATAAAAAAATTGTTTCCACTACCTATGATTGCTGTGAACATATTTTTAAAGTTTTGAGTTTAACACCTAATATCCAAAATATGTTTTTCAGAGATTACTGCAATGACCTTAAAATATCAGATAATAACACCGAATTTCTTTTAAATTTTAATGAGTTTATTGATAGAAAAACTCCAAACAACCCATCATGTAAGTATGCATTTATATGTAATCATTGTTTCACTGTGTTTATATTCAAAGTGGTCAAATCTTGGTTCAGTTTGTTGCTATGCTGGTTTATTTATTTACTTTTTGAATTTTTAATGGTAAAGTGAAATAATTTGACTCAATTTTTTGCATATATTAAAGAAATTTCATGCCATTATTAAGTAAACTTTAATTTTCAAAGCCAGGTATTAAATACTTGCAAATGGTCAGCTGTAAATAAGATAGGCTTACCTTTACTCCTCTCAAATTTGAGGAATTTAATTTGGAATGATCTTTTGAAGGTTTTTTTCATTGCATTGTTCTTGCTATGTAGAGGAAAACACAACACAATTTTATCAAGTTATTTATATCCTCCAATTCATATAATGAGTTTTAATATAGATAGTATAAACATAAAACTAAATAAAGATATAACACCTAATAATTTTCTCTCCTTGATATTCTATTTTTATCACAGTTAACTTTAATCTTAAAAAGTATGGATCTATAATTCTCCATTTTATGAAGTAAATCAAGTTGGAATAGATAAATTTTACTAGTTAGTTTTTAACCATTTTATTTGTCTTTTAGATAAATTTACATCATTTTACTATGAAACCTCATAGAGATTTATGGATTCTTGGCTCTTAAAACATTTCAAAATCTTAACTATTCTTTTTTTCCTAAAAATACCCTAGTTACTAAAATGTAATATCAGCAGAAAATGCAGAGATCATAGGAAATGAGAGGAAGAACCATTTTTAGGCTTAGAACATAATGAAAATATAAAAGAAATTATGAAATTACTTGCAACATTGATTTATATATATTATAGATTAAAATAATGGTCTCCTTTCCTAGAGTGAATTGAAATGAAGTCTATGAAATTATGATGCTTTGAAATCCCTATTTTTTTGATAACATTTAGAAAATAACTTGCCTAATGTAGAGTTGGCTTTTCCACTTCTAATTATGTCCATATCCTGAAAAGTGGGAGGAAGAGGAATACACGTGAAAATGCAGATAATTAATAAGGGTACATTTTTAAATTCATAGAAATATTATCCACTCTAAATTGCTTTGGAAACTTAAAATATACATTTGTTTCATTATTATCCTAATTAAACTATGTGGGTATAATTAAGCCTCTCCTTTTTCTGTGTTAGGCAACACAGACTTGATTAATCGAGTCTTGCTGGATGCAGGCTTTACAAATGAACTTGTCCAAAATTACTGGAGTAAGCAGAAAAACATGTAAGTATTTGTTCTTATTAATAAAAAGATATATATTCTGTATTTCAGTTTACCAACTCTGGGAAATTTGAGGGAAATTGGCCTCATAAATTTAAAGTTTATTATCTTTAATAACAATTTCTCAAGAAAACCATTTTGCAGTTGTTGAATTTTTAGTATTGGGTGTATGTCAGGACTAACATCAGCTGTTACTCAGCTTTACATATTTACACACCTCACTGTGAATAACCAAATTAAATTGATGTGCTTGCATGGGTCTCAGTGTTTGAGGTAAAATAGGATCTCTAGTGAATGTTCAGTTAGGTTTCTAATAGTACTGCCCTACACCTAGTCAGGGAGAAGGCAATGGCACCCCACTCCAGTACTCTCGCCTGGAAAATCCCATGGGCGGAGGAGCCTGGTAGCCTGCAGTCTGTGGAGTCAGGAAGAGTCCAACACAACTGAACAACTTCACTTTCACTTTTCACTTCCATGCATTGGAGAAGGAAATGGCAACCCACTCCAGTATTCTTGCCTGGAGAATCCCAGGGACGGCAGAGCCTGGTGGGCTGCCGTCTATGGGGTCGAATAGAGTCGGACAGGACTAAAGCAACTTAGCAGCAGCAGCAGAACACCCAGTCAAGAAATTGAGAAATCTGACGATTGTTCTCTTCCAGTCTCTTCTCTACTCCATTTCTAATCAACCACCAAATGATAAATATTTTTTTCTAAAAAAGTTTTCCTCTCTTCTTCATTCTCAAGGTTCTAATGTTTTTCCATTTCTAGGACATCACAAGCAGGTGATTTTTCTGCCTTTAGTGCTTCTGATTTCTCTGCCCACAACCCCGTCCCATCTATTCTCCATGTAACACAGACTTGCCAGAGTCTCACTTTTAAAACAGAGTCCTAATTTCAGGATAAAGGTGAAGCAGGCTCTCCAGCTTGGATTTCAGGATCATACATGAGCTGACCATTCTTCAGAAGCTTATACGTGGAATTTTACTTCCTATTGTTTGTCAGCTCATGCCTTACGCTTTTGTGCACCAAACGCTACCGCTCTCCACTAGCTTCCCCTCACGTGTACTCAGTGCTTCACATGTGGTGTCTTCCTGTCATCTCTGTTAAGTCCCATTTTGTCTTCAAAATGCAACTATATCATTGTTTCTTATGAAATGTCTTCCTCGAAGATCCTCTCTTTAACTATTTCTTAGACATTTTAACTGTTAAACTGTAGTGTGCATCTATTCATATATTTACCTTGGCTTGCTTTGTCTTCAGTTCAGTTCAGTTACATCCGACTCTTTGTGACCCCATAAATTGCAGCATGCCAGGCGTCTCTGTCCATCACCAACTCCCGGAGTCCACCTAAACCCATGTCCATTGAGTTGGTGATGCCATCCAACCATGTCATCCTTGGTCGTCCCCTTCTCCTCCTATCCTCAGTCTTTCCCAGCATCAGGATCTTTTCAAATGAGTCAGCTCTTTGCATCAGGTGGCCAAAGTATTGGAGTTTCAGCTTTGTCTTAGGAACCCATTTTATTTCTCTTTGTACCACCAACATCTAAATATTGTACAAAGACTCAGTTGAATGAAACTTTGCTTCTTCTGTCTTCTGTTTCAGCAAGGGAGTGAAAGCACGATTTGTTGTGACTGATGGTGGGATTACCAGAGTTTATCCGAAAGAGTAAGTTCCAATAACATCTGTAAAAGTTAGTACATTACAGAGGACTTCTCCAAGGATCTGTGCATTACTGTATTAGGAAGCTGTTCTTCAGAGAAACTGATCACTATTAAATTAGAGTTTATTTAAAGTACTTAATTATTAAAAAACTCCATTCTTGAAAAACATGCTATGATCCTTCAATTGTATTTTTCCTTGTCACCTATATTACAAAATTTAAGAAGTTTTAAAAGAGATTTTTCTCTTTGTAGATATAACTAACCTGGTTAAATGAACATAATGTTATTATGAATATGACTATTGGCAATATTTGCATAGCACTTCATTATTTTCACTCATGTATGGATTTTATCTGTGTTTATCTTTAGAAGAGTCCATAAAGTGGGCTCTGTAGGCTTTTTAATATTAATTGACTTACTAACTGACTTGTCCTTAATTACCTGGCTAGTAAACGTCAGAGTAAAACTTGGAGTCAGCTTTTTCTGCTCCTTAATTTAACTCTGTGCTGATCTATTGCTTAGTAATGAATGTCATTTACACCATCAATTACCACTAACTTCCTTACACGTACCAGAGATGCAGACACATCTGTAAAGTTCAGTGATGTCCGCAAATGGAAAAGTAAGTTATCACATAGATTAAAGAATAAAAATGATGAGCCACTTCCTCCTTAGGGCTGGAGAAAATTGGCAAGAAAACCCAGAAACATATGAGGACAGCTTCTATAAAAGAAGTCTAGATAACGATAACTATGTTTTCACTGCTCCCTACTTTAACAGTAAGTACTACTTTACAATTCATTCATCTCAATTCCCCTTTTTAAAATAAATTATTGCTCCTACCTGCTTTCCTACCAAACAATATATTTTATGATAGTTGCTCAGATCAATCATTATTAATTATATACCATATGCATGACACTGAAAAGACTGAAGTATCCCTTTAGTTGAAGAAGTAAAATGCATCTACAGGAAATCAGCCAGCCAGTAATGTGAATACAGCATATCTACAGGCATGCACGGTACAGTGAAACAGATGTAGACAATCCCTAATTTCACCAACTGCAAATACACTGAAGAATGTTTAGTGAATTTTTAAAAATGGAATTAATCAGTTTACTCTGCTTTAATCAGTATTAGCTGCATAATATTTGTACAAATTATTACTAGTCTATATTTTAAAAATATTCTATTGGGCTGTTTCCCTAAAACTTTCTATTTTAATCCTTCAGCCTTTCTAGAGGTTGGGCTTATTACCATCATTTTTACAAATGGGGAAACTGAAGTTCAGGGCATTTCAGTTTTTTCCAGGGACATGTATCTTTTACAGCAGTTTCATGAATCTAAGATCAATCTTTCTGCTTCACTTCAATAGCCTCCTCAATATTTTAGCAGGTATCATAAACCAGAGATTTGGTGTGCATCCTTTAACTTGTGAGAGTGATGCAGCCAAGCTAATAAGTCCCATTCCAAAGTCAATTAATGCAACCAATTCATGGACACTCCAATTAGCCTGGTATAAAAAGGAAGAAAAGGGAAGAGGAGAGCACTCATTCCTTGATAACATATCTATGCTAGAATATTTAAGCAAAATACTGTTTTCCTATATATATTAAAAGAAATATAATATTATTTGATTTAGCTAGAGTGGTTTGTTTTCCTTTTTTTTTCTTTCTTTTAGAAAGTGGACCTGGTGCTTATGAATCAGGCATTATGGTAAGCAAAGCTGTAGAAATTTACATCCAAGGAAAACTTCTTAAACCTGCAGGTAAGCATATATACTATCCACATACACAGGACTGAAATTAAATGTGACCTACTCTTTCTAATATCAACTGGCAATACTTATCAGGAAGGCTATCAGTAAGCTTCAACCAAAATACAGTCAAAGACATGCGAGTGTGAAAAAGAAAATGAGACACAGTTACCTATGAGACTGGGGATAAAATTAAATTGATACTATAAAGAGTTGACAGATTTTTGAAAGAAGTGTGTATATGTTTATACACTGTTGACACAAATTTATGGAGTCAGTTTTATACTATATATCAAAATTCTAAATGTTTGATGTAGCAATCTCACTTTAGAAATCTAACCTATGAAGTATTTCAAATATACAAAAGTAGAGGGAATTCCTTGGCAGTCCATTGGTTAGGACTTCACGCTTCCACTGCACAGGGCACGGGTCTGATCCCTGGATGGGAAACTAAGATCTCACATGCCATGTAGCAGAGTAGACATCGCCAAGGATGTAAATGTCTGTGATGTTTTAAACATAAAAAGTTGTTTACATCATTGAGAAAGATAAATTATGTCATATCTATATTATATATCTGTTAAAAAGTAGGGATCTTTTTTAAAAGCTTAGAATAAAGACTATGAAATTTTTGGTAAACTAAGTCAAGCAAATGCAAAAGTTCTTAAAACTGAGCATCAGTGGGAGAGTTAGAAGTGGACTAGAGTAAACAGATAAATAAAAGTTAAGGAAAAAACGTATTGTGTAAATCAGTGTTGTTTGCATTCTATAAAGGGTTTAGAGAGGCCATATTGAAGAAGCAGATAAATCCCTTTCTGCTCCTGGGGGCAGTTTTAGCCTCCAGTGGTTCAACTACATGGATTCACTCTGTCGCTCATGCAGTGACCAGCTCATTTGCTCCTTCCTGCATTCTCGCAGTTGCTTATTTACTCATCCAGTCTTACTCTTTCAGTCTCTCATTCACGTGCCCTTTCCCACCCACTCACCTACCTACTCATGCGCTCGTGTTTCCACGCTTTAGCAAACATTTCTTCAGCAACTACTGCATGTACTGGTTAGGTGAGGGAAGCCCCTTCAAGCTCTCCCTTCAAATGACTGCATATTTATAAATCTATTCCTGACACTATCAATTTTTAAGCTTATTGTATTAATTGGCAAGGTTGTAGAAAATGAATTATGAATATAAAGAAGTTTTTGTAATAGTTTAAGAGCTATTAATATTACTTCTTAATGAAAACCTCAAGAAATATGTCTCTAATTTTAACATTATATTCAATGTAATGCTATTTTATAAATTACCTAAATTATCATATAGCAAAGTCTATATCTAGCTAATTAAATGTGTAACCTTTTACATAAATTTGAATCAGCATTTCTCAGTGTATCTGCAATTAAATGGATGTTCTGGTTTTTTTTTTTTTAAGGAACTTACATTTGCCTCCTTAGGAATTTTCAAATGTGAGAGTAAAGATAAGTGACAATTATGGCTACATTTCTTTAAAATTTTGTGTTAATTTTTCTTTACATGGTTTTTCAGTTGTTGGAATTAAAATTGATGTAAATTCCTGGATAGAGAATTTCACCAAAACATCAATCAGGGATCCGGTAAGATTTTTTTTTTAATTCCTATGCTACATTTACTAGTCTCAAAAAATCAAATACAGTGGCAAAATCAACTTTTAATGCTACTACACTGAAGCATAATATGAATTCCTATTTTTTTCAGAGATTTTTTTTTGTTTAGTCAACCAATATTAAAAATATTATCAATGTAAGAATTTAAAATGCCTATTTAAATATTTATTGATATTCTCTAATTTATAAAGGTAAAACTAATGATTAGACTATCATTTAATCTTTTATGGTAATAATTAAAATGATATAATTAAAATCCAGTTATTAAGAAAATGTGAGGTGATAATTATACTTTCTGTCTTTCAGTGTGCGGGTCCAGTTTGTGACTGTAAAAGAAACAGTGATGTAAGAAAACTCTTTAAAATGGAATTTTTAAATACAACTTTTTGTGTTACTCTTTCTAAGACTAATGGTAAAAAAATGCAGGAAGTTTTCATCAGATACCAAAACAATATTGTATGGAATGGTGAACTTATTCACTGATGAGAATTTGAATTATATGCTTTTAATTCCTAAATTTAAACTTTAGAAGCATTTAAAAATATTCATTTAAAAGCCATATCAATATGAACTATATTCTCTTTGGACCCAATTGTATTAGATTCTTTTGCACATCTTTATTTCAGCTTTGTTTCTGACCATGGTTTCTAACTGAAACATACTTATTATCAATGCAGTCTTCCCTCATCTTTTGCATTTTATCTGAATATTTTTGTGCTGTATTATAGTGGTGAGAAAGTTTCTTTTAACTGAACCTTAGAATTGTAAAAAAGTTTTACTTGCCTGGATTGGATTCTATCACTTCCATTTTTGTTTGAGAAATTGAAAAAGCTAATATGAACCTTTTGTTTCCAGTTTAAGATGTACGAATGATACGAGCTAAGTTATGCCTATCCTCAATAAGAAGGATGAATCCCCCTATTTTCTTTGAGTCCTCGTATGTATGTCTATATGCTTCCAAGGGAAGCAGGAGTTTTGTATCGTTTTATCACTCCTAAATCTTGAGAAGCCATAGCCAGTAACATTCATTTTACATAGACTATGTATCAGCTGTTTTTAGAGCAAAAGTTTTAGCAAGCTTCTTCCATATTAGGAAAACAGAATGTATTATGTCCTGAACTCTGAAAACAATGCTTTTAATTGTAATTTCATACAGTAAAACTATTAAATTGATTGATATATTTAAGCATAATTTAAACTGGGAACATTTTAGGATATATGATTATTTTTCCTTAAAGGTATTTTTTCCCCTTGATTCTTGCTTTTACATCCCAAATTACCCAAAAGATTTTAATATAAAACAATTATAAATAACCTCATGGTGTTGCTTTTTCTTTTTAAGTCTGTGATGGATAGTGCCCCAAGTGGATTTTTTAAAATGTCTTTCTTGTCAAAATCTTAATTATGTGTTTAAATATAATAAAAATAATGATACATTATTAAATATTTGATTTATCCAGTTTCCTGGTTCATTAAGATGACCACAGAGTGGCAAAAGGATTTTTTCTGATTTGTTCTTATGTATTGTTCGGACTGAGTTGACAATTTTAATGGCTGGATGGTGGTGGAATTTCAAGCCCTGATGGTTTGATAGCAATCTATGCATACCCTGATTTCATCAGAATCTCCTGAGCACATACCTTCAAGATAAGATATAGTTATTTAAGCTTTTCTCCTATTTTTATTGTTATAATCATCTACATAAAATGGAGTCATAATGTAACTTAACCTTCCTTAAAAATGTATTAACTGCTGTTTTTATTTTGATAGGTAATGGACTGTGTTATTCTAGATGATGGTGGGTTCCTTTTGATGGCAAATCATGATGATTATACTAACCAGGTATGTACCTAAAGTGGGAAGGGGTAGAGTTTCCTAAGTGTGTTTCCCTGATCAACATTATGAAACTCCTCCAAACCACTATAAAAATTGATAACCAAAGTGTTTAATGTAATAGAAACCATAAAAAAATACATCCTAGAAATAGTTTTCCTTTTACTTGTTAGTTTTACTTTCTGGTATTGTTTCTGTTAAAACTTATTTGCTAAAGATTTTAACATGATATGAACTGTTTTATTTTTGATCTCTCGGGAATTTAGAGAAATTTCACATATTAGTCTGTTGATAATATGAGTCTTAATACAAACTGGTTTGAAACAGATGAAAACACCTAATCTCATGGGAGTTCTTTCAAAGTGTCATATACTCATTTATTACTTGCTTTTGTTTTTAAGCTCCTCAGTGGTTTTAGTTCAGTTTCTTTGTATCATTTCTTTTCTTTGTACTGATTCAAGTGTTAATAAAGTTTCAAATGTGAGCCAAATATTAATTATTTTTTTCTGTACCAGATTGGAAGATTTTTTGGAGAGATTGATCCAAGTTTGATGAGACACCTGGTTAATATATCAGTTTATGCTTATAACAAGTCTTATGATTATCAGTCGGTGTGTGAGCCAGGAGCTGCACCAAAACAAGGAGCAGGGCATCGCTCAGCATACGTGGTCAGTAATATCCACTCGGCTTCCCATTGTGTCAGAGGGACACTCAGGGTTCATTAGTGTAATACTTTCTTATCCTGTTTTATAGCCATCAATAGCCGACATATTACACATTGGCTGGTGGGCCACTGCTGCTGCCTGGTAAGTCCAAATTTTAGTTTTATGGGTAATGAGCAAAAAGTGTTGTAAAATAGGAAAGAATTTGATGAAAATACAGACATGTAGATAATTATTATGGGAACTACATTATTTCCTACAGCACATATTGTTAACAGTCATAAGTATTTTTTTCCTAAATGATCAGTATAAAACCATTATAGTTATTCAGCTTTTTCTATGAAAACAGTTTTATGCAAACTTCAGCCTCTTCAGGGGATCCTTTTATCTATGGATCTGTTGAAATTCTTTTCACTGGTATTTTGTGTTGATATTGTACTCAGTCCTTAAATTTTAGGCATCACATTGATCTACAGAAATTTACTAGTTATTGTCTTAAATACCCACGTTAAATGTCTTCATCCATCAGATTCATGATATGATGACTTCTCTTTCTACTTCTTCACTTTTCATACAAAGGCTGGCCTCGTTTTAGAGGCATCATATTCCTGAAATGGATCTAATTCTTTTCACCAGTTCTACCCTTCCTCCCATTTCCCCTCTACCTACATCCTGCCACCAATGAAAAGAAGACATTTAAATTGCTTATTGAGGCACTGTGGAAAGTCTGGAAGATCAAATTTGTCATTGTTTGGGTCTGGTCAGTCAAGTAACTAATCCCCCTGTGATGTCCGGGTCCATCCCCCCCTTCCTCCGTGTTTCTCTTTCGTACCATTACCCAACTGGGTTGTGTAAGTTTTGTTCCATGTAGGTCAATACATAAGGTTCACTTGATTTTGAGGCTTTCCCAGCTAAAATTAAATGATTATGCATTTTATTAAAGTAGCAAAGATTTTAGATTAAAAATCTGATTTCTTAAAAATTATGAAAAATGGTACTTTCTGTTGTCAAATGCTATTTTAGATAGGCTTTACAAAGCCTATCTCATAGTTATCCTGAAATACTTGTTTTTATGCTATTTTCTGGCCAGAAAATCCCTCCTCCTCAACTTCCCCTTCCCTTCTCCCCACTTTTGTTTTAACTAAACTCAGTTCCAAATGAGTTTTTACCAGTATTTGGCTCAATTGTCATTTATTGTAAAACTGAAATGTGCCATATGTCCTATATTTAAAGGTATATTTCATGAATGCCACATTATGCATTTTATTTTATGCCACCTTACGTAAATAGTTAATAAACCCATGGTACACAGTCATTTTTGTTTGTTTTGTGGTGTTTTTTCCCTACCATAATACAGCTTCAATATTGAAAATAAGGATAAAATCTTGAATGTCAAAACTATGCACTAAAATGATGACATTCTCCCTAGAGTTATCACTTCTCCTCACTCAGATTTTATATTAAGTGTCTTCACACATTATGTGTCCCTCACAGGGTCCTGAAGACAACTGACTTCATGACTTCTTTTACAGAAAGAAATTTACAATGTCTTATATAATTTAAAAACACTTCTATAAAAATGCTTGCAAATTCTCAGTTTTTCCAGAAAGATGAAAAAAGAAATATGTGTATGTGTACATGCAAAAATACTCTGGTTTTTATGATATAATTTATAAAATAAAACACCTAGCTTTTTATCAATAGTTTTTTGTATTTAAAATTTAGGTCTATTCTACAGCAGTTTCTCTTGAGTTTGACCTTTCCACGACTTCTTGAGGCAGGTATGTCATAGCTCAGATGCTATCATAATAACTTAAAATTTTCTTTTTGGGTATGCTGAGTGTGTGTGTGTGTGTGTGAGAGAGGGAGATCGACCATTTAACATTTTTGTAGGTTAAATTCTTTTTGTCACAACTTTCCTAATGCCTTAGAAACATTCCTAGGTCACATTGATTTCTGTTTTGCAGCTGTTATATATTCAAATTCATTTATTCTAATGAGAGTTAATGGGTACCTTTAGGAGCTGCCACTGTACCTCATGGAGTAACTAGCCAATTATGGTGCCTGCCCTTATACTGATTGATTTGTTTTGCTCTTTGAGAAATGGAGGCTCTGGGAGACCCCTCATAATAATGGTCTTTGTTTTCCCCACAGTTGAGATGGAAGATGATGACTTTACGGCCTCTCTGTCAAAGCAGAGTTGCATTACTGAACAAACTCAGTATTTTTTCGATAACGATAGTAAATCATTTAGTGGTGTATTAGATTGTGGAAACTGTTCCAGGTAATTCGTTTCTTCAATTCTGGACTAGTCTTGCTTCCCTAAGAAATTGTACTCACTTGTATAATCATTACAGAAAATAACAGAGATTGTCATTTGAGTATGAGAGAGAGGAGTAACTACTTTACATTGAAAACACCACAGATCTTCAGTTTCTCTGAAGGTTTTTAACGTTAATTCTGACTTCGATAAGTTGTAATTCCTTCAACTTATTTTAGTAATTGTGTAATCAAGAAAATTATGCCCACTTTTAGGCAGAATATAAAGGAATTTGTCTAAAAGAATCCATATTAAATTTTTTCTAATGTAGAGCTAGTTTCAGAAATATTAATTTTGATTAGAATTATACTTACTAAACAGATTAACAGACATATCCTTGGGCAGGAAATTGTTTTAGTTGTAGTATTCACTTATCTATCTTTGATTTGAAACTGAAAAAACTAAGAACATATTTCCTGAAGTCAAGGTCAGTGTTGGTCATCACGGTCCATAAAACACTTTGAAAAATTTTTGGAAGAAATGGAAAATTTTATTTGTATCGAGAGAAAGAATGAACGGCAGGGTGGAGATTTTTGAAGTTTTAAGAGGAAAGGGATAATCTATGTCACAGTATCCCTGAGAACAGAGCAGGAAGGCACATGGAATACTTTGTTTTTAGTAACTTAGGACAGCTTATTCTAGAAGAAATGTTAACAGAGAGAAGAGGAAATATGAGGAGGTGAGGTAATCTGAGCAGGTGACAGGGCAGGAACAGTTGGTTGCTAGGGAATTTGGAAAAGAAGTTTATAACAGGTTTTGTTTTTTTTTTAAGTATTTTCAGGAAGGGGTTAACTGCAACGAGCACAAATTTTTAATCCATGTGGTCAGTATGATTTTTTGACTTAACTTTATTAAACCTCCATGTCCTACGAGGAGGTGGAGGGTATGCAGAGGAGAGGAAAGGGGTGGAGTCCGGCATGTAATCAGCAAAAAGCAGACCATCTTGTTTAGAGATTATCATATCACGACCTCACTTTCAGAAAATAGAACTGTGGCAAGTTAAGTGGATTTATCAGTTTAGAGTCTTTGGTCTTTCATTAATTGATGTCCAAGAGTAGCAATGTATACTTTAAAAATGGGACGACCCAGAGGGAGGGTAGGGGAGGGAGGAGGGAGGAGGGTTCAGGATGGGGAACACAGGTATACCTGTGGCGGATTCATTTCGATATTTAGCAAAACTAATACAATATTGTAAAGTTTAAAAATAAAATCAAATTAAAAAAAAAAGACTAAGTTAAACTGTAAAGACCAGTATAATAAGTTGAACCATGGTTATTTTTGATTTGCTCTATGCTTGTGTCCCAACTTAAATAGGTTAAGAAAAAAAGAAAACCCTGCTTCCTTGAAAAATCAATTACTTTTTAACAACAGACCTACATTTTTATTGTGAAAGGTAGAAACAGCTTAAGATGTGGGAAAAAAACACTACATGGAATTCTAAGCCCTTAATTCTGTCTAGACCTGTGTTGTCCTAATTCAGTAGTAACCAGCCACAGATGGCAATTTCTGTCATCTAGTCATTAGTCATTGCAACTAATTAATAGTACAGTTTTGTACCTCAGCAACACTAGTCACCATTTCGGGTGCTCAATATAGCATCCTGTGGCAAGCGTTTGTCTACCATATTGGTTAAAGTGGACGGCATTTCTGTCTTCCCAGAAGGTTTGTTTAACAGCCTGATCTAGACTTCAGCCTGGCATGAGCTTGGGCAAATGCTGAGTCATTTTATACTCCTAGTTTCCTTCACTGTAAAATAAGGCACCTCTGGGACATTTTTAGTGATAAATACCACACTTCCTTAAACATATAAACTAAAACATTTCTTACAACTCTAAACGACAGAGTGGTACTTATTTTGCATTTGGTTTATTGCTTAAGAAACATCTCCTGTTGGAATTTTTTAGTATTCGTTTGAGAGATAATATGTCCATGTTACTCTCTCTCCAAAACGCATTCTCATTCAGTTTTACTGCTTGTGCATGTGATGCTTTGTTTCAAAAGTCTTGTTTTCTTTTCTTTTTAATATGTAACAGTCTTTGAAAACTGTTTTTTTCTCAAATGACATTTTCTCTAATCTTTTATAATATTCTACAGAATCTTCCATGTAGAAAAACTTATGAACACCAACTTAATATTCATAATGGTTGAGAGCAAAGGAACTTGTCCCTGTGACACACGGTTGCTCATACAAGCAGAGCAGACTTGTATCCTTTCACATTGGAGAGGTTTGGAATGAAAATTCCATCTTAAAGCCATGCATTTTTAACCACATCACATTGCTCGTGCCCAGAAAGAGAAAAATACCACAGAGGGCTGAGATCGCCTCACAGAGGCAGCATGGACCCGTCACACAAAATTTCATTTGGATGTCAAGACTCATGATGCTACACACATGCACTCAGAGAAGGCGAGAGGCTTCTCACTTGCACAGTGAGTCTTTGTGGAGAGAGCAATGCAGATTCCCAAGGGCCTCTGAAGATGGCTAGAGAGCACCAGGGAATGCCTGGCTTGGGGTTTGGTGGTGGTTGGGAGGATGCTAGGTTTCTGCCAGTGCTCCCTGGGGCTTGTTGGCCCAAACTTCCACACGGTGCCAGATGAGGGAGTACTCTGTCTTCCCTGTCAGCTCGCCCAGGTATAGGACAGAAGGGAAAAAGGGTCTGCTGTGCCTTGAAAGCTGTCAACAGCCAGTCATCATTAATGACATTGAATGTGGTCTGTACCCACAACGGAATATTATTCGGCCTTTAAAAGAAGGTAAGTCCTGTCATATGTTACAACTGCGATGGCAGCAATGCTAAAAATACTTCTGCGAGTAAATATGCTAAATAGCAATGCAGTGACTATTCAAGCATTACAGGCCGAATTTTGGTAGACTGCCTCTGGTTTTTGCTGTTTCTGGGAAGATAGTTCTCCCATATGTTATGTTTGGAACTGACATTTATTACTAGAATTAGTTTCTATTTCTATCTTGCTGAATAGGAGGCACCAGGGTCCTCTGTTATGGTCTTACGTGAATGACTCTGTCTTACAGGTGCATCATTTGCACATTTCAACCACTTAGATTCTACAAATATTTACAGAGTACTTTCTTGTGCCAGCAACCATGCTGTGCACAGTACAGATAAAAAGTTGATCTCTTCACACAGTCCCTAGGCTAACAAAAGAAAATCTGTGGCAGTTTAGTTCCTTAAAGCCTATAGTAGTGTATGGCACTAGAATAATGTCATAGGTTTCTCCTGCTTGCTTTGAGAAATAAATATATGGCATTGTATTTTTTCAGTTTTGTGGGGGGGGGAAACATAACTTCATATCCCTTAACAAGTTTTTTTAGCTGATGGTCCAGATCCTTGTGATATGGTGAAGCAACCCAGATACCGAAAAGGGCCTGATGTCTGCTTTGATAACAATGCTTTGGTAAGTGTGTCCAAAGAATTTCAGGGGACAAATTACAGTTTTAATTCCAACATAATGTCTTAACCATAGTATTCTCATTAACACGACATACTTGCTGGTATATAGATTTTTTCATTTCAATATTTCTTCATGGTTAGCATAAGCTTAACAGTTGCTTCTTCTATCTATCTGTCCTTTCCACAGAAATTGTACTTTCAAACACAATGCCAGTTTAGTAATGTTCCAAGATCATTAATGATTTTAAAGCCTTTCTAATAAATAGTAACTGACTGTAAATGTTACTAATAGTATATGAGTTGCCTACCTTCATTTGTTATTATAGTATTTTATTAATTTGTTTAGTCTTCATTCAGTATATTTAAAAACTTGTTAAATCGCTGTTGTCCCCTTATTTTGTAATTCTATCACCTATTAGCTTTGTATTATTTTTCTTAATTACTTTTTATATTGTTTGAAATTAGACTAGGTTAGTAACACAGGATTAAGTTGGTAAAATTTTACACACCATATTTAATGTATGTTATCTGAGATGAGTAGTCCTTTTCCTATAGGTTAGCTGTCTTCCTTTCCTAAGCACTATCCAGACTACTGTATATATAAGTAGCTTTATACTTTTCAAATTAATTTAATTTTTAATAAGCTTTATTCTGAATCAAACCCCATATAAAAGGTGCTCACTACTTATAAAAACTACACTTCTTTAATATTTCTCAATTCTCCAGTCTTCATGTCTCTTTGTATGAAGGTTTGCAAAGAAAGCATCATCATCTTAGGAATTGCTTATTATAAAATATGTCAGATCATTTATTCAGTAATGTGCATTTCTAGAAGTTATTTATTTAGAACTGATTTACCTATTGTGTACTTATTTACTCAAATACACATAATCACATTTGTTTCAGAAAAGAATAAAAATTTCCATAGTTACATATTATGCAAGTACATAATACAGATTAGAAGCAGAGCAGAGAAGTAAAATTGGTGATGGGGAATAAGGGTGAAAACCCAAAATGTTTTAGCCACTAAATCCTTTTACCTCCCTAAGGACTGTTGATCAGTTCGCCTTTGAAGGGGAAAACTGATTCAAAGTTAGAGCTATTTGACCTTTTCCTCTTTTAAGTGAGGCTTACGTAAGACCCAGATACGAGGACTCTTTTGTTCTGTCTACTCTACCGTAAGGAGTTTTGCCGCGTCAAATTATTCCCCAAAGAATGTTATTTTTGGACCCAAGGCTAGTGTCACTCATTAGGGAAACTTCACTTGTCAACTGTTTGTCACCAAAGACAGATTAAATTTACTCAGGTGCACTTCCAAGATCATATAAAAACCTATTACCCAAAATATTTTCACCGTCGGAAACTGTATGTTTTGATCACGACAAGAAGAAGATTTTACAAAGACAGAAATTTCCAATATTAAAGTTCCTATAAATTGTAAAATGGATTGTGTGTGAAAGTACAACTCTTGCTCCGTAGCTCAACGTGCTAATAATGTCTTGTGTTTTTTTAGCACTGGAGTATTTTGGTAATGCTTATTTGCAATGGTCACTGTGAATCTGCTCTGAATGGAGGCTCACATAAACTGCTAACTGCCAGCAAATTGCATGAAATCTCATCTTGTATGTCTTCTTTTCTGTGTTTTCTTTCCTTTTCCTGTACTTGCTACTTTGCCCGTTATTAATAGGATCAACTTGTATGCACAACGAGTCGTGCCTGTACCATGATGTCAGCTCCTATCTTCATTTTTCTGCAAGTTTTCATGTGCTGTGGATGGTCAGTCACTTTCTCGAATTTTTCTTTGTTTTTGTGTTTGGCTTGAAATTTTTAAAAGTAATCCATATCCCTAAATCCACTACAATAAATGTCCTGAAACCAGGTTATTAAAATGCCAGTAGTAATGTTGTTTTGTAAATAACAACGTTCAAATATTACATGTTTCTAATCCTGAACAGAGCATATCAGTTTCCTATATTTAGTTAAAAATTAGTTATGCCTCTTACAGGAAGATACCCTGGAGAAGGGAATGGCACCCCACTCCAGTATTCTTGCCTGGAAATGTTTCTTAAGGTTTTACTAAAGGTTAAGTCAATGTGGAAAAAAGTATACATTCTTCATGATGTCTTACTTAAGAGAAATACCCTAAGGACAATTATTAGAGACGGTCATAAGTTTTGTTTCAAAAGTTGTTAACATAAAATTAATGAAATATTTCAGTTTTATCAAGCATTATTCAGTACCTTCTAAGCTCATTATCCTAATTTTTCCTTTTCCATATAAATGGATATTGTCTACACAGCATTTCTTTAGTGAAATAGTATCACTAAGTGCTTCTAATTTCTAAGTTAATTTTACTTACTATTATTTACATTATCTAGGCTAGGATTATCATTATTTGTTATTTTCTGACAAATTTCCGAATTACATACTCAGTACGACTGAATAGATATTTTAGGGCCTGAATTTATAGTCAGAGTTCCATTACATTTTTTCTTTTCTTTTTTGATGTTTTGGAATCCTGAATGTAGTAACTAGACAGCATTCGTTGTGTTCTTTCTTCATTGCTGTCCAGGTAGTCTTTGGTTAGGAAACCACTAGATGGAGATGTGGCCATTACTGAAGAGTGAGTTCATCAGAAGGAGAGAAAAGTGGAATAGCAGAGGGAGTGTCAGAATGTTCTGGGATAATAAAATAATGCTTTTGAATTTAAGTGGTAAAGAAAAACAGCAAATTAATAACATGTACTATTGAGGAAGTTCATTATTTTATGCAAACATAATTGGTAAATACATGTTATTGAGAACACGAAAAATGAATATGTAGAAGAAATATGTGTGTATACATACACATACGTTAAACCTACCTCATGATTGAATGTGGTTAAATGTATTAAGGTGCTATGTAGGAAATCATTTGTTAGGGACCTTATTCCTATTAAGAGAGTTATGTGTGGTATCTACCTGCGTAAATAATTTTAAATATGCATTTTCTTTGAAGCTGCTGTGGGTGATGTAAGTATGCTGCTGCTAAGTCGCTTCAGTCGTGTCCGACTCTGTGCGACCGCATAGACAGCAGCCCACCTGGCTCCCCATCCCTGGGATTCTCCAGGCAAGAACACTGGAGTGGGTTGCCATTTCCTTCTCCGATGCATGAAAGTGAAAAGTGAAACTGAAGTCGTGTCCAACTCTAAGTGACCACATGGACTGCAGCCTACCAGGCTCCTCCGTCCATGGGATTTTCCAGGCCAGAGTACTGGAGTGGGGTGCCATTGCCTTCTCCGTAAGTATAGAGCTATCTAAATTCCAGATAGCTCATATTTAGTGGATGCTTTTTACCAATGATTTGAGCTTTACTCCCTGGAGGAGGAAATGGGAAGCCGTTCCAGTTTTCCTGCCAGGAAAATCCCGTGGACAGAGGAGCCTGGCAGGCTGCAGTCCATAGTGTCGCATATACAGATATACTTACTGGTATATCTGGTCTTAAAAAGTAAGCCTTGGGACAAAATCATGAAAAAGTAAGCCTCAGGGCAAGAATATGGTTTAGATATTTTTTCCTTGAGTAGTAATGGGACAGAAAAAAAAAAAAAAATGAGGGATTCTTAGTTGAAGAGTATTTTGAGACAGGTCCTTAGAAGGAAATAAAATTATTCTTTCATATCTTAAAATATATGTAAATAATTTTGGCACTTTATTCCTTTACTATTTAAAGCTGAAACAAGGTACCAGTCTGTTATCTTCTCCACTAACCTTTAAAAATCAGACTGATTTATCTGGTTATGGTGTTAGTGGGATTTTGGTCTCTCTAAGATAGGGAAAAAAAAATGCTGAGGTTTCTCCCACATCTATGCATTTGTGATTTAGAATGTTTTTAGAATGTATCTCATAATTTATTTTCATATAATAATTTCAAGTCTTGGTATATGTGGTTGCCCATGCAAAACATTTGAGAAAACATGATCCAGGAAACTGAAGGGACAGATTTTTCAGTGTGGATCAACATGCAGACTTCAGGGACTCCAAATAAGTTATCTGAACTACCACCTCCCAGACTGAACAGACATATCTCATCATCACACAGAGGAAATTACCCCCCCCTCAAAAAAAACACTGGAAATATAAAAATAAAAACAATGGCAGCAGAGCCAGAAAGAATATTTTTCTTTCCATAACATTTCTAGAACATACAGATGTATTTTGCGTTAATACGTCAACGGGTCTCGTATGTTTGCTAATTTTGCATTCTATCAAATTAATACTTAACCAGAACTGGGAAGCTCTCCTAATGAAGTGACAGTTAAGCCTTTAAGTTGGTATTTTATGTTTGTAGTGTTCCTAACTAATCAACCAACCACTGCTTTATTTGAGTACGAGTACTCATTTATCAAGTACTCGTAGTACACCACCTATGTGTCAGGCCACTATTATATCCCTGAGATTAAGACACATTGATACTAAACTGTAAAATTTTATCTCAAAGTCGCATGTAATTCAGCATCCTGTTTTTTTCACCTGGTTAATCTACCTAGAGGGAAGGCTATTTGAACAAAGAGAAGAGGAAATGCAAAGGTCCTAAGATAACAAATACCTTTACCTGTTGCAGAGAAAGTGTTATTGGAGCAATGTGATGTGGGGAAGAATAGAGGAGGATGAAGATGGAGAAGCAGCCAAGCTGCACATCACATAAGGCTTTGTAGGCCTTTATAAGAAATTGGGATTTTGTTCTGAGAAATTTCAAAAAGGGCATGAAAGGATTTGGTTTTAAGAAGGCTGCTTTTTGGAGAGAAAATTGTTAAAGAGCAAGAATAGAAGCAGTGAGTCAAGGGAGGCCGCAAGTAATAGTAACCTGGACATGACATAGTAAGTAGTAGGTCTGGGGATATATTTTGAAACTAGAGTTAAGAGGACAGGCTGATAGATTAGATTTGAAAAAAGGAAGACTCACAGATGATGTGTTGTCTTTGACCTGCTTCATTACTCCTAGAAATATCATTCATAAAAATAATATTTAGGGGCAAGTTTAAGATATTTCTGAGAATCAAAAGGAGAGGTGATAGTGCTCAATGCATGTGGAGCTCAGAGGCGCATTCAGGGGTAAAGGTTTAGAAGCGTGAGTTACTGAGTTTCTGGTCCGAGATGGTGACAGAGTAGACTTAAAACTCACCTTAACTCACAGACCTAACAAACCTACAGCTAGAAAAAGAGCAATACCCTCTGAGAGAAATGTAGCAAGTACATGAGCAACTCTTACGCACTGAGTGAATGTAATACGCATCCAAATGAGTAGGAAAAGCTGAGGAACATTGTCTCCGTAAACCACACACTCGGCACAGCAACATACAATTAGAAAGGAACTCACAACTTCCAGCTTCGACCTGAGCAGTGCAGGGTTTAGGTTGAACATCTAACATCCCAATTTTTTTTTTAATTTTTAAAATTGTTATTTTTAATTGGAGGATAATTGCTTTCCAGTGTTGTTCGTTTCACCTGTGCAACAACATGAATCAGCTATAAATATATGTATATCCCCTCCTCCCTCTGAGCCTCACTCACCCCTGCCCCCATCTCACCCATCTGGGTCATCACAGAGCACCGAGCTGAGCTCCCTGTGCGGTACAGCTTCCCACCAGTCGTCTATTTTACACATAATAGTGCATATGTGTCAGTGCTACTCTCTCAATTCATCCCACCCTCTCCTTCCTCTATTGTATCCTCACATCCATTCTGCATCTCCGTCTGCTCTGAAAACAGGTTCATTGGTACCCTTTTTATAGATTCCTTATATATGCATCAATATAAGATAATTGTTTTCCTCTTTCTGATTTACTTTACTTGGTTTTCTTTTTATGGCTAAGCGATGGAATCATTGTATATATGTACAACAACTTCTCTCCACCCCAACTTTTAAGACTCTAACCTGAGGGATGGGCCCCCAAAACTTCTAGCTTTGAAAGCCTAATAGGGCTTGTGTCCATATGACAGACAAGACTACAAATACAAAGAAACAATTTTTAACAAATTTGCAAGGACTCCCTGTGGCTATCCTTCCAAAGCTCAGAAGAGGGAGCAGAGAAACGCACTTCTCCCCACCTTTCCTTTAGGGAGGCTATTTGCATACTTTAAAAGATTGCCTGCAAGTAAGGCTTCTAATTTAGCTCACATTTAGGGACTTACCTCACGACTCCCTGGAGACAGGCGAAGGGGTAGACTATGCCCACTGACCCTCTGACTCACTCCAGGTCAGTGGTATCTTCCTAAAAGAAGCTTGTGATCCCATCTGGCACCTTGACTTTTGAGGTAGCTTCCCAAAGGACACACCCTTTTGTCACTTGGCTCTGAGAGCCGGCAGGGCTCGCGTTCACGTCCATCAAAGGACCATAGCAAACAAATAGTTCTCAAATGCCTGTCCCCTCAGAATTCAGCACAGAGGGAGCAGACAGAAATGCCCATCCTGCAGTCTTTCCCTGAAAGAGGTGCTTTGGCATACTTTGGAAGCTGCTGCCTGAGGATCCAGCCTCCAATCAGCCTGTTTCTGAGTGCTGACCGAGATCTTTCCCACTGGGACACTGACAGATGTTAGCACACCCTCAACTACTAGGATGCAAGGGAAACCACAGCACAGAGTGTCAAGGAAAGTGAAGAAACAGAAAAATATGTTTTAAAAGAAAGAGAACTCCACAAACAGACCTTAATGATACAGAGAAGAGTGACTGACATGAGGAAGAGTTCAAAATACGGTCATAAGGATGGTCACCATATCAGGAAAAGAATGTATGAACTGAGAATTTCAGCAAAGAATATACAAGAAAGTATCAAACAAATGTCACAGAGCTGACAAATACAGTAAGGCCAATAGAGAGGAGTTCAAATAGCAGACTAGATGAAGTGGAAGAAAGTATCAGTAAACTCCCAAACAGAGCAGTGATTCATTCCATCAGGAACCAAAAAGAATAAAGAAAGTGAAGATAAAGTGAAGCTAAAGCAACTTACAAGACAACATCAAGTAGACTGAAATTCACGTTCTAGTGTCCCAGAAGGAAAAGAAAGGCAGACACGGGTAGAAAACTGTTTGAAGAAATAATGATTGAAAACTTTCCTAACCTGAGAAAAGAAACAGCTATCCAAATCTAGGAAGCCTAGAGAGTTACAGATAAGAGGTATCCTAATAACATGCAAACCAAGTAAGGAAGAGGAAATACCTCCAAATTCATATAGCACATGATACGATTCTGTATATAAAAACTACCCCAAAAAACTCTCACTAATCAACAATTTTATTAAATTTCAGGGTCTAAAGCCAGCATACAAAAATCAGTTGTATTTCTCTACACAAAAGATGAAGTATCTAAAGCTGTCACATTCACAATGCCATCAAAAACAATGAACTATCTGGAAAGAACTTTAACCAACAAAATGAAAGTTCTCTATTAAATTAAAACTACAAGACTTTCCTGAAAGAAATGAAGCCAACACAAACAGATGGAAAGACATCCCATATTAATTGATCATAAGTATTGATATTGTTATAATATCTATACTACTCAAAGTCAACTGTAGATTCAACACAATCTCCATCAAAATACCAATGGTATTCTTTACAGACAGAAAAAAAAAATCTCAAAATTTATATGAAGTGACAAAGTCTGCAAATAGTCAAAGCATTTCTCAGAAAAAATAACAAAGCCGGAGGTATCATGTCCTGTTTTTGACTTTACTACAAAGCTACAGTAATAATAAATTATTTTTAAAGGTATGGTAGTGGCATAAAAATGGACAGAGACCAACAGAACAGAGCAGAATTAAATCCCTGCATACACTGTCAACTAATATTTGCTAATGGAGCCAAGAACACCCAATGGGAAATAATAGCCTCTTTAACAAATGATGATGGGGAGATGGGATAAACAAATGCAGAACAATGAAATTGGACTCCTATCTTACACCACTCACAAAAATTAACTCAAAATGGATAACAGATTTAAAAATAAAGCCTAATAACTATAAAACTTAGTAGAAACATAGGAAGCTCCTCAACATTGTTATTGGCAATGATTTTTGGATGTAACACCAAAAGTACATGCAGTAAAAGCAAAAATAAGCAAACGAGACTACATCAAACTCGAATGCTTCTCCACAGCAAAATCAACACCTGACCAGATGAAAAAGCAACAGATTTCAAGAAAAAATTTGCAAACCATGTATCAGATAAGGGATTTTATCTCCAAAATCCAAAATATATAAAAAACTCAAACTCAAAAACAAAATAATCCAACTAACAAACAGGCAGAAAAACTAAATAGACCTTTCTTCAAGGAAACACAAGACTGCAGTGACCTGCCACCTCACACCTGTTGGAATGGATATCATCATGAAGATGAGAGACAATAGGTATTGGTGAAATACGAATAAAAGGGAACATTTATATATTGTTGGTTGAAATGTAAATTGGTGCTACCAATATGGAGGTTCCTCAGATAAAAATAAATCTAGTATTATGATCCATCAATTCTATTTCTGGGTATATATGCAAAAGACATGAAAACAGGATTTTGAGGCAATAACCATACTCCACATTCAGTGTAGCATTATTCCCAATGGTCAGGAACAATCTTATGGACTCTGTGGGAGAGGGAGAGGGTGGGAAGATTTGGGAGAATGGCATTGAAACATGTAAAATATCATGTATGAAACGAGATGCCAGTCCAGGTTCAATGCACGATACTGGATGCTTGGGGCTAGTGCACAGGGACGACCCAGAGGGATGGTATGGGGAGGGAGGAGGGTTCAGGATGGGGAACACAGGTATACCTGTGGTGGATTCATTTTGATATTTGGCAAAACTAATACAATTATGTAAAGTTTAAAAATAAAATAAAAGTAAAAAAAAAAGAAGAAGATATGGAGCCAACCTAGATGTCCGTAAACCAGTGAACAGATAAACAAGAGGTGGCATTTATGCTCATGTGTGCATATAGGCACACAACAACATACTTCTCAGCCACGAGAAAGTGCAAACTGCCCTTTGCAACAGCATGGGTGGACTTTGGGCATATTATGCTAATTAAGAAAGACAAGTACCGTGTGTAAAATCTAAAAAGCCAGACTCATAAGAACAGAATAAATGGTGGTTACCATGGAATAGGGGGTAGGGGATAAGACAGATGTTGTTCAAGGGTAAATCTTAGAACAGGTAGTAGATAAGCTCTAGAGAGCTAATGCACAGTACACTGAATATAGAAAACTACTGTAGTCATCGAACTTGCTAAGAGACTAATAAATGAATTATTCCAACTACTAAAAAAAAGGATATTTATGTAATATAATAGAGGTGCTAATTATCACTACAATGGCAATTATATTACAGTACATAAATTATCAAATTAACATGTATGCCTTAAATTTACATAGTGTTTTATTTCTAATATGTTTTAATTAATGTGTCTTTGTATTGGTCTCTAAATTTTCAAGAGTAAATCTATGACAAAGATGGCAAGACAATCTCTGGTAAATCTATGACAAAGAAGACAAGACAGCCTCTTCAACAAATGGTGCTGGGAACACTGGACAGCTACATGTGTGAAAGAAAGAAACTAGAACATTCTCTAATACCACACACAAAAATAGACTCAAAATGGATTCAAGCCCTAATTGTAAAACCAGATACTATAAAACTCTTAGAGGAAAACACAGGCAGAATACTCTTTGACATAAATGACAGCACTATCTTTTTGGATCAGCCTCCTAGAGTAATGAAAATGAACACAAACAAATGGAACCTACTTAAACTCAAGAATTTTTTCACAGCAAAGGAAATCACAAACAAAATGAAAAGACAGTCCACACAGTGCGAGAAAATACTTGCAGTGAATCAACTGGCAAGACATTACTCTCCAAGACATGCAAATAGCTCATGCAGCTCTATATCAATAAACAATGCAATCAAAAATGAGCAGAAGATCTAAATTTCTCCAAAGACATGCAGATGACATGTGGGATCTAAAATATGGTACAAGTGAACCTATTTACAAAGCAAAAACAGAGTTACAGATATAGAAAACAAACATGGTTATTAAGGGGGAAAGGGGGCAGGAGGGGTGAATTGGGAGATTGGGAATGACATATACTGACTATACAAAATAATTTAAACTTGTTAAAATATTATTATATACTATAATAATTTATGGAAACCTGTTTGCACAGTGAACTCTTTTCAATAATCTGTAATGACCTACATGGGAAAAGAATCATTCTTTTCTATCTGTCATATCATATATGACATAATCAATCATTCTATCTGTCTATCTATACACACATATAACTGATTCACTTTGCTATCTAGAGAAAACCAACAATGTTGCAAATCGTCTATACACTAATAAAAATTAATTATAAGTAACTAAAACATACATGGCCAAAAAGCACATGAAAAGATGCTCAACATCACTAACTAGAGAAATTGAAATCAGAACTGTAATGAGGTGTCACCTTGCACCAATCAGAACAACTATCATAAAATGTCCACAAAACACTGGGTGCACAGGAAAGGGAGCCTTCCTGCATTGTTGCTGGGAAGGTGGCCCCTGTGGAGAACAATATGCAGGTTCCTTAAAAGCTAAAAATAGAGTTACTGTATGATCTAACACTCCCACTCTTGGGCCTGGATCTGGAGAAAACTATAATTGGAAAAGAGACAGACACCCCAGTGTTCATCACAGCACTATCTACAATAGACAGAACATGAAAGCAACCTACATGTCAATCATCAGAGGAATAGGTAGAGAACCTGGGGTACATATATGCAACAGAGTATTATCTGGCCATTAAAGAACAAAATATTGCCATTTGCAGCAATATCATGGATGGATTTAGAGATTATCACACTAAGTGAAGTAAGTGACAAAGACAAATAGCATATGGTATCACTTATATGTGGAATTTAAAAATATGATATACAAATGAACTTATTTACAAAACAGAAACAGATTCACAGACTTCAAAAACAAACTTATCGTTACCGAAAGGGAAATGTCAGGGAGGTATACATTTTGGGATTGGGATTAACATATACACACTAATATACCTACAATAGATAATCAACAAGGATCTACTGTAAACCACAGGAAACGCCACTCAACACTCTACAATAAGCTGCTAAGTCACTTCAGTCGTGTCCGACTCTGTGTGACCCCATAGACGGCAGCCCACCAGGCTCCCCCGTCCCTGGGATTCTCCAGGCAAGAACACTGGAGTGGGTTGCCATTTCCTTCTCCAGTGCATGAAAGTGAAAAGAGAAAGTGAAGTCGCTAGTCATGTCCAACTCTTAGCAACCACATGGACTGCAGCCCACCAGGCTCCTCCGTCCATGGGATTTTCCAGGCAAGAGTACTGGAGTGGGGTGCCATTGCCTTCTCCTGTAATAAGCTATATAAGAAAATAATCCCAAAAAGTAGATATATGTCTATGTATAAATGAATCACTTCGCAGTACACCTGAAACTGACATGACAATCTGTATCAACTATATTCTAATATAAATATTAAAAATTTTTTTAAGTAATAAGAGAATCTTAAAAGAAGCAAGAATACTTGTAACAAACAAAGAGACCTTTAAGGCTACCAGTATCTTTCCACCAAAATGAGCGAGCCTGATGTGAGTAGCATGATGTATGTAAAGTACTGACAAAAAAACCTACCAACCAAAAATACTCTTATCTAGTAAACTGTCCTTCCAATTCGAAGGATAAATAGAGTTGTAGACAAGCGAATACTGGAGTTCATTACCACTAGACTGACTTTACAAGAAATGTTAAAGGCACTCCTTTAAACTGAAACAAAACAGCACTAATTAGTAACAGGAAAACATATCAAAGTATAAATCTCACTGGTAAAAATAGATAAATTCAGAATAATCTAATATTGTAATGACAGTGGGTTAATCACATAAACAAATATAGTAAAAATAGCTATCATACAATAACCAGTGGTTACACAGACGAAAAATATGTAAATTGCGAAATCAAAAGCACAGAACATGAAGAAAAGAGTAGTTTCAGAATACATTTGAATTTAAGTCTCAAAATAAGTCGGTAAGATGTTATAACTTATTGTATATATAGCACTAAATATTATGAGGTTTAAATAAACATGTTATATTTATAACAGTTATAATAACTATAGAGTCCCATTTCAACTTTACAGACATTCACGGACTGAAATGGAAAAAGATATTCCATACAAATAGAAACCAGAAGAAAGCTGGATAGGTATATACGTAGACAAAATAGGCTTTAAAACAAAAACTGTAGTAAGAGACATCATGATCATCACATAATAAAAAAGGTCAATCTAACAAAAGGATATAAACATTTTGTAAATATTTATGCACCCAACATAAAGTGAAAGTGAAGTCGCTCAGTCGTGTCCAACTCTTTGCGACCCCATGTACTGTAGCCTACCAGGCTACTCTGTCCATGGGATTTTCCAGGCAATAGTACTGGAGTGGGGTGCCATTTCCTTCTCTAACATAGAAGCACCTAAATATATAAAGCAAATATTAACAGACAAAGGAAGAAATAGTAATACAATTTAAAATTGCAAAAAAATCCAACAACCTAGAAGAAATGGATAATTTTTTAGAAACATACAACCTATCAAGACCCATTCATGGAGGAATAGAAAATCTAAACAGACCAGTTACTAATAAGAAGATTGAATCAGTTATCAAAAACCTTCCAACAATGTCCACAACCAGATGGCCTCACTTGTGAATTCTACCATCATTCAAAGAACAATTAATACCTGTCCCTTCTAAACTCCAAAAAAATAAGAGAGAAATGAATACTTCCTAATTCATTTTTACAAAGCCAGTCTTATTACCATGATACCAAACCAGACAAGAGCACTACAAGAAAATTGCAAGTCAATATCCTCGATGAAAATAGATGAAAAATTCTCAACATTATCAAATTAATTCAACAATACTTTAAAAAGGTCATACACCATGATCAAGTGGGATTTATTCCTGGAATGCAATGATTGTTCACAAACCACAAAATCAACTGATGTGATATACACATTAATAGAATGAAGGCTAAAAATCATACGATCATCTTAACAGATGCAGAAAAAGCATTCAGCAAAAATTCAACACCCGTTTATGATAACTCTCAAAACCGTGGATATAAAGGGAATGTGTATCAACATAATAAAGGCATTATTTATAGACTACATGATATTATATATAGAAGGTCTTAAAGACTCAACCAAGAAACTGAGTTAATAAATTAAGTAAAAATACAAAATATAAAATTAATGTACAAAGAACATTTATATTTCTGTATAATAATAATGAACTCTCAGAGAAATTAAGAAAGTAATTCCACTTAAAATTGCATCAAAATGAATAAGAATAATTTTAACCAAAGAAGTGAAAGACCTATATATTGAAAACTATAAGGCAGAGATGAAAGAAATAAATGGAAGATATTCAGAGCTCAGAGATTAGAAGAATTGTTAAAATATCCGTACCACCCAAAGTAATTCACAGATTCCATGCAACCACCATCAAAATTTCAATGACATTTTTCACAGAATTAGAACAATCCTAAAATATATATATGAAACTATAGAAGACCCAAATATCCAAAGCAATCTTGAAGGAGAAAGTTGGATGCATGATAACATCTTGATTTGATGTATATATAGCTGTTCATTATATTATGTTTACTATATGTATGTATAGCTGTTCACTATATTAAGCAGCTGCAGTAACAGGAAAACTGAACAGCCATATGCAGAAGAATGAAACTGGACCACTATCTTAACACCATACACAAAAACCAACTCAAAATGGATTAATGACTTGAAGACCTGAAACCATGATAAATCTAGGAGAAAACACAGGGAGTAATCTTCTCGGCACTGGTTTTGGTCATGACTGTTTGGACTTGTCACCATGGAAAAGCAAAGGCAACAACAAAAAAGTGGGATAACATCAAACTTAAAATTTTCTGCACAGCAAAGGAAAACAACAGAATTAGAAGATAGCCCATAGAATGGGAGGGAATGTTTGCAATTCGTGTACGTGATAAGGGGCCAGTATCCAAAATCTATAAAGAACTCATATAACTCAATATAAAAGAAATAATCTGATTTTAAAATTAGCAAAGGATCTCAGTAAGCATTTTTACAAAGAAGATATACAGATGTCCAATAGTACATGAAAAGATACTTAATGTCACTAAACATCAGAACAATACAAGTCAAAACCATGAGTATCTCCTCATACCTGTTAGAATGGCTATTATCAAAATGACAAGAGATAAATGCTGGCAAGGCTGTGGACTATCTTTACACATTGTTGGTGGGAGAGTGCATTGGTGCAGCCACTATGGAAAACAATATTGAGGTTCCTCAGAAAATTAAAAATATAATTACTATACGATCCAGGAATCCCACCTCTGAGATGTGAAAAACAAAATGTTCTTTAGTGGATTATTTTGCTTCAGATTTACCTTTAACAGACTTCTACTGCCTTAAAATACAATTCAAGAAGAAATTTATATGCTCGGTGACAGGCACTGTATTAAACGCTACTGAGCAAAAAGAGCCATTGTTTTAGTGTCTGGGAGTTCAGAGTCTTTGTAAAAATATTCTTACTATATTCTTTCATAACCTGTTATTCTGACTATTATAACAGATGAACCTTGGATTAGTGAATTCTTAAAAGATGTTTAGGAAAACAATGAGATAAGGGATTTTCTTGTGGAGTTTTTTTTTTTTAATTGAAGTATAATTGACCTATAATATTAAAGTTCCAGGTGTAAAATATAGTGATTCACAATTTTTAAAGGTTTTTATCCCATTTATAGTTATAAATATTGCTACATTCCCCGTGTTGTATAATATATCCTTGTAGCTTATCTTATGCCTAGTCATTTTACCTCTTAAGATAGGAAGTTTTTTTAAAATGCAATTCATAAAGGAATCAAAGGATGCAAAAAATATTACAGAATACAGAACCTAGGAATAAAAGTAATTTTGTGTTACCAAGGAATCTAATGATCCACGAGTAGACAATAGGGGATGCAAATGAGCAAATGGGTAGCTTATATTTCATGGTTCTCTGAATAGAACAAATCTCTCTTGCTAGCTTAGCTCTTTATTTTGGATATAAGTTTTCAAAGTGTCCTTCCTTGAGGGTTCAACTACATTATTGTTTGTTTAATTCTTGACGAAGGTCCAGATGCTACATGTACAACCTTTGATACTGGATATGGAAAATAAATGCTCATTTTTCAAATTTATTTATTTATTCTACCAGTCTCAAACTTTGCCTTATAGAGCATAATTGCTAATATGTTAATTCTTTGGAATTATAAAACAGACTGTTACATTTTTATATCTTATATTTATAAATATATAAGGATGCTTGACACTGTGAAAGTAAGGGTTTTCTTTTACTTCAGAAATTGGTGTATCACTCAACTCAGCATTTATTATTAAAGTATTTCCTTTAATAATCATCAGACTCTACAACTAAAAATGTAAGGCATTCTTCAAATGGTCCTGGGAAAATTGATTAATCCAAAATTGTTGAATAGTGAAATATAGGACAATGTAATTTATCTGGATTCAAAGCAAAGCAGCATTTTAAGGTGAGTGGACTAAGCCTAGGGTACTTGGAAAGATGTCTTAGGAAATATTTTTCAGGAGTTTTCTTTTCCCTTTTCTTTCCAACAGGAGGATTATACCGACTGTGGTGGTGTCTCTGGATTAAACCCCTCCCTGTGGTCCATCATCGGCATCCAGTGTGTGCTACTTTGGCTCTTATCTGGCAGCAGACACCACCAGTTATGACCTTCTCAAACCAAATCTGCAGATTAAACTCCAGACCCTGCTGAAACAGGAGCCCTCAACTGCATTAAAATAGGGTCAACTGCAAACTCAGCAGACCACTAGCTGGGCCCACCCCATGGCATCCATCTAAGACGCAGACTCATAAGGCACCCACTGGCTGCATGTCAGGGTGTCAGATCCTTCAACTTGTGTGAATGCTGCATCATCTATGTATAACATCGAAGCAGAATTCTATACATGCTCTATTGGAAAATTTGAAAACTTGTTGTTGCATTGTTGGTGATTACATGTTAAAGGGCTCCCCACACAGTTGTTTATGGATCATGCAAATTGTCTTGATTTTGACTTGCTGCAATCCTTGTTCTTTTACCAAGAAAATCTCTTGGGGAAAAGAGTTGCTTTATTTTCCTTCACTTATTCTTCTGTTAAAAATTATTTCCTGCTTTGAGTAGTTATTATTGGAAATATATAGAGAGACACAGAGGGAGAAAGAATTAACATTGGTATAATCTGACAAAATAGAAATAATGGCTTATTTTCTACAAAAAAAAAATGCCATGAATAAAATGCCTTATGAAGAATGGCTTCTCTGCCAGAAATATAACACAAATGATGGCCAAGTTTTGGTGGGTATAATGGATTGATTGTTTGAAAATAATAACTAAGAAATTAAATTAAAGGTGCTTGAGGGTAGAATTAATATGCGACATATGTCCTCATATATGTGAGCCCTTAATAAACGCTTTGATGTAATGTCCTTTTTGTTCACAGTAAAGTTCCGTAGTGCTAGCCAGAAACTTCAAAATGCTCTAAGAAAAGCTTGTTGGGGGGAGGGGAAATGTTTTTTCTTGTGATAAATGAACTTTGGTTACCAAGGGTATTTTGCATGATGCTGCTGCTATTTTAACTTTCGGTTTGTTTCTCTCTTACTGTAGAGTATAGTCCATTGAAAAGTTAACTGAGTGACATTATTGTTATGTAAGAATCTGAACCTTGCAGTGTAATGCACTTAAGTCATCTTTTAAAATGTCTTTAAACTACTCTGAATATACTGTGCAATGTAAATGCTGAATGATTGGATTAGGTAAATGGTGAAATGGGAATTAATGGATTTTATACAGATTCGTGCTTTTGCCTGAAAACCTATGTACAGATATTTTAAGTACATAAATCAGATTTGACACATTTATTTTTTGAAGAGTACATATATGTTCTCAGTGAAGAGACATCCTAGGTTTCCTCTCTGTTCGCTGGAATAGTAGCACGTACAATCCCAAACTCGCTGCTGCTTTTGTTGCCTCCGTTTTAAATGATACGAGCACTTGACCAAAATTTCCACACAGTTTGATGAGGGTTTTACAATAATCTGAACAAATAGGAAACCTTGAATCTCTATGTATGCACATGAATACTTGATTGTGAATAATCAAAATTGTTTTTATACAACCTCATTAGTGAAAATGGTTAGTGTATTAAATCAGATATTTCATTATAGAGTAATATGGTAGAATTTATTTATGCTTTAAAAGATTATTTTCAGGGTTAAACAGTATTTGAAGAAAGGATAAAAACAATGAATGTGTAACAATTATAGGGAATAATTCTGCTGAAGGCTGGAAGTATGCAGATATTTGCTCTTTTTTCAAACATGCCAGAAACTGGTATGTGTCTATGCTGGAAATTTTCTTATATATCATTTTTAAGTAAAAATCTTATTAACATTATCCAGTATGCTTTAATATGCTTCATATATCAAAGATATAACCAATTCTTTAGCATAGTTTAAAAGATATATTTGTTTTGTTTTTAGCTTTGCACACATTTGTAATTCCCTTCACCACTAATATACCCTAGGCACCACTTGTGTACATTTCCTTATTTAAAATATTTTTTTATTTAAAAACGGGGCTAGGGGGAAATGGAATCACTTTGCCAACTATCGTTCTAAGAGTTGACATCAGTTACCATTTCTAATACATTGTTGTGATTTTGTAGTCTCATTTGTAACTGGTATTGACATTTTAGAAAACACCAAAGTGATTTAAAAAAATATGGAACTTCTCACTCTAGTAACAATATGTTTAAATCATGTTGTTTGTTAATTAAATATTTAAAACTTATTGTTAACTTTTGCTAGACTATTTTAAATCATGAAAGTGTTGAGAAGGGGATATCGAAATATAGTTATGTTAGCTTGTGTACATAAACGACGCACATTAAAACAAGCAAATTGCTTCCAGCATACAACAGACTACCTTAAAATTATCTTTAAAATCTATTAAATATATTTTCATGGCTAATGTCACTGAAGTGTGTTTTCATCAACTACATGTTGTGTTCATCACAGTGAAACTTGGCATCTCCTGGCAGGGTCCTATTTGATTTCATTTGCCATCAAAATATATTTATGTATATGAGTCTTGCCATGATCCTTTATTTTCTGTTATAAATTAAACATATATTATGACAGCCACATATATGTTAATAAATTGGGTAAGAACATGCTCTCTGACTAAAAATTGTTCTCATACCTAATACTAGTCTTCATGCATTTTGAAAGACCATAACACTCATCCCATCCAATTATTATGTTTACTTTAGGATTTTTCTGAGTTTTGATTGTTGAACAATAACTTAAATCATAGCCTGTTATAATATTAATTTTCAAAGACTTAATAGTACAAGAGATCAAGAAAAAAGCTTTTGAACTCCTTTTGCTTACCTAATGTTTTGCTATGCTCACGCAGCTGGGTAGTTTTCACTAAAACAAAACCAAAATAAGTCTTGTATTGGAGTTGAATAACAGAAATGGATTTTGCATTAATGATTTGTTTATATTTTCTTCATTTGAACAACCAGCATTACTGCCAAACACCAATCGTGGTCCATATTTGTAACAGGTTTTTAACATGACATAGTTAGCAAGTTTGACTGAAGAGATTTTTAGGTCCTGGGTCTAATAAGATTTTAGTATGATCTTTTTTCATGTTTCTAATGCCTGAGGCATTATTGCTTAACTTGGAAAAATCTAGACAGTGTTGCTGCCATTTGTAAGTTTTCCTATAATATTCCTTTTATTAACTTTAAAACTGGCCTTACTGGGTTCAAATAGGCAGTATCCCTTTTAAGTGACCTTTGCAACTCAAGTGTTACTTGCTTATTTGATGCTCTTTTGTATTTTACATCTCATTTAAATCTTTCTCTCCACCAAAGCTTAAATTCTATGTCTTAATTTAAACTCTGAACTATTCCATTAATCATGTTAGTTGACATTAAAGTGTCTAGAGGTACAGAGGCTGACCTAGGGAAACAAAATGGATGTTGTGACTCAGAGGATACAGTAGAATGATGGTCTCACCTGCCCACAGTTTCAAATATGTTACAATTATCTGGAGCCGGGACCTGTGTTGTTTTCCCATAGCACAGAATGTTAATACCGCTATTATTCCATGTACATTTCTGTAAAGAACAAATCAATAAAGCAAAGGTATGAAGTTTCTTGATTTCTTGAAAAAGTTCCAGGATGTTAAAGTCTTAGAAAACCTTTACCAACAGTTTCATCTACTTTATTTCTAATTCACAAGATTAACTCAAAGAAATTCTGAGACTAATGGGATACTGTCTTGAAAAGATGCCAATTAAGTCTACAGTGTGACCTGACAGAGCTGTCTTTTTTGTTGTGCTGTATGTTGTTGGATCATTTCTATTAGGGATACTTTTATTGAAATGCTCAGTGTGCATCCATGAAAAAGGCCAAGTGGCTTTGTGAACAAAAGATACTTTCTCCCCTTTATTATGTTCTCTTGACACTTTTGTGGAAATTAGCCTGATAAAAACATTTTTGTAAAAATTTGTATATTACTGTTATAAAAATATTTATAATCCCAGAAAATGTTGTGTTAAATCTTGTGCAAAAACAGTATATTCAGAATAAAAGTTTATCATTTAAAGTCACCAGCTTTGATTATTTAATTATTTAAAATTCAGTTCAAAGAACCAGAGGTCTCTGTCATACATACAGTTTAAGAAAGCAGGCTTTCCAGTGGAGAGAATTGTAGATTGTGAAAATAAAATCTGGCATTATAAAAGTGCTTTTACAGTTTCAACCTCAACTCACAAACAAATTTAATTGCAACTCCTTTGCATAACTCTGACCCTTCTCACATGTGCTTCTGCCATCAAGATAGTTAGGAACTTATTAAAACAAACTTTTGACTTACGTAAGAAATTTTTTTCTGTACAAAAATAATGTTTCCATGCTTCTTTAAAGACTGTGGGAAAATAGTTTGAAAGAAACAAGTGAAATATATGAAATGCATATAACTGTTATACATGTGATTAACACAACTATCCCTCCTAGCTGATAGCTACGTTATAGCAAATAAAAGCTGACACAGTGAAATATAATATACAGAATTTTTTAACTTGTATATGCCTTTTACATTTAGACCAGCTTACCACCTGCCCTCCTATGCTCACCTATTAAGTAATGAGCCTGGTATTCTGTAGAATCTAATATAATGTAAGCCTATTTTTCATTTTGGGAACTCTTTAAGAAAGAGAGCAAGAATACCTACACAGAAGAGGAATGTAGTATGTGGGCTACCAGTGATGGTGATTACTGGAAAATCTGACTCCTTGTTTCTGATCAAGGCATTTTAACAGGGAAACTAGTAAAAAGGGTAAGGTGAATAACATTTGCTTTTTGAACATCTGGCTTCATTCTGAACCAATTTATCCCCTCAATCAATCCTCTTACTCCCTGCTACCCTCATTTCCTCTATCAATCATCTTGATCCCATCCCCACCTCTTCCCTAGGGACCACGCCTCATCAATCCTCCTTTCTCAAGCATATTCAGTCTCCCTTTTCTACAGACTTTCTTCCCTCTACCTGCAAACACATTCAGAACACCTCTACTTAAGACACGACTCAGTACTAAACAACAATAAAGTAAAATCAACTATCCGTTGCTGCACAGTTGCCCCATTACTTCAAGTATAACACTAAAAATATGTGTGTGTATTTTAACATTTATTCTTTGCAATATCTCAACGAGGCCTTAGAATTTTAGATATGAAAAGCTTGTTCTCTCTGACCTTATGGGTTAGTGCTGAAAATTTTAAGTTCCTTATATGAAGGTCTGATAACTTCAAGGTCTTGGGCACTTCTTGATTCTCAAATTCTTTATATCTTAAAATTGGGTCATTATTCACAAAGCACCAATACAGTTTTCTATAAATTGGTATATAATCAACAATACTATATAATAATATTTTTATTTAATAGATTGTTTTAAATAAGCATATTTTTAAAAATTTAACATTACTATGTAACTGGAAAACCAATGTAATTTGCTATAATTAGTAATCATGTCACACGTTCATATCTATTATAAATTTTAAAAAAGCATACACCAGTGTCAAGTGTGCTAGATTTAACATTTCTTCAACACATTTATTGTAATGATAAATTAGGCAGTTTCTCTGTTGCTGCCATGAATGTTTTCAAGATTAAATCTGGACTCAGTCACCTGACTATATATTGTAAGTAGTAGTGGATTAAAATATTTACCAAAACGCACACTCGTGAAGTTTTTCAAAGTTTGAGTTTTCTTGGATGCATGGGTTTAGTTTTTCAAAACTACTTTATCATAGTAATTTTTCAGTATCTCAGGACCCTGACATGTCTTTAAAGTTTACTTGTAAAATATATTCACTGATATAAGGACAAAATATAATGTACCAAGGTTGGAATAACAATAGCAATTTTCTATATTGAGGACTGTTTTCTCAAATTGTTTAAGAAAAACTGACCTTTTGTGAAATTATGGGATAGCTGATAACTATTGTAAATAGTGAAACTGTTAATAAACTTAGGTTAGATACCATTTTATCTGCACTCTAATCCCTCCTTTTATAATTGCAAAATTATACTGATCTGTAAAATTCCTAAACCTGATAGATACTGACCTAGTCCTTAGGAGAGCAGTGTGCCACGTAGTAACTGCAATCTGCTGTTTAGATTTGGCTTCTGACTTTACTACTTAATAGCTGTGTAACCCCGTGCAAATTATGTGATGTTTCCAAGCTTCAGTTTCCTCATCCTTAAAAAAGTAATAGTAACTGCACAGTAGGATGGTAATGATGACTAAATGATATAATTAATATATAGGGCCCAGACTGTCAGCTCTCAGCAATGGTCTCCATGATTATTATATATTGTTACCATAATCATCTTCCCAGCCAGCATCATCATTTTGACCTAGAGCTTTTCAGATCCTAATTAACTGCATCATTTGTCATTTAAGATACTTACTGATTCTCTATTCAACTGAACTGTTAGAAGTAGAGCCTTATTTAAAATAAAAAGCAGCACCTTCCTTAATGGAACTGCTGGGTAGGAATATTGAAAATTTAACAAGAATTTACAATAAAGTGCTATAAGAAATGATTGTTCCCACATTTATTTCTTATAGAAATAAGAAATGAATTATTTCTCTGATGTAAGAAATAAAATATATATATTGTGGGAGCTTACAATACGATAACCTAGCTAGACTGAGTGGCCAGAGGAGGTTGCCATGATACTGAGTTAAGGGAAAGAGGCAGCAATACAATTACAAGAGTGGAGAGTATGTGAAAGCTGAGGGGCGCATGCAAGAACCTGGAGGGAGCTGATTATGAGTTCAGTATGGCTTGGGGGTAGGGTGATAAGTAGCTAAATATGAAGTGGAAGATGACGCTGAAGATAAAAAGGACCATAGCCTGGAGCCCCCTCCAGATGACATGGGGTTAGGTAACTGGAAGCTGCTGAAGGTTTTTAAGCAGAAAACAGTTTGATGAGATTGGCATTTCAGGGAAAACCTGGATGGAATATGGGTTATTGGTAGAATACCTACAGGAAAGAACCAATTAAGAGGCTATTGTCAAGGTGAGAAACTTGTTGATTGGCATATAGGAAGCTAGATAGAAAAAGCGGACTGATTTTAGAAGTATTCAGAAGGGAAACGGGAAAGAATTTCATGATCTACTTGTACTAAAAAAGAAAGGACAAAATGTACAGTTACTCCCAGGTTTTTGAAGTTTAATATTGTGTGGAATAATACAGTCCCCCAAGTTAGGAAAGAATGGAGGGTACTAGAAATAGGGACAGGTGAGACAAAACCAGAGGAGAAAATGAGGGCTTCCTCTTTAGAAATATTGTCTAAACGTAAGACCAGAAACTATAAAACTCCTAGAGGAGAACATAGGCAAAACACTCTCTGACATACATCACAGCAGGATCCTCTATGACCCACCTCCCAGAATATTGGAAATAAAAGCAAAAATAAATGGGACCTAATTAACCTTAAAAGCTTCTGCACATCAAAGGAAACTATTAGCAAGGTGAAAAGACAGCCTTCAGAATGGGAGAAAATAATAGCAAATGAAGCAACCGACAAACAACTAATCTCAAAAATATACAAGCAACTCCTACAGCTCAACTCCAGAAAAATAAATGACCCAATCAAAAAATGGGCCAAAGAACTAAATAGACATTTCTCCAAAGAAGACATACAGATGGCTAACAAACACATGAAAAGATGCTCAACATCACTCATTATCAGAGAAATGCAAATCAAAACCACTATGAGGTACCATTTCACACCAGTCAGAATGGCTGCGATCCAAAAGTCTACAAGTAATAAATGCTGGAAAGGGTGTGGAGAAAAGGGAACCCTCTTACACTGTTGGTGGGAATGCAAACTAGTACAGCCACTATGGAGAACAGCGTGGAGATTCCTTAAAAAACTGGAAATAGAACTGCCTTATGATCCAGCAATCCCACTGCTGGGCATACACACTGAGGAAACCAGAAGGGAAAGAGACACGTGTACCCCAATGTTCATCGCAGCACTGTTTATAATAGCCAGGACATGGAAGCAACCTAGATGTCCATCAGCAGACGAATGGATAAGAAAGCTGTGGTACATATACACAATGGAGTATTACTCAGCCATTAAGAATACATTTGAATCAGTTCTAAGGAGGTGGATGAAACTGGAGCCTATTATACAGAGTGAAGTAAGCCAGAAGGAAAAACACCAATACAGTATACTAACGCATATATATGGAATTTAGAAAGATGGTAACAATAACCCGGTGTACGAGACAGCAAAAGAGACACTGATGTATAGAACAGTCTTATGGACTCTGTGGGAAAGGGAGAGGGTGGGAAGATTTGGAAGAATGACATTGAAACATGTAAAATATCATATAAGAAATGAGTTGCCAGTCCAGGTTCGATGCACGATACTGGATGCTTGGGGCTAGTGCACTGGGACGACCCAGAGGGATGGTATGGGGAGGGAGGAGGGAGGAGGGTTCAGGATGGGGAACATATGTATACCTGTGGCGGATTCAATTTGATATTTGGCAAAACTAATACAATTATGTAAAGTTTAAAAATAAAATAAAATTAAAGAATATATATAGAAACAACAACAAAAAAAAGAAATATTGTCAATGATCTTTTGCAAGGTGCTGAGGATACAAAGATGATACATTCTCCAGTGCCTGGAATGTATACTCCAGAATAATGATTTTTAACACGGACTTATTTAGAAACCCTTTTTGGAGGTTTTATTAGTTCATTTTCTTTAAAATACTGACTCAGGATGCACTCTAATTCAGAATCTCAGGTATTTCTAGTGTGCAGTCACCACTACACTACTGGCGGGTGTTAAACGACAGGTGTGACAATTCTGGTGCAGATTATCTGAATTAGACTTTTCAAACCCAATTTAGATGTATGTTACTGGCTCAATTTTAAATTAACCCCCTTTTTGAGCACTTTTTTGGCAACATACCCTATGATTCCAACTCAATTGCAATTTTTCTGAGGACTACTTCTTAAGGTTTTATTTTCTCTTCTAATCCAGATTCTGTATCTGTACATAGCTGATAACCAATAAAGTTTTCATTGATTGTGGTTGATAAACAAGACCACCATTAAGACGATTTCTACCAGAGGAAATTCTATTCCTATTAGTCATATTGATGATATCAAATGTCTCAGAGTTGAACCACAGATTTCTATAAATATTATCAGTGAACTCCGTCAATAAGGTTCATTCTTATGGAAATGATACTGCAAGTCAGAATAAAATTAGGAAATAACATAACAATCTGGTTTCTATAGATACTGTATTTAATTAAATGATGTTTTCCCTGATAAAAAGCTAACCAAAACTTTTAAAATTCCACTAAAAATATAAGTGCTTCAGATTGATGTCAGACTGCCCCATTCATCTATTCCACAGAACCTCAAAGAGCTCTAACTGAAGCAAGACCATTAGGTACATAATGGAGATGCCAGGCTCCACAGTTAGACTACCTGGGTCCACATCCCAACTCCCCAACATGTGCATGTTATATAACACCTCTAACTGTTATATATATCAGTCTTATTTATACTATTGACTCCACAAATATTTGTGTATAAAATTAATAGTCACTATCTAATTGCTGTCCAGCCTCTGCTTCTTGTTTCAGAAGCTCAATCATTCTGATGCTGATGATTTCAGGAGTGCCTAGAGAAACTTGGCATTAAGATTTCTAAGGTGTGAGGGATACTGCAAGAACTTCAGATTTTTTACTTGCTGGATAGTATGGATACAGTGATGACATTGATGAGAAATACAAACAGCAAAAGCTATAGAAGAATGTGGGGAGAAAATTCATCCAAAAATTCACATAAATATATTATTACTAGCTCTAAAAAATCATTGCAATAAAAGATCTTGGTAATAAGAGACAAATAGCAAACTAGAGAACAGGGCCAGATGGAAACTGAATTGGGTTTAGTTACAGGGCTGGGAAGAAGGAAGATCCAAACTGTCCCGGGTATTTGATCCAAATCTCAAAAACAACTATACCAATATCTCAGATGACTATAGATGCAACAATTCCAATAAAATATTAGCAAACTAAAGTTAACAACACATTAAAAGGATAATACACTATGACAAAGTAGTTATTTTTCTTAGGATAGAAGGATAATTAAATATGTTAATAAATTAATCACATTAATAGCATACAATATAAAAATATTATCATCTCAATATATGTAGAAAAAAGTCATTTGACAACAATACAACACCCTGTAATGATAAAAACACTTGACCTATAGGCCCGCACTCCCATCACACACTCCCCAGCCTGAGATGTTCCCCCATGGGTGTGGGTGGGGGCTGGGCACTGAAGCTTAGCCTTTGGAGATGAGACCCAGGGAAAGGACTCAGGTTGGCTGCACAGAGGCAGGCTGACGAGGCTGCAGTGTTTCAGTGAGGGTACAGTCAGAGGGGTCTGTGCCCGCACAGAGTAGAAAGGTGCCCTTGTTGCGGGGGAGGGGAGAGAGGTGGGCATGAGGAGAGGGCAAGACCACCCGAGGAGCTTCTTTCCCTGCGTGTGTGTTCTCTATAAACAGGACACCACCTACAGAAGCTCCGGGGAGCGGGTACAGGCAACTGCCTCTGCTAGGGAACCTGCGAGCAACACCGAGGACTGACCCTGCTGTCCTGGGACAGCTCAAGCAGCGCCACCACTAACACGGCCTTCTGGGGAGCAAGAACTGGCTGCCACACCTGCACAACCCATATCAGAGGAATAACGGCCGGGACACACTGAGGAAAGAGTCAGCAAGCATCCGAAGTAAAAGCAGCTGCTCGATTCCAGACAAGGTGGCAGATTAGAAGGACTTGAGCTCACCTCCTTTCACAAAAACAGCAAAATCACAACTAAATGCTGAACAACCATACATTAAAAGATTTAAAAACAAACAAACAAACTTGGAATCAACCAAAAATATTTTACATCCAAGGGCAAAGAAGAAGCCACAATGAGACAACAGTAGAGGCATTTTCACGATGTAATCAAGTCCCATACCCACTGGATGGACAAGGCAGAAATTGGAAAATAATTATATCATAGAGGTTCTCCCACCAGAGTGAGAGTTCTGAGCCACACATCAGTCTCCCCAGCCTGGGTGTCTGGCACTGGGAGGAGAAGACCCCAGAATATTTGGCTTTAAGGACCAGCAGAGCTTGAGTGCAGGAATCCAAAAGGACTGGGAGAAACAGATTCTACTCTTGAAGGGCACACGTGAGAAGTCACGTGCACTGGGACCCAGCACGAAGCAGTGACTCCATAGGAGACTGAGTTAGACTTGCCTCTGGGTCCTGGAGCATCTCCTTGTGGCTGTGGCTCACTGAAGGGCCAAGGGCACTGGCAGCAGAGGCCCCAGGACATAGTGATGGGCTTGAGCTCACCTGAAGGTCTCCATTTTGGCACAAAGACCAGGCACCATCTAACAGCCTGCAGGCTCCAGCACTGGAATGCCTCAAAAAAAGGAATCTGAAAGAGAAAGGATACATGTATCTGTTTTACTGATAACTGAGCTGCAAGCCTTAAACCAACAGAATACTGTATGTCAACTATATTCTAATAAAATTAAATGATTTTAAAAGGTGGCAAATTATACCTAATTATGACTAGATATAAAATTTATACATGTAATGTTAAGATTAAAACAGAATCTGAAAGGTGAAATCTAGAATGTGCAAATTTGTAGTAATTAAAAATGTATTTCTGTCATTTTGTTAGCTTTATCAAATGTTTAACACGTACTTCCAGAGTAGTTCTATGTAATGGATTCAACATTATAATGAAAAGGGTCACAAAGAACAACGCTCCCCAACTCAATAGATCTGACCTTGACTGAAATTCTAATATGTATGTGGTCTAATTTGAAAAAACATTATTCTATCTGAATATATAATCCACAAATTAGCATTGTGATCTATGAAATTACTACTATAAATTGTGTCCAATATATTGAACAAAAATTCTAAAATTTAGTGAGTGACAAAATCAACCAGAATTCATTTATAACACATTCCAGTAAAATGTCAATTAGAAATTAAAATTAAATAAAAGGAGAGGGAAAATTAAGAAAACAACTCCATCTACCATTACATCAAAAAGAACAAAATACTTAGGAACATATCCCATTAAAGAGATAAAATACTTGTACTCCCAAAACTCTAAGACATGAATTAAAAAAAAAAAACACCTATATATGATGCAAACATGGGAAAATATACTCATTTATAAAATGGAAGAATATTGTTTAAATGACCATACTATACAAAGAAATCTAGAGATTCAATGCAATTCCTATGAAAATACCAATGGGATTTTTCACAGAGCTAGGAAAAATAATTCTGAAATTTATATGGAAACACAAAACACCTTGAATAGCCAAAACGATCTAGAGAAGAAAAATAAAGTGAGAGGATTGCACTTCATGATGTCAAACTCTACTACAAAGCTACAGTATTCAAAAGTACAGACACGTAGATTAATGGAACTGATTAGAGATTCCAGAAGCAAACTCACATTTATGTGGAAAATTAATCTATGATAAAGAGGGCAAGAATATACAATGGGGAAAAGACACTCTTCAAGAAATGGCAATGGGAAAAATGACCAGCTACATGCAAAAGAATCACACTGGACTGCTCTATCACAGCATGCACAAAAATAAATTCACAAATGAAGCCATAAAACTTCTAGAAAAAAATGGCAGTACAATTTTTGCCATTGGTCCTCACAAAATATTTTTATATGTCTCCCAGCACAGGTGAAACAAAAGCAAAAATAAGCAAATAGGATTACATCAAACTATGAAGCTTCTGCACAGAGAAATGAGTTATCAACAAAACAAAAACATCAGCTACAGAATGTGAGAAGATATTTGTAAATGATGTGAGTTATAAGGGATTAATATCCAAAAGATACCAAGAACTTATTCAACACAACATCAAGAAAATAAACACTCTGATTTAAAAATGGGCAGAGGATCTGAATAGATATATGGTCATCAGCAAATAAAAAAGTTTTCAGCATCACTAATTATCAAGGAAATGCAAGTCAAAACCACAGTGAAGGGACTTCCCTGGTTGTCCTGTGGTTAAAACTTCGTTTTCCAATTCAGGTGGCAGTGGGTTTAATTCCTAGTCAGGGAGCTAAGATCCACATACCTCATGGCCAAAAAAACAAAACATAAAACAGAAGCAGTATTATAACAATTTCAACAAAGACTTTAAAAAAATGGTCCACATTTTAAAAAATCTTTTAAAAAAACACAATGAAATATCACTTCACACTGTCAGAATAATGATTATTAAAAAGACATAAAATAAGAAGTGTTGGTAAGGATATGAAAAAAGGCAGAAATTTCATGCTAGGGGATTGTGAGTATGTAAATTGGTGCATGGTTCCCCTACATGAATCACAACCTTGTTGTAGCAAAGGGGCTTGCATAGCTCAATGAAGCAATGAGCCATTCCATGCAGAGCCACCCAAGATAGATTATAGAGAAGAAATGTGGTCCACTGGAGGAGGAAATGACAAATCGCTTCAGTATTATTGCCGCAAGAATGCCAGGAAGAATATAAATGAGACAAAAACAAAAAAAAGACACTGGAAGATGAGCCCAGCAGGTTGGAAGGTATCCAATATGCTACTGGGGAAGAGCAGAGGGCAATTACTAATAGCTCCAGAAATAATGAAGTGGCTGGGCCAAGGAAGACATGACAGTTAGTTGTGGATGTGTCTGGTGGTGAAAGTAGTCTGAAGATGTAAAGAACAGTATTGAATAGGAACCTGGAATGTTAGGTCCATGAATCAAGATGAATTGGACATGGTCAAGCAGGAGATGGCAAGAGTGAACATCAACAACTTAGGAATCAGTGAACTAAAATGGAATGGGCAAATTTAATTCAGATGACCATTATATCTACTACTGTGGGCAAGAATCCCTTAGAAGAAATGGAGTAGCGTGCATAGTCAACAAGAGTCCAAAATGCAGTACTTGGGTGCAATCTCAAAAATGACAGAATGATCTCAGTTTGTTTCCAAGGCTACAGTAATCCAAGTCTATGCCCCAACCTCTAATGCTGAAGAATCTGAAGTTGACTGGTGCTATGAAGACTTCAAGACCTAGAACTAACACCAAAAGAAGATGTCCTTTTCATCACAGAGGATTGGAATGGAAAAGTAGGAAGTCAAGAGATATCTGGAGTAATAAGCAAGTTTGGTCTTGGAGTACAAAATGAAGCAGGACAAAGGCTAACAGAGTTCTGTCAAGAGAACACACTGGTCATAGCAAGCACCCTTGTCCAAGAACACAAGAGATGACTCTACACATGGATATCACCTGATGGTCAATACCAAAATCAGATTGATATATTTTTTGCAGCCGAAGATGGAGAGGCTCTGTACAGTCAGCAAAAACAAGATCTGGAACTGACTGTGACTCAAATCATCAGCTCCATATTACAAATTTCAGGCTTAAATTCAAGAAAGTAGGGAAAACCACTAGGCCACTCAGGTATGGCCTAAATCAGAGCCTTTATGATTATACAGTGGAGGTGATGAATAGATTCAAGGGAATAGATCTGGTAGACACAGTGCCTGAAGAACCACAGACAGAGGTTTGTAACACTGTATGGGAGGCTGTGACTGATACAGTCCTAAAGAAAAACAAATGCAAGAAGGCAAAGTGGTTGTCTAGCAGGCTTTACAAGTAACTGAGAAATGAAGAGAAGTGACAGGCAAGGGAGATATATCCAACTGAATGTAGAGTTCCAGAGAACAGCAAGGAAAGATAAGAAGGACTTCTTCAATGGAAAATGCAAAGAAGTAGAGGAAAACAATAGAATGGGAAAGACTAGAGATCTCTTCAAGATGGAGATACCATGTGAAAATTTCATGCAAGGATGGGCATGATAAAGGACAGAAATGGTAGGGACCTAACAAAAGCAGAAGAGATTAAGAAGAGGTGGCAAGAATGCACAGAAGAACTTTACCAAAAAGGTCTTATGACCCAGATAACCATGATGGTGTGATCACGTGCTAGAACCAGACATCTTAGAGTGCAAAGTCAAGGGGGCCTTAGGAAGCATACTATGAACAAAGCTAGTGGAGGTGATGGAATTCCAGCTGAGCTATTTCAAATCCTAAAAGATAATGCTGTTAATGTGCTGCATTTAATATGTCAGCAAATTTGGGAAACTCGGCAGTGGAAAGGTCAGTTTTCATTTCAATCCCAAGAAAGGCAATGCCAAAGAACGTTCAAACTACAAAACAATTGTGCTCATTTCACATGCTAGCAAAGGTAATGCTCAAAATCCTTTAAGCTGTGCTTAGCTGCATGTGAATCAAGAATTTCCAGATGTACAAGAAGAGTTTAGAAAAGGCAGAGGAAGCAGAGATCAAACTGTCAACATTTGTTGGATCATGGATAAAGGAACAGAATTACAGAAAAACATCTACTTCTGCTTCCTTGACTTCACTAAACCTTTGTGTAGGCATGCATGCTAAGTCACTTGTCATGCTTGACTCTTTTGCAACCCCATGGACTGTAGTCTGTCAGGCTCCTCTGTCCATGGGATTTTCCAGGCAAGAATACTAGAGTGGGTTACCATGCCCTCCTCCAGGGGAATCTTTTCAACCTAGGGATCAAACACATGTCTCTTATGTCTCCTGTATTGGCAGGTGAGTTCTTTACCACTAGTGCCAACTGGGAATGTGTAGATCACAAAAAACTGTGGAAAATTCTTAAAGAGATGGGAATACCAGACCACCTTACCTGTCTCCTGAGAAACTTATATGTAGGTAAGAAGCAACCGTTAGACTGGGACATGGAATAACTGACTGGTTCAAGATTGAGAAAGGAGTACAACAGGGCTGTACTTGTCACCCTATTTAATTTATATACAGAGTACATCATGATAAATGCTGGACCAGATGAATCACAAGCTGGAATCAAAATTGGTAGGAGGGAGAAATATAACAACCTCAGATATGGAGATGTCACTCTAGATGTCACATTAGATGCCACTCTAATGGCAGAAAGCAAAAACGAATTAAAGAGCCTCCTGCTGAAGGTGAAAAAACTGTCTTGAAACTCAACATTAAAAAACTAAGATCATTGCATCTGTTTCTCTCTCTTCATGGTAAATACAAGGGGAAAAAGTGGAAGCAGAGACAAATTTTATTTTCTTGGGCTCGAAAAATCACAGCAGACAGTGACTGCATCCATGGAATTAAAAGATGCTTGGCCCTTGGAAGGAAAGCTATGACAAATCTAGACAGTGCATTAAAATGCAGAGACATTAATTTGTCAACAAAGGTCCATATAGTCAAACTATGGTTTTTCTATTAGTCATGTACAGATGTGAGAGTTTGACCATAAAGAAGGCTGAGTGCTGAAGAATTGATGCTTTCAAACTGTGGTGCTGGAGAAGATTCTTGAGAGTCCCTTGGACTGCAAGGAGGTCAGAACTGTTAATCATAAAGGAAATCAACCCTGAATAGCCACTGGAAGGACTGATGCTGATGCTAAAGCTCCAATACTTTGGCCACCTGATGCAAAGAGCTGACTCATTAGAAAAGACCCTGATACTGGGAAAGATTGAAGGAAAAAGGAGAAGTGGGTGACAGAGAATAAGATGGTTATATAGCATCATCGACTCAATGGACATGAATCTGAGCAAACTCTGGGAGAAAGTGGAGGACAGAGAAGCCTGTTGCGCTATAGTCAATGGAGTCACAAAAGAGTTGGACATGACTTAGAGACTGAACAACAAGAACAACCAAAACTGTTTATTACAGTATTATGTACAATTGTCAAGGTATGGAATAATCTAAGTGCCCATCAATACATGAGTGGGTAAAGAAGATGTGGTTTCTATGTACACTAGCATATTACTTAGTCATGGAAAAGAACCAGATCTTGTCATTCATGACAACATGGATGGATTTAAAGGGTATTATGCTAGGTGAAATAAATCAAAGAAAGAAAAATAGTGCATAATTTCACTTATATGTGAAATTTACATAAACAAATGAGTAAGCATAATACAGAAACAGAGTTATAGTTACAGAAAGAAACAGGTGATTACCTGAAGGTACAGTGGTGGGTAAAGAAATAGGTAAAGAAATTTAAGATGTACAAACTACCAGTTGCAAAATAAATGAATTACAGGTATACTATGTACAGTAATGGGAGTATAGTTCAGAACTGTTTAACAGGTTTGTAGGGTGACATCATAACTACACTTAGTGTGAGGATCATTTTTAAATGTACAAAATTATCAAATCACTCTGTTGTGTGTCAGTAACTAACACAGTATTGTAGGGCAACTATACTTAAAACAAACAAATAATCTTAAAAAGAGTTCAGATTTATGATTACCAGAAAGGGTGACAGTAGATGGGAATTGGATAAAGTCAGTTGAAATATACAAACTTCCAATTATAAAGTAAATAAGAACTAGGAATATAATGTACAACATGATAAAAATAACTAACACTGTTTAGTGTTGAATACGAATGATACTGAGAGAAAATCCTAAGATTCTTACCAGATGAAAGTTTTTTCCTATTTCTTTAATTGTACTATGAGATGATGAATATTCACTAAACTTACTGTGATAATTACTTCATGATATATGTAAGTCAAATCATTAAGTTATACATCTTCTACTTATACAAGCTCTATGTCAATTACATCAATAAACCGGAAGGGAAAAGGAACATATAACAGATGTCTAAGACCTAACTAAAGTTGTCTGAATATTAAGTGCCAGGTTGACCTCTGAACCTGCAATGGCCCAACAGGAACTTCCCCTCCCTACTCTGCTCCTGTGGATGTCTCTTTATCAAATATATAAGGAACAGTTTCTGCTTATACCCTTGTAACAAATTTCAGTTCACTGTTAGCACTTGGAGTTATTCAAGGAAGTCAATCACATTCTCCACTGGACTCAGATACAGTTTTACCTTTCTGATACTCGAAAACCTCTCCTAGTGTCTGGTGGTTCATTCTGTTCTCAAGCACAGCTCCCAGGTGGACTCTTAGTGTGCACCGTGTCCTCCTACCACAGACTATGTGTATATGTGACTAGTCAAATGTTGTTGGTCTCATCTTCCCAGTGTTGGAGGTTGTGTACAGACATCCCTATAACTCTAGGCTGGTGCATTCCTCTCATGAGTGTGGTAAAAAGGCAGCAATTAAACAATCAAGTAGATAAGACAAAGAATCCTTCAGATTTTAATCAGCCTTTGCTTCTTGAAGCAAAAGAACACTAATGGAAACAAATGGACTAAGTTGAACCGTGATTCCAGACACATGACGGAAGCATTCACTAAGTAAGGGAAGTCAGGAGAGGACTGGATTGGAGGAGAAACCATGAGTTCAACCGGCAAGATTTGGTTATATGTGCCATGAAATAATGAGGTATCATGTAGCTGTAGGATAAGAGTCTACATCTCAGCAGGAAAATGCATAGGAAAAAACACAAATGTGAGGGTTCCATTTATAAATACCACTTGAAGTCATCAGTTTACATGTAGAAGGCTAGGCAAATTTAAAAAAAATTGCAATAAACATGTATTTATTGCAATGAATCCTTTGACTCTAAACTACTATCCATGCCAATTTACTCAAATTTCTTATAAAGGTAGAATTTTAAAGAATCATAATGATGTTTTAAAGAAAGGTGTTAATTTCCATGGGTATGTCCATAATTTCTAGCTTTTTAGGTAAATTTTATAGAGAAGCTATGTCTGAGGTCTTAGATCATATAAGAAATAAACACTAAATATTGAGAAGGATTTTTCATAAATTCCTATGAAGGAATTGAACATGTCCCACACTTGGCTTAAATGAACTTATGGCAGCAGCAAAAAAAAAAAAAAAAAAGAATATAGAAAGAGAAGCAAAGGACTGGGTGGGAAAAGAAGAGGAGGAACATTCATCTCAAATATGACTTCTCCTACATAGACTTTCTAGCATTAACAGGAAAAGGAATTTATTCCTAAGTAATTTTTCTACTTGTTTTGTTATCTTAAAAAAAAAAAAACACTGTATAGTTGTATTTATTTATCATCATTCCCTAATAAATCCTGAGATCTTCCAAACAAGGGCCAGTTATCTTTGAAATCTCACTATGACATCAAAGATGAAAAGTTTGATATTTGTCCCATAAATCTAGTAAGAAGAGATCTATAATATAGTTTTGATATGTAAAAAGAGATGATTGGAAAGCACTTGATCTATTTTTCCTCATATATTTAGGTGTGTCCCAATGAAAGACTTTAGTCTTTCAAGGCCAAACTATACACTATTAAGGGAAAACACTATTTAGCTTCAGATTGAGATGCCAGATAACACATAGAGTTTGTTCCACATCTCAGTGAGACTCCTCTGGGAAACATGGAATGAATTACAAGGAAGAAAAAAGTATAACACCCAGGAGAATAGGAGGCGGGGTGGAGAATTGCTGACCAATGAGAAATATCAACACTTTTGTTGAAGTAGGATAGAAGATGCAACCAAGCGTAGGCTAGATGGAAGGAAGGGAGGAGCAAGTTTTCACAGAGAGTCTCTCTAAAACTCTCATCTGAGAGTGAGGCGGTATGCTTAAGCATGGAAATGGAAAACAGAGCTGAAATTCACTGTAAGTGTCAGTATGGAATAACTGTCCTCAGAAGGTCATTCACCTTTCTTCAGTGTTGAACACGCAAATCACTAGCAATCCATGTTCACTCCCAAGCACTGGCCCAGACGTTTGCAGAGGTTAGTGTGATTGGTTATGATGTACGAACAACCAGAGAATGACATGTCTTTGGCAGGCCAGATCATTTAATTATTACCCTTCAAGAGCCTTTCCATCAAAGACAGGCCAGCAACACTGGCAGCTTTATCAGCCTACACCCACAGCAAAGAGATATGGACAAAGATATCTGCTGTTCTTAAAATCACTGAGTTTACTGGCTTTCTTGTTATCTTAGAAAAATCTAATCTTTTCTTATTTTGGCTTTGGTCTTATCTCTATCTAAATATAATTGATTATATTCTTTGCAGCCAAAGATGGAGAAGGTCTATACAGTCAGCAAAAACAAGATCAGGAGCTGACTGTGGCTCAGATCATGAACTCCTTATCGCCAAATTCAGACTTAAATTGAAGAAAGTAGGGAAAACCACTAGACCATTTAGGTATGACCTAAATCAAATCCCTTATGATTATACAGTGGAAGTGAGAAATAGATTTAAGGGCCTAGATCTGATAGATAGAGTGCCTGATGAACTATGCAATGAGGTTCGTGACATTGTACAGGAGACAGGGATCAAGACCATCCCCATGGAAAAGAAATGCAAAAAAGCAAAATGGCTGTCTGGGGAGGCCTTACAAATAGCTGTGAAAAGAAGAGAAGCAAAAAGCAAAGGAGAAAAGGAAAGATATAAGCATCTGAATGCAGAGTTCCAAAGAATAGCAAGAAGATACAAGAAAGCCTTCTTCAGCGATCAATGCAAAGAAATAGAGGAAAACAACAGAATGGGAAAGACTAGGGATCTCTTCAAGAAAATTAGAGATGCCAAGGGAACATTTCATGCAAAGATGGGCTTGTTAAAGGACAGAAATGGTATGGACCTAACAGAAGCAGAAGATATTAAGAAGAGATGGCAACAATACACATAAGAACTGTACAAAAAAGATCTTCAAAACCCAGATACTCATGATGGTGTGATCACTCACCTAGAGCCAGACATCCTGGAATGTGAAGTCAAGTGGGCCTTAGAAAGCATCACTACGAACAAAGCTAGTGGAGGTGATGGAATTCCAGTTGAGCTATTTCAAATCCTGAAAGATGATGCTGTGAAAGTGCTGCACTCAAAATTCCAGCAAATTTGGAAAACTCAGCAGTGGCCGCAGGACTGGAAAAGTTCAGTTTTCATTCCAATCCCAAAGAAAGGCAATGCCAAAGAATGCTCAAACTACCACACAATTGCACTCATCTCACACGCTAGTAAAGTAATGCTCAAAATTCTCCAAGCCAGGCTTCAGCAATACGTGAACCGTGAACTTTCAGATGTTCAAGCTGGTTTTAGAAAAGGCAGAGGAACCAGAGATCAAATTGCCAACATCCGCTGGATCATGGAAAAGCAAGGGAGTTCCAGAAAAAACATCTATTTCTGCCTTATTGACTATGCCAAAGCCTTTGACTGTGTGGATCACAATAAACTGTGGAAAATTCTAAAGAGATGGGAATACCAGACCACCTGACCTGCCTCTTGAGAAACCTGTATGCAGGTCAGGAAGCAACAGTTAGAACTGGACATGGAACAACAGACTGGTTCCAAATAGGAAAAGGAGTACGTCAAGGCTGTATATTGTCACCCCGTTTATTTAACTTATATGCAGAGTACATCATGAGAAACACTGGGCTGGAAGAAGCACAGGCTGGAATCAAGATTGCCGGAAGAAATATCAATAACCTCAGATATGCAGATGACACCACCCTTATGGCAGAAAGTGAAGAGAAACTAAAAAGCCTCTTGATGAAAGTGAAAGTGGAGAGTGAAAAAGTTGGCTTAAAGCTCAACATTCAGAAAACAAAGATCATGGCTTCCGGTCCTATCACTTCATGGGAAATAGATGTGGAAACTGTCAGACTTTATTTTTCTGGGCTCCAAAATCACTGCAGATGGTGACTGCAGCCATGAAATTAAAAAACACTTACTCCTTGGAAGGAAAGTTATGACCGACCTAGATAGCATATTGAAAAGCAGAGACATTACTTTGCCAACAAAGGTCCATCTAGTCAAGGCTATGGTTTTTCCTGTGGTCATGTATGGATGTGAGAGTTGGACTGTGAAGAAGGCTGAGTGCCGAAGAATTGATGCTTTTGAACTGTGGTGTTGGAGAAGACTCTTGAGAGTCCCTTGGACTGCAAGGAGATCCAACCAGTCCATTCTGAAGGAGATCAGCCCTGGGATTTCTTTGGAAGGAATGATGCTAAAGCCGAAACTCCAGTACTTTGGCCACCTCATGCGAAGAGTTGACTCATTGGAAAAGACTCTGATGCTGGGAGGGATTGGGGGCAGGAGGAGAAGGGAACGGCAGAGGATGAGATGGCTGGATGGCATCACTGACTCGATGGACGTGAGTCTGGGTGAACTCCGGGAGTTGGTGATGGACAGGGAGGCCTGGCATGCTGTGATTCATGGGATCTCAAAGAGTCGGACACAATTGAGCGACTGAACTGAACTGAATTTATTTCTAAGTTGGTGTAGGGGGAGTAGAAAATCCAAGCCTTTTCTGTGGCTATTGGTACTCTAGCATTTATCCCTTATTGATCTAGAATTAGGAAATTCACACAAAGGAGAGGAGAGAAACAGATCTGAGAGGAAATAAAATTTTTTGAATGAAAGAGTGCATCACTTTAAATGGCTTACACTTAGACATATTCTCATTGCACTTCAGAAAAATAAAAGAGAAGATATTAATGGCTTCTAAAGACAGATTTTAAAAAGTCACTCAAAAAGCAATGAAAGAAATATAGATGTGCCAATAGGCACATGAAAAAATGGGCAACATCACTAATTATTTGAGAAATGCACATCAAAACTACAGTGAGATATACCTCATACGTGCCAAGAACATTATCACCCAAAAGTATACAAACAATAAATGCTGGAGAGGGTTTGGAGAAAAGGGAACCCTCCCATACTGTTGGTGGGAATGTAAACTGGTACAGCCATTATGGAGAACAATATGAAGGTTCTTCAAAAAACTAAAATTAGAACTAAGTTATTATCTAACAACCCCATTCATGAGCATATATCCAGAGAAACCACAATTTGAAAAGATACATGCCCCTAATATTCATTGCAGCACATCTAACAAGAGTCAAGACATAGTCCATTGACATATGAATGGATAAAGAAACTGTGGTATATGGAATGCATAGAATACAATATGTAGAACATAATGGAATTCTACGCAGTTACAAAAAATGAATGAATTTTCCATATGCAGCTCTTTGGATGGACATAGAGATTATCATAGTAAGTGAAGTAAGTCAGACAGAGAAAGACAGTATCATATGAAAGCACTTATATGTGGAATCTTGAAAAAACAGATACAAATGAACTTATTTACAAAACAGACTCAGTGTCTTCAAAAAACAATCTTATGTTTACCGAAGGGTAAACAAGGGGGTAAAGGGAAGAATAAATTAGGAAATTGGTATTAACATACATACACTATTATATGTGAAATAGATTATCAATAAGAATCTATTGTATAGCACAGATAATTCTACTAAATATTCTGTAGAATGGGTATATAAATATGTGTATATGTACAACTGCGGAGAAGGCAATGGCACCCCACTCCAGTACTCTTGCCTGGAAAATCCCATGGACGGAGGAACCTGGTGGGCTGCAGTCCATGGGGTCGCTAAGAGTCGGACACGACTGAGCAACTTCACTTTCACTTTTCACTTTCATGCATTGGAGAAGGAAATGGCAACCCACTCCAGTGTTCTTGCCTGGAGAATTCCAGGGACGGGGGAGCCTGGTGGGCTGCCATCTATGGGGTCACACAGAGTCGGACACGACTGAAGTGACTTAGCAGCAGCAGCATGTACAACTGAATCATTTATCTGTATATCTGAAACTAAAACATTGTATATCAGCTATACTGCAATATATAATAAAAATTAAATTTAAAAGAAAGCTCAAATAATACTTTGACTATGATATGGAATACAAATATGTAAAGGTCAAATTTTAAAGAGAATGTTGAAAAATGAAATCTAGAATGTTCATATTTATAGCAACTAAAATATATATTTCAGTTTTGTTACCATTATCAAATGTTTAAATAGTACTTCCACAGTAGTACTAGTTATGTAACAAATTCAAAATTATAATTAAAAGGGTCATGGAGAACAATGCTTCCCCACTCAATAGATCTGATCTTGACTGAAATTCTAACATGTATGTGCTCTAATCTGAACAAATATTATTCTACCCTAATTTACAGTCCTTGATTTATCATATTTTTGTGATTTTTATATTAAATTAGTCTTTCAAATGATATCTCATATAGTAAACAAATAAAACTCTAAAATTTAGTAAAAGACATAATCAGCCAGAACTGATTTCTAACACACTACAGTAAAATGTGGACTGTAAATTAGAAATAAAGAAAATAATTAAGAATTCCTACCTACCATCGCATCATAAAAACTTGTAATTCCTGGGAATGAATCTAAATAAAGGGCTAAAAGACTTGTACGCCAAAAGCTCTAAGACATGACGATAAAAACAACAAACTGCGTGTGACACAAACAGGGAAAAAAGATAGTCTGTTCATAAGTTGGAGAATATTGTTTAAATGACCATAAAAACCAAAGCAATCTACAGATTTAATGAAATTCCTATCAAAATATAAATGGCATTTTTCAAAGAGCTGGAACCAAAAAATTCCAAAATTATCTGGAAAGACAAAAGTCCCTGCATAGCACAAACGACCATGAGATGATTAGTCAATGCTAGATGTAGCAAACTCCCTGACTTCACACTATAATACAAAAGTACAAAAAAAAAGACACAGAACAATGCAACAAAACAGAATTCCCACAAACGAACCCACATGTAAATGAAAATTAATCTATGACAAAGAGGACAAAATACCCAGTTGGGAAAAGATAGAGTCTTCAACAAATGGTAGTGGGAAAACCAGACAACTGCACACAAATGAGTGAAACTGGACTGTTCTACCACACCAGGCACACAAATCAATTCAAAATGAAGCCATGAAACTTCTAGAAAAAAATGGCACTACACTTCTTCCCACTGGTCCTCACAATATTCTTTTTTGATGTAGCTCCTTGCACAGGTGAAACAAAACTAAAAATAAATAGGATTACATCAAACTATGAAGATTTTACACAGGGAAATAAGTTATCAACAAAACAAAAGGACCCACTGTAGATGGGAGAAGATATTTGCAAAGTCCGTGACTTAAAAGGGGTTAATATCCAAAAGATACAAAAAACTCATACAACTCAACATCAACAAAACCTAGTTAAAAAATTTGCAAAGGATCTGAATAGATATTTTCCCTGAAAGGTATACAATGGTCATCATACAAATGAAAAGATTTTCAACCTTCCAAGTCATCAGGGAAATACAAATCAAAAGCACAGGGAGATATCACCTCATACCTGTCAGAATAACTATTACCAAATACAGCAAATAACAAGTGTTGGCAAAGATATAAAGAAAAGGTACATTCACTCTGGAACATTTGCTGCTGCTGCTGCTAAGTCGCGTCAGTTGTGTCTGACTCTGTGACCCCATAGATGGCAGCCCACTAGGCTCCCCTGTCCCTGGGATTCTCCAGGCAAGAACACTGGAGTGGGTTGCCATTTCCTTCTCCAATGCAGGAAAGTGAAAAGTGAAAGTGAAGTTGCTGGTCATGTCCGACTCTTCACAACCTCATGGATTGCAGCCCACCAGGCTCCTCCATCCATGGGATTTTCCAGGCAAGAGTACTGGAGTGGGTTGCTATTGCCTTCTCTGCTGGAACATTTGAGGGTATGTAAATTGGTGTAGTCAATATGGAAAATAGTATGGAGATTCCTCAATTACAAATGGAACTACCATATAACCATATGCAATGCTGCTCCTAGGTATATATCAGAAGAAAGCCAAAACTCTAAGTAGAAAACATATATGCACCCCTATGTTCACTGCAGCCTTATTTACAATCATCAAGATATGGAAGCAACCTAAGTGCTCAACAATAAATGAAAGGGTAAAACTGATATGCTCTATATATACAATGGAATATTACTTAGCCACGAAAAAAGAGCTAGATCTTGCAATTCATGACAATGTGAATGGACCTGTATGGTATTATGCTATGTGAAATAAATAAGACAAAGAAAGACAAATCATGCATGATTTCACTTAGATGTGAAATCTACATAAAGAAACCAAACGAGTGTATAAAACAGAAATAGAGTCATAGTTACAGAGAAAAAAACAGGTGACTGCTAGAGGAAATGCTGTTGAGGGGAGGAAAGAAGTAGGTAAAGAAGTTTAAGATGTACAAATTTCCAGTTGCAAAATAAATGAGTCAAAATAAATAAGTGATGGAAATATATTCTAGAACTATATAAATGTTTGTATAATAATATATCATAACTAAGGTTTCCCAAGGCGGTACAGTGGTAAAGAATCTGTCTGCCAACACAGGAGACACTAGAAACACAGGTTTGATCCTTGGGTCATGAAGCTCCACTGGTGCAGGAAATGGCAACCCACTCTGGTATTCTTCCCTAGGAAATGCCATGGAGAAAAAAGCTTGATGGGCCACAGTCCATGGGGTTGCAAAGAGCTGGACATGACTGAACAAAGCAGCACACACACGTATAACTAGACTTACTGCAGTGATCATTCTGAAATGCATAAAAATATCAAATCATATATTCTGTATTTGGAACTTACACAGTGTTGTAGGCCAACTATGTTCCAAAAATGAATGAACAAACAATTTCCTAGAAAAAGTGATCAGATTTGTGTTTACCAGAAAGGGGGGCTTTGGAAGGAATTGGATGAAGGCAGTCAAAATGTACAAATCTCCAGTAATAAGACGCATAAGTCCTACAACATGATAAAAATAACTAACACTGCCCTGTGTTATATATGAATGTTATTAAGAGTGAATCCTAAGGCCTTCATCAACCAAAGAAACTTTATTTTTCTTTACCTGTATCTATGAGATGATGTTCACTAAACTTACCGTGATAATCACTTCTTGATGTATGTAAGTCAAATCCTTACAAAGCTGTATACCTTAAACTTATACGAGCTATGTGTCAATTATACCTCAATACACCTGGAAGAAAAAAGAGCACAACTCTTAATATTTGTGTAGGGCCTAACTACAATTATCTGAATATTAAGTACTCCATCGACATCTGAAACTGGGATGGCCCAATTGCAAGTTCCCTTTCCCACTCTGTTCCTGTGAACAAGATATTTCTTTATCAACTATGCCAGGGACAGTTTATGCTTATAACTTTGTCACAAGTTTTAGTTTCCTGTTAATACATGGACTTATTCAAGGAAGCCAATCATAATCACCTAATGAATCCAGAGGACATTTTACTCTCTTGATACTGCAAAGCCTCCCCCAGCGCCTGGTGGTTTGTGCTGTTCTCAAGCGCAGCCCTCAGGAGCACTTTTGGTGAATACCGAGTCCTCCCACCCCAGGCGGTGGGTGTATGTGATTACCCAACTGCTATCAGTCTCATCAGCCCAGTATTGGATATTGTGTTCAGACACCCCTAAACCTCTAGCATGGGAATTCATCTCATCAGTGTGGTAAAAAGCAACAATTACAATAACCACAATTATAAATCCTTTAAATTTTTGTTTTATGAATCTAATGAACCCTAACCAAAACAAATGCACCTAACTGAAGCATAATGAACCAAGTATATGTTAGCTGTAGGATATGAGTCTACATTTCAGCAGGAAAATTCATAAGAAAGTAGACATATGTGGAGTGTCAGTATATAAATAGCTTTTGAAGTCACTAGTTTTGACGTGGAAGTTCAGGTAAATAAAAAGAAAATTTGGCAATAAAACACGTATTTATTCTAATGAATCATTTGACTGACTTTCTTTTGTGGAAATCTTATATATAAAAATTTGTTAAACTTTTAGATTTTGAAAGCATGTAACAAATGTTTCAAAGAAAGGTGTTAATTTGCAAATAATTTCTTGCATTTTAATTAAGTTTGACAACAAATCTATGTCTGAGGTCTTAGATCATAGTTGAAACACACTGTAAATATTTAGTAGGAATATTCTCAAATTCTGATAAAGGAACTGAATGTGTTCCATACTTAGCTTAAATAAATTTATGAGACAGCTTAAAAAAAAAAACCAAAAACCTAGAATATGGAAAGAGAAGTAAATGCCTGGGTGAGTAAAGAAGAGGAGGAACATTCATTTCAAATACTTCTTCTCCTCTGTACAATTTTCTTGCATTTAACAGGTTAAACAAATGTATTTGTCTTCTGTAATTCGCTAGTTGTTTTGTTAAAAAAAAAAGTGTATTTTTATTTATGTATCTTCGCACCCTGACACTGTGATAAATCCTGAGCATCCACAAAATAAGGGCCAGTTATCTTTGTAATCCCACTCTGACAGGAGGATTAAAAGTCTGAAATTTGTCCACTAAATCTAGTAAGAACACATCTATAATATACTTTTGGTGTATAAAAAGAGGTTATCTCAAAGCACTCATATTTTTCCATATATGTGTGTGTGTGTCTCAGAGAAAGAATAAAACACGAAGCTAAACGGGGGAAAAAAACTATTCTGAATCTAGCTTAAGATGTCAGTTCATTCATAGAGTTTGTACCCCTTCTCTGTCAGATTCCTTTGGAATAGATGGAATGAATTATGAGGAAGAAAACAGTAGAACCCCAAGGAGAACAGCTGACTGATCAATGTGAAAGATCAACTTTTGATGAAGAGAAGGAGAAGCCGCTACCAAGCCTAGGCCAGAAGGAAGAAAGAAGGAGCAAGTCTTCACAGAGAAACTGTCGAAGCTGTCGTCTCAGAGTGAGGATGTATGCTTAAAGCACAGAAATGACAAATAGGGCTGAAGTGTTAGTACAGAATAACTGTCCTTTGATGACAATTCACCTTTCTCTGAACTTGAACACACAAATCACAAGGAATTAAAATGGCCCTGTTGCTTGTACAGGACCATGTGATTAGTTACAATGAATGAACAATCAAGAGAAATGGCATCTGTCTTTTGTGGGCTAAATCATTTAAGTATTACCTTTCCAGAGCTCTCTTTCTATCAATTACAGGCCAGCAACACTGAGATGTTGGTGGCTTTATCAGCCTACCCCCAGAGTGAAGAAATGAAGAAAAGAGAACTCAGTCTCTACTGTTGTTAAAGTGACTAAGTTTTTTTTTTTTTTTTTACTTTACAATATTGTATTGGTTTTGCCATACATCGACATGCATCCACCACGGGTGTACACGTGTTCCCCATCCTGAACCCCCCTGCCACCTCATACCATCCCTCTGGGTTATCCCAGTGCACCAGCCCCAAGCTTCCTGTATCCTGCATCGAACCTGGACTGGTGACTAAGTTTTTTGCCTTATTTGTTATCTTAGCAAAGTCTAATCTATTCTTATTTTGCATGTCATTTTATGCAAAAATTGGAGGAGGGGGAGTGGAAAATACAAGTGTCTAGGTTGCACATTTGTACCACAGAATTTACCTCTTATTCTATTATTTGGAGGTTCACACAAAATACAGAAACATGATGTGGCTAGGAGAAAAACAGACTTGACATGCTGCTGCTGCTGCTGCTGCTAAGTCACTTCAGCCGTGTCCGACTCTGTGCGACCCCATAGACGGCAGCCCACCAGGCTCCCCCGTCCCTGGGATTCTCCAGGCAAGAATACTGGAGTGGGTTGCCATTTCCTTCTCCAATAGACTTGACATGAGACACAACTTTTTAAATGAAAGTTCATCAAATGATCATCACTGTAATTTTAAAAGGCTCACATTTAGACATATTTTCATTAAACTTCAGAAAAACAAAGGAGATATTAGAAGCTTCTAAAGACATTTGTTAAAAATCGACTCAGAAAGTAATATATAGATGGTCAAGAGGCATATGAAAAGATGACCAACTTTGCTAATTATTCAGTTCAGTTCAGTTGCTCAGTAATGTCTGACTCTTTGTGACCCCATGAACTGCAGCACACCAGGCCTCCCTGTCCATCACCAACTCCTGGAGTTCACTCAGACTCACGTCCATCGAGTTAGTGATGCCATCCAGCCATCTCATCCTCTGTCATCCCCTTCTCCTCCTTCCCCAATCCCTCCTAGCATCAGAGTCTTTTCCAACGAGTCAACTCTTCGCATGAGGTGGCCAAAGTACTGGAGTTTCAGCTTCAGCATCAGTTCTTCCAAAGAAATCCCAGGGCTGATCTCCTTCAGAATGGACTGGTTGGATCTCCTTGCAGTCCAAGGGACTCTCAAGAGTCTTCTCCAACACCACAGTTCAAAAGCATCAATTCTTTGGTGCTCAGCTTTCTTCACAGTCCAACTCTCACATCCATACATGACCACTGGAAAAACCATAGCCTTGACTAGACAGACCTTTGTTGGCAGTAATGTCTCTGCTTTTGAATATGCTGTCTAGGTTGGTCATAACTTTCTTTCCAAGGATTAAGCGTCTTTTAATTTCATGGCTGCAATCACCATCTGCAGTGATTTTGGAGCCCAGAAAAATAAAGTCTGACACTGTTTCCCCATCTATTTCCCATGAAGTGATGGGACCAGATTCCATGATCTTCGTTTTCTGAATGTTGAGCTTTAAGCCAACTTTTTCTAATTATTAGAGAAATGCAAATCCACACTACAATGTGGCATTACATCACACTGGTCAGAATGGCTATCATGAAAATGCCTACAAACAATAAATGCTGGAAAGCGTGTGGAGAAAAGGAACCCTCCTACACTGTTGATGGGAATGTGAAGTGGAATAGTCAGTATGCAGAACAGTGTGGAGGTTCCTTAAGAAATAGAGCCACCACATGATCCAGTAATCTCACTCCAGGCCATACATTAGGAGAAAAACATAATTTGAAAAGATACATACACGCCAGTGTTTGCTGCAATACCATCGACAGTAGTTAAGACCTAGAAGCAACCTAAAAGTCCATCGACAGAGGGATGGATAAAGATGTGTTACATATATTCAAAAGACAACTACTCAGCATATGAAAGAATGAAATAATGTTATTTGTATCAACATGGATGGACTTAATGATGATCATACTAAATGAAGTCAGTAAGACAGAGAAAGATAAATATCACATGACATCACTTACATGTGAATCTTAAAAGAAAAGATACAAATGAACTTATTTACAAAACAGAAACAGACTCAGACATTAAAAACAATCTACGGTTACCAAAGGGGAAGCTTGGAGGAGAGAGAGGGATAAATTAGGAGATTGGTATAAACACTACTCTATATGAAATATATAATCAACAAGGATCTACTGTACAGTACAAGCAACTCTACTCAATTTTCTTCAGTAAACTATATGGGAAAAGAATCTAAAAAGAATGAATGCATGTATTTGTGCAACTGAATACTTAACTATATATCTGAAACTAATCTCACAAGGTAAATCAACTATACTTTAATATAAAGTATTAAAGAAAAAAAAAATGAAATTTATATAAAATAAATTCATTTTTATATAAAATGAAAATTAAATAATAGACAAAGTTTTCCATTACTATTATAAATGATCTCCCATACACTGAATAAATAAAATTCCAAAATTTACTGAATGACATAATCACCCAGAATTTTGTTCAAGCTTTTCCATTATTCAATGAGTGCTATGAGTTAAAAAGAAAAAAAAAAGAAAAATTAAGGAAACAATCCCTTGTACCATCAGCCTAAAACAAACAAAACACCTAGGGATAATCAAACCAAAGAGGTTAAAGACTTGTATTCCAAGAACTCTAGAATGTGAATGAAAGGAATTCTATACAACACAAACGTGGAAAAATAAACTGTTCCTAAATTGGAAGAATATCATTTAAATGACCGTACTACCCAAGGCAATGTACAGATTCAATGAAATTCCTAAGTATCAGGACATTTTTCAAAGAATTCCAAAATTGTATGGAAACACAAAAGACAAAACAATACAATTTTGAGAAGTAAATCAAAGTTGGAAGTACTTCACTCCATGATTTCAAACTATAATGCAAAAATAATCAAAACAGTGCTGGGCATGAAAATCAAACACATAGATTAATGGGATAAAATAGTAATTATAGAAATGAACTCACACTTATATAGAAAATTAATCTATGACAAAGAAGGCAAGAATATACAGTGGGGAAAAGACAGACTCTTCAGCCAACGGCAGTGGGAAAACTGGAGAGCTACATGCAAAAGATTCAGACAGGACTGCTCTATCACACTATGAACAAAACTAAATGCAGAATGAAGCCATTAAACTCCTAGAAGAAAACCGGCAATATACATGTTGAACCTGGTTCTCACAATATTTTAATTTTGTTGCTATGTCTCCTTGCACAGGTGAAACAAGAGCAAAAATAAGCAAACCGGATTACATCAAACTATAAGGCCTTTGCACAGACAACTAAACTGTTGATAAAAGGACCAGTAACTGATTGGGAGAAAATATTTTTAAGTGATGTGACTTATATGCAATTAATGCCCAAAATATACAAACAACTCTTTCAACTCCACACTAGTGAAACAAAAAACCTGATTAAAAAAAATGGGTATCGAATCTGAATAGACATTTTCCTCACAAATATGGTCATCAGTCAAATGAAAAGATTTTCAACATCACTAATAATCAGGAAGATGCAAATCAAAACCACAATGAAATATCACCTCACACCTGTCAGAATAACTATTATCAAAAAGGCAATGAATTGCAAGTGTTGGTAAGGATATGAAGAAAGGGAACCTTTGTGCTGGAGGATTGGGGGGTATGTAAATTGATGAAGCCAATATGTAAAATAGTAGGGAGAGTACTCAATTAAAAAGAGAACTGCATATAAACAGGAAATTCCTCTCCTGGCTATATCAGAAGAAAGCCAAAGCACTGAGGAGAAAAGATATATGCACCCCTATGTCCATTGCAGCCTTATTTACAATTGTCAAGATATGGAAGCAACCTAAGTGTCCATCAATAAATGAATGGGTAAACATAATATACTTAGACATGAAAAAGAATGAAAGCTTGCCATTCACAAAAACACGGATGAATCTAAAGGGTATTCTATTAAGTGAAAAAAGTCAAAGAGAGACAAATAGTGTGATTTCACTTATATGTGAAATATAAATCAGCAAAATAAATGAATAAATGTATATCAGAAACAGAATCATAAAGAGAACAAATAGAGGAGAGGTTGCTACGAAAGGGAAAGAAGTAGATAAATATTAAGAGGTACAAATTTCCAATTGCAAAATAAATGTGTTACAGGTATGAAATGTACAGTGATGGAAATATAGTTAAACTATAAAACAGGTTTATATGGTGATGTATCATAATGAGACTTATTGTGGTGATCGTTTTGCAAGATAGAGAAATATTAAATCACTATGTTCTGTATCAGGAATTACCACAGTGTGAAGATCAAGTATACTTCAAAAATAAAAGAACAAACAATCTCATGGGAAAAAGAGATTAGATTTGTAGTTATCAGAAAGGAGGTGTGGATAGGAATTGGCTGAAGAAAGTCAAAATGTGCAAACTTCCTGTTATAAGATACATAAGTCCCAAGGATGTAAGACAACATGATAAATATAATACTGCCCTATGTTACATATGAATATTTTTAAGAGAGTAGATCCTTAGGGCTCTCATTAGGCAAAGAAATAATTTTCCCTGAATTTCTTTAATTTTGTATCTATATGAGGTGATGGATATTCACTAAACTAATGTGACTATCACTTCATAACGTATGTAAGTCAGATCATTATCCTGTACATCATCACTTCAGTTCAGTTGCTCAGTTGTGTCTGACTCTTTGAGACCCCACGAATCGCAGCATGCCAGGCTCCCCTGTCCATCACCAATTCCCGGAGTTCACCCAAACTCATGTGCATCGAGTCAGTGATGCCATCCAGCCATCTCATCCTCTGTTGTCCCCGTCTCCTCTTGCCCCCAATCCTTCCCAGCATCAGAGTCTTTTCCAATGAGTCAACTCTTCACATGAGTTGGCCAAAGTACTGGAGTTTCAGCTTTAGCATCATTCCTTTCAATGAACACCCAAGACTGGTCTCCTTCAGAATGGACTGGTTGGTTCTCCTTGCAGTCCAAGGGACTCTCAAGAGTCTTCTCCAACATCACAGTTCAAAAACATAATTCTTCGGCGTTCAGCTTTCTTCACAGTCCAACTCTCACATCCATACATGACTACTGGAAAAACCATAACCTTGACTAGATGGACTTTTGTTGGCAAAGTAATGTCTCTGCTTTTGAATATGCTATCTAGGTTGGTCATAACTTTCCTTCCAAGGAGTAAGCGTCTTTTAATTTCATGGCTGCAATCACCATCTGCAGTGATTTTGGAGCCCCCAAAAATAAAGTCTGATGCTGTTTCCACTGTTTCCACATCTATTTCCCATGAAGTGATGGGACCAGATGCCATGGTCTTCATTTTCTGAATGTTGAGCTTTAAGCCAACTTGTTCACTCTCATCAAGAGGCTTTTGAGTTCCTCTTCACTTTGCCATAAGGGTGCTGTCATCTGCATATCTGAGGTTATTGATATTTCTCCCGGCAATCTTGATTCCAGCTTGTGCTTCTTCCAGCCCAGCGTTTCTCATGATGTACTCTGCATAGAAGTTAAATAAGCAGGGTGACAACATACAGCCTTGACGTACTCCTTTTCCTATTTGAAAAGGAGTCTGTTGTTCCATGTCCAGCTCTAACTGTTGCTTCCTGACCTGCATACAAATTTCTCAAGAGGCAGGTCAGGTGGTCTGGTATTCCCATCTCTTTCAGAATTTTCCACAGTTTATTGTGATCCACACAGTCAAAGGCTTTGGTATAGTCAATAAAGCAGAAATATATGTTTTTCTGGAACTTTTTTGCATTTTTGATGATTCAGCAGATGTTGGCAATTTGATCTCTGGTTCCTCTGCCTTTTCTAAAACCAACTTGAACATCTGGAAGTTCACGGTTCACTTATTCCTGAAGCCTGGCTTGGAAAATTTTGAGCATTACTTTTCTAGCGTGTGAGATGAGTGCAACTGTGAGGTAGTTTGAGCATTCTTTGGCATTGCCTTTCTTTGGGATTGGAATGAAAACTGACCTTTTCCAGTCCTGTGGCAACTGTTGAGTTTTCCAAATTTGCTGGCATAGTGAGTGCAGCACTTTCAAAGCATCATCTTTCAGGATTTGAAATAGCTCAACTGGATTCCATCACCTCCACTTGCTTTGTTGGTAGTAGGTCAGGGGCGGTGGCCTAGCTGAGCTACCCCATGCCCGAGGTCAGGGGTGGTGGCTGAGAGGAGCAACCCCAAGTCCAAGGAGCAGCAGCTGTGTGGGCGTGAGAGGGCTGAGAGGAGCTACTTCATGTTCAAGGTCAGGAGGGGCAACCTCCTCCAAGGTAAGGAGCAGCGGCTGTGCTTTGCTGGACCAGCCCTGAAGAGATACCCCACGTCCAATGTAAGAGAAACCCAAGTAAGTTGGTAGGTGTTGCGAGAGGCATCAGAGGGCAGACACACTGAAACCATACTCACAGAAAACTAGCCAATCTGATCACGTGGACCACAGCCTTGTCTAACTCAATGAAACTAAGCCATGCCATGTGGGGCCACCCAAGACGGATGGGTCATGGCGGAGAGGTCTGACAGAATGTGATCCACTGGAGAAGGGAATGGCAAACCACTTCAATATTCTTGCCTTGAGAACCCCATGAACAAACAGTATGAAAAGGCTATACATCATCAACTTATACAAATTCTATGTCAATTATATCTCAATAATACTGGATGAAAAAAGAACACAAAATAGGTGTGTAAGGCCTAACTAAAATTGTCTGAATATTAAGTGCCAGGTTGACCTGTGAAACTGGAATGGCCCAATGGGAACTTCTCCTCCCAACTCTGCTTCTGTGGATAAGATGTCTCTTTATCAAACATACAAAGAACAGTTTCTGCTGTTACCCTTGTAACAAGTTTCAGTTCACTGTTAGCACATGGAATTTTTCAGGGAAGCTCATCACATTCTCTATTGGATTTAGAGCTTTTATCTTCCTGACACCCCAAAGCCTCCTCTAATGTCTGGTGGTACACTGTATTTTCAAGTGTAACCCCAGGTGGACTCTTGGTCTGTACTGTGTCCTCCTAACCCAGGCTGTGGGTGTATGTGACTAATCACCTGAACTGCCGTCAGTCTCATCTGCCCAGTGTTGGAGGTTGTGTACAGACATCCCTCTAACTCTAGGCTGGTGAACTCCTCTCTCACCAGTGTGTTAAAAAGACAGTGATTAAGTAATAATTAAAGAATTCTTCAGATTTTAGTCAGCTTTTGTTTCTTGAAGCAAAAGAACCCTAATGGAAACAAATGGACTAAGTTGAACCATGATTCTAGATACATGATGGAACCGTTCACTAAGTAAGGCAAGTCAGGAGAGGTATCAATTGACAAGGTTTCATTATATGTGCCCAAGAGATAACAAGGTATCATGTAGCTATAGGATAAGACTCAGCAGGAAATGCATAGGGAAAAATGTAATTTTTTTTATATTTTATAAAATATATTTTTATATTATAAATAGGGGTCCATTTATAAATATTACTTGAAGTCATCAGTTTATATGTGGAAAGCCAGGCATATAAAAAGAATATTTGGCCATAAACATGTATTTATTCTAATGACTGCTTTCACTTTAAACTATAGTTTGTGCCAATCTTATTTGTTTAAATTTCTTACAAAGAATTTTAAAGGATCATGGATGTTTTAAAGAAAGGTGTTAATTTTCACAGGTATGTTTGTAATTTCTCACTGTTTAGGTAAGTTTTATAGAGAAGCTATGTCTGAGGTCTTAGATTAAATGAGAAGTAAACACTAAATACTGAGTAGAATTTTTCGTAAATTCCTATGAAGAAATTGAATGTGTTCCATACTTGGCTTAAATGATCTTACAGCAGTGGAAAAATCCAGAATATGGAAAGAGAAGTAAAGGACTGGGTGGAAGAAGAAGGGGATGAATATTCATTTCAAATATTACTTCTATGCAGCCTCTTGGCTCAGAGGGTAAAGCATCTGACCACAATGCAAGAGACCTGGGTTTGATACCTGGGTGGGGAAGATCCCCTGGAGAAGGTACTCTTGCCTGGAAAATCCCATGGACGGAGAAGCATGCAGCCTCTCATTCATTTAACAGGAAAAGGAAATATATATATATATATATATATATATATATATATTCTCTAATTTCCTAGTTGTTTTGTTATTTTAAAATAACAACACTGTATGTGTTTATTTCTCATCCTTCCGTGATAAATTCTGACCTTTTCCAAACAAGAGCGGGTTATTTTTGTAATCTCATTGTGACAGCAATTAAAAGCCTGATATTTGTCCCATAATTCTAGTAAGAACAGATTCATAATATAATTTTGATATGTAAAAAGAGGTGATCATAAAGCATTCTATGTATTTTTTCTCATACATTTAGGTGTGTTTCAGTGAAAACCTGAGCCTGAACAGAGGGGAAAAATTGCTATTCAGCTTCTGATTGAGATGCCAGATAATACATAATGAAGTCGCTCAGTCATGTCTGACTCTTTGTGACCCCTTGGACTGTAGCCTACCAGGCTCCTCTATCCATTGAATTTTCCAGGCAAGAATACTAGAGTGGGTTGCCATTTCCTTCTCCAGGGGATCTTCTCAACCCAGGGATCGAACCCTGGTCTCCCGCATAGCAGACAGATGCTTTGCTCCAAGTCTCAATGAGAGTCCTCTGGAAAACACAGAATCCAGAGGTGTGGAAGTATTACTGACCAATAATAAATATCAAAACTTTTGTTGAAGTAGAATAGAAGATGTAACCGAGCATAGGCTAGAAGGAAGAAGGAAGGACCAAGTTTTCATGGAGCATCTCTCCAGAACTCTCACCTGACAGTGAGGGGGTATGCTAAAATGCAGAAATGGAAAACAGAGCTGAAGTTCACTGCAAGTGTCAGTATGGAATAACTGTCCTTAGCACATTCGTCTTTCTTCAAAGTTGAACACTCAAATCACCAGCAATCCATGTTCACTCCCAAGAACTGGTCCAGACGTTTGCACAGGACTATGTGATTGGTTATGACGTATGAACAATCAGAAAAATGACATATGTACTTTGGCAGGCTGGATCATAATTACTACCCTTCCAGACTCTCTTTCCATCAATTACAGAAGAGCAACATTGAGATGTTGGTGGCTTTATCAGCCTACACCTAGAGTGAAGATATGTGGACAAAGATCTCAGTCTCTGCTATCTTAAAGTCACTAAGATTATTGGCTTGCTTGCTATCTCAGCAAAATCTAATCTTTTCTTATTTTGCATGTCATCTTATCTATAAGTTGGGGTGGTGGGAGTGGGAAATCCAAGCCTTTTCTGTGGATATTGGTACCCCAGCATTTATCCGTTATAATTCTAGTATTTGGAAATTCACATGAATGAGAGGAAGAAACAAATTTGACAGGAGATACATTTTTAGAATGAAGAGTTTATCAAATATTCATCATTTTAAATGGCTCAAACCTAGATGTATTTTCATCACACTTAAGAAAAATAAAGAGAAGATATTAAAATCATCTAAAGACAATTTTAAAAAGTCATTCAAAAGGCAGTGAGACACATACAGATGTGCCAAGACACACATGAAAAGATGGGCAGCATCACTGATTATTAGAGGAAATGCAAATCAAAACTACAATGAAATATCACCTCATACTAGTCTGTATGGCTGTCACCAAAATGTCTACAAACAATAAATGCTGGAGAGTGTAGAGAGCAGACTCCTCCTACCCTGTTGGTGGGAATGTAAGTTGGTCAACCAGTATGGAGAACAATATGGGAGTTCTTAAAAAAAACTAAAAATAGAACTATCACATGATCCAACTATCCCACTTCTGGGCATATATTTAGAGAAAATCATAATTTAAAAAGGTGAATGCACTTCAGTATTCACTGCAGTGCTATTGACAGTAGCCTAGACCTAAAAACAACCTAAATGTCCATCGACAGAGGACTGGATAAAGAAGATGTGGTACATGTATACAGTGGGTTACTTCACAGTCATAAAAAAATGAAACAATGCCATTTGTAGTAACATGGATGGTCGTAGAGATTATCATACTAAGTGAAGTAGATCAGAGAAAGACGAATATATGATATAGCTTATATGTGGTATATAAAAAATGATACCAAGGTACTCACTTACAAAGCATAAACAGACTCACGGACTTTTAAAACAATCTTATAGTTACCAAAGAGGAAACATGTCAGGGAGTGATAAATTAGGATTGGGGATTAACATATGTACACAACTATATATGAAACAGATAATCAAAAGGGTTCTAAGTATAGCACTGGGAAATAAATTCAATACTCGGTAGTCATCTCCATGGGAAACAATCTGAAAAGAATATATACATATATGATATACATACATGAATAAATGAATCACTTAGTGGTACACATGAAACTAAGACCACATTGTAAATCAACTATACAGAAAAAAAGTTAGAAATTACAAATTATACTCTAAAATTATAATTTTAGAGTAGTCTAAAATTATAGGATATAAAATTCACACATGTATGTATGAAGATTAAAAAAGAATGTAGAAGTGAAATCTAGAATGTGCAAATTTGTAGTGATTAAAAATATATTTCAGTCATTTTTAAAATTTTTTATTGAAGGATAATTGCTTTACAGAATTTTGTTGTTTTCTGTCAAACCTCAACATGAATCAGCCATAGGTAAACATATATCCCCTTCCTTTTGAACCTCCCTCCCATCTCCCTTCCCATCCCTCTCCTCTAGGTTGATAGAGAGCCCCTGTTTGAGTTTCCTGAGCCATATAGCAAATTCCCCATGGCTATCTATTTTACATAAGGTAATGTGAGTTTCCATGTTACTCTTTCCATACATCTCACCCTCTGCTCCCCTTTCCCCATGTCCATATGTCTATTCTCTATGCCTGTTTCTCCATTGCTGCCCTGTAAATAAATACTTCAGTATCATTTTTCTAGATTCCATATATATGCATTAGAATATATTTATCTTTCTCATTCTGACTTACTTCACTCTGTGTAATAGGTTCATCCACCTCATTAGAACTGACTCAAATGTGTTCCTTTTTATGACCGAGTAATATTCCATTGTGTGTATGTACCATAACTTCTTTATCCATTCATCTGCTGATGGACATCTAGGTTGCTTCCACGTTCTAGCTATTGTAAATAGTGCTGCTAGGATACGTGTGTCTTTTTCAATTTTGGTTTCCTCAGGGTATATGCCTAGGAGTGGGATTGCTGGGTGATATGGTGGCTTTATTCCTAGCTTTTAAAGGAATCTCTATATCGTCTTCCATAGTGGCTGTATCAATTTATATTCCCACCAACAGTGCAATGGTGTTCCCTTTTCTCCACACCTTTTCCAGCATTTATTGTTTGTTAGTAGACTTTTTGATGATGGCCATTCTGACTTGGGACTTCCCTTGCAGCTCAGTCAGTAAAGAATCTGCCTGCAGTGCCAAAGACCCGGTTTCAATCCCTGGGTTGGGAAGATCCCCTGGAGAAGAAATGGCAACCCACTTTAGTATCCTTGCCTGGAAAATCTCATGGACAGAGGAGCCTGGTGGGCTGTAGTTCATGGTGTCACAGTCAGGCACAACTGAGTGACTAACATTTACTTACTTATTCTGACTTGTGTGAGGTGATATCTCATTGTGGTTTTCATTTGCATTTCTCTAATAAGTGATGGTAGGCATCTTTTCCTGTGTTTGTTAGCCATCTGTATGTCTTTGGAGAAATGTCTATTTAGGTCTTTTTCCCACTTTTTGATTGGGTTGTTTGTTTTTCTGGCATTGAGTTGTATGAGCTACTTGTAAATATTGGAAATTAATCTTTTGTCAGTTGTTTCATTTGCTATCATTTTCTTCCATTCTGAGGGTTGTTTATAGTTTCCTTTGCTATGCAAAATCTTTTAAGCTTAATCAGGTCCCACTTGTTTACTTGGTTTTAATTCCATTACTCTAGGAGGTGGGTCATAGAGGATCTTGCTTTGTTTTATGTCATCAAGTGTTCTGCTATGTTTTCCTCTAAGAGTTTTATAGTTTCTGGTCTTACATTTAGGTCTTTAAACCATTTTGAGTTTATCTCTGTGTATGGTGTAGGAAGTGTTCTAATTCATTCTTTTACATGTAACTGTCCAGCTTTCTCTGGAGAAGGCAATAGCACCCCATTCCAATACTCTTGCCTGGGAAATCCCATGGATGGAGGAGCCTGGTGGGCTACAGTCCATGGGGCCGCTAAGAGTCGGACACGACTGAGTGACTTCACTTTCACTTTTCACTTTCATGCATTGGAGAAGGAAATGGCAACCCACTCCAGTGTTCTTGCCTGGAGAATCCCAGGGACGGGGGAGCCTGGTGGGCTGCCATCTATGGGGTCACACAGAGTCGGACATGACTGATGCGACTTAGTGGCAGCAGCAGCAGTCCAGCTTTCCCAGCACCATTTATTGAAGAGGCTGTCTTTGCCCCATTGTATAGTCTTGCCTCCTTTGTCAAAATAAGGTACTATTGTACCCAAGATGCATGGGTTTATTTCTGGGCTTTCTGTCTTGTTCCCTTAGTCTATATTTCTGTTTTTGTGCCAGTACCATATTGTCTTGATGACTGTAGCTTTGTAGTATAATCTGAAGTCAGGAAGGTTGATTCCTCCAGCTCCATTCTTTTCTCAACTGGTTATTCAGGGTCTTTTGTGTTTCCATATGAATTGTGAAATTTTTTGTTCTAGCTCTGTGAAAAATGCCATCGGTCATTTGATAAGGATTGCATTGAATCTGTAGATTGCATTTGGTAGTATAGTCATTTTCATAATATTGATTCTTCCTACTCAGGAACATGGACTATCTCTCCATCTGTTTAGGTCGTCTTTGATTTCTTTCATTAGTGTCTTATAATTTTTTACCTTTGTCAAACATTTAACAAGTACTTCCACAGTAGTACAGTCTATGTAATGGATTCAGAATTATAATTAAGAGAGTCATGAAGAACAATGTTCAACCACTCAATAGATCAGATCTTACTGAATTCTAACATGTATATGTTCTCTGACCAAATGCTATTCTACCCTAATTTATAATCTTCAAATTAGCATTTTTAAAATTTTTATATTAAATAACTATTGCATATGATGTTTCAGAAACAAATAAAATTCTGAAGTTTAGTGAATGACAGAATTAATCAGAACTTAGTTTTAATATATTAAAATGTGGATCAATATGAAGAATAAATAAAAAGAAAGAAAATAATCCCATTTACTATGACATCATAAAGAACCTAGGAATTAATCTAAGTAAGGAGGTAGAAGACTTGTATTTCAAAAGCTCTAATACATAAATGAAAGAAATTGCATATAAAATAAAAATGGAAAAAATACAGTATATTCATGGATTGGAAGAATATTGTTAAAATGACCATACTATCCCACATAATGCAATTCTTATCAAAATACGAATGGCCTTTTTCACAAAGCTAGGAAAAATAATTCCAAAATTAGTATGGAAACACAAAAGACTCAGAATAGCCATAATAATCTGGAGAAGGGAAAAACCAAGGTGGAGGTAGCAGACTTCCTGATTCCAAACTGTAATACAAAGCTACAGTAATCAAAACTGTAGCAGCACACACAAAAAGCACACATAGATTAATGGAATCAAATAGAGATTCCAGAAACGAACTCACACTTATATAGAAAACTAATCTACGACATAGAAGGAAGAACATATGGGAAAAAAAGAGACTCTTTAACAAATGGCAGTGGGAAAACTAGACAGCCACATGCAAAAGAGTCAAACTGGACTGCTCTGTCACACTATGCATAAAAATAAATTCAAATGAAACCATAAAATTTCTAGAAGTAAACTGGCAGTACATTTCTACACTGTTTGACAATGACCCTCACAGTATTCATCTTTTTTTTTGGATTATGTCTCTTCACACAGGTGAAACAAAAGCAAACATAAATAGCATTACATCAACCTGTAATGCCTTTGCACAGTGAAGTAAACTATCAACCAAAGGACCAGCTACTAAATGGGAAAGTACAGTTTTAAATGATGAGACTTATATGGGGTTAATATTCAAAATACACAAACAACTCATTCAACTCCACATCAAGGAAACAAACAACCTGATTAAATAATAAGTAGAGAATCTGAATAGATATTTTCCCTGCAAAGACATACAGATGGTCATCAGCCAAATGAAAAGATTTTCAATATCACTGATCATCAGGAAAATGCAAATCAAAACCACAATGAGATATTACCTCACACCTGTCAGAATTTAATTATTATCAAAAAGTTGACAAATAACAAGTGTTGGCAAGGATATGGAGAAAGGGAACTTTTGTGCTGGAGCCTTTTGATGGTATGCAAAGTGGTGCAGCCAGTAGGGAGAAAGTATGGAGAATCCTCCAACAATTGAAAAGGGAACCACCTCATAACTTAGCAATTCCACTCCTGGGTGTATTTCAGAAGAAAACCAAAATACTAAGTAGAAAATATATATGCACTACTATATTCATAGCAGTAGTATTTACAAAGATCAAGATATGGAAACACTGTAAGTGCCAATCAACTATACAATAGAGGAAAGACAGTCTCTTCAATAAATGATGCTAGGAAAACTGGACAGCTACATGTTAAAAAAAATGCAGTTAGAACACTCTAACACCATACATAAAAATAAACTTAAAGTGGATTAAAGACATAAATCAAGACTGGACACTATAAAACTCTTAGAGGAAAACATAGACAGAACACTATCTGACCTAAATTGCAGCAGTATCTTTTATGAGCTGCCTCTCAGAGTAATGGAGATAAAAACAAAAATAAACAAAAGGGCTCTAAATTAAACTCAGAAGCTTTTCCACAGCAAAAAAAGCCACAAACAAAACAAAAAGACAACCCACAGAATGGGAGAACATATTTGCAAATGATGTGACCGACAGGGCATTAGTCTCCAAAATTCACAAACAACTCGCACAGCTTAACATCATAAACACAAGGAACCAAATCAAATACAGGGTAGAAAATCTAAGTAGACATTTCTCCAAAGAAGCCATACAAATGGCAAGAGGCACATGGAAAACTGTTCAGCATCACTAATTATTAGAGAAATGCAAATCAAAAGTACAATAAGATATCACCTCACACCAGTTAGAATGGCTATCATCAAGAAATCCACAATAATTGCTAGAGAGGATGTGGAGAGAAGGAATGCTCTTACACTGTTGGGGGAAAGTACACTGGTATAGCCACTCTGGAGAACAGTATAGAGCCTCCTTAAAAAACTAAAAAGAGGGCTACAATCTGATCCTGCAACCCTACTTCTGTGCATATATCTGGAGAAAAACATGGTCCAAAAGGATGCATGCACCCCAATGTTCACAGCAGCACTGTTTTCAATAGCCTAGACATGGAAACAATGTAAGTATCTGCTGATAGATGAATGGATAAGCAAAATGTGTTGTGTGTGTGTATACACATACACACACACACACACACACAAAATGGAGTATTACTCAACCATTAAATAGAATAATGAAATAATGCCATTTGGGGCAACATGGATGGATCTAGAGATTGTCATACTGAGTGAAGTCAGAGCAAGACAAATATCTTAAGATATCATATATGTGGAGTCTAAAAAAAGTGGTACATATGAACTTATTTACAAAATAAAAACAGACTCACAGACTTAGAGAATGAATTTATGGTTACCAGGGGAAAAGGGTAATGGGGGGAGGGTTAGTTAGGGGGTTTGGGATTGACATACACACACAGTTATATTTAAAATTGATAACCAACTAGGACCTATTGTATAGCACAGGGAACTCTGCTCAATATTATATAACAACCTGAAGAGGGAAAAAAAATGGAAAAGTAATAGATAAATACATAGGAATAACTGAATCACTTTGCTGTATTCCTGAAACTAAAACAACATTGTAAATGAACTATCATATAAAATAAAAATTAAATTTAAAAAAAGAAAAAGTATAACACTAAGAAAAAAAGAGTAGAGTGAGCACCACTGACCAAGGAGAAAGATCAACCTTTTTGTTGAAGAGGGAGAGAAGCTGCAACTGAAACTAGGAGGGAAGCAAGAAGGAGGGAACAAGTTTTCATATGGAAACTATCGGAAGCTCTCACATTAGAGTGCGGAGTTGTACTAAAACATAAAATTTAAAAATAGGGTTGAAATTCAGTGAAATTGTCAGTTTTGAATAACTGACCTTTCTCTAATCTTGAACACACAAATTATAAACAATACATATTCATTCCGAAGCAAATTCACTGTTGGTTGTGCAGGACCATGTGACTAATTATGGCCAAGGAACTATCAGAGATAGTGCTACGTGTCCATTTGAGGACAAGATCATTTAGTTGTTAGCCTTGCAGTACTCTGTATCCATCAATCACAGGCCAGCAACACTGAGATGTTGGTGGCTTTATCAGCCTACACCCAGAGTGAAGAGATGTGGAACAAAAGTACCAGTCTCTACTGTTGCTAACATCACTAAAATTTTTGATTTGTTTGCTGCTGTTGCTAAGTCGCTTCAGTAGTGTCCGACTCTATGTGACCCATAGACGGCAGCCCACCAGGCTCCCCCGTCCCTGGGATTCTCCAGGCAAGAACACTGGAGTGGGTTGCCATTTCCTTCTCCAATGCATGAAAGTGAAAAGTGAAAGTGAAGTCGCTCAGTCGTGTCCGATTCTTAGCGACCCCATGGACTGCAGCCTACCAGGCTCCTCTGCTCATGGGATTTTCCAGGCAAGAGTACTGGAGTGGGGTGTCATCACCTCAGCAAAATCTAAACTAATTTTATCTTGCCTATTGTACTATCCAAACATTGGTAGTGGGGGGAGGGAGAATCCACGACTTTTATTGTGGATATTTTACCCTGGAATTTGGCCCTTATCATTCCCATTTCCGGAGGCTCACACAAAATAGACAGAAAAGATGGGGAGGAGACACATGAGTGCTTGCCAAGTTGCTTCAGTCATATCCGACTCTATACAACTCTATGGACTGTAGCCTGCCAGGCTCCTCTGTCCATAAGAATCTCCAGGCAAGGGGTTCTTCCTGACCCAAGGATCAAACCCACATCTCTTAAGTTTCCTGCATTGGCAGGAGGGTTCTTTACCACTTGTGCCATCTTTTCAGAAATAAAGGGGTTCATCGGATGCCCATCTCTTTAAAAGACTCATACATAAAAATAAAAGAGAATATATTAAAAGTTTCTAAAGACACTTTTTTTAAAGCCACTCAGAAAGCAATGAGAAAATGCCTGTCATGAGTCTGAGTGATGTAGTATCTATGCAATGAGGTCTAGAGTCAGGAGCTGAAGTTTACTAACCATGTGACTGGGGCAACTTATTTAACTTGTTTAACTTGTTCAACTTTTAACTTGTGTTTAAGTTATTTTGACTATAAAATGGAGGGAGTAATAGTTTCTACCGTTTATGAGTGAGAATTTAAAGTGTTTAGTGCAGTACTTAGACCTAATAAGTTGTTAATAAGTGTTGACTATAATAATTTTCAGACTAAAAGAGCAATTCTCAATGTGAGAAGAGAGTAGGGCAACTACTCAGAGCTTATAATATGCTTTAAATGATTACAGTTATGAAATGAACATAATTGCAGTGTCCATTTAGAGTGTCCATATTTCTTTCAAACTGAAATTTGTTTTTAGCTCATGAATCCCAAATAGTGTTTGGCAGTAGAAATTACTATATGGCCATTCACAGTAACTCAGATACTTAGGGTTTTTAAGCTCGGGCTCTTGAGACTCTTGTCTTGCTTCTCTTGTTACTAGAAGGGATTGGTGGGAACAGGAGGTCCTTAGGAGAGTTATGTCTGCTCCCAGTGCTGACGTCTATCCTTGATAGCCTCCCGCGTCTGGCCTAGGACGTTGGTGACTGTCTCCATTGCAATAATTTGTTCCAGATGGAATAACTTATGGTCTCTAATTTCATAAGAAAAATACACTATTTTTTCTGAATTGGAGCTTTTTGGTTCTCCTCCTGTCAATCTGGGTTCCATCTTAGTCTTTGTTGCAAAGACTGATGTTCTAAACTCAGCCATCTCCCAGTACAGCCTGGACTATCTTTGTATAGCCTCAGCTACAAGATCCTTTTACCTCATTCCACCATGAATTCTCAGCAGGCATGCTGGTTCGAAATGCCAGCTACATTTTGCATTACACTCAGAAATTTCCCAGTCTTCTTCATGTTGGTGACAGCCATGAATATCTAAGTTGCAGCTATGCTTTGGCACTCAGTTGCAAGCATGCTTTTATGTACTGGGTACATACTAAAGGGTGTGTAAATCAATTATGTGACTGGTGTGAAGATGCTAATGAGATTTAGAGATGAAAGAAATTAAAGTTTTGCACAGAATCAATGAGAGAAAGAAAGCTTTATTTATAAAAAGCAATTAAAATTAAATTTAGACTAGCATATAGTTTTAGGCATTTCCATTGAGAAGAAACTTTTATTCTAAGCTTAGTCTTTTCCAAAGATCTTGATCCCATTGCTTAATCATATGTGGTGGGTACAATTTTACTCTCCATCATTTAGACATGCCATGATCAGTGAATGGATAAGAATAAACTTCAGCCCTTAATGTAACCTGATACTTAGAGAAAGTGATCTAAGGCTCTGTTTTGACCTTTAAAATTTATAAATGTCTCTGGGATTCACATACAAAGCCACTTGAATGTGGTTTCTTATGATTAAAATGTAAAGTTCATGATTTTTTTCATTTTGGTACACCTGTATTTGATAACATAACTTTGAAAACATAACAGTTGCTATTATTTCTTGTAGGACAAATAGATACTTCTTTAAGTTTTTACTGGTCAAAGGGCAAACTATAACGTGATGTGCGTATCTAGTATGACAGCTTTATTTACAGAAATATGATCCTTAAGAATGGTTTTAAAGACTAATATCAATGACAAAAAGTAAAGAGGGAAAAAAGATATGAACATTATGACTTCTTACAAGATACATCAGTAACCAATGATTTAAGTCACATTCTTGCTATTTTATTTCAAGATTCTTTCAGTATTAGAGTGTGAAAAGTAATTTGTATTACCAATTTTTTTTAAAACATAGTTGTGGGGACCTATGCCTTTGAAAAAAAAAAAGATATCATAATTTCTCATCAGCTGATCATGTCTTTTTATAACATCTAAGTTCAAGGAAATGTGGAATGAAATGTGATAAAGGGTCGATATACATTACATATTACATTACCAATGTCTATCTTCAATAAAAACTTCATCCAGCTTCTGTACCATGTGGTATATGAGTTAGACTCACTTTAATTGACTCCAGCTGTTAGTTACTATGTGGAATAATGAATCATGATCTTTTCAGCATTGTCTAAAATGAGATATGTGTACAAAGGGAGAAAATGTGTAAAAAAAATACATAATCACTAATCTATATTTATTGAGTGTACTAGACCCAAATGTGGGAAAAGAGGGAGAATCTAGAACATGGCAAAGTAAATAATGAACTAAATTAAAGGCATTCAGGCATAATGCAAAGAACAGATGTCTAGAAGTCAGTACACCTGGTTATAGGCCCTGGCCTTACTGCTAACTTCTCGTGTAAGCAACACTTAAATGTAAATTATGCTGGCTCCCTACAGTCTAGGTTGCATATGGAGAAAGGAAACAGTTTACCAGATTTCAACAGGCTAACAGGTGAGCCAGGGTAACAAAAGAGCATCTACCAGGGAGATAATACAGAGAACAGTGGTCAAAAAAAATTGATAAACCCAGGCTTATCTAAGGCCCTAGTCCCCTGTAGGTGTCCAGTACTGGTAGAATGTCATTTAGACAGAGAAGATGGGCAGATAACATTTTACAGTCAAGTAGGATCATAGGATCATAGTTCTCATTACAGTCAAATAGGATCACAGTTCTCAGACTACTACCTGGTGGGTGAGCCCACTCTAGATTATTGAAATTGGATATTTAAGGCTCAAATCCAGACATCTGAGGTTGAAACAGAGACATGTATACATTTTTTATGCTCCACAGATAATTTTAAATGCATTCAAGGTTGGGAACTACTGGATTACATGGTCATTTTAAAGTTTTGTCCTTGAAGTGGCAGGTCACAGGACAATGGACTGGGGTTCAGTCCCCTCAGTGAAGTCAAGCTTTGAAACAGGAATAAAGAACAAAGGGTAGGCAGAGCTATCACTCCAGGATTAACATGAGTGATCAGTGGACCCAAGTGGACAGTGGATCTCACATGTAACTGGTAGCACATTTGAGATGACCACACTTAGCCCTCAGTACTAAAGAAAGACCACAGAGTAGAGAGAGGTGATGGCCTGAGTAGATTGAAGAAGCCCTATTTCGCTTTGCAGGTGGCAGTACTATTAAAGAATCCGCCTGCCAATGCAGGCGACGCAAGAGATGCGGGTTTGATCCCTGGGTTGGGAAGATCCCCTGGAGCATGAAATGGCAAACCTGCTCTAGTATCCTTGTCTGGAAAATCCCATGGACAGAGGAGCCTGGCAGGTTACAGGCCATGCACCACAAACAGTCAGACTTGACTGAGTGACTAAGCACTATATATACTGTCAGCATTAGAAACTGCTTAGGAGAGAAAAGCAAACAGAATGATGCTAGATAAACCAAAAGAAAAAGGAAAAGCCAGATACTCCTGCTGTGATCACTACATCAGCAACATGAGGTTGACAAATCGTTTTTTGCAACATTAGTGTCCCTATCAGTCATCTGTTCCACTTCAGAAGCTTCTCACAAAATATTACCCTGTTAGTTACATTCTCATTTATTCTGTTTATCAGTATTTCAAAACATTCTTTCACAAAAAACTGAAAAATGACCTAATGCAATTATGACAATTTAGCTCAAGTTATCTTGAATAATAATGGACTTCCCTGGTGGCTCAGATGGTAAAGCGTCTGTCTACGATGCGGGACACCCGGGTTCAATCCCTGGGTTGGGAAGATCCCTTGGAGAAGGAAGTGGCAACCCACTCCAGTACTGTTGCCTGGAAAATCCCATGGACAGAGGAGCCTGGTAGGCTACAGTCCATGGGGTCACAAAGAGTTGGACATGACTGAGCGACTTCACGTTCACGTTCATCTTGAATAATACTATATAAATAATGCAACAAGAAAGAAAAAAGTAAATGAGTTTAAAAGTTGGAAAGGAGAACATAAAATTATCATTAATCTTTGATGAAATGGTAATAGTTAAACTCGAGAATAACACAAATACTAAGTTATATAATAAATTCACAGGTGCAAAATTAATATACAATATTAGGAGTTTTCCTCAATACAAACAATACACTGGAAGGTAGGAATAAAAAGATTAAATATCTAGGGGAAAAAGATAATAGGAAATGTGGAAAAACATGTTTAAAAATAAATGCTACAAAAGAACTTAAATGAATAATTAGAAAAGTGTGTTTTGAGCATGATTAGAAAATCTGTAATAAAGACATCAGTTATCCCTAAATTAATTTTTTAAATTAGCACAAAAAATGTAATAGGAATTCATTTTTTAAACATGTTAATTTTAAAATTCATAAGGACAATGATACCTGTAATAATATTAATTTTTCATAAGCTAAAAAAAGAAAATTAAGAATATTTTGGTTGTCTAGAAAAGACTACATCAAGGAAAAGGAAAGACTGAAAAACATGGGGCATCCCAGGTGACAAAGAGGTAAAGAATCTGCCTGCCAATGCAGGAGATGCAGGTTCCATCTGTGGCTCAGGAACATCCCCTGGAGAAGGAAAGGGCAATCTGCTCCAGTATTCTTGTCTGGAAAATCCCATGGGCAGTGAAGCCCATGGCTACAGTCCATAGGGTTGCAAAGAGTCGGATGTGACTGAGCCTAGCAGAGACAGCATGAAAAAAGAGGGCTTTTTGTCCAGGCAGGAAGTATTTTCTGGATGAAGGTACTGATTAGTAGTCATTCCATCACAGATGAATCACAGACAGAAGTCTGACCACTTCTTCCTCAGAAATCCATATATAAAAACTAGGCTTTCAAGGTTCATTTGATATAGGGGGCATTTATGTAGTTCATCAGTTTCATTCTTTTTACTAAATCTAATAAAACATTGCACTTCCTTAGAACACAACATAACACTGGTAGTCTTCTGATCTGACCCACATTTTTCATCTTTGAATTTTTCCTAAGACCTTCCTCCTATCTCCTCAAGTTTACCCTACCTTGACCTCATTTTTTCCATCCTTCAGTTTTCCAAATCATATATTTCCTTCCTGTAGATTCTAAGAGAAACAAGACTTGAATCCATTCTATTTAACTGTAACTGAAAGTATTAAGCATTCCTATATTTGCTGTAATGAAGATAAGAACACTGTTGCTTGTCTTTACATACTGATTCAATAAACTTTGATGATATCACTATTTATTGAATCTTAATGTCCTTATCACAATCAAATTGTTACGACATGTTTTATTGGAAAATAATCTGCTTTCAGAGTTTTAAAAATTATTAGCTTTTAAAAATTATTAGCTGCATGCTACATGGATTTATTCCATACTTTTAGATCCATTATTAATTTATTCAAACACTGACTAGTTTACAGTTTCATAATTTACTGTATTACTTCAGATGTATGGTATATTCATGAGTTTTGGGGAAAACATTTAGAACAGCAATATTTTAAGTCAGAAAATGAAAACACAATTTTTTTTTGCTAAAAATATATATCTAGTTGACATTATTTTTGTCTGATGTTCATCCATATGGTTGAGACATAAGTAAGCTTTATAAGACTGATGGGACATGGTACTACATTTTAGTTTAAAGTTTTGTTTTTTCTGTGAGTACAAACTGCATATATATCCATACAGGGGTGACACAAAGATTATGCTTTACAAAGAAGTTCTTTTATATTTTATAGTTTATCTATATCTTTATTGATAGTTATAGTAGAGAAAATATATTAAACATTTCTTTCCTCTAAGTGAACTGTCACCCCACAGTGTTCATTTAAAAAGGATAGATTTCTATTCATCTGAAGCATAGAATTTGGCTCCAGGCCACTGAAACAGTTTGAAAAATGATATTTAAGATGTGTAAATTAACAAAACACCTGTATTGTATGTATTCATTTTTGTTTCAGAAGTTTTTCATTTTACACCCTTTGAGCAATACAGTTAATTTATCACTGAAGTGCATTTTATGATATAATTTAGAAAAGGCATATTGTTTCAAATGAATTTTATAAATGGCATTAAGATCATATGAAAGGTTTTTACACCTCTGGAATATTTTTGCCACAATGCACACAGAGTTTGGGCTTCCCTGGTAGCTTAGGTGGTAAAGAGTCTGCCTGAAATGCAGGGTCTCCCTGGTTTGATTCCCGAGTTGGGAAGATCCGCTGGAGGAGGGCATGGTAATTCACTCCAGTATTCTTGCCTGGAGGGCTACAGTCTATGGGGTGACAAAGAGTTGTGTTAGGTAGTTAGAATAGGAAAAAGGAGTCCAAAATGGCAATGGCTAAAAGACAAGGAAAGGAAAAAGCCTGTGAAAATGGAACAAAAGAAAACGCAAGCACCAGAGTGAGAACCTCGGGTGAAACAAACAGCCCTTCTAGCTAGCCCAATTTGCAAACGGCAGGCTCAATGTGGGGGGAGGAGACAATGGTATAAAATGAAGAAGCCGAGAGGGATTGAGGCTTCTCCTTTGGGGTTGGCCCACTCTTACACCTTGAGGGTGTACTTTGCTTGCCACCGAATAAAACTCTGAGCTGTAACTGAGCTGTAACACTGGTCCACCATTTCAAATCTTTGCTGTGGTGAGACAGAACCGAGGAAATTACACACACCCCCAACATATCTGGTGCCATGTCTTGGATTTAACCTAGCTGAAAGAACCTCGGCTTGGCCCTAGCAAGGCGGAGACCAAGCACAGAAGCCAAACTCGATGAAAGCTCATGCTGTGGAAGCTGGACGTGAAGGAAACCCAAGCACGGTGGAAGTGACAAGAAGCCCAGGGTGCTGGAAACTGGGACAATGACAACAAACTCGGCAGAAAGCTCCACTGCTCAGTCTCAGATTCCAGAAGACTTCTGGTTAAGGTAGGAGGTCCTCGTCCCTATGGCTGGAAGGACATATGGCTAACAATCTCTTGTTTCTTGTTTCCTCAAATATCCTTTGAACAGGTGAGTGGCAGTGTGTGCAACTGAGGGACTCTGGCAGGGACTGCTCCCCAGTGTGTCCCAAAGTCTCCATTATCAGCTGCGCCCTAGTGACTGTCGCCCAAGTGGGTTCTTCTCTCCTTAACCTCCTTTGTGCCAAGGATCAGGCCAATGAGAATTGTGGGCACAGGTCAGGCATTTAGTAGTTTTCCCAGCAAGTTGTGAAAGGGGTTCCTTGGCACATTTTTCTCATTGCTTTTTTCTCCTGTCCTTCAGCTCCTCTCTCCATCTATGCCACTGTTTACAACGTATTGGGCAGCTCATTATCTTTCTATTTCCGAAAGTTGTGTTTGAAACTGTTTACCTAAGATTGGGACTCAAATCCATCTGGCAGGGACTCTGTGCTGTGCTTAGTCAGTCAGTCATGTCTGACTGGGACTTAAACCCAGCCAAAACCCACAGAGTGTGGTTTCAGGACCTAATGAAACTCAGGTTCTTGAGGTCTCATTGCAGAAAAATTCAGTGAGAGACACAGTGAAAGGTAAGAGGTAGATTTGTTTGGATTGAGAGAGAAGCACAGTCCACAGAGCATGTGCCATCACAGAGGGTGTATCTGGCAGCCATGAAACGTGTGGTTAGTTTTTGTGAGCTGGATGATTTCATATGCTAATGAGTGGGAGGATCATTCCAATAACTGGGGAACCACTCACTCCTTGGTCTTTTGATAGTGCCTTGGAACTTTCATGGCACCTCTTGGTGTGCCATTTAGCTTGCAGATTGAGGACCAAGATTTGGTTGAATTTGACTTGTCTGCCATCTTGGACCCATTTGATTTTAATCGGTTTATGTTACTCACTTGGGCTATGTCATTCTTTCAAATGTTGTGCCCGCCCCCTTCCCTCCTGTTTCATGCTCTTTTTGTGAGCCCTGTCCGGGGCCACAGTGTTGCCTCTACAATCTTCTAGAGGGACAACCAGAAGATAGCTGACCCTTGAGAGGGAAATACTGTAAAATATCCAATCCCTCTAGATATTCAGGCCTTCAGCTTCTATGTTTCCTACAACATGTGCGTCAACAGTATCTCTTAGTGAACCTGCTAGGGTAGGTGATAGGAACACAATGCCTGCTAGAAGTCAATCGGTTGGTGGCATCCCTTCAAGGGCAACTGGGCTTTCAGGGACAATGTTTGCCATTTTGGGGGTTAGCTCAGCAGGCCATTTGGGCCCAAACCCTTACCACCCTTCTCCTAAAGTTAAAAACATATCCCCTGGATCAAATCTACACTCCACTTTTATGGAACATCTGGTCTGTTGCCTCTCATCAATTTGTCCTTAAGCCACTTACTAACTCCTACAACCAGGACCCTGCCCCCTTGTAGGCAACATTGCTCTACCCCGCTTATTATTAAAATACTCTTAAAGCCCCTAACAATACCAAATAACCCACTCCTTTGTCATTACTTCAGTTATTACCTAGAGTGGGTCTATGACAATGAAATTTTTACCATGGAAACCCCCTAAACTGTTCTTATGGAGGACTATGGGAGGAAATCAGTGACTTATATTACCTCAGAGCTATAAGAGGATACAGCTATTTTGCCAGGTTCCCAGTCTCAATGCATGGGGCTTGGATTGCTTTACATCATAATATCTATTCCCATCCATGGTGGACAAACCAGCAATGAGTTAAGATTACAACCCCTTAATCCTCCCCAGCACTAGTCATACAGGAGAACTTGGGGATGCCCAACTCTAGCCTGGGGGTCCCAGGAAGTCGACCTGCCTAGGGATCTAGTCCCCAGGAGGTCATCACGTCTCAACCTGCTTGGGGATCCACCAGCCTGGGGTCCCAGGAAGTTGACCTGCCTAGGGATTTGGTCTCCAGGAGGTTTTCATGCCTCAACCTGCTCAGGGATCCTCCAGTCCAGGGGTTGCAGGAGATTGACATGCCTTGACCTACCCAAGGACCCCATTCTCAGGAGGCTGACATGCCTCATCCTGCCCAGGGATTATATCTCCTGGAGGTTGTCACGCCTAACTTGCCTGGGGATCTTCACCCTGACCCAGGGATGCCTGGCTCTCAGGTTGCAACAGTAGTGGGTAGCATAAGCTTCAGAAAGACTCACCTCTAAGGAAGTCTACCCATGGAAATAGAAGGAAGAATATTAGTTGAGGGATTGTGCCCGGTCTCAGCAATAACTCAGGAGTCCTATGAGAACACTATTGGCTTTCTGGAAAGGCTAAAAGAGGCCCTCCAAAAGTTTACCAATCTGGACTTAGACTCTTACAAGGGACAGGTGATTTTAAAGGACAAATTCCTGTCCCAATGTGCATCAGACATCAGGATAAAGTTACAACAGCTATGGCAGCAGGACCCTGCTGCCTCTGTCTGATGGTCCAGACAGCCTCTCTTTTGCAACAGAATGGAACAGGAGAGGGAGGCCAAGGCCCAGGAAAGGAAGAGAAGGAGAGAGACAAAGCATGCCCAGATGCTGGCTGCCCTCCAGGGAAGCCCTATAGCAAAACCCTAGTTCTTGAAGGACAAGGCACAAGGCAAATGCCTAATCTGTAGACAGGTGGGACATTGGGCCAGAGTGTCCAAACCATGATAAGTCTCCTAAAATGGCTTGCTACAAATGCCATCAATTGGGACATTGGGTGGCACTGTGCCCTTGGGACCCAAGAGCCTCAAGGTCAAGTGCCAAGCCTTCCCTCACAATGGTTCAACAGGACTGAAGCAGCCCACTCCAGCCAGTTCACTTGTCACAGATAACCAACGCCCAATGCCCCTTGCCATCCCAGCTCAGCAGGAAGTAGCCAGAGAGACTTCGACGCCCCTATTCCCAAAGAATTGGGCCTGGGCCTCCCGGGCCTCCCATCTCTTGAGAGGGGAATGTTAGGTAATTAGAATATAAAAAAGGAGTCCAAAATGGCAGTGGCTAAGACAAAGAGAGGAAAAAGCCTGCGAAAGTGGAACAAAAGAAAATCCAAGGACCAGAGTGAGAACCTCAGGTGAAACAAACAAACAGCCCTCCTAGCTAGCCCAATTTGCATAGGGCAGGCTCAAGGTAGGGGGAGGAGACAAGTGTATAAAAGGAAGCCAAGATGGATTAAGGCCTCTCCTTTGGGGTTGGCCCACTCTCATGTCTTGAGGGTGTATTTTCCTTTGCTTGCTGAATAAAACTCTGAGCTGTAACAGAGCTGTTTCACTGGTCCACCATTTCAAATCTATGCTGCAGCAAGACAGAACCAAGGAAATTACACACTCGCCTGACAGCTGGATATGGCTGAGTGACTAAGCACAGCACATACAGTTTATCTGAAGATGGCAAATTATTATTTTTAACTTTTTCACTGAAGATTTATTTCATGCCCAGTATCAGGAAAGTGCCATGAAAAAGAGGAACAGAAAGAAGAGAGAAGGAATGGGATGTGGGAGAGACTATAAAGTAACCTATTAGGTTAATGGTGTTGATGAGATTAAACAAAGTAGGTATAAAACAGCAAACGACTGACCTTAATGACTGTGACTGCAATGAAGTGTTAAGGACAGAAACCAACCTTGATGAATTAAACAGGAATTGAGATAATGGCATTAAAAGCATGTTATGTTACTAGTGAGCCAATGTGTTTTTCAGAGAATAACTGTAAAAAGATATAGGGGAAGGTTGGGTTTGTTTTGCTTCTTGAAACAAATATGCATTTTGACCCTCTTCCAAATTTGCATTTGAATTGAAAAATCTGTAGGATTAAAACAGCCTCTAAAGAAGTCTGAGGAAACTTAAATAAATAATTGTCATCACTAATTTGTAGTATGAAATTGACAGGAACCCTTTTTAAAAAAATTTTTGCAATAGAAAATCTTTTTATTCAATCTCAATAGTCTCATAACGATGACAGTAAGGTCTGAATTATTTGTCATAACACACATTATTCAATCATCCTGCTTCAAACAGATTTTCTTAGTGTAACTGCTGATCTGTTCTTGATATTGTTTGTATCCTTTCAAAATAAAATACTAAGCCAATGGGAAAAAATTTTTAATTAGAATGAAAATTCACTATAAGTGTATCAAACATGAAATTAACATATCATCAACTCTCTTCAGACATAAAATTCTAGCAAGCTTGAGAGATTTACTTTTCTTTCAGTAGCATATATCATGCAATACAAGTCTTAACATGTTGAAGATAGCTTTATGATAGCAGATGTTAGTACAGAAAAATTTTATAGTATTTTAAGATTAACATTTTTCAATGTACAGGATTAAATACATGTACTATGCCTTAAAAATTGTTTGACCTCAAGTTAGTACATGGATCTCCATTATCTCTAAGCCATTAAAAAAGTAATAATAATTATATAAATTTCAAATGCTTCCATTATATTAATACAAACATGGATATATTTTAAGATAAGCTATGGAATCTATTAATGCCATGCCAGCCTGTCACTTTAGTTGTGTCTGACTCTTTGTGACTCTATAGACTATAGCCCATGAGGGTCCTCTGTCCATGGGATTTGCTAGGCAAGAATAGAATACTGGAGTGGGTTGCCATGCCCTCCTCCAGGGGATTTACTGATCTAGGGTTTTAACCTGCTTCTCTTATGTCTGCTGCACTGGCAGGCAGATTCTTTATCACTAGTGCCACCTGAGACTGTTAATAAAACATATTACTTCTCCCAGTGTTTCTAGGATGACGTCAGTGAAAAGAAAGTGGGCTTCCCTTAAATACATCAAAAAGTCATCAAAATATGGAACAACTCCTCCAGAACAACTTCTAAATGATAGCAAAAGACACCAGGACTCCAAAATGACAAGCTAATCTTTTTGGATTGAGGTAGGACAAAGATAAAGACATTAATAAAAAAAAAAAAAAAAACAGGACTTCAGGACAGGAGCTTGTGCCCCAAGAGAGAGAGGGAGTCATGAAGGAGGAAAAGTTTTCCATGTACTAGGATACTCCCCCACAGGTGGGACCAAGGGCGAGCTGTGGAACCTCAAAGTGGCATGCAACAGTGGGGACTCAAAAGGCAAAATACAGAGAAAGCTGCAGAATACCACTTATCACACTTATCAGCCCATCAGCAGCTCACAAGACTCAGCCTAGACCAGAGGGTCAGGGTGGGGAGCTGAGAGAAGTAGCTAGCAAGCTTAGGCCTGCAGCAGAGGGTGGGACCGGGGGTGGAGGCTCCAGCAAAGATTCCAGGAAGAGGTAGGGGGCTGGTGCCGTGAGGATGTGCTGAGAGGGCTGCTTCAGCATGGCTGCAGAAATACACATGACTACCACTGCCAAAGCTCAGAAGGGTACCAGAGGCAGTGAACAAAACACCACTGATGCAGTCCTAACCCCAGAGGTTGCAGCTACCACCAGGCTGTGTGCAGGTACAGGTTACTGCCCGCACCTTGCTGGGAGTTTAAGTAGCTGAGTTCTAGGGACCCACGACCTGGGGCCTTTTTCTCTGGGAGAAATCACAACCTGACCCAGACTGTAAGAACTCTAACAGGTCTCTATTGCCCCAGGTGCTCCCCAGTACATCCCAGTTGTAGCCACCATAATCCTCCCCTCTCCCCAGCCCAAGACAGCTAGTGAGCCCTAATGAACTTTGGCCTTTGCACAGTTGGGGAACACACTGTGGACTCTAGGGGCAACTGTGAACCTTAGGAGCAACTACAAGCTGGAATAAGATTAGATCTGAAACTGAACTGACCCCATGCTCCCACAACAGGTCCAGAGACCTTCCTAGAAATATTAGAGGACTTTGGTGTAAGCCTCTGGGTGTTCTGGGCTGAGTATTGCCTTCACTGAGAGTATTAGGAACTTGTATTTTGTGCTGTGTGGCTTGTGAGGTCTTAGAGTTTCAGTGGGCTTTGAACCTGAACTCCTCAAGTGAGAAGCCCAAGACTTTGAACCACTAGAGAACTCCTGACACCAGGGAACATTAATAGACAAGAGCCCTCCAAAAGGCTTCTATGACAATACCAAAACCAAGACCACCTAAAGGTCAGCAAGCACCAGTGCCCAGATAGCCCCATGCCAATTGTTCAACAAAATAGAAATACAATGCTACACAATGCAGACAGGCTGCCCAAAGCCATACCAATCCTACAGACACCCTAAAACCTACTGCTGGACACAGCAGTGCCCTTCAGAGAAATGAGATCCAGCCCCATTGACTAGAACACTGGTATAAGTCCCCCAAACCAGGAAATCATCACAGGGTACTAGTACAACCCCACCCACAGGGGGCAGACACCACAACTAAGAAGAACTATAACCTTAGGAAATGTTATCTTTTTAAAAAATCACACTGTTCATTCCCCTTACATACTTCTACCTGTATGTTGGCCTTCTATGATGTTATAGATTTTCCCTTTTTAAAAATAATTAAAATTTTTCTTCTTCTTTTTTCAAGTTTTTTGTTCTGTTTGACTGTTTTTCTTATTGTCCTTTTCCTGTTGTACTTATTCTTTAATATGCATATATAAAAATCATTTATATATACTTCTATTTAGCTTTGCTTTTCTATTTTTTTTGTCATCCTTCCCTTGCTTTTTTCTTCTTTCTTTCCCTTTTTCTTTCTTTTCTTTCACTCTCTCTTTTTTCATCATGTTTGTTAATTTGTTGTGTTTTCTTTGCTTTATTCCCCAGTTGGCACTCTGCTTTGGCTCAGTTTCCTGGTTTAAGTTTTATTTAGCTCTGTTTTTAACTGGTTGATATCATTTTGGCTTTCCTTGCTCACCAAGTCAATCTCTTGTACTTTCTTTTCTTTGGAATATTTTGGTTATATTTGTGTGTATATACCATTGTTTTTGTATTTATATGTCTGATCTTGTATTTACCACTTGTCTGGGTTCATCCTTTGTTTCTTGTTATGTTTTGCTTGTTGTCTTCATGTGTTTGTTTTAATCCCCTTTAATACTATAGTGAATGACTGTGGAGTCTTGGTCTCCTGACCAGGGATTGGGCCTGAGCCATTGAACTGGGAGCACTAAGTCCAGGACCACAGAATGCCAGAGAACTCCTAATTCCAGGGAGTATTAATTAGTGACAACTTCCACAAAGGCCTACACCCGTATACAAAGCACGGTATCACCCAGCTGCTGACAGCACCTAGTGCAGGATGCCTCACCCAAACACGCAAGGCAAAAGCACAAAACCAATCATCAGCAGACAGAATTCCTACAGACATTCCAAAATATACCACCTCACACAGCCCTGCCCCTCAGAGGGAAAAAAGAAAATACCTCCTCCCACTGGAACACAGTCAAAAGTCACCCCCAAAAGGAAATCAACACAAACCACTTTGTGGTGGGTAAGGACCAAAACACAGAAACCAAAAGAAGGAATAGACCAACCCTAAAGCCTGGGAAAGGAAGATCTCAAATGGAGTAAGTTTGGAAAAAAGAAAAGACAGAGAAATATAGTGCAAATGGAGAACAAGGTAGAAACTCACAAGACCAAATAAATGAAGAGGAAATAGGCAAACTACCTGAAAAAGAATTCAGAGTAATGATAGTAAAAATGTTCCAAAGCCTTGAAAATAGAGTGGAGAAAATGCAAGGACCAATGAACAAAAATGAACATGGCCCTAGATGAAATAAATAGAGACAAATAACACAATTACCAAAAGTAAAAATACTCTAGAAGAAACCAGTAGTATAATAAGTGAGGCAGAAGAATGAAAAAGTGAGCTGGAAGATAGAAAGGTGGAAATAACTGCTGACGAGCAGAATAAAGCAAAAAGAATGAAAAGAACTGAGAATAGGCTCAGAGACTTCTGGGACAGTATTAAACACACCAACATTTGAATTATAGGAGTCCCAGAGGAAGAAGAGAAAAATAGAGGGTCTGAGAAAATGTTTGAAGAGATTATAGTTGAAAATTTTCCCAACATGGGAAAGGAAATAGTCAATCAAGTCCAAGAAGTGTAGAGCCCCATACAGGATAAACCCAAAGATAAACACATTAAGACACATACTAATCAAGCTAATAGAGATTAAACACTAAGAAAGACTATTAAAAGCAGCAAGAGAAAAGCAATGAGTAACATACAAGGAAAAACCCATACTATTAACAACTGATCTTTCAGCAGAAACTCTGCAGGCCAGAAGGGAATGGCAGGATATATTTAAAGTACTGAAATAAAAAAAAAAATCTACAACCAAGATTACTCTACACGGCAAGGATCTCATTCAAAATTAATGGAGAAATCAAAAGCTTCACAGACAAGCAAAAGTTAAAAGAATTTAGCAGTGCCAAATCAGCTTTATAACAGATGTTAAAGGTTAAAGAGACTTATACAGACAGGAAACACAAGAGAAGGAAAGAAACAAACCCCAAACAATTAAGAAAATGCCAATAAAAGCATCAGTTCAGTTCAGTTGCTCAGTCGTGTCCGACTCTTTGTGACCCCATGAATCGCAGCATGCCAGGCCTCCCTGTCCATCACCAACTCCCAGAGTTCACTCAGACTCACGTCCATTGAGTCAGTGATGCCATCCAGCCATCTCATCCTCTGTCGTCCCCTTGTCCTCCTGCACCCAGTCCCTCCCAGCATCACAGTCTTTTTCAATGAGTCAACTCTTTGCATGAGGTGGCCAAAGTACTGGAGTTTCAGCTTTAGCATCATTCCTTCCAAAGAAATCCCAGGGCTGATCTCCTTCAGAATGGACTGGTTGGATCTCCTTGCAGTGCAAGGGACTCTCAAGAGTCTTCTCCAACACCACAGTTCAAAAGCATCAATTCTTTGGCACTCAGCCTTCTTCACAGTTCAACTCTCACATCCATACATGACCACAGGAAAAACCATAGCCTTAACTAGACAGACCTTTGTTGGCAAAGTAATGTCTCTGCTTTTGCATATGTTATCTAGGTTGGTCATAACTTTCCTTCCAAGGAGTAAGCATCTTTTAATTTCATGGCTTCAGTCACCATCTGCAGTGATTTTGGAGGCCCCCCAAATAAAGTGTGACACTGTTTCCACTGTTTCCCCATCTATTTCCCATGAAGTGGTGGGACCGGATGCCATGATCTTCATTTTCTGAATGTTGAGCTTTAAGCCAACTTTTTCACTCTCCACTTTCACTTTCATCAAGAGGCTCTTTAGTTCTTCACTTTCTGCCATAAGGGTGGTGTCATCTGCTATCTGAGGTTATTGATATTTCTCCCAGCAATCTTGATTCCAGCTTGTGTTTCTTCCAGTCCAGCGTTTCTCATGATGTACTCTGCGTATAAGTTAAATAAGCAGGGTGACAATATACAGCCTTGACGTACTCCTTTTCCTATTTGGAACCAGTCTGTTGTTCCATGTCCAGTTCTAACTGTTGCTTCCTGACCTGCATACAGGTTTCTCAAGAGGCAGGTCAGGTGGTCTGGTATTCCCATCTCTTTAGAATTTTCCACAGTCTATTGTGATCCACACAGTCAAAGGCTTTGGCATAGTCAGTAAAGCAGAAATAGATGTTTTTCTGGAACTCTCTTGCTTTTTCTATGATCCAGCGGATGTTGGCAATTTGATCTCTGGTTCCTCTGCCTTTTTTAAAACCAGCTTGAACATCAGGAACTTCAAGGTTCATGTATTGCTGAAGCCTGGCTTGGAGAATTGCATATATATCAATAATTACTTTAAATGTAAATGGATTAAATGCTCCAGTGAAAAGACACATACTGGTTGAATGGAAACACCAGCCATACTCCTTATGTAGGAGCACCTCACTACATAAGGCAAACACTAAAAGAGTATGGGACTTTAACACCCCACCAATGGACAGATCATCAAAATAGAAAATGAATAAGGAATGCAAATCTTAAATGAATTATTAGACCAAATGGACCTAACTGATCTCTTCAGGACTTTATATCCAAATGCAGAATACACTTTCTTCCCAAGTGTACATGGAACATATCCAGACCACATCTTGGGTAAAAATCAAGCCTCAGTGCATTTAAGAAAATTGAAATTGTATAAAGCATCTTTTCTGACAGCAACACTATGAGACTAGATATAAATTACAGGGAAAAAAACTAAAAAACACAAGCACATGGAAATTAAGCAATGCGTTTCTAAGTATTGAACAGGTTACTGAAGAAATAAGAAGGGAAATTTTTAAAAAATTCCTAGAAACATGACAGTGAAAGCATGATGACTCAAAACCTATGGAATACAGCAATAACGTTTCTAAGAAGGAAGTTTATAGCAATACAATCGTACTCCAAGAAACAAGATAAACATCTAATGGACGACCTAACTCTACACCTAAAACAACTGGAAAAAGAAGAACCAAAACCCCATAAAGTTAGTATAAGGAGATAAATCATAAAGATCAGACAGAAATAATTGAAAAAGAAATGAAGGAAACAATAGTGAAGATTAATAAAACTAAAAGCTGCTCTTTGAGAAGATAAACAAAATTGACAAACTGTTAGCCAGACTCATCAAGAAAAAAAGGGAGAAAAATCAAGTCGACAAAGTTAGGAAAGAAAAAGGAGAGATTAAAACAAACAATGTAGAAATACAAAGGATCATAAGAGACTATGAGCAACTATATGCTAATAAAATGGACAACCTAGAGCTAATGGACAGATTCTTAGAAAAGTTCAACCTTACAAGACTAAACCAGAAAGAAATAGAAATTATGAACAAGTCTATTATAATGACTGAAATAGAAACTGTGATTTAAAAATCTCCTGAAAAACAAAAAGGTCAGGGCCAGATGACTTCACAGGTGAACTCTATCAAACATTTAGAGAAGAGCTAATGCCTATCGTTCTGAAATTCTTGCAAAAAAATTACAGAGGAAGGAACATTTCCAAACTTATTCTACAAGACCACCATCACCCTGATACCAAAATCAAAGACATTACACAAAAAAGAAAATTACAGGCAGACATCACTGATGAACACAAATTCTCAACAAAATTCTAGCAAATAGAATTCAACAATACATTAAAAAGATCATACACCATGATCAATTTGAGTTTATCCCAGGTATGCAAGGGTTCTTCAATATAAGCAAATCAATAAATGTGATACACCATATTAACAAATTGAAAGATCAAAACCATATGATAAAAAAAAACCATATGATAATCTCAATAGATGAAGAAAAAGCTGCCAATAAAATTTAACACTCAATTATTATAAAAATTCTTTAAAAAATGAACATAGAAGAAACCAATCATAACATAATAAAGACCATATACAACAAACCCACAATAAACATTATTGTCAATGGTGAAAAACTGAAAGCTTTCTCTCTAAGATCAGAAAAAAGACAAGGGCACCCACTCTTGCCACTATTAATCAACATAGGTTTGGAACTCCTAGCTACAGCAATCAGAGAAGAAAAAGAAATAAAAGGAATCCAGGCTGCAAAAGAAGTAGAACTCACTATTTGCAGATGACATGATACTGTACATAGAAAACCCCAAAGATTACTAGAGCTAATCAGTGAATTTAGTAAAGTTGCAGGATACAAAATCAATACAAAGAAATCATTTGCATTCCTATATATTAACAACAAAAATCAGTAATAGAAATTAAAGAATCAATCACATTTACCATTGCAATAAAAGAATGAAATACCTAGGATAAATCTACCTAAGGAGACAAAAGAACTGTATACAGAAAACTACAAGACACTGATGAAAGAAACCAAAGACAACATAAACAGGTAGAGAGATATACAATGCTCCTGAATTGGAGGAATCAATATTGTGAAAATGCTACCAAATGCAATCTACAGATTCAGTGCAATTTCAATCAAATTATGAATGGCATTTTTCACAGAAGAAGAACAAAAATTTTTGCAATTTGTGTGGAAACAAAAAAGACCAAAAATAGCCAGAGGAATCCTGAGAAAGAAGAATGGAACTGGAGGAACCAACCTACCTGATCTCAGACTATACTACAAAGCTACAGTTATCAAGACAGTATGGTACTGTCACAAAAACAGAAATACAAACCAATGGAACAAGATAGAAACCCCAGAGATAAACCCACAAACCTATGGGCACCTTATCTTTGACAAAGGAGGCAAGAATATACAATGGGGCAAAGATAGTCTCTTCAATAGTGATGCTGGGAGAATCAAACAACTACATGTAAAAGAATAAAATTAGAACTCTTCTTAACATCATACACAAAGATAAACTCAAAATGGTTTAAAGACCTAAATGTAAGACCAGAAACTATAAAACTCTTAGAAGAAAACACAGGAAGAACACTATATGACACAAACCATAGCAAGGTCTCTATGACCCACATCCTAGAATAATGGAAATAAAAGCAAAAATAAACAAGTGGGGACTAATTAAACTTAAAAAGCTTTTGCATGGCAAAGGAAACTATAATCAAGGTGAAAAGACAGCTCTCAGAATGGGAGAATATAACAGCAAATGAAGCAACTGACAAAGGACTCATTTCGAAAATATACAAGCAGCTCATGCAACTCAATACCAGAAAAACAAACAACCCAATCAACAAGTGGGCAGAAGATATAAACAGACATTCCTCCAAAGAAGACATATACATGGCTAATAAACACATGAAAAGATGCTAAATATCACTCATTATTAGAGAAATGCAAGTAAACATGCAATGAGATATCACCTCATACTGGTCAGAATGGTCATCAAAAACTCATAAACAACAAGCGCTGGAGAGGTGTGGAGAAAAGGGAACGTTCTTGTGCTGCTGATGGGAAAGTAAGTTGATACAACCACTATGGAAGACAGTATGGAGATTCCTTAAAAAAAATTAGGAATAAAACCACCACTGTTGTTGTTGTTCAGTCGACCAGTCATGCCTGACTCTTTGTGACCCCATGGATTGCAGCACGCCAGACCTCCCTGTCCCTCATTCCCCAGAGTTTGCCCAAGTTCATGTTCATTGTGTCAGTGATCTTAGTTGTTTTTTTTTTTTTTTAATATTTAGTCATAACCTTTCTCTTTTACTCTCCTCTTTCACTGTCATCAAGAGGCTCTTTAGTTCCTCTTCGCTTTCTGCCATTAGAGTGGTATCATTCACATATCTGGGGTTGTTGATGTTTCTCCTATCTATCTTGATTCCAGCTTGTAACTCATCAGGCCTGGCATTTCTCATGATGTTCTCAGAGTATAGGTTAAACAAACAGGGTGATGGCAGACAGTCCTGTCATACTCCTCTCTCAATCTTTAACCAATTAATTGTTCCACACAGGGTTCTAACTGCTGCTTCTTGACCCACACACAGGTTTCTCAGGAGGCAGGTAAGATGTTCTGGTGATTCCATCTCTCTAAGAGCTTTCCACAGTTTGTCAAGATCTACACAGTCAAAGGCTTTAGCGTAGTTGATGAAACACAGATAGATGTTTTTCTGAAATCCCCTTGCTTTCTCTGTTGCTGCTAAGTGGCTTCAGTTGTGTCCAACTCTGTGTGACCCCATAAACGGCAGCCCACCAGGCTCCCCCGTCCCTGGGATTCTCCAGGCAAGAACACTGGAGTGGGTTGCCGTTTCCTTCTCCAATGCATGAAAGTGAAAAGTGAAAGTGAAGTCGCTCAGTCGTGTCCGACTCTTCGCAATCCCATGGACTGCAGCCTACCAGGCTCCTCTGTCCATGTGATTTTCCAGCAAGAGTACTGGAGTGGGTTGCTATTGCCTTCTCCACTTGCTTTCTCTACAATCCAGCAAATGTTGGCAATTTGATCTCTAGTTCCTCTTCCTTTTCTGAACCCAGCTTGAACATCTGGAAGTTCTTGATTCACATAATGCTGAAGCCCAGCATGCAAGATTTTAAGCATGACTTTCCTAGCATGGAAGATGAGTGCAATTGTCCAATGGTTAGCACATTCTTTGGAACTACCCTTCTTGGGAGTTGGGATGAGAATTGACCTTTTCCAGTCCTGTGGCCACTGCTGGGTATTCCAGATTTGCTGACATAATGAATGCAAAACTTTGATGACATCCTCCTTTAGGGAGGGCAATAATCCCATAGAATAAATGGAATAACCCTCATAATCAACAAAAGAATGCAAAATACAGTATTTGGTACAACCTCAAAAATGACAGAACAATCTCGGTTTGCTTCCAAGGCAAGCCATTCAACATCACAGTAATGCTGGGAGGGATTGGGGGCAGGAGAAGAAGGGGACGACAGAGGATGAGATGGCTGGATGGCATCACTGACTCGATGGACGTCAGTCTGGGTGAACTCCAGGAGTTGGTGATGGACAGGGGGGCCTGGTGTGCTGCGATTCATGGGGTCACAAAGAGTCGGACACGACTGAGGGACTGAACTGAACTGAATCCAAGTCTATGCCCCTACCACTGATAACAAAGAAGCTGAAGTTGATCAGTTCTATGAAGACCTAGAAGAAATCCTAGAACTAACATCTAAAAAAGATGCTCTATTCATCATCAGGGATTGGAATTCAAAAGTAGGAAGTCAATATATACCTGGAATAACAAGCAAGTTTGGACTTGGTGAACAAGATGAAGCATGGCAAAGGCTAACTGAATTCTGCCAAGAGAATGCACTGGTCATAGCAAACACTCTTCTCCAAGAACACAAGAGATGACTCTACATATGGATATCACTAAATAGTCAATGCCAAAATCAGATTGATTATATTCTTTGCAGCTGAAGATGGAGAAGCTCTATACAGTGAGCAAAAACAAGACCTTGAACTGCCTGTAGCTCAGATTGTCAGCTTCTTATAGCAAAACTCTGGCTTAAACTAAAGAAAACCAGGAAAAACACTAGGCCAGCCATGTATGACTTAAATCAAATCCCACATGAATTCACAGTAGAGGTAATAGATAGATTCAAGGGACTAGATCTGGACAACAGTGTGTCTGAAGAACTATGGACTGAGGTCTGTAATATTGTACAGGAGGCAGCAAACAAAACCATTTCCAAAAAAAGAAAAGCAAGAGGACAAAGCGGTTATTTGAGCAGGCTTTACAAACAGTGGAAGAACAAAGAGAAGGGAAAACAAGGGAGAGAGGGAAAGGCACATTCAATTAAGTGTGGTTTCAAAGAATAGCTAGAAGAGACAAGAAGGCCTTCAGTGAACGGTGTTTAATAAAACCACCATATGACCCAGCAATATCACTTCTAGGTATATACCCTGAGGAAACCAAAACTGAAAAAGACACATGTACCCCAGTATTCATGGTAGCACTATTTACAATAGCTAGAACATGGAAGCAACCTAGATGTCCATTGATAGATGAAAGGATAAAGAAGCTGTGGTACATATATGCAATGGAATACTGTTACTGCTACTGCTAAGTCGCTTCAGTCGTGTCCGATTCTGTGCGACCCCATAGATGGCAGCCCACCAGGCTCCCCCGTCCCTGGGATTCTCCAGGCAAGAACACTGGAATACTACTCAGCTATAAAAAAGAATACATTTGAGTCAATTCTAATGAGGTGGATGAACCTAGAGCCTATTATACAGAGTGAAGTAAGTAAGAAAGACAAAAACAAATATCATATATTAACATATATATATTAATATGGAATCTAGAAAGATGATACTGATGAATCTATTTGCAGGGCAGCAATGGAGACACAGACATACAGAACGGACTTATGGACAAGGGCAGGGTGGAGGAAGGAGACAGCGAGATGAATAGAGAGAGAAGCATGGAAGCATATACACTACCGTATGTAAAAAAGATAGCCAATGGAAATTTGCTGTATGACTCAGGGAACTTAAACTTGGGCTCTGTAACAACCTAGATGGGTGGGAAAGGGTACAAGGTAGAAGGGAGATTCAAGAGGGAGGGGACATATGTACACCTATGGCTAACTCATGTTGATGTATAGCAGAAATCAAGCCAATATTGTGAAGCAATTACCCTTTGATTAAAAATGAATACATTTTTTAAAGTTTTAAAACAGAATTATGCATTCATGACACAAACCAAGAGATGTTGTGCAAAGACCTTCTTAAACAAAAAATGTGTAAGAACTTAAAATTTTGAAATATGCTATTCATTACTAGCAAACAACAATTTTTACATAGTTCCATGCACCAGGACCATTTTGTTTGAGTTAGCAATTTTTCAAAGGGGAGCTGCATATCTTTGTTAGCTTTATTTAGTTTCATTTTTGCCTTGTTTTGCAAGGCAAGACAATTCTAGATTTTTCTTATCCTTTTTACTGAAATATAGTTGATTTACTCAGTTTCTTCTACAGCTTGCTTATTATCCAATAAAACTAGTACTACCATAGTCGTTTATGGTAATTGTCATTAATTAACATTTGGTTTTTGTGTAGTGTAACCAGAAAATGTTGCATATAGTAGTACTACCATATAGGTAGTATATAATATACTACATAAAATATTACTATAAAAGTAGTACTTTTAGAACATTTTCTTTGTGAAATATTATATAGTCAATTTTTATGACTACTCTATGAACTCTGCAAAAGAAGATAATTTCACTTTTATAGCACAGTTTGTTGTATATAAATTAGATCTACTTTCTTAATTATATTGGCCTCTATTTTTCTTTAATTATCTTCCTGCTTTATTAGAGAAAAATATAAATTAAAACCTTGTATCTCTCCATAAATCACACTGTCTTATTAGGTGAAGCCTACATTCTACCTAGGAATTCTAACCAGGAAGAAAAGCAAGGAGACTAACCAATATCATGAATCAAATGGAGATAAAACTACTGATTAAAAGAATAAAAAATGCTACCCCTCCCCAAAAAAGCCTATGTCCATAAATTCACTAACTTAGATGAAAATAAATTCCTTGATAGACACAGAATACCTAAAATCGAAGAAATAGATAAGTCAAATAGTCTTATGTCTGTTAAAGATCCCCTCCACTTATAGGCCCACTAAATTTACAAATATCTACAGAGCATATATTGATAAGAAAGACTAAAATCTAGCAGAAAATATCTTCTACAAAAAATACATAAAAAGGAATTACAATGAGATGAGGCAGGGCAAAGTCAGAGTATAGTCAAGATCCTTATCACAAATGTGAAAATAATTACAATTACAGAGGTTTTCCTTAAAGAACAATGGTTCTGAGACAAATATCAGGTTTCCCAGACCAGGGGTCCTATAACAGAAAGATAAGCCCCAAGAATGATTGGCTTTGAAGGCCAGCAGGGCTTACTTCTGAGAGGTGCAGAGTGTTGTGGGAAATAGACTCTGCTCCTAAAAGGCACATACAACATCTTATAAGCTCCAGGTCCCAGGAAAGAAACAATAATTTGAAAGGAGCCTAGGTCAGACCTACTTGCTGATGTCAGAGGGTGTCCTGGAGAAGGAGGAAGCAACTAGAACTTGCCCTAACGACACAGACACTGCTGGTGCCATTTCTGGAAGCTCTTTCTGTCATGTGGACACTAGTGCTGTCAAGTGCCATTTGGAATCTTGCTTCTGGCATATTTAGCACCGGGAACCAGTCCCCAATACCAGTCTGTTGGCACCGACAATGGGAAGCCTCAGGCCATGCATCTAGCTAAACAGGGACACAGCATACCCACCAGCAGACAGGCTGCCCTGACTCAGCCAACCTGGGACACAGCCCTGTCCAACAGAAGGCCCAAGAGCCTGTTCTAAATCAGAGGGCCTAAGGCCCTATCACAAAACCAGAGGGCTGGCTCTAGCCCTGTGACCATTCTCACACACTGGTGGGCAGGTACCAGCCCCAGGATACCTGAGCCAGCATGTGGACACCAATCCCAAGACCCCTGAAGTCTCACAGCTTTAAATAGCAGGCCACAAAACAAGTCTCAATAAGTTTAAGAAACCTGAACTCTTATAAAGCATCTTATGTATCCATAAAACTACTGGACTAGAAATAAACTATAAGAAAAAACTGCGAAAAACAAAAACGTGGCTAAATAATATGATACTAAACAATCAATGGGCCAATGAACATATCAAAGAGAAAATAAAATAATATCTGGAGAACAATGAAAACAAAACCACAAAGACCCCAAATCTATGGGATGCAGAAAAGCAATTGTAAGAGAGAAGTTTATACCAATACAAGCTCTATCAGGAAACAAGAAAAATTTCAAAGAAACAGCTTAAACTTATACCTAAAGGAACTATAAAAAGAATGAAATCCAAAGTTAGTAGAAGGAAAGAAATAAAAAAGGACAGACATAAATGATATAGATACTAAAAAACAAACAAACAACAGTAAGAAAGATCAATGAAAGTAAGAGCTGGATCTCTGGAAAGATAAACAAACTTGATAAACCTCTGACCAGATTCACCAAGGTGGGGAGGCGGGGGCGGCAACCCAAATCAATGAAGTCAGTAATGGAAAGGGGGAATCATCAGCCAATACCACAGAAATACGAAGGATCATAAGAGGTTACCGTGAGCAACTGTACACCAATGAATGGACAGCTTAGAAGAAATGGACAATTCTTAGACATTTACACTTTCATAAAACTGAAGCAGGAACACGTAGACTATGTCTTCTGTTTCCTAGAGCAAACCAACTGCCAGTAATGAAACTGAATCAGTAATAGTACTTTTAAAAAACTCCAAAAAACAAATGTCCAGAACCAGATGGCTTCATAGATGAATTCTACCAAACATTTAGAGAAGAATTAATATATTTTTATTGTGACTGTTCAGTCGCTAAGTCATGTCTGACTCTTTGCCACTCCATGAACTGCAGCATGCCAGTTTTCCATCTTTCACTATCTCCCAGAGTTTGCTCAGATTCATGTCTGGTGAACTGGTGATGCTATCTAACCATCTCATCCTTCGCTGCCCTCTTCTCCTTTTGCCTTCAATCTTTCCCATCATCAGAGTTTTTTCCTATGAGTCTGCTCTTTGCATCAGGTGGCTGAAGTATTGGAGCTATAGCATCAATTCAGTTCAGTCGCTCAGTCGTGTCTGACTCTTTGCGACCCCATACACTGCAGCATGCCAGGCCTCCCTGTTCATTACCCAACTCCCGAATTTTACTCAAATTCATGTCCATTGAGTTGGTGATGCCATCCAACCATCTCATCTGTCATCCCCTTCTCCTCCTGCCTTCAAACTTTCCCAGCATCAGGATCTTTTCAAGTGAGTCCATTCTTTGCATCAGATGGCCAAAGTATTGGCATTTCAGCCTCAGCATCAGCCCTGCCAATGAATATTCAGGGCTGATTTCCTTTAGCATGGACTGGTTGGATCTCCTTGTAGTCCAAGGGACTCTCAAGAATCTTCTCCAACACCACAGTTCAAAAGCATCAATTCTTTGGTGCTCAGCCTTCTTTACAGTCCACCTCTCACATCCATACATGACTATTGGAAAAACCATAGCCTTGACTAGACAGACCTTTGTTGGCAAAGTAATGTCTCTGCTTTTTAATATGCTGTTTAGGTTGGTCATAACTTTTCTTTTAGGGAGTAAGCGTTTTTTAATTTAATGGATGCAGTCACCATCTGCAGTGATTTTGGAGCCCCCCAAAATAAAGATTGCCACTGTTTCCAATGTTTCTCCGTCTATTTGCCATGAAGTGATGGGACTGGATGCCATAATCTTTGTTTTCTGAATGCTGCACTTTAAGCCAACTTTTTAACTCTTCTTTTTCACTTTTAACAAGAGGCTCTTTAATTCTTCACTTTCTGCTGTAAGGGTGAACTATGGAATGGGGTTCATGCATTGTACAGGAGACAGGGAGCAAGACCATCTCCAAGAAAGATGTACCCTTTTGAATGCAGAGTTCCAAAGAATAGTAAGGAGAGATAAGAAAGCCTTCCTCTGCGATCAGTGCAAAGAAATAGAGGAAAACAATAGAATGGGAAAAACTAGAGATCTCTTCAAGAAAATTAGAGACACCAAGGAAATGTTTCATGCAAAGATAGGCTCAATAAAGGACAGAAATGGTACGGACCTAACAGAAGCAGAAGATATTAAGGAGCTGCTGCTGCTGCTAAGTTGCGTCAGTCATGTCTGACTCTGTGCGACCCCATAGACAGCAGCCCACCAGGCTCCCCATCCCTGGGATTCTCCAGGCAAGAACACTGGAGTAGGTTGCTCTTTCCTTCTCCAATGCATGAAAGTGAAAAGTGAAAGGGAAGTCACTCTGTCGTGTCTGACTCTCAGCGGTCCCATGGCCTTCAGCCTTCCAGGCTCCTCTGTCCATGGGATTTTCCAGGCAAGAGTACTGGAGTGGGTTGCCATTGCCTTCTCCAATATTAAGGAGACATAGAAACAATACACAGAACTGTACAAAAAAGATCTTCACAACCCAGATAATCACGAAGGTGTCTTCAGTCACCTAGAACCAGACATCCTGGAATGTGAAGTCAAGTGGGCCTTAGGAAACATCACTACGAACAAAGCAAGTGGAGGTGATGGAATTCCAGTTGAGCTATTTCAAATCCTAAAAGACGATGCTGTGAAAGTGCTGCACTCAATATGCCAGCAATTTTGAAAACTCAGCAGTGGCCACGGGACTGGAAAAGGTCAGTTTTCATTCCAATCCCCAAGAAAGGCAATGTCAAAGAATGCTCAAACTACCGCACAATTGCATTCATCTCACATGCTAGCAAAGTAATACTCAAAATTCTCCAAGTCAGGCTTCAAAAGTATATGAACTGTGAACTTCCAGATGTTCAAGCTGGTTTTAGAAAAGGCAGAGGAACTGGAGATCAAATTGCCAACATCCATTGGAATAAAAAAAAGGCAAGAGAGTTCCAGAAAAACATCTATTTCTGCTTTATTGACTATGCCAAAGCCTTTGACTGTGTAGATTACAATAAACTGTGGAAAATTCTTCAAGAGATGGAAATACCAGACCACCTGACCTGCTTCTTGAGAAATCTGTATGTAGGTCAGGAAGCAACAGTTAGAACTGGACAAGGAAGAACAGACTGGTTCCAAATAGGAAAAAGAGTACATCAAGGCTGTATATTGTTGCTTATTTAACTTACATGCAGAGTACATCATGAGAAATGCTGTGCTGGAAGAAGCACAAGCTGGAATCAAGATTCCCAGGAGAAATATCAACATTATGTATATATTATATATTTTATTATTATAAAATTGTAATATAATATATATAATAAAACTAGAAGTCAGTAACAGCTAAAACCAGGAAAATTCATAGACACATGTAAACAAAACAACACATACTTGAACAACCATTGAAGAGGAAATAAAAGGGAATTTCAGGGCATCTCTGGTGGTATAGTGGTTACAAGTCCTCTTTGCAATGCAGGGGGCACCAGTTCGATCCTGGTCTCGGGGGAATCCCACGTGTCATGGGACAATGGAGCCAAGCATCACAGTTACTGAGCGTGTGCTCTGGAGCCCACAAGCCACAACTACTGAGTCCATGTGCAGCAACTCATGAAGTTCACACACCCTGGAGTCCATGCTGCACAACAAGAGGATAACAACAATGAGAAGCCCATGCACCACAACTGGAGAGTAACCCCTGCTCTGCACGACTAGAGGAAGCCTGAATGTAGGAACAAAGAGGGCACAGCCACAAAACCACCAAATAACATTTTTGAGAAACAGAATTTTAAAATATCTCAAGGCAGACAAAAAGAAAAATGTAATATCCTAAAGCCTATGCTGCTGTGCTCAGTCACTCAGTCACGTCTGATGCTTTGTGCCACATGGACTATAGCCCACCAGCTGTCCATTGTATTTTTTAGGCAAGAATACTGGAGCAGGTTGCCATTTCATATTCCAGGGGATCTTCCCAACCCAGGGATCAAACCCACATCTCTCGTGTCTCCTGCATTGGCAGGCAGATTCTTTACCACTAGCACCACTTGAGAAGCTTCCCTAAAACCTATGAGATATAGGAAAAACAAATATAAGAGGGAAGTTTACAGTGATACTTGTCTATGTTAAAAAAAAAAGAAAAACTCTTAATAAGTAATTGAACTTTACATCTCATAAAACTAGAATAAAAAGGACAAACTAAGTCCAAATTTAGCAGAAGGAAAGAAGTAATAAAGATTATAGCAGAAATAAGTCAAATACAGAATAACACCACCAAGAAAAGAAAACAAATCAATAAAACCAGGTTGGTCTTTAAAATAATAGAGCTAGTTAGTAGTTTAGTCAGTAAGTTGTGTCCGACTCTTGCAAATCCATAGACAGAGGAGTCTGCCTGCCAGGCTCCTCTGTCCATGGGATTCTCCAGGCAAGAATACTGGAGTGGGTTGCCATTTCCTTCTCCAGGGAATACAGCTAAGATGCTGTCAATGTAAGTAAGTAGGAAGAAGATTCAATAAATAAAACCAGCAATGAATGGGAGACACTGCTATGAATTCCATAAAAATTTAAAAAAGAACATAAGAAACTATTATGGATAATTATATACCAACAAATTGGATAACCTAGAATAAATGAATAAATTTCTAGACGCATACAACCTACAAAAATTGAATCAAGAAGAAATATTAAGCCTGAGGGTATCAGAGGAAAAAAGAAGAGGGAGAGGGAGATTAAATAAGTAATCAAAAATCTCCTAAAGAAAAGCAAATGATATGATGGCTGCATGTTACATTCAAAGAATTAATACCAATTTTTACTGAACTTAAAAAAAAAAGAGGAAACACTTCCAAAGTTATTTTATGAGGACAATATCATCCTGATACCAAAACAAAGAAGACACTATAAGAAAACTATGTGCAAATATCTGTGATGAACACAGATGCAAACATCCTTAATAAACTACTAACAAAGCAAATTCAACAGCACATTAAAAGCATTCTGTGTCATGATCAAATGGGACTTATCCCATCGATGTAGAAATGCCTCAACATATGAAAAACAATTAATGTGGTACATACAATACATAACAAAATAAATAAAAACACTGGATATTTTGAATAGAGGAAGAAAAAAATCAACTGACAAAGTTTATAATTCATTTATGGAAAAAAACTCTCCACAAAATAGCAAGATAATGATCATACTTCAACATAATAAAGGCCCTAATGAAAAGCCCACAGGAAATATCAGACTTAATGAAGTGTTTGTGGGGGTCAGGGGGAGATGGAAAGTCTCCTTTTAAAGATCTGGTACAAACCAGGGATAGACATTCTTGCCACTCATTCAACAAAGTATTGGAAATTCTATTCAATGCAATTAGATAAGAAATAAAGGACATCCCAGTCAGAAAAAGAAAACAAAAAATTACTTCCGCTTGCAGAGGACATGATCATATGCATAGAAAACACTCAGCAACAATAAAAAAAAATAGACTAGAACTAATAAATTCAGCAAAGCTGCAAGATACAAAATTGGAACACATAAATCAATTATGTTTATATACACAACCAACCAACCATTCTATAGAGAAATTAAGTAAATGATTCCATTCACAATTGTAATGAAAAATAATACTTAAGAAAAAAGAAACAAAAAAGTGAAAGACTTGCACACTTACAGTGATTAAATACTGATGAAAGAATTAAAGAAGGCACAAACAAATGGGGAAAAAAATCTCAAGCTCATGAACTGGAAGAATCAATACTGTTGAAGTGTTCATGCCACACCAGGTTCTACTATCAAAATCTCAATTACACTTTTTACAGAAATAGAAAACAAATTCATGAAGAATAATAAAAAAATTCAAATAGCCAAAGCAATCTTGACAAAGAACAAAGTTAAAGGTAGCGCACTTCCTGATTTCAAAATGTATTTATAAGGCTATAGCTGTCAAAACTGTATGTCAGATAGAAAACATACAGACCTGTGGAACAAAATACAGAGTTCAGACCTAAATCCCCACACCTATATTCAACAGATCTTTGAATAGGGTGCTGAGAACACACAATGGTGGAAGGGATATTATATTCAAGAAATTGTGGTAGAAAAATTAGATATCCATATTCAGAGCAATGTCATTGAACCCTTAACTCATACCACACAAAAAAATCAACTCAAAATGGATTAAGGGAATAAAAATAAGGCCAAAACCATAAAAATACTAGACAAAACCTGGATAAAAAGCTGCTTGATGTTTGTCTAGGCAATTAATTTCTAAATATGACACAAAAAGTACAGATGACAAATTCAAAATAGACAAATCATGTTATAGCCATCTAAAATGCTTCTGCACAGAAAAAAAAAAAAAACTACCAGCAAAGCAAAAAGACAACCTACAGAATGGGTAAAAATACTCGCAAACTGTGTATCTAAAAAATAATTATAAAATATATAAAATATAAAAATACACAAGAAATCCATTCAACTCATAAGCAAGTACTATACAATACAGTTTTTAAAAGGGCAAAGGGGATTTCTGCTTCAGGAGTGTGCCATCAGAGTCTCTTGAACAAATCTCCTCCCATGGACATACCAAATATACAGCTATATACACAATTCTCCCTGAAAAAGACCTAGAAAGATTTAGAAACTAGTTTAGCAACTGCTACACACTGGGTGAATGAGAAAAACCCCATGTTGAAATTTATATAACAGGCTGAGACCTACTCTTACCATACACTCCACTTCAGATACAGTGACACACAATTAGAAGGGAATTAACAAATCCCAGCTTTTCTCTGAGGAATGAAGGGTTTGGTTGGATCCATATGTGGTGCTCCAGCTTTTAGGATTCTTACCCAGAGACAATTCTCCAAATCAAATACCTAAGAAAGCCAATAGGGTTTGCACCCATTCGAGTCACAGAGATATAGAGTATTAAGAAACAGTCTTGAGTGCTAGTTCAAGATGGTGGAGTAGAAGGACATGTGCTCATCTCCTTCTGTGAGAACACCAAAATAGTAACTAGCTGTTGAACACTCACTGACAGGAGGATGCTGGAACCCAGCAAAAAATGGTACCCCAAGTCCAAAGACAAAGAAGAAAAGTGCAGCATGATGGTTCAGTTCAGTCACTCAGTCATGTCCGAATCTTTATGACCCCATGAATCGCAGCACGCCAGGCCTTGTAGGAGGGGCTAAATCATAATAAAATCAAATCTCATACCCACTGGGTGGATGACCCTCAAACTGGAGGACAATAATACCAAAGAAGTTCTCCCACTGTTATGAAAGTTCTGAACTTCCCATCAGGCTCCCCAGGCTGGGTATCTGACAAAAGGCCTGGGAATCCCTAGGGAATCTGGCTTTGAGGGCCAGCAGGATTTGATTATATAACTTCCAGAGAACTGAGGGAAACAGACACTCCAGTCTTGGAGGGCACAAACAAGATTTTGTATCCATCAAAACCCAGAGGAGAGGAGCAGTGACCCCCAGCCACTGCAGGGCACTGGCCAAAACTACCCGCTAGTGTTGGAGGGCCTCCTGGGGAGGTATGAGTTGGCAAGGACTCACCACTGGGACAGGGGCACTGAAAGACCCGAGGGCTGGGTCCTCTCAGGCCAAACAACTACCAGGGAAGAAGTGCAATGCCAACCATCAGCAGATAATTGGATTAAAGCTTTACTGAGCAAGGCCCTGCCCACCAGAGGAAGACCCAGTCCCTCCCATCAAGAAGCTTACAAAAGCTTCTTAGCCTCATCCACCAGAGGAAAAACAAACAGAGATGAATAATACCCTAGAAGGAATTAATATCAGAATAACTGAGGCAGAAAGGGTAAATGACCTGGAGGACAGAATGGTAGAAATCACTGCCACAGAATAGAATACAGAAAAAAAGAATGAAAAGAAATGAAGACAGCCTAAGAGACATCTGGAACAACATTAAACGTACCAATATTTGCATTATAGGTGTCCCAGAAGAAGAAAAAGGACCTGAGAAAATATTTGAAGAGATAATAGGTGAAAACTTCCCAAACATGGGAAAGCAAATAGTCAACCAAGTCCAGGAAGCACAGAAAGTCCCAGGAAAGATAAACCCAAGGAGGAACACACCAAGACATACTGTAATCAGACAGACAAAAATTAAAGACAGAGACAAAGTATTAAAAGCAACAAGGGAAAAACAATAAATAGCATACAAAGGGAACTCACATCAGGCTATCAGCTGATTTCTCAACAGAAACTCTGCAAACCAGAAGGGAATGGCATGAAATATTTAAAGTAATGAAAGGGAAGAACCTACAGCCAAGAATATCTAGCCAGAAAGATTCTCTTTCAGATTTGATGGAGAAATCAAAAGCTTTCCAGACAAACAAAAGTTAAGAGAAGTCAGCAGCACCAAACCAGCTTTACAACAGATGCTAGAGAAACTTCTCTAGGCAGGAAACACAAGAGAAAGAAAAGACCTATGGAAAATAAACCCCAAACAATTAAGAAAACAGTAATAGGATCATGCACATTGATAATTAACTTAAATGTAAATGTATTCAATGCACCAACCAAAAGACATAGACTGACTGGGTGGATGAAAGCACGTGTATGCATGCACTTCCACTTACCACATTGCTCTGCTTGACCCCCGCCCCCCCAAATTGTATGCAATTATTTTATGTTGTTGAGTTAATCATGGGCCTATTATGGCTTCCAATTGTAATCATCTTTTATTTTTTTGTCTAGCTATTGATTGTGAAAACTGATAAACATCTTTTACTATTGTGATTATGTAATTACTCAATACCATTGTATCATGATTGGTCAACAGAAAAATGATAGAACTCTATATCACCAAAAGTAGGATCTAATAGAGAAACCTGTAATCACTGTTTAAAATCCAGATGCATATAGAATTATACTGAAATTTTTTGAAAAATACAAATGCTCAGGTATCGCTTTTTTTCCTCCAGAGCTCCAGATATATTTCTAATGAGCAACCATGTTTAAAAACAACAGGACTATATGATGATCTTTTCTTTTATATCATTTGTTTCACTTTTTCTATTTCATATTCAGTGCTCCCACTTCATTTAGTTTATGTTCTCCAATTTCTCCATCTTTTTTTTTTTTTTTAATGTTCTCTCTCAAGCCTTTGAGAGTTGGATTATAAAGAGGGCTGAGCGCAAAAGAATTGATGCTTTTGAACTGTGGTGTTGAGAAGACTCTTGAGAGTCCCTTGGACTGCAAGGAGATCCAACCAGTCCATTCTAAAGGAGATCAGTCCTGGGTGTTCATTGGAAGGACTGATGTTGAAGCTGAAAGTCCAATACTTTGGCCACCCGATGTGAAGAGCTGACTCATTTGAAAAGACACTGATGCTGGGAAAGATTGAGGACAGGAGGAGAAGGGGACTACAGAGGATGAATTGGTTGGATGGTGTCACTGACTCAATGGACATAAGTTTGGGTGAACTCTGGGAGTTGGTGATGAACAGGGAGGCCTGGCGTGCTGCAGTTCATGGGGTCACAAAGAGTCAGACATGACTGAGTGACTGAACAGAATTCAAGCCTTTATTAAGTATAGTAGAAAAGCTTTTGTACACATATACATATAAATATATATAATACATATTTTTTAAAAACATGAATTTTTGCCTAACTAAAAAAAATTATGACATTTTGATTTCACCTGTTTGACTTAGTATGAATAGAATGAGATTTCTAATTAATACATAGATATGCAAAAAGCAACAAAGGTTTATTGTATAGCATAGGGAACTAGAGATAATATCTTATAAAAACTTATGATGGAAAATAATTTCAAAAATAATATATGTGTGTTTGTATAACTTAATCACCTTGCTGTGCACCTGAAATATTGTTAAGTCAACTATACTTCAATAAAATATATACATTAAAAAAAATTAGTCTTAACAGGCTCATGGGAACTCATCACGGCCCAGTGCAGAGGCAATAGACAAAAATGTCCTGTATTTCTGTGGAAGAGATTTCTTTAAAGATCCTAAAAACAGAAGCCTGAAGGTCAGGCTTCTAATTTAACATACATACAGGGTCTGACTGCAATCCTCTCCAGAGATTAATGAGGCCAGCAGATAACATTTTGATGTTTTCCCTTTGTCTTGGATCAGCAGATTGGTGTCTCCATTAAAGGAGTTGGTTCACATGTTTGGCACCCCAGCTACTGCAGTTGTCACTTAGAGGATTTGTGATTGATAGCCTGGTTATGGTAACCAGTGAGTCTTGTATTCACAAGTTCACTGGGTTGGTAGTGAAAAATAGGTTTTTTGTTTGTTTGTTTTTTGGCTATTTCCCCAGATCTCAGTGCAAAATAGGAAGAGATAAAAATACCTATCTCCTCTAAAAGAAGCATATTTGCCTACTTAAAATCTTCTGCCCAGTGTTCAGGTTCCAATCTACCTGCATTTAGGTGCTCAGATCTTCTGAGCTACTGGACATCACTAAGAAAAAAGGTAGCTGCTTGGGCAATCACAAAAGTTTGAGAACAATTAAGAGCTAAGTCAGGATTGAACAGCACGATTCATCTCCCCAAACAAGACTAATTGGGAGGGATGGCTATTTAATAAATGTATTGAAACCTGAGTCAGGAAAATAAAAAAACAAACAAACAAAAAACAGAGGACTATGTTTCAAATTGAAAAAAACAAAAAGATAAAACTTATGAAAAAGACCTTAATAAAACAGAGAAGAAAGCTTCACTGATAAAGAGCTCAAAATAAGGCTCGCAGACATGCCTACTGATGTTAGAACAATGCATGAACAAAGTGAGAATTTCAATAAAGAGACAGAAAATATAAGAAAAGACAAAACAGAAACCACAAAGCCAGAGCTGAATACAATAATTGCACTGAAAAATTCAAGAAGGGTTTAACAGCAAACTAGATGAAGCATAAGAAACAATCAACAAATGATGAAAGCAGTGAGATTCCTACAATCAGGAGGGTAGGAAATAAAAAAAATATATAGTTTAAGGGACTTATGAAAGTGAAAGTCGCTCAGTCCTGTCCGACTCTTTGGCACCCCATGGATTATACAGTCCATGGAATTCTCCAGGCCAGAATACGGGAGTGGGTAGCTGTTCCCTTCTCCAGGGGATCTTCCCAAACTAGGGATCCAACCCAGGTCTCCCACATTGCAGGTGAATTCTTTACCAGCTGAGCCACCAGGGACATATGGGACAATATAAAACAAACCAATATTCACAGTATAGGGATCCCAGAATGAGAAGAGAGACAGATAACAGCAGTTTCTTTAGGAAATGGTGGCTGAAAACTTCTCTAGTTGAGGAAAGAAATAAAATATCTAGATCCAGAAACCTGGGTTCCAGACAGGAGAAATCCAAAGAGACTGACATAAAGACACGTTACAATTTCATCGTCAAAAATAAAGATAAGGAGAAATATCTTAAAAGCAGCAAGAGAAAAACAACTTGTTATACACAGTGAAACCCCCTAAGGGTATCAGCAGATTTCTCAGTGTAAACACTGCAACACAGAAGGGAGGAGCAAGATACATTAGACTTGCTCAAAGAAAAAAAACAACAAACTGCTAGCCAAGAATTAGTTCAATTCAGTTCAGTCACTCAGTCATCTCCAACTCTATGCAACCCCATGGGCTGCAGTATGACTGGTTTCCCTGTCCTTCACCAATGCCCGGAGCTTGCTCAAACTCAAGTCCATCAAGTCGGCAATGTCATTCAACCATCTCATCCTCTGCCATCCCCTTCTCTTCCTGCCTTAAATCTTTCCCAGCATCAGGGTCTTTTCCAATGAGTCCGTTCTTCGCATGAAGAGGCCAAAATATTGGAGTTTCAGCTTCCAGTCCTTCCAATGAATATTCAGGACTGATTTTCTTTAGGATGGATTGGTTGGATCTCCTTGCAGTTCAATGGACTCTCAAGAGTCTTTGCCAACACCAGAATTCAAAAGCATCAATTCCTCAGCTGTCAGCTTTCTTTATAGTCTAACTCTCACATTCATACATGGCTACTGGAAAAACCATAGCTTTGACTAGGTGGACCTTTGTTGGCAAAGCAATGTTTCTGCTTTTTAATATGCCATCTAGGTTGATCATGGTTTTTCTTCCAAGCAGCAAGCATCTTTTAATTTTGTGGCTGCAGTCACCATTTGCAGTGATTTTGGAGCCCAAGAATATAAAATATGTCACTTTCCATTGTTTCTCCATCTATTTTCCATGAAGTGATGGGACTGGATGCCATGATCATAGTTTTCTCAATGTTGAGTTTTAAGCCAAGTTTTCACTCTCCTCTTTCACTTTCATCAAGAGGCTCTTTAGTTCTTCACTTGCTGCCATAAGGGTGGTGTCATCTGCACATCTGAGGTTATTGATATTTCTTCCAGCAATCTTGATTCAGGTTTATGCTTCATCTAGTCTGGCATTTCACATGATGTACTCTGCATATAAGTTATATAAGCAGGGTGACAATATACAGCTTTGATGTACTCCTTTTCCAATTTGGAACCAGTCTGCTGTTCCATGTCCAGTTCTAACTGTTGCTTCTTGACCTGCATACAGGTCTCTCAGGAGGCAGGTAAGGTGATCTTGTATTCCCTTCTCTTTAAGAATTTTCCAGTTTGTTGTGATCAAAACAGTCAAAGGCTTAGGCATAGTCAATAAACCAGAAGTAGATGTTTTTCTGGAACTCTCTTGCCTTCTTGATTATCCCACAGATGTTGGCAATTTGACCCCTGGTTCCTCTGCCTTTTCTAAATCCAGCATGAACATCTGGAAATTCACGGTTCACATACTGTTGAAGCGTAGCTTGGAGAATTATGAGCATTACTTTGCTATTGTGTGAGATGAGTGCAATTGTGTGGTAGTTTAAACATTCCTTGGCATTGCATTTCTTTGGGATTGGAATGAAAACTGACCTTTTCCAGTCCTGTGGCCACTGCTGAGTTTTCCAAATACTTATATGCAGGGTACATCATGAGACATGCTGGACTGCGTGAGGCACAAGCTGGAATCAAGATTGCTAGGAGAAATATGCAGATGGCACCACCCTTATGGCAGAAATGAAGAAGAACTAAAGAGCCTCTTGATGAAAGTGAAAGAGGGGAGTGAAAAAGTTGGCCTAAAGCTAACATTCAGAAAACTAAGATCATGGCATCTGGTCCCATCACTTCATGGCAAATAGATGGGGAAACAATGGAAAAGAGTGACAGACTTTATTTTTGGGGCTACAAAATCACTGCAGGTGGTGACTGCAGCTGCAAAATAGACACTTGTGCATTGAAAGAAAAGTTATGACCAACCTAGATAGCACGTTAAAAAGCAGAGACATTGCTTTGCCAACAAAGGTTCATCTAGTCAAAGCTATGGTTTTCCAGTAGTCATGTACGGATGTGAGAGGTGGACTATAAAGGAAGCTGAGCACTGAAGAATTGATGCTTTTGAACTGTGGTGTTGGAGAAGACTCTTGAGAGTCCTTGGACTCCAAGGAGATCCATCCAGTCCATCCTAAAGGAAATTAGTCCTGAATATTCATTGGAAAGACTGATGCTGAAGCTGAAATTCCAATACTTTACTTTGGCCACTTGATGCAATGAACTGACTCTTTGGAAAAGATCCTGATGCTGGGAAAGATTGAAGGCAGGAGGAGAAGGGGACGACAGAGGATGAGATGGTTAGATGGCATCACTGACTCAATAGACATGAGTTTGAGTAAGCTCAGGAGTTGGTGATAGTCAGGGAAGCCTGGCGTGCTGCAGTCCATGAGGTTGCGAAGAGTCAGACACAACTGAGCAACTGAACTAAACTGATTACAACACTTTCACAGCATCATCTTTTAGGATTTGAAATAGCTCAACTGGAATTCCATCTCCTCCACTAGTTTTGTCCATAGTAATGATAAAATGTGGCCCACTGGAGAAGGGAATGGCATCTCACTCAGTATTCTTGCCTTGAGAACGCCATAAACAGTATGAAAAAGCAAAAAGGTAGGACACTGAAACATGAACTCCCCAGGTTGGTAGGTACCCAATATGCTACTGGAGAAGAGTGGAGAAATAATTCCAGAAAGAATGCAGAAATGGAGCTATGAAAACAAAGTGAAAACAAAGCCAAGCTGTGGATATGACAGGTGATGGAAGTAAAGTCTGATGCTGTAAAGAACAATATTGCATAGGAACTTGTAATGTTAGGTCCATGAATTAAGGTAAACTGGAAGTGGTCAAATAGGAAATGGCAAGAGTAAACATCAACATTTTAGGATCAGTGAAATAAAGTGGACTGGAATGGGTGAATTTAACTCAGATGACCATTATACTTACCACTGTGGGCAAGAATCATTTAGAAGAAATGGAGTAGCTATCATAGTCAACAAAAGAGTCTGAAATGCAGTTCTTGGGTGCAGTCTCAAAAATGACAGAATGATTTGTTTTTGTTTCCAAGGCAAACCATCCAATAGCACAGTAATCCGAGTCTATGCCCCGACCAGTAATGCTAAAGAAGCTGAAGTTGAACAGTTCTATGAAGACATACAAGACCTTCTAGAACTAACACCCAAAAAAGATGTCCTTTTTGTTACAGGGACTGGAAAAAGTAGGAAGTCAAGAAATACTGGAGTAACAGGCAAATTTGGCCTTGGTGTACAAAATGAAGCAGGGCAAAGGCTAATAGAGTTTTGCCAAGAGAACGCACTGGTCATAGCATACACCCTCTTCCAACAACACAAGAGACAACTTTTCACATGGACATCACCAGATGGTCAATACCAAAATCAGATTGATTATATTCTTTGCAGCCAAAGATGGAGAAGCTCTACACAGTCAGCAAAAACAAGACCAGGAGCTGACTGTTGGTCAAATCATTGCCAAATTCAGACTTAAATTGAAGAAAGTAGGGAAAACCACTAGACCATTCAGGTATTTACCTACATCAAATCCCTTATGATTATACAGTGGAAGTGATAAACAGATTCAAGGGATTAAATCTGATAGAGTCCCTGAAGAAATATGGATCGAGGTTCATGACATTATATAGGAGGCAGTGATCAAGATCATCCCCAAGAAAAGGAGGCAAAAAAGCAAAATGGCTGTCTGAGGAGGCCTTACAAATAGCTGAGAAAAGAAGAGGAGAGAAAGGGAAAGGGAAAGGAGAAAAGGAAAGATATACCCATTTGAATGCAGAGTTCCAAAAAATAGCAAGGAGAGATAAGAAAGCCTTCTTCAATGATCAGGGCAAAGAAATAGAGGAAAACAAAAGAATGGGAAATACTAGAGATGTCTTCAAGAAGGTTAGAACTTCAAGAAGGTTAGAACTCATCCATGTGAGTTCTGCCAGAGGTAGCCATTTTGGCACCAGACCTGGCCCCACCCAACAGCCTGCCATTTCCAGTGCTGGAAGGCCTCAGGCCAAACAACCAAAAAATTGAGAACACAGTACCACCCATCAGCACACAGGCTGCCTAAAGTCAAGCTGACCCTACAACTGCTTTTAAACAAACCCTTTGACATGGCCCTGCCCACCTAGGGAGAAAACCCACTTCACACCAGTGGGCAAGAACCAGTCCCTCCCATCAGGATGCCTGCAAAAGCCCTTAGACCAACTTCACCTGTCAGATAGACATCAGATCCCAGAAGATTTATAATCCTGCAGCCTGAGGAACAGAGACCACAAACACAGAATGTTAGACAAAATGAGAAGACAGAAAACTATATTCCAGACAAGGAATAAGATAAAACCCAAGAAAGACAACAAAGTGAAGTTAAGATAGGCAGTCTACCTGAAACAAATTCATGGTAATGACGATAAAGATGAACCAAGATCTTATTAGAAAGCTGGTGGCAAAGACCAAGAGGAAAAAGAATGTTTAATAAAAAGCTAGACACTTTAAAGAACTAAAGAACAGAAATGAATAATATAATAACTGAAATAAAAAATACTAGAAGGAATCAACAGAATAAAGGAGGAAGAAAAATGGACAAGTGAGCTGGAAGACAGAACTATGGAAATCATTCCTGCAGAGCAAAGAAAAAAGAATGAAAAGAAATTAGGACAGTCTCAGAAACCTCTGGGACAACATTAAATGTACCATCATTCACATTGTAGAGATTCTAGAAGAAGGAAAAAGAAAAAGGCCTGAGAAAATATTTGAATACTTCTCTAACATGGAAAAGAAACACATTTATTCAAGTCAAAGAAGCTCAGCAGTCCCATACAGGATAAATCCAAGGAACAACACACAAAGACACATATTAATCAAATTGAGAAAAATTGAAGACAAATAGAAAATATTACAAGCAACAAAGGAAAAGAAACAAATAACAGACAAGAAAATCCCCATAAGGTTATCAGTTGATTTTCCAGTAGACACTCTACAGGCCAGAAGGAAGTGGCATGATATATTTAAAGTGATAGAAGGGAAGAACCTACAACCAAGAATACTCTACTCAGCAAGGCTTTTGTTCAGTTTTGAGAGAGAAATCATAAGTTTTACAGACAAATAAAAGCTAAGTGAATTCAACACCACCAAACCAGCTTTACAAGTGTTAAAGGAACTTCACTAGATGAAAAATAAATGACCACAACTATAAACTAGAAAATTATGAATGGAAAAGCTCACCAGTAAAGCCAAACATACAGTAAAGGAAGTTAATCATCCACATACAAGTATGATACCAAAATCAGCAGTGGTGAGAAAAAGAGAAACCTCTAATGTACAATATTGGAAATGCATTTTGAAATTAAGAAACCAGGAACTTAAAACAATGTATATATATAGACTGCTATATCAGAGCATCATGGTAAATGCAAATTGCAAGTCAATAGTGGATACACAAAAAAGGAAAAGCAACCCAAACAACACTAAAGTTAGTGATCAAATCACAGGAGAAGCAAACAAAAGAGGAAAGAAGAAAAAAGACTTACAAAAACAAATCCTAAACAATTTAAAAAATGGAAATAGGTACATACATATTGATAATTACCTAAATGTAAATTAACTGAATGCTTTAACCAAGAGACATAGATTGGCTGAATGGATATGAAAATATGACCTGTATATATGCAGTCTTCAAGTGACCCAATTCAGGTTTAGGGATATACATAGACTGAAAGTAAGGGGATGGAAAAAGTTATTCTATGCAAGTAAAATCAAAAGAAAGCTGGAGTAGCAATACTCATATTAGACAAAATACTGTTACTACATAATTATCAAAGGATCAATCCAAGAAGAGAAAATAATCTTAAATATATATATGTACCCAATGTAGGAGTACCCTAATATATAAGGCAAATGTTAACAGCCATAAAAGGAAAAACTGACAGTAACACAATAACAGTGGATAAATTTAACACCCCACTTTCATCAGTGGACAGATCATCCAGACAGAAAATCAATAAGGAAACAAAGGCCTTAAAAGACACATTAGTCCCAGTGGACTTAACTGATATTTACAGCATTCCATCCAAAACAAGTGGAATACACATTCTCCAAGACAGATCATAAGCTGGGCCACAAAACAGACCTCAGGATATTTATCATATTAAGCATCTTCTCCGACTACAACACTATGAGATTAGAAATCAACAAAACACAAACACATGGAGGCTAAACAATACATCACTAATTGATCATTGCAGAAATCAAAGAGGAAATAAAAATTACCTAGGGACAAATGAAAATGAAAGCATGACAATCCACAGCATATGGAACACAGCAAAAGTAGTTCTAAGAGGGAAGTTTATAGCAATACAGTGTTTCTTCAGGAAACAAGGACAATCTCAAATAATTCGCCTAATCTTACACATACAGCAACCAGAGAAAGAACAAACAAAACCAAAAGTTACTAGAAGGAAATAAATCACAAAGATCAAAACTGAAATAAATGAAATGGAGACTAAGAATACAATAGAAAAGATCAATAAAACTAAAAGCTGGTTCTTTGAAAAGATGAACACAATTGATAAAGCTTTAGCTATATTCATTAAGAAAAAAAAGGACTGAGCTCAAATTAGTAAAATTGGAAATTAAAAAGATGTTAAAATAGACACCACAGAAATACAAAAGATCACAAGATTTCTATGAGCAACTATATACCAATAAAATGGACAACCTAGAAGTAATGGACAAATTCTTAGACAGGTACCTAAGAGGTACCTTCTAAGACTAAACCAAGAAGAAAAAGAAAATATGAACAGACCAATCACAAGTATTGAAATTGAAAGTGCAATTTGAAAATTTCTATCAAAAAAATCTAGGACTACTAATTCAATTCACGATTGAATTCTATCAAACATGTAAAGAGTTAACACCTATTCTTTTGCAGTTCTTCCAAAAACAGAAGAAGGAACTCGCCCAAACTTATGAGGCCACCATCATCCTGATTTCAAAAGCAGACAAAGATACCACAAAAAAATAAACTCACAGGCTCATATCACTGATGAACAGAGTTGCAAAAATTCTCAACAAAATACTAGCAAATTGAATCAACTATACATCAAAAGGATCATGCACCCTGATCAAGTGGGATTTATCCCAAGATTTTAAGGATTTTTCAATATCCCCAAATGAATCCATGTGATACACAACATTAACAAGTTGAAGAATAAAAACCATATGATCATCTCAACAGATGCAGAGAAGGCTTTTGACAAAATTCGACATCAATTTATGATAAAAACTCTCCAGAAAGTGCATAAAGAGGATCTTCTTCAATATAACATAGGCCATATGTGACAAACCCACAGCAAACATCATTCTCAGTGGTGAAAAATTGAGAGCATTTCCTCTAAGATCAGGAACAAGACAAGGATGGCCACTCTACAACTTTTATTAAACTTCTCTGAAGTCCTAGGCAAGGCAATCAGAGAAGAAAAAGAAATGCAAGGAATCCCCATTGGAAATGAAGAAGTAAAACCGTCACTGTTTGCAGATGACATGAGACTGTACATATTAATAGAAAATTCTCAAGATACACCAGAAAACCACTAGAAGACATGCAGATAGATGGCCAATATCATGTGAAAAGATGTTTAACACTGCTAATTATTATAGAAATGTAAATCAAGACTTCAGTGAGCTTCCTGTGTCACAAAACAAATTTCCACTTGCTATATACTTTAATACAGTAATGTATATGTTTCCATGCTATTGTCAACTCATCCCACGCTCTCCTTCCCCCACTGTTTGCAAGTCTGTTCTCTATGTCTGCGTCTCCATTACTGCCCTGCAAATTGGTTCATCATTAACATCTTTCTAGATTTCATACACATGGGGTGAGATGGAGTGGGAGATGGGAGAAGAGGTTCAGGAGGGAGGGGACATGTGTATACCTGTGGCTGAATCATGTTGATGTATGGCAGAAACCAGGACAATATTGTAAAGAAATTATTCTCCAGTTTTAAAAAAAGACCATCATCAATATGTCTACAAATAATAAATGTTGGAAAGGGGGTAGACAAAAGGAAACCCTCCTGCACTGTTTGTAGGAATGTAAATTGGTACAACCAGTATGGAGAACAGCATGGGGATTCTTTTAGAAACTAAAAATCAAGCTACCATTTAATCCAGCAATCCCTTTCCTGGACATATATTTGGAAGAAACCATGATTCAAAGAAGCACATGCATTCCAATGTTCACTGCAGCACTATTTATAAGAGCTAAGACATGGAATCAACCTAAATGTCCATCTCCAGATGAGTGGATAAAGGAGATGTAATACATATATACAATGTAATATTACTCAGCCATAACGTAGAATGCAATAATGCCATTTGCAGAAACACACATGGACCTAGAGATGGTCATAAGTGAAGTATGTCAGACAAAGACAAATAGCATATGATTTCATTTATATGTGGAATCTAAGAAGCATGATATAAATGAACTTATTTACAAAGCAGACTCATGGACTTTGACAATAAACTTATGGTCACCAATGTGGAAAGGTGGAGGGAGGTGTAAATTGAGGTTGGGATTAACATATACTCATTACTATATATATAATTAATAATCAACAAGGACCTCCTATATAGTACAGGGAACTCTATTCAATATTCGTTAATAACCTATATGGGAAAATAATCTGAAAAAGAATGGATATATGCATATGTAAAACTGAATCACTTGCTTTGCACCTGAAACTAATAGAACATTATAAATCAACTATAATATCATATAAAAATTAATTTAAAAAAGAGAAAATAACAAGCCAATATGCCCAATGATCACAGATGCAAATATTATCAACAAAATATTAGCAAACCAAGTTTAATAATACTCTAAAAGGGTCATATAACATTATTGAGAATAATACATTTCAGAAATGCAAGCATGGTTTATTTTTCATAATCAATTACTGTGATATACAATATTAACAAATTGAAGGGTAAGAATTATATAATCTGAATAGATGCAAAGCACTTAAGTCAATATCAATTTGTGATTAAAAAAATTACAATAAAGTGATTATACAGGTAATGTACCTCAACATAATAAAGAGCATATGTGACAAGCCTGTGGCTAACATCATATTCAGTGGTGAAAATTGAAAGCTTTTCCTCTAAAATCCTCAACAAGACAGGGATCCTTACCATTTCTGCCTTTACTCAATATTGTACTAGAAATCCTAGCCAGAGCAATTAGGCAAAATAAAAAAATAAAATACATTCAAATGATAATAGAAGTAAAACTGTCGCTTTTTGCAGATAACAAGGTATTACATATTGAAAATCCTTAGAACTCTACTGAAAAGCTGTTAGAACTAATAAATTTAGTAAAGGTATCAGAAATATAAAATGAATACACAAAAATCAATTGCATTTTATACACTAACCATGAGGTATTAGTAACATAAATTAAGAAAATAATCCTATTTATAATTATATCAAAAAGAATACAAACACAACTATATAAAATCTATGGAATGCAGTGAAGTAATAGCCATACATGCCCTTCTCATAAAACAAACAAAAAAACCTTTTTTATAAACAATCTAACCTATCACTGAAAAGAATTAGAAAAAGAAGAACAAAATCTAAGGTCAGCAGAAGGAAGAAAATAATAAAGATCAGAGAGGAAATATATAAAATAGAGATCCACAAAACAATAGAAAAAATATCAATAAAATCAAGAGCTGATTCTTTGAAAGGGGAAAGAAATTTGACCAGGGGAAAGAAATCCTCTAGCCAGGTTATCAAGAAGTAAAGAGAGAGGACCCAAATAAAATGAAAAATGAGAAGTAACAACTGATACTGCAGAAATATTACACAATATAAGAGAATTCTATGAATAATTATATGCCAATAAATTTGACAACCTAGAAGAAATGGACAAATTTCTAGAAACATACTGTCCACCAAAATTGAATTAGGAAGAAATAGATAATTTGAACAGACAGATCACTAGAAGTGGGATGAAATCTGTATTTTTAAGGGAAAAACGCCATAAAAATAAGCATCCAGTACCAGATGGCTTCACAGGTGAATTCTACCAACCTTACAAAAAAGAACATATACGGATCCTTCTCAAAATCTTCCAAAGATTGAAGAGGAAAGGGCACTCCCAAAGACATTCTATGAAGCTATTATCACACTGATACCAAAACCAGACAAAGACTTTACCAAAAAAGAAAATTAGAGGGCAATTTCTTTGACAGGTATTGATATAAAAATTCTCAGTAAAATACTAGCAAACCAAATCCAGCAACACACAGAAAAGATCATACACCACCACCAAGTTGAATTCATCCTATGGTCACAAGGATGGTTCAATATATACAAATCAATGTGATACATCACATCAACAGAGGGAAAGACAAAAAAAAATATGATCATTTCAACAGTGCAGAAAAAAGCATTTGATAAAATTTAATATCCAATTTTATCCATTCATGATAAAATCTATTAAAGTGGCTCTTGAGTGAACATATCTCACCATGATAAAAGCCAGGGATTGTTATACTAAGTGAAATAACTCAGAAAAAGAATGATATTGTTTTTATGTGGAATCTAAAATATGACACAAATAAACCTATTTATGAGACAGAAAAAGACTCAAGAGACGTAGAGAACAAACTTGTAGTTGCCAAAGGGCAAAGGATGTGGATGAGAGATTGGGAGTTTGGGATTAGAAGATGCAAATTATTATATATAGAATGGATAAACAACAACGTCCTATTGCACAGCACAGGGAACTACATTCAGTATCCTGTGACAAACCATACAGAATATGAAAAATAATATAAAAGAGAGCATATACATATGTATGTATAACTGAACTACTTTGCTGTACAGTAGAAGTTAACACATTGTAAGTTGACTATGTCTATCTAAGTAGCCATGGCTGAGTGGTTAAGGCTATTGACTAGAAACCCTTTGGGGTTTCCTTGCACAGGTTTGAATTCTGCTGACTATACACCTTTCCTATTGAGACATAGCCAGCTAGGAAAAAATGCTGTTGCCCTAAAGAAAGAAACTGGATTGATCTCTAAACTGGCTCTTTATGTTTGAAAGGCCCCCAGCATGCAGACTGTACCCTAAACAGCATGGGATCTTTTTGTTTTTGTTTTGGCTTCCCAGATGACTTAGTGGTAAAGAATCTGCCTGCAATACAGGAAATGCAGATTTCATCCCTGGGTGGGAAAAAATCCCCTAGAGAAGGAAATGGCACTGCACTCCAGTATTCTTTTCTGGAAAATCCCATGAACAGAGGAGCCTGGCAGGCTACAGTCCATTTGGTCACAAAAGAGTCACACATGACTCAGCAACTAAAAAACAAAAGCAACAAATCAACTATATTTCAATAAAATAAATTTTAAAAGGAATAAAAAATGTTAGGATTAAATGTAACCAAGGAGGTAAAAAACCTGTAACCTGAAAGTTTGAAGAACAGATGCAATCTAAAGATTCAATGTAACCCCTAACAAAATTCCAATGGCATTTTTCACAGAAATAGAAAAGTAAAATCCTATACTTTGTTTTGAAGCACAAAAGACTAGAATCACCAAATCAATCTTGAGAAAAAATAATAAAGTTAGATGCACCACATTTCCTGATTTTAAACTATACCACAAAGCTACAGCAATAAAAACAGTATGAGTTTGTCATAAAAACAGACACATAGGTTTCCAGATTGGATCTGGACAAAGAAATGTTCAAATGAAGACTGAAGTCTCCATGAGGGATGGACCCAGCAGCTCCTGAGGCCAGAGAGACTGCAAGCTCAGGGCTTAGCAGAACACAGGCAAAAGCCACCACTAACAAGAAATCATCATGAACCACTCAACCAACCTTTCCCTCCAAGGGCAAAAACCAAAAGGAAGAAGGAATGCAACCCTAAAGCCTGGGAAAAGGAGACCTCAAGTAGAGCAAGTTAGGGGAAAAAAAAAATTATAAAAAGACAGCAAAATACAGCACAAATAAAGGAGCAAGGTAGAAACTAACAAGACCAAGTAAGCAAAGAAGAAATACACAAAGATGCTCTCAAGACTTGAAAACAGAATGGAGAAAATGCAAGAAACACAGCTAATACAGCTAATACAATCACCAATGACATAGAAGAAATAAATAAGATGAGATGAATAATATAATTACTGAAATTAAAAATATTCTAGAAGGAACCAATAGCAGAATAACTGAGGCAGAGGAATGGATAATGAACTGGAAGATAGAATGGTGGAAATAATTGCTGAAGAGCAGAATAAAGGGAAAAGAATGAAAAGAATTGAGGATAGCCTCAGAGACTTTGGGACAATATTAAATGCACCAACATTCAAGTTATAGTGGTTCCAGGGGAAGAAGAAAAAAAGAAAGGCACTGAGAAAATTTTGGAAGAAATTATAGTTGAAAACTTCTCAAACATGGGAGAGGAAATAGTCAATCAAGTCCAAAAAGCACAGAGAGTCCCTTACAGGATAAATCCAAGAAGAAACATTGAGACACATATTAATCAAGCTAACAGATATTAAGCACAAAGAAAGAATTTTAAAAGCAGCAAGGGAAAAGTAATAAATAACGTACAAGGGAAAACTCATACAATTAACAGATCTTTCAGCAGAAACTCTGCAGGGCAGAAGGGAATGGCAGGATATATTTAAAGTATTGAAAGAGAAAAACCTACAGCCAAGTTTACTACACCAGCAAAGATCTCATTCAAAACTGATGGAGAAATCAAAAGTTTTGTAGACAAGCAGAAGTTAAGAGAATTTAGTGCCACCAAACCAGCCTTGCAACAAATACTAAGGGGACTTACATAGCCAGTAAACACAAGAGAAAGGAAAGACCTACAAAAACAAGCCCAAGACAATCAAGAAAATGCCAATAGGAACCTATATATCAATAATTACCTTAAATGTAAACAGATTAAATGCAGCAACCAAAAGATTCAGACTGACTGAATGGATACAAAAACAAGATGCATATATTTGCTGACTGCAAGAGACCCACTTTAGACCTGGACACACATACAGACTGAGAGTGAAAGGATGGAAAAAGATATTCCATGTGAATGGAAGCCAAAAGAAAGCCAGAGTGGCAATCCTTATTTCAGACAAAATAGACTTTAAAATAAGTAATATCGTAAGAGACAAAGAAGGACAGTACATATTAATCAAGGGGTCAATCCAAGAAGACGATATAACAAGTGTAAATATGTATGTACCCAACATAGGAGCACCTCAATACATGAGGCAAACACTAACAGACATAATAGTATAGTATAGTGAAGTCACTCAGTCATGTCCGACTCTTTACAACCCTGTGGACTGTAGCCCACCAGGCTTCTCCATCCATGGGATTCTCCAGGCAAGAATACTGGAGTGGGTTACCATTTCCTTCTCCAGGGGATCTTCCTGACCCAGGGATCAAACCCGGGTCTCCCACATTGGAGGCAGATGCTTTAACCCCTGAGCCACCAGGGACATAATAGTAACACAATAATAATAGGGGACTTTAACACCCCCCGTACACCAATGACAGATCATCAAAACAGAGAATTAATAAGGAACACAAATCTTAAAGTATCAGATCAAACGGACCTAACTGATTTCTTTAGGACTTTCCATCCAAATGCAGAAGAGTACACTTTCTTCTCAACTGCACATGGAACATTCTCGAGGATGTACCACATCTTGGGCCACAAATCAAGACTCAGTAAATTTAAGAAAACTGAATTTGTATTAAGTATCTTCTCTGACCACAATGCTATGAGAGTAGGTATCAACTACAGGAAAAAAAAAAAACTGCATTAAAAATGCAAACTCATTATAGAATACATTACGAAATAAAGAAGAGGCTACTGAAGAAATAAGAAGGGAAATCAAAAGATTCCCAGAAACAAATGATAATGAAAACATGACAACCTAAAACCTATAACAGTAGCAGTGTTAGTCGCTCAATCATGTTTGACTCTTTGCGACCCCACGAACTATAGCCCACCAGGCTCCTCTATCCATGGGATTCTCCAGGCAAGAATACTGGAGTGGCTTGTCATTCCCTTCTCCAGAGGATCTTTCTGACTCAGGGATCAGAAAGGAGAACCCAGGTCTCTTGCCTTGCAGGCAGATTCTTTACCATATAAGCTATAAGGAAGATATTAAAACCTATGGGATTCAGCAAAAGCAGTTCTAAGAGGGAAGTTTATAGTGATACCATCATATCTCAAGAAACAAGGAAAACATCAATAGACAACCTAACTCTAAAGCTAAAGCAGCTGGAAAAAGAAGAACTAAAAACCCCCTAAGTCAGCAGAAGGAAAGACATCATGATCATTAGAGCAGAAATAAGTGAAAAAGAAATGAAGGAAACAATAGCAAAGATTAATAAAACTAAGAGATGGTTCTTTGAGAAGATAAAATTGACAAATCACTAGCCAGACTCATCAAGAAGAAAAGGAAGAAAAATCAAATCAACAAAATTAGAAATGAAAAAGGAAAGGTTACAACAGACAACACAGAAATACAAAGGATCTCAAGAGAATATTATGAGCAACTATATGCAGGAGAAGGGGACGACAGAGGATGAGATGGCTGGATGGCATCACCGACTCAATGGATATGAATTTGAGTGAACTCCAGGAGTTGGTGATGGACAGGGAGGCCTGGCATGCTGCGATTCATGGGGTCTCAGAGTCAGACACGACTGAGCGACTGAACTGAACTGATATGCTAATAAAATGGACAACCTAAAGAAAATGGACAGATTCTTTTAAAAATTCAATCTCTCAAAACTGAACCAGGAATAAATAGAAATGATGAAACCCAATTACAAACACTAAAATCGAAACAGTGATCAAAAATCTCTCAAAAAACAAAAATCCAGGGCCAGATGGCTTCACATAGATAGATAGAAATTCTGTCAAACATTTAGAGAAGAGTTAATGCCTATTTTTCTGAAACTCTTCCAAAAAATTGCAAAGAAAGGAATACTTCCATTTCTCATTCTATGAAGCCACAATCATCCTGATACTCAAACCAGGAAAAGACAAGACAAAACAAAGAAATTATAGGCCAGTAAACAGCGGAAACAGTGACAGACTTCATTTTCTGGCGCTCCAAATTCACTGCAGATGGTGACTGCAGCCATAAAATTAAAAGGCGCTTGCTCCTTGGAAAAAAAGCTATGACCAACCTAGACAGCATGTTAAAAAGCAGAGACATTACTTTACTGACAAAGGTCCGTCTACTCAAAGCTATGGTTTTTCCAGTATTCCATGTATGGATGTGAGAATTGGACCATAAAGAAAGCTGAGCACCAAAGAATTGATGCTTTTGAACTGTGGTGTTGGAGAAGACTCTTGAGAGTCCATTGGATTGCAAGGAGATCAAACCAGTCAATCCTAAAGGAAATCAGTACTGAATATTCATTGGAAGGGCTGAAGCTGAAACTCCAACACTTTGGCCACTTGATGCAAAGAACGGACTCCTTGGAAAAGACCCTGATGCTGGGAAAGACTGAAGGCAGGAAAAAAGGGGACGACAGAGGATGAGCTGGTTGGATGGTATTACCAACTCAATAGACGTGAGTTTGAGCAGGCTCCAGGAGTTGGTGAAGGTCAGGGAAGCCTGTTGTGCTGCAGTCCATGGAGTCACAAAGATTCAGACATGACTGAGTGAACTGAACTGACTGATCAGTGATGAACATAGATGCAAAAATCCTCAACAAAATGCTACCAAATAGAATTCACCAAAACATTGAAATGCTCATACACAATGATCAAGTTGGGTTTATTTCAGGGGTGCAAGGATTCTTCAACATACACAAATCAATCAATGTGATATGCCATATTAACAAATGGAAAGATAAAAACCATATGATCATCTCAATAGAGGCAGAAAAACCTTCAACAAAATTCAGCACCCATTTATGATTGAAAAAAAAAGGCATCAACAAATGGGCATAGAAGGAACCTGCTTCAACATAGTAAATGCCATATATGATAAACCCACAGCAAACATTACACTCAATGATGAAAAACTAAAAGCACTCTAAGATCAGGAACAAGACAAGGGTGTCCACTCTCACCACTATTATTCAACATAGCTTTGGAAGTCCTAGCTATGGCAATACACAGAAATCACTTGCCTTCTTATATAAGAACAATTAAAAATCAGAAAGAGAAATTCAGGAATCAATCCTATTCACCATTCCAACAAAAAGAATAAAATATCTAGGAATAAACCTAACTAAGGAGACAAAAAACCTGTAAACAGAAAATTATAAGACACTAATGAAAGAAATCAAAGACAACATAAACAGATGGAGAGGCGTTCCATGTTCCTGGGTAGGAAGAATCAATATTGTGAAAGTCACTATACTGCCAAACGCAAACTACAGATTCAATGCAATCCCAATCAAATTACCAATGGCATTTTTCACAGAACTAGAACAAAAAATTTCACAATTCATATGGAAATGCAAAAGACTCCAAATAGCCAAAGCAGTCTTAAGAAAGAAGTTGGAGCTGGAGGAATCAACCTTCCTGACTTCAGACTGTACTATAAAGTTGTCATCAAGACAGTATGGCATTAGCACAAACCCAGAAATATAGACAAAGGAACAAGATAGAGAACCCAGAGATAAACCCACACACCTAGGGGTAACCTTATTTTTGACAAAGGAGACAAGAACGTACAATGGTGCAAAGATAGCCTCTTCAATAAGTGGTGCTGGTAAAACTTTGCCATACACAAAGATAAAATCAAAATGGATTAAAGACCTAAATGTAAGTCCAGGAACTATAAAACTCTTAGAGGAAAATATAGGCAGAACACTTGAATATATAAATCAAAGCAAGATCTTCTGTGACCCACCTCCTAGAGTAATGGAAATAAAAACAAAAATAAACAAATGGAACCTAATTACACTTAAAAGCTTTTGCACAGCAAGGAAATTACAAAGAAGGTGAAAAGACAACCCTCAGAATAGGATAAAATAATTGCAAAGGAAATAACTGACAAAGAATTAATTTCCAAAATATACAAGCAGCTCATACAACTCAATACCAGAAAAACAAGCAACCCAATCAAAAAGTGGGAAAAAGACCTAAAAGGACATTTTCCCACAGAAGACACAGAGATAGCTAACAAGCACATGAAAAGCTGCTCAACATCATTCATTATTAGAGAAATGCAAATCAAAACTACAATGAAATACCACTTTACATCACTCAGAATAGCCATCATCAATGGGGGGGACACACGTACCCCAATGTTCATTGCAGCACTATTTACAATAGCTAGACCATGGAAGCAACCTAGATGTCCATAGACAGATGAATGAATAAAGAAGTTGTGGTACATATATACAATGGAATACTACTCAGTCATAAAAAGGAACACATTTGAGTCAGTTCTAATGAGGCGAACGAACCTAGAGCCTATTATACAGAGTGAAGTAAGTCATAAAGAGAAATATAAATATTGTGTACTGACACATATATAGGCAATCTAAAAAGATGGTACTCATGAATTTATTTTCAGGGCAGAATGAAGAAACAGACATAGAGAACAGATCTATAAACACAGGGGGAAGGGAGGAGGGAGAAGGTGAGATGTATGGAGAGAGTTACATGGAAATTTACAATATCTATGTAAAATAGATAGCCAATAATACTTTGGCCACCTGATGCAAAGAACTGACTCATTTGAAAAGACCCTGATGGTGGGAAAGATTGAAGGCAGGCGGAGAAGGGGATGACAGAGGATGAGATGGCTGGATGGCATCACCGACTCAATGGACAGGAATTTGAGTGAACTCCAGGAGTTGGTGATGGACAGGGAGGCCTGGCATGCTGCAGTCCATGGGGTTGCAAAGAGTCAGACATGACTGAGTGACTGAACTGAACTGAATGGGAATTTGCTCTGTGATTCAGGGGACTCAAACAGGGGCTCTGTGATAGTCTGGAAGGGTGGAATGGGGAGGGAGATGTGAGGGGAGTTTGGGAGGGAGGGGACATAGGTGTACCTATGGCTGATTCTTGATGTATGACAGAAAACCAAAAAATTTTGTAAAGCATTAAAAAAAAAAGACATAGATCAATAGAGAATAGAGAGCCCAGAAATAAACTTAGATGTGTATGATCAGCTAATTTACAAGAAAGGCGGCAAGAAAATAAAATGGGAAAGGACAGTCTCTCCAGTAAATGGTGTTGGAAAGAATGGAAGTCACTAAAGATGCAAAAAGAGTGAAAAAAATGCAAAAGAGTGAAACTGGCCTATTATATCATATATACAAAAATCCACTCAAAACACATTAAAAACTGAATGTAAGACCTGAAACCATTAAACTCCTAGATGAAAACACAGTAGTATTCTCCTTGACATTGGTGCAAGCAATGATTATTTAGATTTGACACCAAAAACAAAGCAAGTTAAGCAAAAATAAAGTGGGACTACATCGAACTAAAAAGCTTAAACAGCAAAAGAAACCATTAAAAAAACAAAGCTATTCTATTAAATGCTGCTACTGCTGCTGCTGCTGCTAAGTCACTTCAGTTGTGTCCGACTCTATGCGACCCCATGGACTGCACCCTATCAGGCTTCTCCATCCATGGGATTCTCCAGGCAAGAACACTGGAGTGGGGTGCCATTTCCTTCTCCAATGCATGAAAGTGGAAAGTGAAAGTGAAGTCGATCAGTCATGTCTGACTCTCAGCGACCCCATGAACTGCAGCCTACCAGTCTCCTCCGTCCATGGGATTTTCCGGGTAACAGTACTGGAGTGGGGTGCCATTGCCTTCTCCTTCTATTAAATGGGTGAAAACATATTCAAATCATGTATCTGATAAAGGGTGGATATCCAAAATATATTTTTAAAAACTCATACAATTTTACAGTAAAAAAAAAAAAACAAAACCCAAAAAACAAACAATCTGAATTTAAAAATGGGCAGAGGAACTGAATAGACATTTTTCCAGAGAAAACATCCAAATGGCTAACAGGTAAATGAAAGGTGCTCAACATAACTACTCATCAGGTAAATACAAATCAAAGCCACAATGAGATATCACCTCGTGCATGTTTGGATTGTTATTATCAAGAAGATAAGAAATATTCAGTGTTGGTGAGAATACGGAGAAAAAGGAACTGTTGTAAATTGATGGTAGGAATAATAGTGATTATGGAAAACAGTCTGGAGGTTACTCAAAAAATAAAATAGAACTATCATAGTATTCCTCAATTCCACTTTCAGTATTAATCTGAGTAAATGAAAATCATTCTCTCAAAAGGATAATTGTGCCTCATGATCATTCCAGCATTATGTATGATAGTTGAGACACTGAAACAAGTCAAGTGTCTATCAATGGATGAATAGGTAAAGAAAATGTGACATACACACACACTGGAATATTATTTAGCCATTAAAAGAAGAAAATTTTGGCACGCAAAACATGAACGAACATTGAGGATGTTATGCCAAGAAAAATAAGTCAGAGAAAGACAAATACTTTATCCTGTTACTTATATATAGAATTTTAAAAAAACGCCTTGAATTCATAAATATAGAGAACAGATTTAAGATTGTCAGCACAGGGCATAGAGTTTAGGGGAAATGAATAAAATTGGATCAAAAAGTTACAAACTAAAAAAAAAAAGAGAAAATGCAACAACAATTCATAACAGCAACTCTTAAACTAGTAACAAGGAAATTTGCACAATATGATAAAAGGTATCTCTGAATAACCTAAAGGAAACATTATCCATAGTGGTGAAATTCCAAGTACTTTCCTTCTAAAATAAGAAGCAATGTAAGGATATTCTCTCTTATGTAAAACATTTATTATTCATTAATAAGATTTTTAAAATAATCTTTTAACAACTTAAATACTGGTAGCCATGTAAAAATTTATATTTTAGGTGGTACATAGGGTAGATAGCATACAAATTAAGTAGACAAAAAAATCTAAGAAATTGTTTCAGTGTAGTGTTATAATGAAGTGTAAATGGACAAGTAGGTTACACTTAAAAAAAAATACACATATTGAGAACAGAGAGAAAAGGAATCAGTGTTTGAAAATTCTTGATAAAGTAACAAAATTATACATGATATAAAAATCCATTAACAACAAAATATGTAATGAACTCTATACTTAAAAAGATACTTAGCTATTCAGAAAACTAACAGGCTTTCCTTATGTTGTGAAAATTTAGCAAATACATTTTAAATTAAAGCAATATAATAAAAATTTGTATATCATTCTGCAATATACATTTAAAGGAGAGTAAAAATTATTCAAAATTGAACAAAAATCAAACTGGAACTGAAGTTGATGATTTAGAACATGATATAAACACTTCAGTTCTAAAATTTTTTTTTCTTTTTTTTCTCCCAGTATGTTTTTAAATTTTTATTCCTTTATTTCTCATGTGTTCCCCATCCTGAACCCTCCTCCCTCCTCCCTCCCCATACCATCCCTCTGGGTCGTCCCAGTGCACCAGCCCCAAGCATCCAGCATCGTGCATTGAACCTGGACTTGCATCTCGTTTCATACATGACATTTCACGTTTCAATGCCATTCTCCCAAATCTTCCCGCCCTCTCCCTCTCCCACAGAGTCCATAAGCCTGTTCTATACATCAGTGTCTCTTTTGCTGTCTCGTATACAGGGTTATGTTGTCAAATAAAATTTTCATCTGTAGTTGGAATTTTTTATGTTTGAAATTACAGTTTCTCTCAGATATGAAAATGGCTCAAAAAGATTTAACACATATTCTCAACATATAAAAAATACTTAAAAACAGGAAAATAAAAGCACTAGCAGTTAGATATTGAAGCATTTAAGCACATAGCGTTCTGAATAATTTTAATAAATATGATTGCAAAGTGGGAGGCCAACTACAAAAATAATCCTTCCTACTTCATAGATGTTTAAAAGTATACTACTTAACAAACAGGATCTAGAAGTGAAAAATACATTCAATAGAGGAAATAACTATTTGGCCCCAATTTGAAGTGTTATTAATGTTTATATACTATGTTTGGGGTTTCCCGGCTGGCTCAGCGGTAAAGAATCCACCTGCAATACAGGAAATGCATGGCTTTCATTCCTGGGTCAGGAAGATTCCCTGAAGGAGGGCATTGCAACTCACTCCAGTATTCTTGCCTGAAGAATTTCATGTACAGAGGAGCCTGGCAGGCTACAGTCCATAGGGTCGCAATGAGTTGGACATGACTGAAGCGACTTAGCACCCACATGTACTATGTTTATAAAATAGTTAGTTTTTAATATAATATGGAAGCTACTCATCAAATTGAGTTGTAGGGAAGAACAGCATTCCTTTCCCAAAAAACCCTGTCACTTAAGAAAATATTTTGACTTCATGTTTCTTAGCCATATGGGTATATACTAAATTCAAGGTTCAGTAGCTTCAGGGAAACTGCTCTAAAACCTTGTCTGGAGAATAAACAGAAAGTATATTTTATTTCTAGTAAAAAAGTCATATGATAAAGAGACATTATGTGGGACCATAGGATTTATTAAAGGAAAAACACTGGAGAAAGATTTAATATGAAATATACTGACAACATTAATGCATACTTCTTTTGTATACTAGTTTTATATGTCATTACCAGATTCTTTTTGGTAGTCTTTGTTTTGTATGTTAAAATATTCATTGATATATTTCAGATTTTTTAATAAGTGATGTCAGTACTTTTTATCATGTCCTTGATTAATGTTTTTGGACATTATATCCTGCACAGAATATACCATGCCTTACTTAGAGAGTTCCTTTTCATTCATTGCAGATCTCCCTTTTTAAAGCACATTTAAGAAGTCTTGCCCTGGTTCTCATCACTATCTCTATCATTTCTGGCTTGTGTTTCTGTGTGTCCTCTTGCTTTAGATTCCCACTGCCCTTTGATTCACTTCATTTTCCATACTACAGCCAGTCATCCTTTTCAGATTAAAAAAATTCATTTTCCTGTCCCAAATTCCATAAGGCTTCCCTGGTGACTCAGTGGTAAAGAACCCGCCTGCCAATGCCCGAGATGCCAGTTTAATCCCTGGGTAAGGAAGATCGTCTAGAGGAGGAAATGGCAACCCACTCCAGTATTCTTGCCTGGGAAATCCCATGGACAGAAGAATCCAGCAGACTATAGTCCATGGGGTCAGAAGAGTTGGATGTGACTCAGCAACTAAACAAGAGCAGCACCAAATTCCATACTCATTTCTCCTCCCCTTCAGGATGTAATTCTCATTATTTTCAAAGTGAGACTGAGTCTGTGTTCCAGCACAGCCTCTGCTTCCCCTCTTCCTTCTCTAGAGGGGCTCACACTTAGCTTTCCTGAATGCCTACACACCGTGGCCTGACCTTCAACACCCTTCATTATATTCTTCAACAGGTGAGCTACTTATCCTTACACATGGTTTCTCCACAAAACCTTTCCAGATTTTAGTCTCTCTGATATGCACCACTCCCAGCTCATTCTCTCTACCTTCCACAGTTTGTCTCTGGGTTGAATGTTTCTTCTTTTGCTTAAATTTAGCTCTTATTGCACTGAAGTGACATTTTCTAGTGCTGTTGTGCTTCCTCTTTTGTCACCCCTTGGGTCTAGGAATTCTGTATCTCCATTGATGAGTACAGAGGGCATTCAGTAAATATATATTTAATGAGTGAGTTAATAGATATTTAATTAAGACAGAGAGTAGGGCTAATGTAGTTGTGATAAGTTCAGGCAGCCCTGCCACTTTTCAAATCCTTGCTCCACTGTTACCGGCTATTATGAACAAGTAAGTTACTTAAACTCTCTGTGCTTTACTTTTCTGACTGGAAAATGAACGTTACATGAATTACTAGGTCAGAGCACAGATGCAACGGCATAAGGCAGTTAGAAAATGCTTGATGTATCATCACTGCTCAGATGATTGTTAACTGTTATTGCAAAGGAGGGAAGTTAATCAGAATTACAGTAAACAGTATCTTTATTTTACCATCCCAAAGCTTGCTCAAAGTCTCATTTCAGAGTACAAATAAGAATAGGGTAGAACATATTTGAAAAATTGTCATTATTGTAATTTCTAATAAATGAACCATAATAGATAAAAGATAAAAATGTGATATACTTGTATTCTAAAGGACATAAATTCAAATAATGGAAAGTAAATGAATCATAGAAATAAAGTGATAATTTGCTAGACCTTTTATCACACATGTCCTTTGTAGTTCTATGACTGACAAAAAATGTTGACAAAATACTGACAAAAGTCAATAACAGTCCTTAGGAAACCAAGCATTTGGCATCAGGCAGATCTAGGTTTGCATCCCATCTCCTCCTCTCTCCATGTTGATTGACTACTTGAAATTTCCTAATTCACTCAGGAGTTATTTTAATGAATCTAATGTATGATTAAATTTCATCCTTTCTTGTGACTGAATATTTATGTACCTGGAGAAGGAACTGGCAACCCAGTCCAGTATTCTTCTCTGGAGAATCCCATGGACAGATGGGCCTGGCAGGCTAGAGTCCATGGGGTCGCAAAAAGTCGGACATGACTGAGTGACTCACACACACATGGAAGTCAGATTTGTCATTGCTCATCAAAAAAAAATAATAATAATAAAGAGAAATTTTAAATTCATACAGGTAGAATGTATAGATTGCTAAATACTGAAAAAATATAACAATAAAAGAAGCAACCTATAAAAAGTGACTCAAAATTTTTAAGACTGAAGAAATCTATAAAACTTCCTTCTCTGCTTATTTTAATATGTATAAACACTCGTAGTAAAAAAAACTTAAGATTAATTGTATTGCATTAGAAATTAATTTTAATTTCACAATGAAAATTTTAAAAATCATATTTTAAAAATTAAGGTCTTTCTCCAATAATTTTGCTACAAAGCCTACAGCCATTTTCTTTAAAAATGGCACTAAGTTCAGTTTGTGCAAATTAGTTTAATTCTGCTCCAAGTAACTCTCAATATGAAGACTGCCATTGTGGGTATGAATAATAAATTGATTTGGTGGGTTGTCTTTCATATGGTAATGCACATGCTATTGTTGACAAGCAATTAATTTCAACCATTTTCTATTTAACAGAAAACTGCAGAAAATCCACACTCATAAAAGTATGTGTTAGCAAACAGAAACAGTGAATTATCATAGCCACTTCCCCAGGTAAGGGCGGCTTATGTTAAGGAAACCCAGAAATCTCTGACATTTCTTTGAAATCATGTCAAATCTTTTCTTTCGTCTTCAAGGCTGACATCATCTTTGGCAAGGTATACCTTACTGATGTTGTCTCTGTCAGGCAAGAAATGAATAAAGAAATCCACATTTCAATTCTGAGGTTGTCTGAGCAGCAGTTATCTTCAAAAGAAGGCTGCAGGGCTCCCAGGTGTCTTCAGATTCTTGCTGTTAGTGAAATTGATATATAGACTCCTGACTCTGTTCTGCAGAAATAGTTCCAGCATTGGAACGTTCACATACTGTTGATCTCCCATCTCCTCCTCAAGTGGCAACTTATATAAATAAACTAAATACTTTAGGAGAGTCCATAATATTGCCTCTAAGGCCAAGGCAAAAATATCCACCAAAAAAACCCATGTTAAGTGAAATCAGTTCAGAAAATGGAGAATTTCCTTTGAATTCTGTGAACCCTTAATTGGAAAAGAAACTGACCTCAAGGAGTTTAGTGGGGGTAGGGAGAGAAGCACTACCCCATTTTTCTGGGAAGTATCCTGGGATAGATTATAGAATAGACATTTACCTATGTTTACCAGTCTTGGTGTTTTCTGGCAATACTCTCAGCTGTTTAGCAAGGGTACCTCTCTGATAAAATACCTTGTTCCCAAACTACAGCTACAGTCTCAGCTTTTACCTCCTTTATGCAAAGATGAGGCAGATCTAATATATCCCCTGCCCCATGGTGCATTCATGAAATATCATATTATGTTGTGGGGAAAGGAGGTGGAAATGTTACTATTCTGGTGTAAATACTACATGCTGCTGCTGCTGCTAAGTCACTTCAGTTGTGTCCGACTCTGCGTGACCCCATAGATGGCAGCCCACCAGGCTCCCCGTCCCTGGGATTCTCCAGGCAAGAACACTGGAGTGGGTAGCCATTTCCCTCTCCAATGCATGAAAGTGAAAAGTGAAAGTGAAGTCGCTCTGTTGCGTCTGACTCTTAGCGACCCCATGGACTGCAGCCCACCAGGCTCCTCCATCCATGGGATTCTCCAGGCAAGAGCACTGGAGTGGGGTGCCATTGCCTTCTCCAAATACTACATAGCAGAGTTAATACAGAGATGCCTAAAGTTTTCCCATCTTTACCCATCACAACTCAATTTTATGCCTTTGTGCATACGAACTTTATTTAGTAAATGACAGAGAATTGTCCCTTTAAAGTTCTGTAGGATTCTTCTTGGAATGAGTCATTTTAGAAACTTGTCCATGAGAAGGACTTAAAAAGAAAAAAATTGCCTTTATGTCTCTATGCTGTCTTTGATGGCTCTTCCTTTCTTAAGACCTTCCTAGAGTTCCCAAAAATTAGATTAAAATATTCCACTACTTTAAACAAAGTCCCCCAGACTCTTGCCTTGGTAGACTTTTTTCTGGATTTCAAATTACAACATGAAGCATGTTTCCCAGTTATTTCAAAAATATATAACAAGGATTTTAACGTGCCAGACTTGCTTAGAGAAATCACCACTGAGAAAATGTTCTGCCTTATTTTTTCCTCACAAGAGAAATCAGATTATTTTGAACAGATTTCTAAAACTTAAGAAACATTCAATCAGTCAATTCAAAATCAACACGAACTTTTACTCACAAGAGCTTCCATTTCTGGTGAACTCATGGTGAGAGGGGGGAGAAGAGAAGAGAAGAGAAGAGGTTAGGATTGGGGGCAAGGGGGAATTTAAGTTGGATCTTTAAAAAAAAAAAAAAAAACAACTTGGGACAATTATTATTAGGACCTAAAAAATACCCTCCCTAAAATCTTTTGGGAGGGATAATAATTATAAGCTAACTATTTCTGTGTCTTTATAATCATCCTATGGCTGGAGTATGTTCAACAACAGGAAAATCTCACTAAATTTCTGTTCAGGGAGATGGCTCAAGTTGTTCAGGCTATCATTGAAGACAAATCAGAGTCAAAATTTTATTTTTATCTCATCCAAATTTTCCATAAAATGTGTTGCCTTCCTGGCTCCTCTTCCCTTTTTCCCTTCTTGACTTCAAATTAAGATTTTCACAGTGTATATATCTTTTCAAATTAATATTTTTGTTTCATTTATATGTACATATCCAGGAGTTAAATTTCTGAATCACATGGTAGTTATATTTTTATACAGGGATAGTTGATTTGAAATCATATATATAAAGTGTGTGTGTGTGTGTGTATATATATATATAATGCAACATTACTTAGCCATAAAAAAGAATGAAATTCTGACATTTGCTACCACATTGATGAACCTACAGGGTATTATGCTTAGTGAAGTTTGAGAATTGTATGTTATCACTCGTGTGTGGGATAAAAAAAAAAGCCAATGAGAATAACAAAACAGAAATAGACTCACAGATACAGAGAACAAAGTAATGGTTACCAGTAGGGGAAGGGATGGGGGAGGGGAAAAATGGGGGTAAGGGATTAAGATGTATAAACTATTATGTATAAAATAAGATACAGGGATATATTATACAGCAGAGATTACAGTCAATAATTTATAATAATTTTAGATGAAGTATGATCCATAAAATATTGAATTACTATTTCTATATCAAAAATCAATATAGTATTAAAATCAGCTATACTTGAATTAATAAAAAAGAATGGACTAGAGCTACATTCAACAACATGGGTGAATATTACAAACAAAATGCTGAGTGAAAGAAGCCAGATTCAAAAGATTACACATTGTATAATTTCATTAATAAAAAATTCAAAATACAGATAATATGGTATTTTATTATTTAGAGATGCATGCCTATGAAGAAATATATAAAAAAAAAAAGAATTTAAGAAAAGTTCAGAAAAGCAGTTACTTTGACAGGATTTGTAGGAGTTTATAAGTTTCTTTGGGTACTGTAGTTGTGGTGGTTGCTTATGGTTGTTTTGTGATAATTCATTTATGCTTTACACTTTCCTGGGCATGCGCTATATTTCATAATAAAGAGTTTAAAATACTTACTTGGAAAATGACTTTTGTGTGTCAAATCAGATCAGATCAGATGAGTCGCTCAGTCGTGTCCGACTCTTTGCGACCCCATGAACTGCAGCACGCCAGGCCTCCCTGTCCATCACCAACTCCTGGAGTTCACTCAAACTCACGTCCATCGAGTCAATGATGCCATCCAGCCAGCTCATCCTCTGTGGTCCCCTTCTCCTCCTGCCCCCAGTCCCTCCCAGCATCAGAGTCTTTTCAATGAGTCAACTCTTCGCATGAGGTGGCCAAAGTACTGGAGCTTCAGCTTTAGCATCATTCCTTCGAAAGAAATTCCAGGGCTGATCTCCTTCAGAATGGACTGGTTGGATCTCCTTGCAGTCCAAGGGACTCTCAAGAGTCTTCTCCAACACCACAGTTCAAAAGCATCAATTATTCGGCGCTCAGCCTTCTTCACAGTCCAACTCTCACATTCATACATGACCACAGGAAAAACCATAGCCTTGACTAGACGAACCTTTGTTGGCAAAGTAATGTCTCTGCTTTTGAATATGCTATCTAGGTTGGTCATAACTTTCCTTCCAAGGAGTAAGTGTCTTTTAATTTCATGGCTGCAGTCACCATCTGTAGTGATTTTGGAGCCCAGAAAAACAAAGTCTGACATTGTTTCCACTGTTTCCCCACCTATTTCTCATGATGTGGTGGGACCGGATGCCATGATCTTCATTTTCTGAATGCTGAGCTTTAAGCCAACTTTTTCACTCTCCACTTTCACTTTCATCAAGAGGCTCTTTAGTTCTTCACTTTCTGCCATAAGGGTGGTGTCATCTGCATATCTGAGGTTATTGATATTTCTCCAGGCAATCTTGATTTCAGCTTGTGTTTCTTCCAGTCCAGCGTTTCTCATGATGTACTCTGCATATAAGTTAAATAAACAGGGTGACAATATACAGCCTTGATGTACTCCTTTTCCTATTTGGAACCAGTCTGTTGTTCCATGTCCAGTTCTCACTGTTGCTTCCTGACCTGCATACAAATTTCTCAAGAGGCAGATCAGGTGGTCTGGTATTCCCATCTCTTTCAGAATTTTCCACAGTTTATTGTGATCCACACAGTCAAAGGCTTTGGAATAGTCAATAAAGCAGAAATAGATGTTTTTCTGGAACTCTCTTGCTTTTTCTATGATCCAGTGGATGTTGGCAATTTGATCTCTGGTTCCTCTGCCTTTTCTAAAACCAGCTTGAACATCAGGAAGTTCACAGTTCACATATTGCTGAAGCCTGGCTTGGAGAATTTTGAGCATTACTTTTCTAGCGTGTGAGATGAGTGCAATTGTGCGGTAGTTTGAGCATTCTTTAGCATTGCCTTTCTTTGGGATTGGAATGAAAACTGACCTTTTCCAGTCCTGTGGCCACTGCTGAGTTTTCCAGATTTGCTGGCATATTGAATGCAGCACTTTCACAGCATCATTTTTCAGGATTTGAAATAGCTCAACTGGAATTCCATCACCTCCACTAGCTTTGTTCGTAGTGATGCTTTCTAAGGCCCACTTGACTTCACATTCCAGGATGTCTGGCTCGAGATGAGTGATCACAGCATTGTGATTATCTGGGTCATAAAGATCTTTTTTGTGCAGTTCTTCTATGTATTCTTGCCATCTCTTCTTAATATCTTCTGCTTCTGTTAGGTCCATACCATTTCTGTCCTTTATCAAGGTCATCTTTGCATGAAATGTTTCTTTGGTATCTCTGATTTTCTTGAAGAGATCCCTAGTCTTTCCCATTCTGTTATTTTCCTCTATTTCTTTGCATTGATCGCTAAAGAAGTCTTTCTTATCTCTTCTTGCTATTCTTTGGAACCCTGCATTCAGATGTTTATATCTTTACTTTGCTCCTTTGCTTTTCACTTCTCTTCTTTTCACAGCTATTTGTAAGGCCTCCCCAGACAGCCATTTTGCTTTTTCGCATTTCTTTTCTATGGGGATGGTCTTGATCCCTGCCTCCCATACAATGTCACGAACCTCATTGCATAGTTCATCAGGCACTCTATCTATCAGATCTAGGCCCTTAAATCTATTTCTCACTTCCACTGTATAATCATAAGGGATTTGATTGAGGTCATACCTGAATGGTCTAGTGGTTTTCCCTACTTTCTTCAATTTAAGTCTGAATTTGGCAATAAGGAGTTCATGGTCTGAGCCACAGTCAGCTCCTGGTCTTGTTTTTGCTGATTGTATAGAGCTTCTCCATCTTTGGCTGCAAAGAATATAATCAATCTGATTTCAGTGTTGACCATCTGGTGATGTCCATGTGTAGAGTCTTCTCTTGTGTTGTTGGAAGAGGGTGTTTGTTATGACTAGTGCATTTTCTTGGCAAAACTCTATTAGTCTTTGCCCTGCTTCATTCCGTATTCCAAGGCCAAATTTGCCTGTTACTCCAGGTGTTTCTTGATTTTTATGTGTAAAAGGTGTCAAAAGAAAATTCAGGATATGGCTATTTTATTGGATGAAAGACAAATTGTTCTTGAACAGGAAGTTTCAAAATCAAAACTGGAAGGAAGTTTGTTTCAAGAAGGTTACAGTAAGGCTTATGGAGTATAAAAAAAGAAGTTCATAGAACTTAATTCTCATTGGTTTGGCCAAGCACTTTACTTAGGTCATTACTGATTGGCTACAATGTGCTGAGTCATCCTGACAAGGAAACTTTGCTTACAGTTTAAAGGATATTTCAGGAAATGGATTTTCATGAGTTTTGCTAAAATAGGGTAATTTAAGAATTTATTTCAATCTTGACATATTTATGTATAGGAATTGGTAGATTCTTGATTTAAGGAAAAAGCCTACTCTTCTTTTCCTGAGCTACCTGTTGACCTGAATTCTAGTTCCCTTGGTAATATGGCTCCCAAAGTGTAATGTATTTCTTAAAGTTACACAATAAATTTAGAGTTGTCAGAGATTCCCTTGGTCTAGAGAAACATCCGCAGAAGGCAATGGTACCCTACTCCAGTACTCTTGCCTGGAAAATCCCATGGGTGGAGGAGCCTCGTGGGCTGCAGTCCACGGAGTCGCTGAGGGTTGGACACGACTGAGTGACTTCACTTTTACTTTTCACTTTCATGCATTGGAGAAGGAAATGGCAACCCACTCCAGTGTTCTTGCCTGGAGAATCCCAGGGGAGGTGGAGCCTGGTGGGCTGCCGTCTATGGGGTCGCACAGAGTCGGACACGACTGAAGTGACTTAGCAGCAGCAGCAGAGAAACATCTTCATTGATAGAAACTGATTCCTGAAAAGAAGTTAACATATGGCTGCCTATTTCTACATGTATTGGCAGGACTTACACCCAGAGAACTCATGGGCAGCTGTTTCTGATACATTGTTGCTGGTAACCTCCAACTCCACTTTTTTTCATGGACTAACCTCATTACTGGAACAGTTGATGGCTCAAAAGCTTCTCTATGTACTGTGGAGTGAAGATGGCATGCAGCTGGGTGATGTTACAAAGGGGTGGCCCTCTGCCAGCATTTCTAATTCTACCAACCTCCTCAACCATTGAAGGAAATGGCAACCCACTCCAGTATTCTTGGCTGGGAAATCTCATGGACAGAGGAGCCTGGCAGGCTACAGTCCAAGGGTTCACAAAGAGTCAGACACAACTTTAGCAACTAAACAATATCGACCCTTGGTCTTGGTTTTGCCTTATTGCCTGATTACTTAATCTAGGTTTAACTAGTTATATACAGTTGCCTGTATATAAAGGCAAGTAAATGGACCATAAACCATTCACAAGTAGGCCTCCAAATTTTAATCTATATGTATAATTTATTTTTGTTTCTATTGAAGATACTTGCTCTTAAGTTGATGTTTGTCATGTTGACTTTCAACAGAACAGATTGTAAAATATGATAAAGAGCAGATTATAATTTAGGGGTTAAGATAGGTAGCACCATAAATAACTCAGAGCTAGACCTATATAGTATTTATTTGGGATATCAAATACTTTTGTCTGGTGCACAGGAGAAAAAAAGTAGTTACATCAAAGAAAACAGCTCTCTTAAGCAACCAAATAGCTCTATAGAATGACTGACTAAATAGCACAATATTTGTGGGCTGTTTTTTATAACACATATTCAGCAATTTGCTGTTTTTAAGTCAGTATTTGCCTCTTAACCTTTTCCAAACTGGAGAAAAAAGCAAGTCTAATCTATTTATTCTAATCTCCTTCTTTTGAAAATGAGTATACTCACAGCCAGAGAGAATGCCCATACTAGTTGCTTTCTTGGTCAGCCCAGGCAGACTGCCAATTATGAAACCATGGAAATGTGGGGGGAAAAAGTCTAGATATTCATTCCCAAAGCCGAAATTGCTAGCATATCTGAAGCATCTGTATTGGTGGTAACTGTCAAACTTTGCATCGCAAAACTCAAAGCCAGAACTTGAGTGGGATATTAAATATGAGGATTCTGTTCTCAAGCACTGTAAAAGGCAAAAAAGGAAACTAAAAGCCCTAAGGCAAATATATTGCACTGACATTTGAAACTCTTACAATAGATTTTATTATTATGCTTTTTAAAAACAAAGAACTAGAAATACACATTCCATTTTGCAAGGTGAGATACAGTCTCTCTATGACAATAAAAATGTAAAAATAAGGTATTTTATGTATTGAAATCCCAATGAATTTGGAATTTGCAAATGATCTCTTTCAGAGGACCTCAGGACAATAGTTTAAAAAGCTCTGGTAACTATATAATGATTCATATCCAGAAAGTGCTTGAAAATTGTTAAACACTGATGGTTTGTAATGCAAGTTGAAATAGTCCATACTGAAATGACCTCTGGTGAATTGGACTGGGGCTGAAAAAACTGTTTTGCCAGGGATCATGTTAAGTGAGTGCTAGCAAGCAGAGAGACAGGTGTTTCCTGTTCCCAACCACATGGCATAACCATATAGATTAGCTGCAGGGAATCTAGCCAGAGTATTTTTTTAAAACCTAATTCAATTTACCACCACTCACATGGAAATTGGTTTAGGTTTAAATTATATTCTAAATAATTTGGGACTCATAATTAAGATTTATATGCTTTTCTATATTCCTAATATAGAAAAACAATATAATATCCCAGAATCATAAATGCTAATAACAGAATGTGCTCTTGAACTATCTCATCCAAACTCTGTTAATATAGGTATTCTGTCTATTACTGTCTTGGAAGGTAGGCTACCACCCTTTTCGTGAACACTTCCAGTGTAGGGAAGGGAGGAAGAAAAACTCAAGAATGATTGAGACAAATTTGGTTTGTTTTTTTTTAGATACCTCTGAGGCTGTTTAATGCTGACTGTTTAGATATTTAAACTATAATTTAAATAGTAAGTGCATTATATGCAAAGTGGGAAAACATCATATTTGCACATCCTACTTTAAGTATATATTAAATATATTAATGCCAACTTGGACTACCACACAATACTGCTTTTACATTTCTCAAAGAATTTTATTATATCTAGCAGAATAGTAAATTGGAAGGGATGTTTTCTAGGGAAAACACTAACAATGACATGAAGTGATTATTCTCCATATGTCTGTCACACTCCTTCCCCTGAACATACCCATCCAATATACTATGGGATGTTGGGCACTGCAGAGTCTTTAAAGAAGAGAATTTCCAGATTCAGTATCATTGCCCTGCCATGTACTATAGTAAATCATCTGATTAGTTGTTAAAGAGTGAGAGAATGAAAGAGGCTGAGTCATGTGGCACCTCATAGGCTTATAGAGGAGGGAGTCTTGGGATGTCACTGAGGAGAGAATCTAAAATAGTATGTGTTAAGGGTTGAAAACTTTGTGGAAGTTATGGGCCCACAAAACAGCAGATCCCTTCCATATTCTCTTATTAAAAACTAAAAAAATAGTTATAATACTTTATTATCTATGGTACTATGAAAATTCTAAAAAAAGATATATGGATCTCATGCATAAATCTATTCTAGTGATGGGACAGCACAGGACAGGGTCCTAGTTTGTGGGAGTAGGAGACCCATGAGTCAACTTCCAGCACCACTACTTAAGCCCTAGAACTTTGGATAATTTATTTAACTTCTCTGTGCCTCAATTTCTTTATGTACAAAACAGAGATAATAATCTGTACTAAATAGACTTAAGAGTGAAAGTGAAAGTGAAGTTGCTCAGTTGTGTCCAACTCTTTGTGACTCCATGGACTGTAGCCCACCAGCTTCCTTAGTCCATGGAATTCTCCAGGCAAGAGTACTGGAGTGGGTTGCCATTTCTTTCTCCAGGGCATCTTCCTGACCCAGGGATCGAACCCAGGTCTCCTGCATTGCAGGCAGACGCTTTACCGTCTGAGCCACGGCAAATGAAAGAAACAAACAAAAAATAGACTTGAGGTGATGAGTAAATAGGTAAACTCTGGCACAGAGCTTTCATTTGGTAAATATATTATTTTTCACTTTTGTAGAAATATTCTTAAATGTCATTAAGGGTGCTCTGTGTTTTTTGTTTTCACCTATAAGGGAACATACACTCCTGGCTCTCTGCTTTGTGTGCAGCTCTGGCTATGAAACCCTAAAAGATGGTATTTTGGTGAAATTGCAGAAATTTCTTTCTTTCCTCTTTTCTGTCTCTCTCTCCACTTTGCCCCTCGCCTCTGCTTCCCCCTCTTTCTTTTTGCTGAGTCCTCAGTTTTGTGGGACCTCACAGTTATGCACTGAGGATCTGCCCACACAGGTAGTAATTTCCTGGGCTGCAGGCTGAAAGCACAAAGGCTTGCATGTGGTGGCCGGGACTTCCTCTGCTCTGGACAGATGCGAGCACAATTTTGGCCAAAAGGCAAGGGGGTGGGAAAGGGAGAGATTTCTCAAAGCAGTGCTTTGCTGATGTCTTTCAAAAGGGGAAAAAAAAGATTATACCTCTAGGTTAAAAAGTAAGACTAAACCACAGTTATGTAATTTTGAAAGATTCCTAAATCTGTATTGGCTCATTTTAAAAACATTAAACTTCAAAGAAATAACAAAGAATTTCTCCTGACCTCATACTACATATATTCCATTAAAAATTCAATTTGTAAAACATATTTCAAATGGTTATTCTCAAGAGAATATGCCTCAGTGAAGACCAGACACATGGAATATTTCAACTGTGTGTGGTTCTTCTTCATTTTTTTTCCTTTCTCTTCACATACAGGATAGACCTTCTAGATGAATAAAGATATGGTGTGTGTATTTTCCAGGACCAAATTATCTTTGGGTTGTGATCAAGCATGAGAAATTTCCACCCTGAGGAAAAATATTTGAAGGGTGCAAAATGAATGTAAGTTCATGGATAAAACTACTTTTCTACTGTAAACATACTGTGTTCCAAATATATTTTCAATAGAAAACACCTAGGAATTCCTAAATTATGTAATCTCTGGGGACATATAGATTGGTGGACTTCATAAAAATTTCAGGGTGGCAGAATGTTTAGAGATTTTCCTGTTCAAATGCCCCATTCTGCAGATAAATAAACAAACACCTAAATTATTTCAAGGGGAGAATTCATTCTAACTTTGTGATAGAATATAGCTTTGTGTTTGAATGCTAACTAAAGCCAATTGCTAGTGCTTGTGTGCAAATTTCTTTTGAGACAGACTGAGAGTTAAGTTCAGATTTGGCTGGAAAGGGTGCTAGAAAGGGTCCATTAGCATCTGCCCCAGCCTCAGGATCAATTATAAGACAGCAAGAATGTCATGTGGTTGCTGACGGTAGCTGTTGGCTATCGAGAGCAGAGCCTTTAAAATCAGTTAAGGTCTGGCAGTGGGTCGTGGTGTTACTTCTGCTTGTTAGGTAGATTTGTTTCTTAACATTTCTGCACTTCAGTTTCCTTATTGATCAAGTGGGAATTAATTAGTTATTGGGAAGAGATTTATTGATATAATCAGAGCTTTATCTACAGTTTTAGATTTGGTTTTTAGAATGAATGATGCTATCTTTCATATTGAGTGACCTCTTATCCAGGTTGGATCTGGTAGCCCAAGACTATGATTGCAAAAAGAAAATGGAGGGAAGCTGTGAAAAATTTGGTATGACCAAACACAGTGAGAAAATGAAGAGCTTTGAGCAAAAGTCATGTGGAAGGAAAACCTGAGGAATATCACTATACATGAATGTTAACACTGCTTATAAGAAATCTGAACAGTGAACAGTGAAGTCGCTCAGTCATGTTCGACTCTTAGCAACCCCATGGACTGCAGCCCACCAGGCTCCTCCATCCATGGGACTTTCCAGGCAAGAGTACTGGAGTGGGGTGCCATTGCCTTCTCGCATAAGAAATCTGAAGAACCATATAAAAGTCACCTCTGTGGAGATTCTCTGAAGGACAAGGTCGAGAAATCATGGCAACATCAAGCCTATCAGAGATCAGGGTGTGCTGCAGAAACAATACTTTCACAAGACCAGGAAACTGGTGTCTCTAAGCAAGAAAACTTGAAAGACTGTAGGTAAGCTGGGGCCAGCGTAACAAGCATGACAGTATAAGCTTTCCTGTCAACAGCTTTGATCATCTGAAACAAAATAGTGGCATCAAAATAAAAACTTCTCTGCTTTTAAGCTATAGAAAAAAATTGAAAATACTTATCTGTAGGTTTATAGATAAAACATGGACTTTTCTGCCTCTGTGGACCATGCATATGAGAAAAAGTGCAACACCAAAGAAAAGTCTTTTAACATTCTGCAACCAGTATGAGTACCATCTTTGTGGGTATCTTCAGTAACACCCATAGTGTCCAATAGATCTTGGGTTTTCAATAATGAAAATTGTTTCAGTGGTCAGTTTATACCTGATCCTATTTTCCTGATTCTAAGATGTAGTATTAGAGAAGGAAATGACAACCCACTCCAGTATTCTTGCCTGGAGAATCCCATGGACAGCGGACTCTGGTGGGCTACAGTCCATGGGATCACAAAGAGTTGGATACGTGATTAGTGACTAAACAGCAAAAAGCTGTGGTACAAGAACTAGATTGTCAAAAGGAGCCGCTGTGAGAATTGTGAAGATGGAGATTTTGTAAAATGACTAAAAGCAAAGAAAAATCTATGGTTGACAGAAAGTTGTGATGGTACCCACTAGACCTGGGGAGAAAGTGAAATGAGGACAGGCCGTAATAACATTACTAGAACTGTTCAAGGCCAAAAAATTCCACAAGAAAGACAGGACAATTTTTAGAGCTGAAGAGAACATTTGAAATGTTACTGCCTGTTTTAAACACACTTGTATAAAACACGTTTGCTCATGTTTGACTTGGCAGGTGAAATTGATATCTTTATGTGTCATGTGAGACTTTCTCTTCGAACCTACATAAATATTTAAAGCTAATAATAATAAATACTTAGTTCCTACTCTATGCTAGTCACTGATAAGTTTGTTTACCTACTTTTAATGATTAGGAAAAATATATTTATGATAACCTGAGAGGGTAACTCCTTGCTGAAGGGTGGTTATTATTTTTCCCACATCCACATTGTTAGGAAGGGATAGAGTATGAGCTAGAATCGAGCCTGTGCTCTTTTTTCTATTATACTAGGGTTGAATTTCTGAAAGCCAGTCATATTATCTTAATAGTCTCCTGATGGATGAATCAGTTGTATCTCATTTATTTATTATGCACCCCCGAACAATTCATGACTTATTTTCCTAATAAAACTTACATTTATAGATGTTACTGTCTTCATTACTTCATAGAAGATTGAGGGAAGTTAGATACTAATGGCAGAAACTCATGTTTGTCATGAGAGTAGGAAACACACACAAACACATCTGGAAACCTATTGCATATATATATATATATATTTAATGTAGGCCATTATCTGATAAAAATTATATAGTACCTATCATTTGTGTTGTCTCATATATAATGGCCTACATTAAACTATCAAAAGATGTCATTAGTCTTGAAATTCCCTTTGTAAATGATTTAGGGGGTCAACAATGGAGTGGTTCAAAATTGGAAAAGGAGTACATCAAGACTGTATATTGCCATCCGGCTTATTCAACTTATATGCAGAGTACATCATGTGAAATGCCAGGCTGGATAAAGCTCAAGCTGGAATCAAGATAGCCAGGAGAAATATCAATAACCTCAGATATGTAGATGACACCACCCCAATGGATAAAGTGAAGAGGAGCTATAGAACCACTTGATGAAAGTGAAAGAGTAGAGTGGAAGTTCAGTTCAGTTGCTCAGTCGTGTTTGACTCTGTGACCCTACAGACGGCAGCATGCCATCCATCACCAGCTCCCGGGGCTTGCCCAAACTCATGCCCATTGAGTCGGTGATGCCATCCAACCATCTCATCTTCCATTGTCTCCTTCTCCTCCTGCCTTCAATCTTTCCCAGCATCAGGGTTTTGTCCAAGGAGGCAGTTCACATCAGGTGGCCAAAGTATTGGAGCTTCAGCTTCAGCATCAGTCCTTCCAATGAATATTCAGGACTGATTTCCTTTAGAATGAACTGGTTGGATCTCTTTGCAGTCCAAGGGACTCTCAAGAGTCTTTTCCAACACCACAGTTCAAAAGTATCAATTCTACAGCACTCAGGTTTATTTATAGTCCAACTCTCACATCCATACATGACTACTGGAAAAATCATAGCTTTGACTAGACAGAAAAAACTAAGATCATGGCAAATAGATGGGGAAAAAATGGAAACACTGACAGACTTTACTTTCTTGGGCTCTAAAATCACTATGAAGAGTGACTGCAGCCATGAAATTAAAAGATGTTTGCTCCTTGGAAGAAAAGCTATGACAAACTTAGACAGTGTATTAAAAAGCAGAAACATCACTTTGCCTACAAAGATCTCTAGAGTCAAAGCTATGGTTTTTCCAGTAATGTATGGAAATGAGACTTGGACCATTAAGAAGGCCGAGCACCAAAGAATTGATGCTTTCAAACTGTAGTGCTGGAGAAGACTTTTGAGAGAAAGGAGATCAATCAAGTCAGTCCTAAAGGAAATAATTTCTGAATATTCATTGGAAGGACTGATGCTGAAGCTGAAGCTCCAATACTTTGGCCACCTGATGTGAAGAGCTGACTCACTGGAAAAGACCCTGATGCTGGGAAAGATTGAGGGCAGGAGGAGAAGGGGATGACAGAGGATAAGATAGCTGGATGGCATCACTGACTCAATGGACATGAGTTTGAACAAACTCTGGGAGATAGTGAAGGACATAGAAGCCTGGTGTGCTGCAGTCCATGGGGATGCAAAGAGTTGGACGTGACCAAGCAACTGAACAACAAAGCATCACGTTATGCCGATGCATGGTAACTAGAATTTGGTGATGACCCTTTTAATTAATACATATGTCAAATCATAACGTTGACACCAGAAAGTTATATAATGTTATATACCAATTTTACCTCAATTAAAAATATTACACTAAACATTCTATCACTGCAATGTGCTTGTAAATGAAGAAAATCAGTCATTGTACTGTGAGTGGAAGATCTGGTTAGTGTGTAAACAATTGGATGGAATGGATTCTCAGAGTTAGGGAAGATTTTAAATAGAAAAGATTTATACTTTACTGTTGAAATCCTTTTGAGCTTAATTAGGCCCCATTTGTTTATTTCTGCTTTGTATTTCCATTATTCTAGAAGATGGATCAAAAAAGATATTGCTGCAATTTACATCAAAGCGTGTTCTTATGTTTTCCTCAATTGTTTTATGTTTTTCCACTAATTGTTTTATCATTTACAGAATCATGCCTCATACTTAGACCCTTTAATCCATTTTGAGTTTATTTTTGTGTACAGTGTTAAAAAATGTTCTGGCTTCATTCTTTTACATGCAGGTGTCCAGTTCTCCTAGCATCATTTATTGAAGAGACGGTATTTTTCTCCAGTGTAAAGTCCTGCTTCCTTTACTGTAGACTGATTACCACAGATGTGTGTGTTTGCAAAATGAAAAGACAATCCAAAGAATGGGAGAAAATGTTTGCAAATTAGGTGACTGGCAAGGGATTAATCTCCAGAATATGCAAACTGCTCGTACAGCTCAATATAAAACAAAACAAAAAAAACCTTAAAAAACAGGCAGAAGATCTAAATAGACATATCTCCAAAGAAGATATTATGGATGGCCAATAGGCACATGAAAATATGCTCAGCATGGCTAATTATTAGAGAAATGCAAATCAATGTCACCTTACCCCAGTCAGAATGTCCATCATCCCAAAGTCTACAAATAACAAATGCTAGAGAGGATGTGGCGGAGAAGGCAATGACACCCCACTCCAGTACTCTTGCCTGGAAAATCCCATGGGCGAAGGAGCCTGGTAGGCTGCAGTCCATGGGGTTGCTAAGGGTCGGACACTACTGAGCGACTTCACTTTCACGCATTGGAGAAGGAAATGGCAACCCACTCCAGTGTTCTTGCCTGGAGAATCCCAGGGACGGGGGAATCTGGTGGGCTGCCATGTATGGGGTCGCACAGAGTTGGACACAACTGAAGTGACTTAGCAGCAGCAGCAGAGAGGATGTGGAGAAAAGGAAATCCTCTGACTGTTGATGGGAATGTAAGTTGGTACAGCCACTGTGGAGAAGCATATGGAGATTTTTTTTTTTTTTTTAAGATTTATTTTTGGCTGAGGGCCGAAGAATTGATGCTTTTGAACTGTGGTGTTGGAGAAGACTCTTGAGAGTCCCTTGGACTACAAGGAGATCCAACCAGTCCATTCTGAAGGAGATCAGCTCTGGGATTTCTTTGGAAGGAATGATGCTAAAGCTGAAACTCCAGTACTTTGGCCACCTCATGTGAAGAGTTGACTCATTGGAAAAGACTCTGATGCTAGGAGGGATTGGGGGCAGGAGGAGAAGGGGACGACAGAGGATGAGATGGTTGGATGGCATCACTGACTGGATGGACGTGAGTCTCAGTGAACTCTGGGAGTTGGTGATGGACAGGGAGGCCTGGCGTGCTGCGATTCACGGGGTCGCGAAGAGTCGGACACGACTGAACGACTGATCAGATCTGATCTGTGCTGGATTTTTGTTGCTATGTGAGGGCTTTCTCTAGTTGCAGAGAGCAGGGCTACTCTTTGCTGTGGCACCTTCTTTTGTTTTGGAGTACGGGCCCTAGGCACACAGGCTTCAGTAGTCGTGGTGCACGGGCTTAACTGCTCTGCCATATATGAAGCCTTCCCAGAGCAGGGATCAAATGTGTGTCACCTGCATTGGGAGGCAGATGCTTAACCACTGGACACCAGGGAAGCCCTGGAAGTTCTTGAAAAACTAAAAATAGAGCTTCCATATGATATAACAATCACACTCCTTGGCCTATATTTGGAGAAAACCATGGTTCGAAAGGATATATGCACCCCAGTGTTCACTGCTGGGAAAGAGTGAGGGCATGATGAGAAGGGGGTGACAGAGGATGAGATGGTTGGATGGCATCACTGACTCAATGGACATGAGTTTGAGCAAACTCTTGGAGATAGTGAAGGACAGGGTAGCCTAATGTGCTTTAGTCCGTGGGGTTACAAAGAGTTGGACACAACTGAGTGACTGAACAACAACAATGTTCACTGCAGCATGATTGGCAACAGTCAAGACCTGGAAGCAATGTAAATGTCCATCAACAGAGGAAGAGATAAAGAAGATGTGGTATATGCATACAATGGAATATCACTCAGCCATTACAAAGAAAAATGAAAAAAAAATTGCCATTTGCAGCAACATGAATGGACCTGGAGATTATCATACTAAGTAAAATAGGTTAGACAGAGAAAGCTAAATATCATATCATTAATATGCAGAATCTAAAAAATGATGCAAATAAACTTGTCTAAAAAATAGAAACTCACAGATTTAGAAAATAAACTTTTGCTTACCAAAGGGGAAAGGTCAGGGGAGGGACAAATTAGGATTTTGAGATTGACATAACCAGCAAAGACCAAATAGTATAAATGAGAAAATAATTTAAAAATCGATATGTATATATGTACATATGTATGGATATGTATATATGTACTTTGCCGTACATCTGAAACTAACACAACATTGTAAATGAACTATACTCCAATATGACATAAAATATTTTTAAGAAGATTTAAAGTTTGTATTATATTCCCAAAACTTGTTTCATACTGGAAGAACAAACATCATTTTACCCTGCAAGGCAAGTGGATATTCTTGAGGAAGACAGCATACAAAATCCTGTATTATTTCCATTTAAGGGGATATTGTTCTAAGGTTCTTATATATACATATTTACATATAATATTCAAAAACTACCCTATATGTACTACTGTTATCAAATTATTTATTTTCAGAAAATAATCATATATGATGATCAAAAGTAAAATGTGCTGTATATTACAATTTCCTCAGTGAAAGCTGTCATGAGCAAACTTCATTAATCTCACTGACCATTTAATGGGCATTTATAGGAATTTCTCTTAGTTTTTGTTTGGATTTTTTTTAACTGTGAATGAACTCTCTTTGGATAGGTAAGATTTAAAAAGCTAATATGAACTGGATAGGAAGACAAAAAAGATGTAGAGCATCTTCCTCACATACATGAAAGGAAGCTAGACACTTGTGCTTGAGTGCTCAGTCACTTCAATTGTGTCTGACTCTTTGCGACCCCATGGACTGTAGCACACCAGGCTTTTCTGTCCATGGGATTCTCCAGGCAAGAATACTAGAGTGTGTTGCCATGCCATCCTCCAGGAGATCTTCCCAGTCCAGGGATCAAACCCACATCTCCTGTGTCTCCTGCATTGCAGGTAGATTCTTTACTCAGTCATATGTAGTCTTATATATGCCATCTGTCTGTATTATTTAGTTTATGATGATGTTTTTTAAAATCAGAAATTACTATATGACCTTTTAACATTGAAAACAAAAGAGAAAAATCATCCCAATTCCACCACTCCAAATAGTTCTAAATATTTCCTTTTGTTGTTTTCCATCAATGGGACTGCATAGGGTACGTGTCAAAATCTCACTTAATATTGTATCATGAGCATTATCCCAACTCCTAAAATTGTGTGAAAATGTATTATTTATGTTATAACAAATGAAATTTAGTCATTCTTCTATTGTTAGACCTAGAGTTGATTTCTAGGTTTTGTTTTTATTTTTTACTAATATCCATCTATTTGCAATAAATATCTCTGTACATCAAATTGTGTATATGTGTATCACTGATAACTCACTTATAATTCCTTGTAGCAAAATCATAGGGTCCTAAATGATGATCATTTCTAAGGCTTTGATACATTCAGTTTTTGTGTGGTCAACTTTGCTTTAATTGTATTTCCTTTCAGTTTGTTTTCATAATTTATACTTAAAAATCTGAACAAATCTAGATTTTGCTGCTATTATTATTTTGTAGGAGATAAGACTTCATCTTGTATTTCCTAAAATATCACATATTACAATTCATTTTTAAAATGTGCTTTATAGGTAAGATACTGATGTATCAGAGCCATACAATATTGAGATTCTGAATAATATAGTATATTTTGCTGATATCTAGGAAATGGCAACCCACTCCAGTGTTCTTGCCTGGAGAATCCTAGGGACAGAGGAGCCTAGTGGGCTGCCTTCTATGGGGTCACACAGAGTCGGACACGACTGAAGCGACTTAGCAGTAGCAGCAGCAGTATCCAAAAAGCTCTTGTGGGAATAATTCTCTCAATTTATTAGAGAAAGCAGAGAGGCAAGTTAATTTCTAGAAGATCTGTTCAGGGATGTAGAGGTCTAGTGTGGAATGAATATTTGTTGAAGTTTGTAAATAAAGAGTTGAACTGAATGTTACATAAAACATATGAATGAAAAGCTCTCCTAGGATGGCTTGTGGATCACCATGAATTTTCTTATTAAGAAATAAAAGATTTCTTTTTATTTTATAAAATAAAAACATTTTTCTTTTATTTCTTAATAAAAATATTTTTCTTATTAAGAAAAAAATTATGCCTATAGATTACAATATTTATTGAAATATTTGAATTTAAAGGATCAGAAGTTGATCCAATTGAACCAATCAGAAGTTGGCCTGATCCAATGGAGGCATAAAACCCTATTTGCCACTTTTTATTTTCCCACTATTGGCCTGTTACCTGTTCTGTCCTCTAGTATTGACTGTTACTCATAAAATTGACACTATACCCTTGTCTGTACATTTAAGGAAATCACACTTGGTGGCTTTGTTGTCTGTGCAAATTCAGAAGTTATTGAAAAATCATATAACTCACATAATTAGACTGGGCTTCTCTGGTGGCTCAGTGGTAAAGAATCCACCTGCCAGTCCAGAAAACACGGGTTTGAACTGTCAGGAAGATGACCTGGAGAATGAAACAGCAACCTACTCCAGTAGTCTTGAGTGGAAAATCCCATGGATAGGGGAGTCCGGCAGGCTACAGTCCATGGGGTTTCAAAGAGTAGGACACAATTTAAGCAACTAAACAACAACAATTAGGATTACATTATAGCAAACACTCAGAAGAGACTTGGGTTACAATTTCCCGAGTCTCCAAAAAAAAAAGTCTTTTGTTGTCTTGCTGCTTAATCAATTCACCTTATTTTTAATCTTTATTCTCAAGAGAACGCTTAAACCCTGTAAATTCTTAAGGGTTAACCACGACTATAGAGTAAAGTATACATTGGAATAAACTTTCAATAAAATCTTACAAGCACATTTGGGCAGTTCATTTTAGATACATTCCAGAAAGAATGAATATTTTTGTGTGTGCAATTCCAGATAATTTCACCATACACATCATCCCTGAGAGTTTAGGATTTATGCTGATTTTATTATAGTCATAATGAATTTATTATATTGTTACTAGAACTGACACAGGGAAATTTAATAGTCTGAGCAAAGTGTATTTTAAAATAACAACAATGATTCTATTTGATGAAGGTTAAATTAATTGCTCATAGCAAAATATTACAAGAGGCTTTCCCTCTATTCTGTCATTATTTGTTATAAGGCTTTTATTCAAACAGCTTTTTGGTGAGACTGAACTGGATGTTGAACAGAGTAATGGTAACAATGCCTATAAATAATTGAGATACTATAGGAGAAGGGGACAAGAGAGGATGAGATGGTTGGATGGCATCACTGACTCAATGGACATGAGTTTGAGCAAGCTACGGGAGGTGGAGAAGGACAGGGAGGCCTGGTGTGCTGCAGCCCTTGGGGTTGCAAGGAGTCCGACATGACTGAGCAACTGAACGACAACAACATTTGTGTCAAACTGCTCACAATTAAAATTAACAAAAAATCTGTATGTTCAACATTAGCAGCCCATTTTTTCTATTTGGAAATTGTGTATAAAACAGTTAAGTAATATGCCTAAATCCCAAGGCTTATAAGTAAGAGAATTAGGATTTCAAACCCAGATTTGAATGACTCAAAAGTCCTACTCTTTTCCACTATGATGCATCATCTTTACTTGATGAAAAGGATCCAGGCAATGTTGAATCAGAAATTAGTTCAAGTGACACATATGTGACATCAGTGCTTGATGTGAGGAGAAGAATCATGTATATTCTATGTGAAGTTAATGCATTCCAGCAGCTAGAAAGTCACATCATAATTCTGTGAGACTCTAGATCTAAGAGAGAAGAGAGAGAAGTCGCTCAGTCATGTCCGACTTTGTGACCCCATGGACTGTAGCCCACCAGGCTCCTCAGTCCATGGGATTTTCCAGGCAGGAATACTGGAGTGGGTTGCCATTTCCTTCTCCAGGGGATCTTCCTGCCCCAGGGATCGAACCCAGGTCTCCCGCATTGTAGGCAAATGCTTTACCGTCCAAGCTACCATCTGAAGTGTAGAGCAATTCTTGCGTCTGTGTCTGTTGTTAGGAAACCACAGAGCAGGTGAGCCCTAGGGCTAGCAGCTTCATTCTCTGTCTATAATAATACAGTTAAAGAATATTGGTCCAAATTCTCTATACACAAAATAATCTATATGTAACACTAGCTCTGTGATTCCTCTCTCAATTATTTATAGAAAGATTTTTTCTTTTGTTATGTATCTTTTGTTTCATATTGTTAAACTCTTACAGTATAGTAATATATAAAACAACTTGAATAAGCACTGACTTGATCTTAGAAACATGATTTATACCTAAGAAGTTGCCTTATCATGACTGGTGGCTTATAGCAGTCAAAAAATTTTTCAAAATCAGATTACTAGTACACTCTTAAAGACAAGACAAAAATTTAGCCTAACAAATACACATAACATGGTTTAGTGGTATAGACACAGGCTTAGTATTCTCAGTCGGAGTTGAATTGCTTTAAATTTTATTTTTTACTTTTAAAATATTTCTACATTTCTTATTTTATTAAAAATATAAACTTAACAAATATTGTAAATGACCAAAAATTATAATATGCCATGTATAAAGTTTCCCCCTCAATACTCTCAGCCTTCAGTCCCAATGGTATTTATGATATAAACTATTTTTAATTTGTTCTTATAATGCACTGAGGCAAATTCCAAGTATTTATGTATCTTTATTTTCTTTAACAGCATCATAAACTTTCATAGGGTTCAAGTATACTAATTTTCAAAAAAAGTATTGTTATGAATAATGATGCTGGTTAGAAATTTTATTAGTTACAAAGACAGAAATCAGTTGGTAATAGCTTATCAAGAATAAGCAGTGTATTGGACATATTGTGGTAGCACAGAGACCTGAAAGAAAAGCTAAACACCCAAATCGTAGAGAAAACAGCTTCAAAACTAGACCAGTTCAAATCACCCAACAACCTCCTGTAAGATTTTGTCCATCACTGGTTTCTATTTCTTCCTGTGGGTCGCCTTTATTATCTTAACCATAGATGGGCTTCTCTACAAGATGGGGGTGGAAGTAGCCATCTACAACTCTGTACCCAAATACTTTCAAAAACCCTTGAAAAAAAAAAAAAACAACAATTTCCAAAACCATCTGCCTTTCAAAAGGGCCAATTTGGGCACTTTTTGACATGAACCACTATGGCTGGGAGAATAAAATATCATTTGTGATACAGCTGGAGTTCCTGCTCTATCTCCAGTGCCTTAAAATTCTCAACAAGTATTTATGGAATTACCATCCCAAAGACAACTTTGTTAAAATAGTAACATTGAAAAAAGCCCAAGTACTTAAGAAACATCTTGTGTTGATAAACTGTAATTATTGTAATTTTACAATGTATATATATATAAATTTTCTCTGTAGACAAAATGAATTAAAATGTATTCAATGATTTTTACTAATTCTGACAAGATTATTTCTACATAATCACTAAATCCACCATTTAATCAATCTATTGTTGCTATTTGAGATGAACCAAGAGAGAGATGACTACATGCCTAGTTTGAGTATATGAGAATGTCATCTCCTCAATTTGATTTGAAGCAATGAATAAACTTTTTTCTTGAAAATTAATGGTTTAAAATCTTTAATCTATCCTTCCTTCCAGCAATACTCATTGAAATTATACCCAGTGTGAGGCCCTTGTCCAGGTGCTAGAAATAGAGCTGTTTATAAGACAAATCTTTGTTATCGTTGAGCTTATAATTAGAAGAGTAATAAATCCAAAAAATGCAAATCAAAACAGATATTAAAAAGAGTTATGAATAAAGCACAGCTATTAGGATAAAGCAAGAGAGTAATGACATAGAAGACACTGGTATTTTAGACACGGTGCACAGATTAGCCTGTTCTCTGGGTGTTTTTTGAGCAAGCCCTAAATGAGGGAGGGGGGTTGTACGAGTAACTCAGGACAGAGAGAATTACATGTATAAGGATCTAAGGAAAGGATCCAGGGTCCAGAAATCTCCAAGATAGCTGTAGAGGCTTGAGGAGGCCTGAGAGTGGTAGGAGATGGGGTTGGATCATATAAATCTTTATAGACTATGTAAGAGGTAAAAGAGTTTATTTTTGTTTTAAATTATCTCTGGAACTGCCCCATATCTATTATGTTAAGACTGCTGTTAGGTGAGCAGGTCTGCAGAATGAACTGGGGACTCCAACAATTGTAATTTTTATTATTTTTTGCCTAGTCTCTATTGTGCTAGCAACTTTTATTTGATGACTTCAAATAAAATAAAATTTCCACAAAAAATTTAAATTTGATTGCATCAAATCAATTTTATGTTTTAGATGGGGGATCCACTAAGCATTGAGAATAAAAATACAGAACATATTTAAGCAACTTCCAATTAGAGGAGACAAATAAAATGATTAATAGATGGGGATGCTATGGTGTGACAAGAAGACCATCTAAACCAGTCCTTAAAAAGACAGGAGGTTCCTTAAAAAACTGGAAATAGAACTGCCTTATGATCCAGCAATCCCACTGCTGGGCATACACACTGAGGAAACCAGAAGGGAAAGAGACACGTGTACCCCAATGTTCATCGCAGCACTGCTTATAATAGCCAGGACATGGAAGCAACCTAGATGTCCATCAGCAGATGAATGGATAAGAAAGCTGTGGTACATATACACAATGGAGTATTACTCAGCCATTAAAAAGAATACATTTGAATCAGTTCTAATGAGGTGGATGAAACTGGAGCCTACTATACAGAGTGAAGTAAGCCAGAAAGAAAAACACCAATACAGTATACTAACACATATATATGGAATTTAGAAAGATGCTAACAATAACCCTGTGTATGAGACAGCAAAAAGACACTGATGTATAGAACAGTCTTATGGACTCTGTTGCAGAGGGAGAGGGTGGGAAGATTTGGGAGAATGGCATTGAAACATGTATAATATCATGAATGAAGCGATTTGCCAGTCCAGGTTCGATGCACGATACTGGATGCTTGGGGCTAGTGCACTGGGACGACCCAGAGGGATGGTATTGGGAGGGGGGAGGGAGGAGGGTTCAGGATGGGGAACACATGTATACCTGTGGCAGATTCATTTTGATATTTGGCAAAACTAATACAATTTGTAAAGTTTAAAAATAAAATAAAAATTAAAAAAAAAGACAGGAGGGTCTAACAAGGCTTATTGAAAGGTAATTTTTAAATTATTCTAAAAATTGGTGGAGACAAAAGCATGTACAAAGACTGGAGGCAAGGAGGGGGACTGTGGTCAATTCAGAAAATAAATGATCAAGGAAATCAGCATGACGGAGACAAAGGGCAGAGAGGATTGTTTCATTGTTGGCTTGTTTGCTCATTGGGATTTGGATTCTAGAGGTAGAGTTTGGGAGGCTAGGAGAAATAAGGAGCAAAGATAAGCATAGGTCAGTTCAAGAGACATGAAGAAAGAATTACTGATACTTGATCAACTTCAACAGTTGGGAAATGCCATCAGGCAGGTTACTATAAAAAAGACTATACACAGAGAAAGATTAAAAAGATACTGAGTCCTCAAAAACCCACCATTCTAAGTCCCTTCCAGGGAATTCTTGTCATCTAAGTCATGGTGTGAAAAGTCAAAGTTGCTCAGTTATGTCCAACTCTTTGTGACCCCATGGACTGTATAGCCCACCATGCTCCTATATCCATAGAATTCTCCAGACAAGAATACTGGAGTGTGTAGCCATTCCAGTCTCCAGGGGATCTTCCCGACCCAGAAATCGAAGCTGGGTCTCCTACATTGCAGGCAGATTCTTTACCATCTGAGTCACCAGGGAAGTACAAGTCATGGTGCACATATGCACAAGTTAATTAGATTGCCCACCATGGGGTCATTGTTAGAAAGACATGAATCAATATAATTTCATTTATGAAAGGCATCATCATTCTGAACCCCTAATTAAATACTACTCTATTGGAAACATTGGAATGGTGATTTTTTACTCTTATTACTATTATTTCAGACGTTCAGATATGATTTTTTCTACGACCTTTGCCCTTGTCAGGTTTACATTTGAAATTGTAACGATTAAGACACAATCTTTTAGTTGCCTATCATTAAAATAGTTCTCTAATGAATACATCAAAGCTTGCACCGAAAGGAATCAAAGGCAACATTCTCTTCCTTTGCATTTTTCCTTAATGCATCTGTGTTTGCAGAATGAGTATTTGTTTAGTCATGTTTAACTTCGTTAAATTATCTCTGCATAAAAACTTAATAAAGTTCTCTTTGTAAGTTTCAATAAATCCTTTTTAAAAATATAGAGTCTTGACTATCTTAACAATTCATTGATACTGTTTGTTTTTATCTTATGCAAATGGTAGGATCAGTTATAGCAATAATTTCAGATTCTTTTAAATAAACATCAGATTCTAATTACTGTAAACTGAAACACTTCTAAGAAAACAGTTTAATTTATGCAATTTAAAAAAACCCTGAAGCTGTACTTGTGAGACACATCATTGCTTTGACGCCAGTGACCTAACCACATGTACTATTTTTCTCTTGCAACACTTTTTAAAGTGTCCTTGACAGCATATTTTACGATCTTTGATGTCTTAGCCATTCCCCAGAAATGCTTTCAGACAAGAATTTCTAAGTAATATAAGTACATCATTTACATGGAAAAAAGATGAGTGATTCTAAACATTGAGTAGACATTATCAAAAAATTAGTTTTTGGTTTATATAGCCTCTTACACTGTGTTATGAAAATAAAGCATGAAAACGTGTGTATTTTAAAATGAATAAATTAAGTTGTGAAAATTTCAACTAGTTTGCTATTTATATCAGCAGTCTCCAACCTCTGGGATGTCAACTGGTACCTGCTGTCAGATCAGTGACGGCATTATATTAGAAATAAAGTGCACAATGCACTTGAATCATGCCAAAACCATCCCCCAGATCCCTGGTTTGTGGGAAAACTGTCTTCCACGAAATCAGTCCCTGGTGCCAAAATGGCTGGGGACTGCTGAACTAGGGAATCTTTATACAACAACAATAAAACAATATGTAACATATCTTAAAAGAAACAAAAATATCTCAGAAAGAACATACACCCCAATGTTCAGAGCAACACTATTTACAGCAGCCAAGACATGGAAACAACATGTCCATCAATAGATGAATAAAGGAGATGTGGCAAACACATACACACACACACTGGAGTGCTAATCAGTCATAAAAGCAATGAAATCTTGCCATTTTCAGCAGTTTGCATGGACTTGGGGGGCATTATGTTAAGTGAAATAAGTCAGAGAAAGTGTATAATGTCCATTATATGTGAAATATAAAAGATGGAACTAGTGAGTAAAACAAAAAAGAAATAGACTCACAAATACAGAAAACAAGCAAGTGATTTCCAGTGGAGAGAGGGAACAGGAGAGGGGCAAAATAAGGGTAGGAGAAGAAAAGGATTATTTCAGAATTACATGAAATCATGTGTGTGAAACTTTTGAAAATTGTATAGCACTACAAAATTTGTCATTTAATAGGAAAAGCAATATTGTAGCATATTTTATATTTTATAAGATAAAGCAGATAGACAAAATATTGAGTTTCTTCAGAAGGGTTAATGAATGAATTGATAAAAATGAGTATTCTGTTTTCCTTCAAAACAATTCAAAGTTCATCTCAATTCATGGTGAGTCTGTTCTTCTCACCGGTCAGACAAAACAGTTGTAGACATTCCTATTATTTCGCTCACACTCTTTATGCAAACCGTAAGTAAATATTGTTAGTTTTACTTCCAAAATACACTGAGAATATGACTACTTCTCATTACCTCCACAGCTATCACTTGATCCCAGCCACAGTCATCTCTAGCCTGAGTTATTTTAAGATTATTGCAACTATCTCTGCCACATGTGCCCCTACAGTCTGCTCACATCACAGCAGACAGCATGATCCTATTAAATAACTTATCTTTTACACTTGAACCTCCCAATGGCACCCCATTTTACAGAGGGAAATCCAAATTCCTACAACAAATGTTAAGTTCATCCAAGCTCCTCTCTTCCTAATCTCATTTCTTACAGGTCTCTTGCCTACACCGCTTCATCAAAACTTGCCTCTTTGCTGCTTCTTAAGCAAGGAAAATGGTCATACTCTTGCCTCAAGGCCTTAGTGTTTCTCTCAATACAGAATACTCTTTCCAAACATATTCATATCGCTAGCTCCCTCTTAAAATATTTTTGCAAATCTTACCTTCTCATACTTCCATCAGACCTTCCATGTCGGCTGGCGTCCTGGCAGAAATGCGTTGGTAGCTTAAATTTGTAATCATCAGGGATTATTCGCAAAAGCTGTGTAAAGGCTTAAGCAAACTACAAAATGATGGTGAAGCAGCCAAAAATTAGCAACAGCTGTAAGCCATTACCATCCCTAGGTGAGAGCACCAAGGAGAGAGACTCTTATCTGAAAGTAGTAAGAGCTGTAACATTAAGAGGAAAGTTACCTGATAGAAGCTTGCACCTGTAAATAGAAAAGTAAAGGCACTAACAAACTATACTTCATCAGGGAGAGAATAAGGGGAAATAAATATGCCGATCTCTCTTTCTTCTCATCCTATGACTGACTGGTGGACCTTACATTTGCTGTATTTCAATAAAAGCCAAAGAGTGAGGGAATCTTGGATATATACTCTAAGAGCGCAGAGTGGGGGCAAAGAGAGAGACTAGATCTGATGGGTAAAATGACAAATAATCACAGGTGTTCATCCCTTTCCCACTCCCAGAATCTACTGTTTTTCAAAAAAAATAATAACCGTACCAACAAAATACTTTACGTGCCACAAAATTGGCATTTTCCCACCAAGAAAGATAAATAGAAGTAATTGGCTTGCACCTGGAAAAATCAGAAGTCTGTGCTCACTGCTTACCTCGGGGTTATGCCAGCTTGTCTCTCTGTTGTATTATAGTCCAGAGGAACCACAGTCATCTTCCTGGCTCATTATAATGACATCCTACCAGTACCTAATGTGCTTGCATGTCACATCCTGGAAAATCCCATGGACAGAGGAGCCTGGTAGGCTGCAGTCCATGGGGTCGTGAAGAGTCGGACACGACTGAACAACTTCACTTTGACTTTTCGCTTTCACGCATTGGAGAAGGAAATGGCAACCCACTCCAGTGTTCTTGCCTGGAGAATCCCAGGGACGGGGGAGCCTGGTGGGCTGCCGTCTCTGGGGTCGCACAGAGGCGGACACGACTGAAGCGACTTCGCATGTCACATCCAGCAGGCAAATCTTCCACCTTTCCAGATGCAAGCCAGCTCCTTCTCTGTGTTGGTGACAATTGAAAAGAAAGTGATGCCTCATCGATAGCTATATATCAGGTACCAAGAACTGATTTGCTGCAATTATATCAAGAAAAGCAGCTGTGATTAGCCCAAGCTACTGACCATCCTCAAGAAAATCCGGTCATTATTCAAGAAACATTTGGTTTTATAATGGCTAAAGAGACAAGTCAAACAGGGATCTGTGAGGAATTACAAACCATGCATTTTTCAAGACCTTAATGATAGTGCTAATCTGTGTAATTCTCCTAGAGATGCAGTATTGCTTTGAATGTACCATTTTGGGTGTAGAGCAACATTTATAGAGGCTTCCATTGGACTTTTTTTTTTTTTATCATACTAGCCCTTACTCCATTGGAGAAGGAGATGGCACCCTACTCCAGTACTCTTGCCTGGAAAATGCCATGGACGGAGGAGCATGGTGGGCTGCAGTCCATGGGGTCTCGAAGAGTCGGACACGACTGAGCGACTTCACTTTCACTTTTCACTTTCCTGCATTGGAGAAGGAAAGGGCAACCCACTCCAGTGTTCTTGTCTGGAGAATCCCAGGGACCGGGGAGCCTAGTCGGCTGCCGCCTATGGGATCGCACAGAGTCGGACACAACTGAAGTGACTTAGCAGCAGCAGCCCTTACTCTATGGTCAGGTAATTAATGTGGGGAGTTTGGCCAGTTGCTAATTAGTATATGCATTCTTACTGAGCGTGCTTGGACTAGACAAATAACCACAGGATGGATTATTGGTTTCACAGTGAGACAGATTCAGATCAAGACTCCATCACTGTACTTTGATAAAGCTCCACTCTAAACTGTAGCTATAGTGGCATTTTGGAGTTATAGGGATTAGCTTTAGTGAAGAGGCCCTGTGTAAGTCTAACAGCCTTCTGAAAACACAGCGTTTTCTTCTCTGGTATAGAGTTCTACCACCCCCTCCCTCCATTTGGAGAAGACTGCAAGAAAGATTCGTGGTATAACTTGCGGCCACATTGCAGTGTCCTTTTTCAAATACTTAAGGTCTATTGTCTTTAATGGTTTAGCCTGTTTCTGGCACATTTGACCAGGAGTTTTGTATTAAAATTAAACTCGAAGATTTCATTTCCATCATTATCTCTGGTCTAGAGGGGACCGCCATCCCACAGCTTTCACTAATGCTTTGGAAAAGAGCATAACTTCTGGGTTTCCAAGAAGACAGGATGTGGCTGAGCAACTTACGCAAGTAGCACATGGAGATCCACTGCAACATCCTTAGGCTTTCCCGCCCATTCATTGGCATGCCAGGTAGTGTTGTCATTTCAGTTTCATTGACAGTACTTCACCACAGGGTTCAGTTTCACTGGGTTAATGAATCAAGCCACTGTTAACCCTGCTACCAACTGTTCAAGCTAACATGTAAGATGCATCCCAGTTTCCCTAAGTTCAGCCAAAATCAATAAATCAATATTTTATCCTACTTTTTCCTATACTCTTGTAAAAAATTTTCACTTATATTGCCTAATCTCTGGATTATGCTAGGTCTTGACTATATAATGGGGCTTTCAGTATATCTCTCTGTTTTCATGTTTTTAAGTTATTCAGAAATGACTAGCTCATCCCACAGTTCTTTATCATCGTCATCAGAGTGACTGAAGGCTTTACTACTACAGATTTGCAAACGCCTTATTCTCCACCAGCGTTCCATCCCATGTCACTACCAGTATTAATCTGAGTAATGCTAATACAATGCAAGCCACAAATTGTGTCCCATTTATTCCTACAAGGAGATTCTTCATTTGCATCTTTCAATATGTGAGCAATAGTTCCAAATCTAATGTAGAAGTTCTATTTGGGGATGCCAAAATTTGCTAAAAATTATAATATTAGAAATTAGCCAAGCAGGACACAATATACTCAAAACAATTTCAACAGTTTAGTTGAGAAACAATTTAGGCATCCAGTCCCATCACTTCATGGGAAATAGATGGGGAAACAGTGTCAGACTTTATTTTTCTGGGCTCCAAAATCACTGCAGATGGTGATTGCAGCCATGAAATTAAAAGACGCTTACTCCTTGGAAGGAAAGTTATGACCAAACTAGATAGCATATTCAAAAGCAGAGACATTACTTTGCCAACAAAGGTCTGTCTAGTCAAGGCTATGGTTTTTCCCGTGGTCATGTATGGATGTGAGAGTTGGACTGTGAAGAAGGCTGAGCACCAAAGAATTGATGCTTTTGAACTGTGGTGTTGGAGAAGACTCTTAAGAGTCCCTTGGACTGCAAGGAGATCCAACCAGTCCATTCTGAAGGAGATCAGCCCTGGGATTTCTTTGGAAGGAATGATGCTAAAGCTGAAACTCCAGTACTTTGGCCACCTCATGCGAAGAGTTGACTCATTGGAAAAGACTGTGATGCTGGGAGGGATAGGGGGCAGGAGGAGAAGAGGATGACAGAGGATAAGATGGCTGGATGGCATCACTGACTCGATGGACGTGAGTCTGAGTGAACTCCGGGAGTTGGTGATGGACAGGGAGGCCTGGCGTCCTGTGATTCATGGGGTCACAAAGAGTCGGACATGACTAAGCGGCTGAACTAAACTGAAGGACAATAAAGAGAAGTAATGAATGCATGTGTGCAAAGTCACTTTAGTCATTCCTGACTCTGCAACCCTATGTACTATAACCTGCCAGGCTTCTCTGTCCATGGGATTTTCCAGCAAGAATACTGGAGTGGGTTGCCATGCCCTCCTCCAGGGAATCTTCCTGTCCCAGGAATCAAACCCACACCTCCTGTGGCTTCTGCATTGCAGGTAGATTCCTTACCATTGAGCCATCAGGGGAAGCCCAAAGAGAAGCAATAGCAGATGGCATTGCACCCAGAAAGATTCACTGATGAAAATCCCTTAAAACACCTAGGCTTGACAGACAGAGGTAGGAAACTATTAAGAGAAACTTGAGAGCTATCTCCATAGTATACAAGTTTCCCAGCAGTAACCATGGTTAGGTTAGTGCACCAAAGAGATGAAACATGGTGGCTGGTTGGGAGAATAATCAGATTTCTCTCACTTCATATCTCCTACTGGTAACTTCTTTGCTCAAATTCAACTAGAAGTCCAGAGGACAAGAGAACTGGATGATACATACAGTCATAGTGATCATTTTTCTGGGGCACAAGACAGGACACAGAAGTGTGAAGAATGGATTTAAATAGGCAAAGGGATGTAACTAGCATCCTTTCTGAACTCTGACCTCCCTATTAAAATCTGCACACTCCCTCCTTAATTTTTCCCAAATAACACTGTCATATTTAATAAACTATAGTTTACTTACCTATTTTGCTTATCATTTGTCTCTTCTATTATAATGAGAGCTTCATAAATTTCCCTGTTTTGCAGTATTCTCAGTGCCTAGAGTGGCCAGGGAATGGAAAAGGTCAGTTTTCATTCCAATCCCTAAGAAAGGCAATGGCAAAGAATGCTCAAACTACCGCACAATTTCACTCAATTCACACGCGAGTGGGCTTCCCTGGTGGCTTAGACGGTAAAGCATCTGCCTGCAATGCAGGAGACCTCAGTGTGAGCCCTGGGTTGGGAAGATTCCCCTGGAGAAGGAAATGGCAACCCACTCCAGTATTCTTCCTTGGAAAATCCCAAGGACGGAGTAGCCTGGTAGGCTACAGTCCATGAGGTCGCAATAAGTTGGACACGATTGAGCAACTTCACTTCACTTCACTTCACACGCTAGTAAAGTAATGCTCAAAATTCTCCAAGCCAGGCTTCCACAGTATGTGAACCATGAACCACCAGATGTTCAAGCTTGTTTTAGAAAAGGCAGAGGAACCAGAGAACAATTGCCAACATCTGCTGGATCATTGAAAAAGCAAGAAAGTTTCAGAAAAACATCTATTTCTGCTTTATTGACTATGCCAAAGCCTTTGACTGTGTGGATCACAACAAACTGTGCAAAATTCTTCAAGAGATGGGAATACCAGACCACCTGATCTGCCTCTTGAGAAATCTGTATGCAGGTCAGGAAGCAACAGTTAGAACTGGACACGGAACAACAGAGTGGTTCCAAATAGGAAAAGGAGAACGTCAAGCCTGTATATTGTTACCCTGCTTATTTAACTTATATGCAGAGTACATCATGAGAAACGCTGGCTTGGAAGAAGCACAAGCTGGAATCAAGATTGCTTGGAGAAATATCAACAATCTCAGATATACAGATGACACCACACTTACGTCAGGAATTGAAGAAGAACTAAAGAGCCTCTTGATGAAAGTGAAAGAGGAGAGTGAAAAAGTTGGCTTAAAGCTCAACATTCAGAAAACGAAGATCATGGTATCCAGTCCCCCCACTTCATGGCAAATAGATGGGGAAACAGTGGAAACAGTGCCAGACTTTATTTTGGGGGGCTCCAAAATCACTGCAGATGGTGATTGCAGCCATGAAATTAAAAGACACTTTTTTGGAAGGAAAGTATGACCAACCTAGATGGTATATTGAAAAGCAGAGACATTACTTTGCCAACAAAGGTCCATCTAGTCAAGGCTATGGTTTTTCCAGTAGTCATGTATGGATGTGAGAGTTGGACTATAAAGAAAACTGAGTGCTGTAGAATTGATGCTATGGTGTTGAAGAAGACTCTTGAGAGTCCCTTGGACTGCAAGGAGATCCAACCAGTCCATCCTAAAGGAAATCAGTCCTCAGTGTTCACTGGAAGGACTGATGTTGAAGCTGAAACTCCAATACGTTGGCCACCTGATGTGAAGAGCTGACACATTTGAAAAGACCCTGATGCTGGGAAAGATTGAGGGCAGGAGGAGAAGGGGACGGACGACAGAGGATGAGATGGGTGGATGGCATTATCAACTCAATGGATAGGGAGCCTGGTATGCTGAAGTCCATGGGATTGCCATTTCCTTCTCCAATGCGTGAAAATGAAGTTGCTCAGTCGTGTCCGACTCTTCTCGACCCCATGGACTGTAGCCTACCAGGCTCCTCCGCCCATGGGATTTTCCAGGCAAGAGTACTGGAGTGGGGTGCCATTGCCTTCTCCCAAAGATCCACTGATAATTGCTTATAGCTAAAAAAAATCTAATGTAAGAATAAGTGCATAACAGATTAAGAAATAGTGGCACCTCTGTGCAATCATATATCTCTGCAACATCCACATATGACTTCAGTTCACTAAAATATTATATATACACATCTGAAAACTTTTATCATCCATGAGGATTTTAGAGGAAGACTGAAGTCAAATGGAGTCCAAGATGTTTCAGTAATCCTCTGTTACTGCTATATCAAGTATATCAACAGTTCAGTCTTATCCCCTTGGACGCCATGAAGACACATATTTACAACAGCGATATTATTGGGCCATAGCTTATTCTTCCCTTCAAGTTTCCCTACCTTTGACTTTTTCTTGGTGCTTTTCTTGACCTCAATTTTCAACTTAAAATTTATGATCTCTGGTCTAATTTATCTCTTTTCAGTTCATCACTTTATATTATTTTCATATTCTGAAAGGTTATTTTCAAAGTTAATCTAACATTTTCTGCAGTGTTCTAAATGTCAAGTGGTTGTTCCTGATGAGATCATAAATTCCTACATCACAGACCAATAGAGTGGATGGACTGATTAAGTCTCCATAGAGCTCAATACTAGAGAAGGCAATGGCAACTCACCCTAGTACTCTAGCCTGGAAAATCCCATGGACAGAGGAGCCTAGTAGGCTGCAGTCCATGGGGTTGCTAAGAGTCAGACACGACTGAGCAACTTCACTTTCACTTTTCACTTTCATGCATTGGAGAAGGAAATGGCAACCCACTCCAGTGTTCTTGCCTGGAGAATCCCAGGGACGGAGGAGCCTGGTGGGCTGCTGTCTATGGGGTCGGTCACGACTAAAGCAACTTAGCAGCAGCAGCAGAGCTTGACACACATTGGGCTTTAAAGTATTATAAACATGTGCTCATTTCTGAACTTTAGAGTCTGCTAGGTAGGATATACCTTTTATTAAAATAAGGATAACACAACGGTATTGAAAATCCTCTGTTATATTGAAATAATGTGAATATTCCAGGTGTATCTTAGCCACTCAGTTGTTCAGTTTCTGAGTTCTGGATTATTATGACTTTCTTTTTCCTTTTCTTTCCTCGTAGGGTTACTTTGCTACCTTTTTATTGATGTTTCTCTGCCATATTTGTGAAATAGCATAACTTCTCATCATGTTTTAGAGTGTTGTGTACTTGCTAAATGTGTGGATGAGAGATTTTTGTAGCATTCTTATTTTTTTAAATAGCTGTTTTTCAAAATCATTTTCTATTTACCTCAGCAGGTCTGTGATCACACCAGTAAAGTATTATTTCAGTAGGATATGTAAAACAATAGCAATGCTGATCAAAAGAGTTTGAGGAAAGATGTGATTACAATTCAGAATAACAAAAGACAAAAAAAGCAGATGAACAGATATAATCTATTATAACTGCAGGCTGAGAGGTCACTATAGCTGGAATGAGCACAGAATAGGTGGGTTTTGAAATAACATTGTTTTATTTTTTTTCCTGATTTGTAAAAGTAACACATGGATATGACTACTAGAGAAAATTAAAAAAAAAAAAAATATGTAAAAAGAAAAAAAAAGTGGCATCTAGAAAAATACATTTTGACAAATGAATACCTCAAAAAACTGTGGTACATAATTTTAACATTATTTTATTGATATTTTACTATCAATTAAAAATCATTTAATATAAAGGCTTTGCTGCTGCTACTTAGTCACTCAGGCATGTCTGACTCTTTGGGACCCCATGGACTGTAGCCCACCAGGCTCCTTTGTCCATGGGGATTCTCCAGGCAAGAATACTAGAGCGGGTTGCATGCCCTCCTCCAGGGGATTTTCCCAACCCAGGGACTGAATCCAGGTCTCCCACATTGCAGGTAGATTCTTTACTTTCTGAGCCACCAGGGAAGCCAAGAATACTGGAGTAGGTAGCCCATCCCTTCTTCAGGGGATCTTCCCAACCCAGGAATTAAATTGGGGTCTCCAGCATTGCAGGCAGATTCTTTACCAACTGAGCTACCAGGGAAGCCCATAAATGCTTTATTACTATGTAAATAATATATACTTAAATTTTTATCATAAATGAAGCCTTTATAGCTTTGTACTTATTTTTTTTAACATACTTCCAACTATTTTCTAGAGAATACATTTCTCAAAGTGAAATTATTGTGCCAAAAATATGAACGTTTTACATCTCAATAATTACTGCTAAATTTCCTCCAGAAATGTTGCCAAATCTTTGATAGCACATTATGAAATGTCTGTTTCTTTAAATCATCACAAGTATGTATATATCCGCCATGGGTTGAATTGTGTCCCAAAAAGATGTTGAAGATTTAATCCCAGGTACCTGTGAATGTGACCTTATTTGGAAATAAGACCTTTGCAGATTAATGAATTTAAGATGAGGTCATACTGGATTAAAGTGGGCTCTAAACCCAATGAGTCATTTCTTAAAAAGGAGAGGGAGCTTTGGAGATACAGAAATACAGAGGATAGCAGGGTGTATGGTCCTCTGAAGTCAGAGCAAAGATTGGAGCTGGGCTACCACAAATGAAGGAATGATAGGGATAGTTAGGAGCCCCAAACTAGAAGAGGCAGGAAAGGATTTTCCCCTAAAGTCATTCAAGGGATCATGGCCCTGCCAACAACTTGATTTTGGACTCCTAAACTAAGCCTCCAAATTTCTGTAGTTTTAAGCCAACCAGTTTGTGGCAATTTGTTATAGCAGCCTTGGAAAAGTAATACAATAAATACCTAAAAAGAAATGTCTATAGTTATATAGCCTTTTAAAGATGTATGTCTCTCCATAATAGTGAGGAGAAGCCATTTTCCTTATGTTTGTGGCAGAGTAGCTGTTGTCTGGCACGTCTGCTTTGACAGATCCATCTGAGGGTCTGTTCTGACAGACCTCTTATTTCCTGGTTCTTCTTTATGGCAGATATTTTCTAACTGTGGCTTTCTAATTTATATTTGTGAGGATCCCTCATCACAATCCCAACCCTCCACCAAAGGATGCCGTGTGCACAGCGCTATGTAAAAGCTTGGAATTCTTACTTTGTATGAAAGACTGTTTTCAATACCCAAATCCTGACATAGGCAAAATTTCCCTGTGGTGACCCTGGGACAAGGAGAATTATTTTTTCTAGGCCCTCTTCTTTGTCTTAAGTGGACAAATGTTGTGAATTCCAGATGTATTTCGAAGTCTTATTTCCAACTCTACACCTCATTCAGATTCAATACCCCTTTTCTCTTGTCAATTTTATAAAACTGCAGCTCTCTAGACGTGGATTCTTTATTGGGGCCTAATTCTCCTGCTGAAGTATGAACTAGTGAATTTTCCATTTGCCTTGACATTCCCTCTTCATTACTGGGATGAAATGAAGCTTCACATTTCCTTCTGAAAGCTTCAAGTTTCATTTTCTTTACAGTTCAGCTATGCTAAAAAAACAAAACAAAACAAAACTCAACCATTCATAGTAGTTACTACTGGTTAATGTTTTTAGCTAGTTTGGCTCATGTTTATATCTCAAGCAAAACGGGGGGTGGGAGAGAAAGAGAGAGGCAAGGGGAAAGTTACTGAGGCAAAAGTTATGTGATGTATAAATATGATGTTACTATAGTGAAATGGAAGACATTAAACTCAGGCTAGAAGTATTACTCAAGTTAATTAGTGCATGTGATTATAATGCATAACCATCCAAATTCAATGGTTTAACACACTGAAGGTTTATTTCTTGCTCATATAATAAAAAAGATAATAGTCTGAGCAAGTGGTGACTCAGGGGCCCAATTTCTTTCACCTGTGATCCTGCCCTCTTGATCGTATGGCCTCACAGATCACTACTGAAATAGGTGGAGTGAGGATAAACACAAAGGCCTAAAGAGGCCACAGCCAATGCAGGAGAAGCCAGTCACTTGGTCCAAACTTAATTTGAAGGGATCGTGGAAATGTAAGCTTCCTAGATTCCTAGGAAGAGAAGTAGATATGAGTAATCAGGCTGTATCCCAATAGGTGAAGTGAGGAAGATCCCCAGGAGATGCTAATAAAGTGTCTATGTCATTATATTTACAGGTTCTCTAAGAAATCGATAGCCAAATATAGCAAAGTTCCTTAAATCTGTGCACTGAGAGGAATGCAGGAAATTAAGATTTCACAAATGGCATATATTCAGAAACAAACCACCACCAAATATATCTCATTTTTGATCTTGCCTTGTTGAAAGGAAAACTAAGATCACAGAAAAAAACATAATTCTCTTTCAGCAATGCAGATTTATGAAACAATGGATGACTAGTGTAATTTTATATTGCCGTTTCTTAAGGGAGCTAAATATTACACCGCTTCAAGTTATTGATGTTTCTTCTAAAGCTTTTAGTGTTCTATTCTGTTCTCATCTTTTAAAGTATCTTTCAAATTTATACACACCTGCTTTTAACCTGAAAGTGAAGCTTCCTGGCCAAGGCTAGCTTTATAAAATGCTTACTATTATTTAATATTGAAACTTTTATGTACAGAAGTTTCTGTGATTGAACTCTGGACACCAGAAAACCCACTAATCCAGAGTTTTCTCTTATCCTCTTAGTCATTCCCTACAACTCAGCTTATTCCAATTGCTAATTAGCTCTGCAATTTCCTCATTAGATTTAAGGCTTACTCAGAGGCCCACACCTGGATTGAAAAGATGAGTCCTGTGCTCTCTACTCTTTGTACTTTCATTTGCTGACTGACATACTATTTTAAAATGAACTGATATCCTGATCAGTAACATTGCCCCCTACTCAAAGTAATATGATTCCTTGAGGATTTCAGCTGTTGGGTTTTCCTCCACCAAATCAGGCTACCTTCAACAGAAAGGCCAGTCAAAATCAAACCTATGTGGATCATATCCATTTGGATGACAGAATTGGGTCTGCTGGGCATCTTCTTTAATCAAAGAGATTCTCTAGGTCAGATCTCCAAACTGCTTTAATAAAAAGTTCTGACAATACTGGCATTATCTTTTCTTAAGCACTGTAGCTAAGACTTTTTTCTTCAAGTTCACTTATAAAGTTTCATAGCTCATAATATATCTTCATTTCTCAAAACTGTTTGAGTACCTATAGAGCCAGCAATAACACTGAGTACTATAAAGAGAAACATGAGTAAGAATGATGTCTTATTCTGAGATATTCATAATCTAATCAGAGTAATAGATATGTAAATACATGTATCATTGTTGTTTAGTCCCTAAGTCATGTTCAACTCCTCTGCAACCCCATAGATTTCCCTGTCTATGGGATTTTTCCAGGCAAGAATACTGGAGTGGGCTGCCATTTCCTTCTCCAGGGTATATTCCCAACCCGGGGATTGAGCCTGAGTCTCCTGCATTGCAGACAGATTCTTTACCACTGAGCCACCAGGGAAGCCCAAATATATATATAATACAACATAATTGCTACAATGACTATTTGAACAAAGTGCTAGCAATCTGTTAAGGAATAAAAAGCAATCAAATATTAAGGAATATATCAAATTAATGAATATTTCAATATCTTCTTCTCTCTTTACAAGGACATTTGAGAGTGCTTCTTCATTTGTGGCCACTATATTTTACCCACATTTCAATGTGGCTTTCAGTCTGCAATCATACTCTCAGAGTCTACATGCTCTAGCTCAAGTTTCTTATAATACACTGAGGGACAGGACCTGTTGGGTGGCTGAGGCGCTGGAGGATGGTGACATTACAGTAAACTCGTTTGGAGGCGAGAAGGCTAAGATAAGGCAACAGTTAGTGCAGACACCAGTGTGAGGATGGGCAGTGAGAAGGAGCCAGGGACTTGCAAGAAGCTGCCTACTATTCAGGAAAGTTAAGAAGTTGAAAGACTGTGCTCCTGGGTGAATCGATAAGTTGCCTTTCACAGGCTGTGTGTTTCCTAATGCTTTCTGTTCTTCATGGTAAACTTATGTTGATGGGCTCTGCTGTTTATCATTTGGTCCTTCTGGCTGGGTGGTAACTCAGTTGCAGAAGGAATAGCATGACTTCTGAGTTTGTTTGGCAGTTGAATCTCATTTTCTAATCTAGCTCTACTGGAAATAAAGAGAAAATCTGAAGTTCCATCTGATCCTTGTATCTATTTCTCAATCAGTTTAGTATACACTTGGCATGCTGGGTCAGAAAACTTGAGAAACAGTCTTAAGAAAACTAGCATTTGGGGTCCAATTAATTGTATAGGGAGACAGCAGATTTTTATTAATGATGCCAGGTGACTTAAATCTTTTCATGAGGCAGAGAACTCAAGTTCTGAGATAATACATGGGCATTGTTCTAAGCCATTAAGTTGGCTTATTTTTTTTTTTCTAAAGCAAAAGAAAGATAAAACAGGTAGAGTGGATGGAAGAGGAAGGGTTATGAATCCAAGAAAGACAACAAGGTAAAAATTACCTTATTCTCGATGTTCTAAGTCTTAAATGAAGTGGGGAATGGATTCATGGTTGCTCTTTTACTGTCCTTCATCTGTGTGTGCTAAGTTACTCTGACCCTTTTCAACCCCATGGACTATAGCCTGCTAGGTTCCTCTGTCCATGGGATTCTCCAGCAAGAATACTAGAGTGGGTTACCATGCCCTCCTCCAAGGGATCTTCCTGACCCAGGGGTTGAACCCACCCGTCTTACGTTTCCTGCATTGGCAGATGGGTTCTTTACAACTAGTCCTACCTGGGAAGCTCACTGTGCTTCATACCATATTTTAAATATTTAATACTTGTTTCTCTTGTATGCATCTCATATTACCTAGAAACAGTTTAAATCTCTTGTGCTGTTTCATTCATGGTTTTGTGGCAAAAGCAAGGTATAATAAATCACAAATATTTTCAAATGAAACTTTCCCTTCATGAAAAAGATACACACTGCACAATGTATTTTCAGGAAGGATAGGAGTGAGGTTCTCATTCAGGCTTTTTGATTCATGTTGATTCCATGCTAACATTAGAAATATTAAAAATTTGCTTCCCCATCATATTAATGAAATTTTAAAAACCCATGGGATAAACCTTTGCTTTACTTTTTGTCCTTCACATGATTTGCACTACGTGAATTGTGGTATTAAAAGAGAAGTTAGATGCCACTTAGCACACATATTTATTGAGCACCTCCTAGGTGCCTGGCTTTCTGCATTTGGTGGTGCCTGCGCCTATTTAACGGTCCGTAGTCACAACTGAAGGGTGTGTTTTCTTCAATTTGTAATCTTGGATACTATATTAGTTTCCTAGGGCTACCAAAATAAATTGGGCTCCCCAGGTGGCGCTAGTGGTAAAGAATTCACCTGCTAAGAGACGTGGGTTTGATCCCTAGGTTAGGAAGATCTGGAGACCTGGAGGAAGAAATGACATCCTGCTCCAGTATTCCTGCCTGGGAAATTCCAAGGACAGAGGAGCCTGGCGGGCTACTTTCCATGGGACTGCAAAGAGTGGAACATGACTGAGCACAGCACAGCACCTACAGCCAAAACACATGACCATAAAGTAGGTGGCTTGTAACAACAGCATGTATATTTTCACAGTTTCGGTGGTCAGAAGTGTGAAACTGAGGTATCAGCAGACCCAAGTTCCCTGAAAAGGCTCTAGGGGACAATCCTTCCACACCTCTTCCAGCTTCTGATGCCACTGATATTCCTTCACTTGTGGCTGCTGAACCATGATTTCCGACTCTATCTTCACCTGGCTTTTCTCCTTCTCCCTGTATGTCTTTCCTTCGTGTGTCTCTTCTAAGAACACTTATCACTGGATTTAGGACCCATTCCGATAAATGCATAATCATTTAATTTTGACATCCTTATTTTAGTAGACTTTTTATTTCAAAGAAGATCACACTCTCTGGTTCTGGGATTAGGATACAATCATATCTTTTGACTGCTACCATGTAACTCACTATAATTCTAGTCTAGAATTCACAACATTGAAATGTTAATGATACTATATCTTCATTAGAATTATATGACTCCTTATACTACTTTGTTAATAAGTAGTATAATACTTATATTTGTAAAATATCTAAGTAGTAAATGAGAATTTCCTTCAATAAAATTTTAAATGTTTAAAGCAAGAAAGTGGTTCCCTGCTTTGTTTTAAATTTAATATATTTTAAATTTTATTTATGATCTTTTGACCCCTAATAAAAAATTCATCATTCTAGAGTTATTCTCCACTAGGGATTGGACCAAAAAAAAACAACAAAAAACCATATTTTCTGAGGAAAGGGCTTACCATTACCAAGGTTGTAGATGGAAAAATTATTCTGGGATTTATGAAAAACACTGGTATACCTACTGCCTTTATAACCCACAGTAGATATCAAAACTGAAAAATTATTCACACCTTGAAGGGATTCAGTTCAATTCAGTTCAGTCGCTCAGTCATGTCCGACTCTTTGTGACCCCATGAATCGCAGCATGCCAGGCCTCCCTGTCCATCACCAGCTCCCGGAGTTCACTCAGACTCACGTCCATCGAGTTGGTGATGCTATCCAGCCATCTCATCCTCTGTCGTCCCCTTCTCCTCCTGCCCCCAATCCCTCCCAGCATCAGAGTCGTTTCCAATGAGTCAACTCTTCGCATGAGGTGGCCAAAGTACTGGAGTTTCAGCTTTAGCATCATTCCTTCCAAAGAAATCCCAGGGCTGATCTCCTTCAGAATGGACTGGTTGGATCTCCTTGCAGTCCAAGGGACTCTCAAGAGTCTTCTCCAACACCACAGTTCAAAAGCATCAATTCTTTGGTGCTCAGCCTTCTTCACAGTCCAACTCTCACATCCATACATGACCACAGGAAAAACCATAGCCTTGACTAGACTTTGTTGGCAAAGTAATGTCTCTGCTTTTGCATATGCTATCTAGTTTGGTCATAACTTTCCTTCCAAGGAGTAAGCGTCTTTTAATTTCATGGTGCAGTCACCATCATGGCATCTGGTCCCATCACTTCATGGGAAATAGATGGGGGAACCTTGGAGGGATAAGGAGAAAGAATTATAGGTTTAAAATGAAACAAATAAATAACCTCTGATCAATAATCATACCGTTAGTAACCTCATAGAGTTCATATCTATTAAACATATTTTTCTGTCACATTGATTTAGCACTAAAATACTTATGCTAATTATATTGCAAAACTGTGCAATAATCCTTTGGGCTATAATGATGACGATTAAACTTACACCTTAAAATTTCTGTCTGCTTGTATAATCTAGTGATCATAGGCTTACATAGTCCTTATGATATGTCTGTTCAATTCCTTTGCAAAATTTCCTTAAAAATACTTTTTTAAATCTTAGTTTTAAAACATCAAGAATATATTACATATTTTCCTTCCTGTATTGAGAGCTTCATAAAACTTAGAAAACATACTTCACCTATTAGAAAAAGCAAAGAGCAATAACATTTTGCCTCACATCAGTGGTAATGTATTTCCTTCAAGACTCATGTGGACCTAAATGCTATGTCATAATTTTTGTCTCTTTTATTGTATTACATCTCCCTCTCTCTTTCCCTATCCTTTAAAATAATGCTTATGACAAATGCTAAATACATTTTGGCCAATTTTTCCTTCTATTATAAGAACATACTTTGATTTCAGGGGCTACTCCCAAATACCAATTCATATCAGGAGATATGTACACAAAGGAAAAAAAATGTAAGTTAATGAAATACAAGATAAAATACAATTTAAAATGTAAGAATACAAAAAGTTTGAAATGTGGTTTGAGACATTTGATGCACTTGTATGCTCAGGTTTGATTAGCATGTCAGGCAAACTGAAGGGTTGATCTGTTATTTAGAGCATGGATCAAGAAGCACCCAGGCAAAGGAGAATGACTCTTAGTTCAAAAGTGTGGGTCAAGTGTCTTTTCCTATACTACATCATTCGTATTTATGTCATCATGATGAATGCAATGTAACCTAACACTAATACTGTCTAAATCCAGCTGAAAAGTGGGCAATTGTATCACAATCTATTTGTTTTTACAGCCTACCACTCGACAGCACGACAAAAGTCAAGGGTTATCACCAATGGTCAGCAACATCCTATAATAATTCCATGTGAGCTAAGGAGGGCTTTTGTACATTTCAAAAAAAAAAAAAAAGCAAATGTATCCCCAAACTGTAAAACCTGAAGCATTTTCTTCTGGAAACTTAATCTGGACATATTTTATTTCCTTTCATATATCATTAGCATAAGCTTAAAATTAGAGGAAAATACTTGTGGATGCTAAATTTTTTACCATAAACTTAAGAATGTAAGGTTAAAAAAAAGTGATAACCTGTGTGCTTTCTAAATGTATCCTTTGCACATAAATCAAACCGTATGCAAATAATCATTAAAGTAGGAAAATGCCATGAATTCTGTTCATGCATATTAATAAATTCAGCTGAAAGAACATACTCTGTAATGTTATTTATTTTAAAAAGTGACATTGTTCAGTATAACCTTTTCCTTTTTAACAGAAGGTGACTCCTTTTCAATAGTCTGATCATCAGAATTAGATGATAAGTCAGAACAAGTTCTTCTGAGGTTAAACCAGAGGGCTTTTCCCCTCAGTTTTCATGAATCAGAAGTTTGTCTCCATTGCTTTTCTTAATCACCACACAATAAAAACAATAAAATTCAAAGGCAATAAGCAGGGTTTTATTTGCTTTTTTGAGCAAGCTTAAGGTGCTTCAGGTTTTCTGAAATGTCTACATGGTGCGCTAAGTAAGCTAGTTTTGAAAAGATACTATGATTTATGGCTTCTCATGTTTACACTTGGTCTATATTTAATTACCAGTATCTGGATGTCAGTAAGTCATATATTTTTAAAGGATAAAACCAAACAAATCTAGGCTTCTTTAAGACATTTGTAAGAGTAGGTCTAATTAAAGCACATCCGTTACCAAAGTCACTTTACAACATTACTCTGAAGTACAATACCTCCTTATCATAAAAATTCATTTGGAGTCAAACATTTGCCTTCATCACAACAATGATCTAACAATGAATTAAATGAAAAATAATTACTACGATTAAGAGCAATCTTTTTCTGATAATTATAATGAAAACCTAACCAATAAGGAAGGTTGCCAAAATTAGATTTAAGTGGAACAAATGCATGTATACTTTTTTATCTTGAGATAAATTTATTTATTTTGAGATTTCTTGAAAACTGCCTTCTATCAATTATGTGGGATTTAGTTAGGCTAAATGAAGTTCAATGTTATATTTGCATTTTCCCTCTGATTCTCATAGAGCATATCTTGTTACTTAGAAAGGTTTTCCATAAGGATGGGCTTGCAAAAGTTTGGAAAAGTATTCACATTTTTATAGTCATGGAAAATTTGTCGTATGGCCAACGTTTAGCATATTTTCTTTACTCTGATATAACTTTATCCTGGAATTGCCTTCCTCCTTCCTGTCTTATCATATATAGATTTGCTTCATACAACTATACAGAGTTTATACAACTATACATACAACTCTACAGTAAATCCACTAGGCTTTTGAATCTTTGAGCCTCAAAAAAGTATTGTTCTTACTCATATTTACTGAAAAATCAGTTCATTCTTATATAATATATGCTATTTGCATACAGTTTCCCTTTATTTGTATGTACGTATGGACAGGGAGGGGGAATAAACCTACTTGCTATTAGAAGGGCGCTCCAGAATCAAGCATTTTCTTCACCTTTCAGGAAACTTTGGTCATCTTGGGAGTCACTGATGCTGTGGACATATAAGCAAGGCAGAGGCCTGCTTGAGAGCTGGGCTTTCCAGAGACTAGAAATAAGAATTAAAGCACAAGAAAGTGTAGTTCAATCAATTAATCTTATTGATTATTTTTATATTATGAATTTTTTGAAATTCATACATAAATTAATGGAATAGTAAAATGAAACCCATATATGTATATTCTAATTTCAGTAATATATCTAATTATCTTACCTACTGTATCCCTCCAGATTATTTTCATGTGAATCTGAGATATTGTATCATTTCATCTATATGTATATCAATAAATTTCTAAAAGACACATACTCTTTAAACAAAAACATAACCATAATATAGTTATGACAACTAAAAGTGAATAATAATTCCTTACACTGCAGAATATTTTAATATAAGTTTTAGATGCTTGGGCCATATTGAGTCAGGTGCTATGCTAACTTCTCTATTTGAAACAGAATTTGGTTTTCTGAACAACACTGTGTAGCAGGTATTATTATTATGTCATTTTTTCACATTGAAATCTACATGAAATTAATTTCCCAAGGTAATGGTAGCAGAACAGGTTCAATTCCTGAAAACTTGTTCCAGTACCTTCTCACCTAGATCCATATAATTTAGTATTTCAGAGTAGCAGAATTATATCCAAATGTATATATCACATTTTCATAAAATTCCACATGTATTTGAATATACATAAAAACATACTTTTCTTGTATCCTACAAATATCTATTTTTTCCCGTTCTTTCCTTTCCTTTCCTCTTTTTGATTGATAGTAAACATACTTGAGTATTACTCATAACTCAGAAATGCCTATCCTATATTCTATAAAAATATTCTATATTCTTAATAATGAATATACTAGAAGTTTCTGTTTTATTTTCTATTAGTTTATGTATTTTTGTTGTTGTTGTTCAGTCACTAAGTTGTGTCCTACCTACTCTTTGCAACCCCAGGAACTGCAACTCACCAGGCGTCCCCGTTCTTCAATATACTATGCTCAAATTCATGTCCATTGAGTCAGTGACGTTATATAATCATATCATCCTCTGCCACCCTCTTCTTTGGCCTTCAGTCTTTCCCAGCATCAGGGTCTTTTCCAATGAATCGGCTCTTTGCATCAGATGGCCAAAATATTAGAGCATCAGTTTCAGCATCAGTCCTTCCAGGAAATATTCAGAGTTGATTTCCTTTAGGATTGACTGGTTTTATCTCCTTGCAGTCCAAGGGGCTTTCAAGAGTCTCCTCCAGCACCACAATTCAAAAGCATCAATTCTTCAGTGCTCAACATTCTTAATGGTCCAACTCTCATAACTGTACATGACTACTGGAAAAACAATAGCTTTGACTACATGGACCTTTGTCAAAAAATACTGTCTTTGCTTTTTAATATGTTGTCTACATTTGTCATAGCTTTCTTTCCAAGGAGCAAGTGTCTTTTAATTTCATGTCTGTAGTCATCATCCACAGCAATTTTGGAGCCCAAGAAAAGAAATTCTGTCACTGCTTCTACTTTTCCCCATCTATTTGCCATGAAGTGATGGGACTGGATGCTATACCTTAGCATACGCATACCTTAGCATATAATGCTTTTTTCATTTGCCTAAAATATTTCAGAAAGCAAGAGTATTAGAGAATATTTAAAATATATTTTGATATGCAATTCTACATTTTCAATTTTAAAGTAGGTTCCATAGTTAATTTCTGCATGATAAAACATAAAAAGCTTAACAGTTTTAGGACTTTGAAACTATAGGAACTATAAAATCAGGGAAAACACTAAAATCAGGGACTTGGCATATACAGAATGAGCACTGGCTGTAGCAAAAGAAACTCACTTACAAATGTATTGGTTTGAACTAAACTGTGACTGAACCTTGTTTAAAAGTTTATATGTGGTTGTGAGCACTCCTGGAAAGTTGATTACAACTGTTCTTTTTATTTTCATCTTGTGCTTCCCATTGTCCTGAGATGTGAGAGTAAGAATTGGTGAAATTAACCACTTCTGGGAAATTATTCCTACATATGGACTCCTTACTTCAGTTATTAGGGTAGTCTACTATGTGGAAGATATTCTACCAAGCTTTGCCACGGATGTAAGGATGAATAAAGTTCTGTGTCCTCCAGTGGAGAGACTGAAATTCCCTATAGAGGAACCTTACGGGTTTCCTTACAGTAAAGAGTGGAGACTCAGAGCCTTTGCACGTGCAGTCCCCTCTGTCTTGCTGTGCTTAGTTGCTCAGTCATGTCCGACTGTTTGCAACCCCATGGACAGTAGCCCACCAGGCTCCTCTGTCCTTGGGGATTCTCCAGGCAAGAATACTGGAGTGGGTTGCCATGCCCTCCTTCAGGGGATCTTCCCAACCCAGGGATTGATCCCAGGTCTCCCTCATTGCAGGCAGTTTCTTTACCATCTGAGCTACCAGGGAAGCCCAAGAATACTGGATTGGGTAGCCTATCCCTTCTCCAGAGGATCTTCCTGACCCAGGAATTGAACCAGGGTCTCCTGAATTGCAGAGGGATTCTTTACCAGCTGAGGTACCAGGGAAGCCTCTCCCTCTGTCTTACATCACTTCATTCTCTCATCTTTTCTTGTGACTAGGATCTCAGTTCAAAATCACTTCATTGAGAAACCCCTGCCTCCCAAACAGTAGAGAAAAACTCTTTCCTATAGCACTATGTATCTTTTGTTTCAAGGTTTTGTTTATAATTTTATAGGCATTTCTGTTTTACTTATGTCTGTTTTCTGTCAATAGCCTATAAGCTCCACAATAGTCTGTTTGTATTCATTATTAAAGGGTCAATATTTAACAGATATCTGGTAAGAACTCAATATTAATGTGGAATAGCCAGAATTTACTTTTCTTATTCCCTTTCTTCCTTCCTTTCTCTTTCTTTTTCCTTTTCCACATCCCTCCCTCTTTCTCTATCTCTTCCACAGCTTCCTCACTCTAAGAGATCAGTGAGAGATATTCATTCCTATAATCTGCAAGTTATTCCGAAAGCCTACCTACGAGGCTGTAATGGTGTGATTCTTAACCATGGCTGCATATTAGAATCACCTGGGGAGTTTTCAATAAATACCCATGCCTAGGCCCACCACAGACCAATTAAATCAGCATTTCTGGAGGTGGGACTCGGGCAGCATTTTTTAAAAGCTCCCTAGGTGATTCTAATGTATAGCCAGGGTTGTGAAACACACTCTAATGGATGAAATCTGAACACCCGAATGTTCGTGAACTAGATGAGCCATTATGTTTGGCCTAGGAAACTTCTAATTCTAATTAAATTATCCTTACTCATTCACTCATTCATATATACACTCAAAATTTATAATTTTAAACCATATGTTATTAAATCCTGTATTTGTTGTACTAAATAGTGTATTTATTACTAGAACCAAAGATTTCTACTAGGAGTTGTAAAAGGCTATACAATGTGGCTAGATACTTTCCAGAGTCTGATATTTTGAATGAACTCTTTCCTCACTTTGCTGATACCATGGGTTTTTTCAATTTAACCCCATACTTTTCTCTTTGCTTATCCTTTTACTGTACATATTACTTGAGTATACAGTAGACTTTCACACTGATTGTGCATATGTGATAATGCAGTCATTGTTTTTGCAAGAAAACCTGTGACCCTCTTCTGTGAAATAGGCACATCCATGCAAAAAAAAAAAAAATCTTTGCTCTAAAAACTGAAGGGTAGCCTTTTTGATAGCTATGGCCTCTAGGGGACAGTGGTTAGAGACGTTGCAAAAAGAGAAGCTGAAGAGGTGTTGGGGGTGGGCAGGAAGGGCAGAAATATTTAAAAAGAGACATGGTGAAATCAGGAAGCTTTTTCTTCAAAGGGCAGTTACTGCTGGAGCAACTGAATCATCCTCCCAGTATTGTCTGTCCTAGTTACAGTGAACAGGAAGTGAAAGTTCAGTGTTGGTTACTGTCAATTACCATCCACATAAACAGACACAGGAAGATCAAGTCATGTTATTTAGCCTTATTGCCCTTGGATGTTTTGATAAACATGTTAGCTATTTAGTCAATATAAATACTAAACTTACATACCCCAAGGCAAAATTTTATAGTTTTTCTTTTGAATTTCTGTCTTTTAAAAGCTTTCTCTTTTCCCATGCATTTTCTTCTGAATTCATCAGAGCCCTTTGCCTCTCCTTACCTTCTGCTTATGGGAGGGAAGGTCTCATCATCCAGGCCCCTCATAAAGGTAAACTTGGTGCCAGGGAGTAATCCCCTTGGGTCACTAATGTATATTCACACATCTGAGAATGCTGTTAAGAAGCTTCTGAAGTGGAATGCGATTCCAGCCATAGCAATTACATACTGCTCATATTTCCTAGTTTAGACTCCAGGGAGTTCAACCACTGCCTATTAGCAAGCTGACGATGGAAGGAAGTGCTGTAAATCTCACAACAATGATAAAGCTGAAGCTCCTGGAAGAAGTGGGAAAGAGTGAATTGCAATTAAAAAACAGAACCGTGAACCTTGGCCTTTTAAAAGAACACCCACAGTAAGTTAATGAAGAACACGAGAGGATAAACTAAACTGTAAACATTTCTTATATCTCTTTTCAGTTATCATCTGGGTTGTAAGCAGAATGAAAGAGGAAACTAAACATCAAGAATCCAAATTAGTCTGTAAGATACATCTAATTCTCAAACAAATACCATATCACTTTGAACTTTTTAGAATATTTGGTTTACATATAATTTGGCCACTCCTGTTAAGACAAAGAGGCAAAGAGTTTACAGCTCCTATCACATGTGTGTGTGTTAGTTGCTTGTTCGTGTCTGACTCTTTGTGACCCCATGGACTGTAGCCCTCCAGACTCCTCTGTCCATGGGGATTCTCCAGGCATGAATACTGGAGTGAATTGCCATTCCCTTCTCCAGGGGATCTTTCTGACCCAGGAATCAAACCCAGGTCTTCGGCATCACAGGCAGATTCTTTACCATCCATCCACCATACTTTCACTCCTTTTATGTTCTCTACATTTTTAACGGTGAGTAAGAGAGTTTTAAAATATTTTTATAGGATCTGAATGTCATGGGACCATGGTATTTTTCAGCCATGGATGAAACTGATGGCTTCTTTTTCAGCTTCAGCTTTCAGTGTCATTTGATGGTCCTGAACTCCCCTGTCAAGTGAGGCCTGTGTGTCATTCTGTGCTTGATGGCACTGTGATAACCAAATCTTGATATTTTACTTACAAAGCCACCATTCAGAGTGTATTCGTTGGCCTAATTTTCTTTACCCTTTGCACTCAGCTGACTGTTGTGTCCACTCTTTATCCTTTATCTCCCCTCCCCCCAAGGCAATCCATCTTTTTCTTCCTCCCCTGTTCCTCTTCCTCACCCCAGTTTCTCTCCCTCCCCACTCTTCTCAAATTAAGTCTGACTGACAATATTTTATTAGTTTTCAAGTGTACTCCATAGCAAGACAATATTTTTGTACATGACATGGGTACCATTAAAAAACACTTAAAAATAAATAGCTCTCCAAATACAAGTTGACCTTAATTGTTATCGGAAAATGTACTAAATCTCATGCATAGTTTACTAAATGTAGTAGGTTGCATATTAAGCTTTATAACAATTTAAGAGGTTTCATTTCTGTGCTCACTAGACAGCTATGAACACTGATATTGAGAAAAATTATGTAGTTCACTGGTGAGTTCAGTGGTAAATCCACAAACACAAAATAACAAACTAGGAATGGGGGCCCAGTTCTGTCTGACTCCACTGACTCCAGAGTTCATGTGTTTAATTTCACCTGGTGTTTCCTACTGTGAATCTAACTAGGATCTATTGGAGGGAGGTGGAGATAGGAATTTAAAGACCCGCAAGGAAGTATCAAATCACAGACACTTTAACTAGAAATGTTGGATTTTTAAAATGGCACTATGGTGCCATCATCTCTTCCCATTGCTTAAACATAGCAAATTAAAATTTTGGAATATGACATATGGTCAGTTTCCTGACCATACTCTATATAATGGCTTCATTGATTAATAACTAGTCAGAAATCTACCCTGTGTGGAATGAAGGGAGGGCATTTTGATACTTAGGAGGAAGGATAGGGAGAGGGAGATATAATGTAATAATAAAAAAAAAGATGTAAGAATGATGAAGAAGAATACCTTTACACTTTCCATGGTGATTTTGCATATATTATCTTGTTTTACATTCATGGTTTGAGGAGTATGATCCACTCTCTATTAAAGCCATGGGACACTTAAAAATAAGAAAAAACAAAAATTGCCATATATCACAAAACTGTAGAGCATTATTATCCTTTTGCTTGACATAAAAGAGGTATGACATTTTTAAGTATTTTGCTTTTTTTAATTGTTAATGTCTCACAGTACCATTGCCAAGTCTATGAAAACGATACCTATGTACCTTATTGTCAAATGTACCCAAAACAATAACATTAGATGAGATAGGACCATCCTAAGTAAGTATAGCTATCAATAGTCCATTTTGAAATGGGAGAAAAATAGAACTATAAATTTATGAATATGTTTGTAAAGCATTCTCTCTAAGGTGTATAATTTAATCATTTTTACAGTTTAAATATCTTGACTTTGTATGGCATTGATAGCAGGTGAAAGGTTAATCTGTAAAATTCACAGTTCACCAAGAACTTAGGAAGTACCAATGAAGAACACATTTTTAACACGTGGAAGACCCTACCTACTAAACATAATCATTTTGTTTTCCTGCAAATACATTTAGCATTGCATTGCAAATGAGCTTACAACATTTTTTGACCAAATCTTTCGAGCCATTGGCTTTAAGTAGAATACATGACTGCTCCTTTCTATATAATGGAAAGTCCTATTCCACTGCCAGCAATCAAGATAATTTTGGGAAAATTTGAGGAACCATATTTTACAATGTAAATGCCAACTTTATTTTCTTGGGCTCCAAAATCACTGCAGATGGTGACTGCAGCCATGAAATTAAAAGACACTTATAATTTGCTTCTTCAAAGAAAAGCTATGAGAAACCTAGACAGTGTATCAAAAAGCAGACACATCACTTTGCTGACAAAGGTCCATCTATCAAAGCTATGTTTTTTTCAGTAGTCATGTATAGATGTGAGAGTTGGACAATAAAGAAGGCTGCATGCCAAAGAATTGATACTTTTGAACTGTGATGTTGGAGAAGACTCTTGAGAGTCCCTTGGACTGCAAGGAGATCAAACTAGTCAATCCTAAAGGAAATCAACTCAATATTCATTGGAAGGACTGATGTTGAAGTTGAAGCTCCAATATTTTGGCCATCTGATGCAAAGAGCCAACTTATTGGAAAAGATCCTGATGCTGGGAAAGATTGAAGGCAGGAGAAGGAGACAACAGAGGATGAGATGGTTGGATGGTATCACTGACTCGATGCACATGAGTTTGACAAACTCTGGGAGATGGTGAAGGACAAGGCAAAGACTGAAGGACTGAACAACAACAACAAAAAATTTTACTAATTTATTTACTCTGTCTCAAAAAACCAGTGAGGACAGATGAACTTCCCAAATAGTCTAGATTCTGTGTAAGTTAAATATATGCAATTTCATTTCTTAATTTTAAATAACACCTTAGAATTAGAGAAAAGGAATGTTATCAGAAAGTTTTTCAGAGAGAACTTTTTAAAGACATTGTTTTGTATTGGCCTATAGCTGATTTAAAATGTTGCAATAGTTTTTGGTGAACAGCGGAGGGACTCATCCATATGTATACATGTATACATTCTCCCCTCAAATCCCCTACCAGGAACTTTTTATTAATTAGACCAAAAATAAAGTTTAGATAGATTTTAGTGGGTTCCTTGAGACCAACTCCTATAAGTACATAAAATGCTCAAAAAACCTCCCAAACCTCCAATTGACAATACTATGTGCACCACATATGTGTATATTCAACAGTTTTCTGTAAATGAATTATTCAATGTGCATATCACATGATATTAGTTGATTTTGCTGTTCAGTCTCTCAGTCATGTCCGACTCTGTGACCCCATGAACTGCAGCATGCCAGTCTTCCCTGTCCTCCACTGGTTGGTTGACATATTTAAGAATAGTTCCAAAGAGCCATGTTAGATAACACTAGTGGTAAAGCATTGCAGACTCTGGAGCCAGCGTGTCCAGACTGCCTAAGTTCATATCCAGGATTTATGTAGTCCTTAACTTTTTATAATTTAGCTTTATCTATAAAATAGTTTGTCAATAGTACCTACTTCATAGATTCACTGAGCTTCCCTGGTGGCTCAGACAGTGAACAATCTGGACTGAAGGAGCTAATGTTTGTAAAGAGCTGTAACAGTGCCTGGCACCCAAGAAGGACCGTGTAAGTGTTGTCTATTGTCCTTTCCCCCTTTATCGTTTTTATAGATCTATTTCTCATATCTGGGCAGCTTTTATTTTCTGAAAGGTTAATAAAATTTAGGGGTAAATGTGGAATCTTTACAATATATTTACTAGAAAACAGTATAAATAAACATGTGGTAGTTGCCCTCATGTTCCTTAGAATTTAGTGAGTAAAATGGGAAAAAATAGAACTTATGAATATATGATTAAATTTGAAAGGATTGAAAACCAGTAAACTATGATAAATGATATGAAATAGCAGTGAAGAATCAATGGCAAAACAAATTGATTGCCTCCTGGAGTTAACTAAAACAGCCAAGAAGACTTAATGGAAAGAAACAAAGCATACTTATTTTTAAGTATTTTCATGAAATAAAATTAAATAATATTGCTAAGAGTTTAAAATTTAAACATACATACATACTATCGAACTTAATGCCCATTTAAATCTATTTTCTGTTGCACACACTTGGATATTTATTAAACACATACAATTTAGATCTTGCTTTTTCACTTGTTATTTTTGTTAAATATGCTCTGTCAAGTTCCTATAAAGGTTCATAATTACTTTTTTAATGGCTGCACAACTTCACATCAAATAGCATATTCTCTTATTGTTGTACACATTTGCTATTTTAATATTTAACAATTATAAATCATAAATTGTAGTTTATAAATAAACTAATTCTGTAGATTTTTCTTATTTTGAACTATTATCTTTGGATTAACTAGAATAAGTGAGATTATTGAGTCCAAATGTATGACTTTTTTCTGCTCCAACTTTTCTTTCAAAATTGATCTTATGTTAATGTTTTGTAATTATAAAAATAATCTTTGATCTGTGTGAAAACTTCAAGCAGTACAAAAATATATGAGGTAAAAATCTAAAATTTTTTATCTTCCATGCTGCTGCTGCTAAGTCGCTTCAGTCGTGTCCGACTCTGTGCGACCCCATAGACAGCAGCCCACCAGACTCCACTGTCCCTGGGATTCTCCAGGCAAGAATACTGGAGTGGGTTGCCATTTCCTTCTCCAGTGCAGGAAAGTGAAAAGTGAAAGGGAAGTCGCTCAACCGTGTCCGACTCTTCTCGACCCCATGGACTGCAGGCCACCAGGCTCCTCCGTCCGTGGGATTTTCCAGGCAAGAGTGCTGGAGTGGGGTGCCATTACCTTCTCCATATCTTCCATCAGATCAGATCAGATCAGATCAGATCAGTCGCTCAGTCATGTCCGACTCTTTTCGACCCCATGAATCGCAGCACGCCAGGCCTCCCTGTCCATGACCAACTCCCAGAGTTCACCTAGACTCACGTCCATCGAGTCAGTGATGCTATCCAGCCATCTCATCCTCTGTCGTCCCCTTCTCCTCCTGCCCCCAGTCCCTCCCAGCATCAGAGTCTTTTCCAATGAGTCAACTCTTTGCATGAGGTGGCCAAAGTACTGGAGTTTCAGCTTTAGCATCATTCCTTCCAAAGAAATCCCAGGGCTGATCTCCTTCAGAATGGACTGGTTGGATCTCTTTGCAGTCCAAGGGACTCTCAAGAGTCTTCTCCAACACCACAGTTCAAAAGCATCAATTCTTTGGTGCTCAGCCTTCTTCACAGTCCAACTCGCACATCCATACATGACCACAGGAAAAACCATAGCCTTGCCTAGATGAACCTTTGTTGGCAAAGTAATGTCTCTGCTTTTGAATATGCTATCTAGGTTGGTCATAACTTTCCTTCCAAGGAGAAAGTGTCTTTTAATTTCATCGCTGCAGTCACCATCTGCACTGATTTTGGAGCCCAGAAAAATAAAGTTTGACACTGTTTCCACTGTTTCCCCATCTATTTCCCATGAAGTGGTGGGACTAGATGCCATGATCTTCGTTTTCTGAATGTTGAGCTTTAGGCCAACTTTTTCACTCTCCACTTTCACTTTCATCAAGAGGCTTTTGAGTTCCTTTTCACTTTCTGCCATAAGGGTGGTGTCATCTGCATATCTGAGGTTATTGATATTTCTCCCGGCAATCATGATTACAGCTTGTGTTTCTTCCAGTCCAGTGTTTCTCATGATGTACTCTGCATATAAGTTAAATAAGCAGGGTGACAATATACAGCCTTGACGAACTCCTTTTCCTATTTGGAACCAGTCTGTTATTCCATGTCCAGTTCTAACTGTTTCTTCCTGACTTGCATACAAATTTCTCAAGAGGCAGATCAGGTGGTCTGGTATTCCCATCTCTTTCAGAATTTTCCACAGTTTATTGTGATCCACACAGTCAAAGGCTTTGGCATAGTCAATAAAGCAGAAATAGATGTTTTTCTGGAACTCTGTTGCTTTTTCCATGATCCAGTGGATGTTGGCAATTTGATCTCTGGTTCCTCTGCCTTTTCTAAAACCAGCTTGAACATCAGGAAGTTCACGGTTCACATATTGCTGAAGCCTGGCTTGGAGAATTTTGAGCATTACTTTACTAGCGTGTGAAATTACTTTACTAGCAACTGTGTGGTAGTTTGAGATCATTCTAATTATTAGATGTATATTTTTCCAGACTTTGTCTTAATATTTTGGGATTATACTCCATAGTGTAGACACAAACTGAATATAGTAATCTGCTTTATATTACTTGATGTCTTATGAACATCTGTTTATTACTTTGTCATAATTGAGAATATTTAATGACTGTATAATAAATATTTCCCTGCATGGTTTTGCTTATTTGTGTGTGTGTGTGTGTGAATAATCCACCACTGTTGATCATTCAGGGTGTTTCCAAGTTATTATTACTATGCTCAAAGGATCAAACATATATCATATTTTTTGTGCTTGTCAAAATATTTCTATTTAATAAATTCTTGGATTACTAATAAGGAAAAGTATATATTCACTTGTCAAATGAATTTCCAATCTTCGTTTATGGTGACTTTTGCTGTGTAGTAACTTTTGTTATTATGTTTTATGTAAACAAATATATCTGTTCTTTCCTTTATGGTTTTTGTTCAAAGCTTCTTTTTTTCTAAACTTAGACCCTCCCTACACCAAGATGATGAAAATAGTCTCTTAAATGTTTCTTAAATTTTTATGGTTCTATACTTTAAATTTACACCTTTAATTAAACTGGAGCCTGTGAGTGTGTTTTTATAATATGGGGGGGGGTATATAACTTGTTTGAATAACTTGTTACTAGTTTTAAATTTGAATTTTATCATTTATGAAGTTATTGCCAGAATTTCTTTTATGTTTGTTCATGCATGTGTTTATTCTTATTCCTTCCTACAACAAACAGAGCTTGTTTTTTTTTTTTAACTGATAGGATGATCCACTGAACTATAGTTGTAAAGTTGTCCTATTTTCTTGTTTTTCAAATAAATTAATTGAGTCACACCCTTACAGTGGAATCATAATTACGGAGAATTATAATAATTAATTTGGAAGAAAACGTAAATCTTTACTGGTTGAGTTTCTCTATCCAGGAGCAACCCACACCTAATTGCTCATGTGTTCTTTTCTTTTGTGATTGAACTTTTCTTTCTTTTGGCCCTTTATACTTAGTTTTTTAGTTCTTTGGTTGAGAGCAATAAAACTACTCTAACAAACCATTTCAAGTCAACTGAACCTTTATAGGGTAAAAACAAACAAAGAAAAATAATGGATTCAGACAAAGCAGATGGCCAGCTGGGGACCCACACAGTAGCATGTAATGGGCATCTCGAGATCCTCACAATAGAATGAGGAGTCTGCTTACAGAAAAGGAGGAAGAGACAGTGGGTAGCCAAAAGCCAAAGTAGACTCTATTTTAAGCTTATTATCATTATTACTAGAGTGAATAGAATAACAGTTTTAATTTGATGACTAGTTGATTATTTCTGGTATTAAATTATTTTTTAATCTTGCTTTAAGAAAATTTTCTATATTTTCAGTAATTTGAATATTTTTCATTTTTATTGAATTCTCTAAGCATTCAAAATATATAATGATTACTTTCTCTATTCCATTTGAAAAATTATTATTATATCTTTTCTTATGTTATTATGATATAGAGAATAATCCAACATGGTGATATATGTCATGCTTTTCTTTTTCCTAATTCTATTAGAAATAACTCTAGTAGTTCACTATTGAATAAGATATTAAAATTTTTAATGTATACTTTTTGCCAAGTTAAGAAAGTTTCTTTCATTCACTAGAATAGGATTATAATTTTTTATATGGATTGAATATTAAATTTTTTGAATACTATTTGGGATATGTTGAAATGTAGTTTTTCTCTATTATTTTTGAGATTAAATATTGCCAGATTTGATTTTGTTGAATCAGCCATGCACTTCTGAAATAAAGCCTTCTCTGTCATGTGCATTATTTTAATAAAAACAGGCCTTGTTCATATTTTATTGGTATAACTGCATCAACCATTGGAAGCAAGCTTTATTAATAATTTGATCACAACTATCTTTGATAGTTCAAATTTCTTTTCTCTTCAAATATAAACCAAGAATAAGCTTTTGGCACTTTGCAACTTTTTATTCTATTTCAGAATTTCTCAACTTTGGCACTCTTGACATTTTGGGCTAATAATTTGTTGCTGTAAGACAGTCCTGTATACTGTAGGATGTTTAACAGTATTTTGACCTATGCCTTTTCCTACTGGAATATGACCATCCTCAAGAAAAAGAAATACAAAAAGGCAAAATGGTTGTCTGAGGAGGCCTTACAAATAGCTAAGAAAAGAAAGGAAGCTAAAGGCAAAGGAGAAAAGGAAAGATATACCCATCTGAATGTAGAGTTTCAAAGAATAACAAGGAGAGATAAGAAAGCCTTCCTCAGTGATCAATGCAAAGAAATACAGGAAAAGAATAAAATGGGAAAGACTAGACATCTCTTCAAGAAAATGACAGATACCAAGGGAAATTTTCATGTAAAGATGGGCACAATAAAAGACAGAAATGGTATGGACCTAAGAGAAGCAGAAGATATTAAAAAGAGGTGGCAACAATACACAGAAGAACAATACAAAAAAGATCTTCATGACCCAGATAAACATGATGGTGTGATCACTCACCTATAGGCAGACATCCTGGAATGTGAAGTTAAGTGGGCCTTAGGAAGCATCACTACGAACAAAGCTAGTGGAGGTGATGGAATTCCAGTGGAGCTATTTCGAATCCTAAAAGATGATGCGGTGAAAGTGCTGCACTCAAAATTCCAGCAAATTTGGAAAACTCAGCGGTGGCCACAGGACTGGAAAAAGTTTTCATTCCAATCCCGAAGAAAGGCAATGCCAAAGAATATTCAAACTACCACACAATTGCTCTCATCTCACACGCTAGTAAAGTAATGCTCAAATTCTCCAACAAAGCTTCAACACTAAGTGAACCATGAATTTCCAAATGTTTAAGCTGGATTTAGAAAAGGTAGAGGGATCAAAGATCAAATTGTCAACATTTGTTGGATCATTGAAAAAGCAAGAGAGTTCCAGAAAAACATCTACTTCTGCTTTATTGACTATGCCAAAGCCTTTGACTATGTGGATCACAATAAACTGTGGAAAATTCTGAAAGAGATGGGGAATACCAGACCACCTGATCTGCTTCCTGAGAAATCTGTATGCAGGTCAAGAAGCAACAGTTAGACTGGACATGGAACAACAGACTGGTTCCAAATAGGAAAAGGAGTAAGTCAAGGCTATATATTGTCATCCTGCTTATTTAACTTATATTCAGAGTACATCATGTGAAATGCTGGACTGGATGAAGTACAAGTTGGAATCAAGATTGCTGGGAGAAATACCAATAACCTCAGATATGCAGATAACACCACACTTATGGCAGAAAGTGAAGAAGAACTAAAGAGCCTCTTGATGAAAGTGAAAGAGGAGAGTGAAAAGTTGCCTTAAAACTCCATTCAAAACATGAAGATCATGGCATCTGGTCCCATCACTTAATGGCAAACAGATGGGAAACAATGGAAACAGTGACAGACTATTTTCTTGGGCTCCAATATCACTGCAGATGGTGACTGCAGCCATGAAATCAAAAGACACTTGCTTCTTGGAAGAAAAGGTATGACCAACTTAGACAGCATATTAAAAAGCAGAGACATTACATAGCCAACAAAGGTCCGTCTAGGCAAAGCTATGCTTTTTCCAGTAGCTATGTATGGATGTGGGCGCTGGTCTACAAAGAAAGCTGAGCACAGAAGAATTGATGTTTTTGAACTGTGGTGTTGGAGAAGACTCGTGAGAGTCCCCTGGACTGCAAGGAGATCCAACCAGTCCATCCTAAAGGAAAGAAGTCCTGAATGTACATTGGAAGGACTAATGCTGAAGCTGAAACTCCAATACTTTGGCTAACTGATGAGAAAAGCTGACTCATTTGAAAAGACCCTGATCCTGGGAAGACTGAAGGCAGGAGAAGAAGGGGATGACAGAGGATGAGATGGTTGGATGGCATCACCAACTCGATAGACATGAGTATGGACAAACTCCAGGAGTTGGTGATGGACAGGAAAGCTTGTGCTGTAGTCCATGGGGCTGCAAAGAGTTGGACATGACTGAGTGACTGAAGTGAACTGACCTATTCCTCCTAGAGGCCAATAGAATACTCTCCTTACACCAGTCCCTTTCCCAGTTGTGACAATCAAAAATGTCGCCCAAAATGATGAATGTCTCCTCGCAAAAAAAAACTGCTCCCTGGTTGAAATCCACCGGTGTATGCTTTGGAAAATTTTAATGTTTGTGAAACTTCTCTGTGAATCATTTGAATTTGGTACCTCATGTGGAGTTGTATGGAGTTTGGAGGAAGCTGCTTAGTTTTTTAAAATATTATCTTTCCAGTTGGGTAGTTAATGTCACAGTTTAACCAAGTCCTGTGATGTCTCCCATAGATGTCTCTCCTATGATTCTTTCTTCTGCATGCTCTTCTTTCTCATCTACATGTTTTTCTTGAGCAAGTACATCATTCCCTATGGTGTCACACCATGCTTGTTTTACTGCTGCTGCTGCTAAGTCACTTCAGTCGTGTCCGACTCTGTGCGACCCCATAGATGGCAGCCCACCAGGCTCCCTCGTCCCTGGGATTCTCTAGGCAAAAACACTGGAGTAGGTTGCCATTTCCTTCTCCAGTGCATGAAAGTGAAAAGTGAAAGTGAAGTCCCTCAGTTGTGTCTGATTCTTAGCGACCCCATGGACTGCAGCCCACCAGGCTCCTCCGTCCATGGGATTTTCCAGGCAAGAATACTGGAATGGCGTGCCATTGCCTTCTCCAGCCTGTTTTACTAATGAACTCCAATCTTTTTCTCCTCTCTAGAGTTTCTAGAGCTCCAGATTAACATATCTATCTATGCTTTCTGCATCCATGTCTGGATATCCCACTGGTACCTGACACACCACACATCTACAATAACATTTACTGTTGTAGTTATCTCTTCCTAAGTCCCATCCTCTGTCAGCTGCAGTGCTGCATATACTCCATCACACACAACACAGATTCTGCCTCCCCTTTTTTAAAATTCACTTTGAATTAGCCCAAGTTCTGCAGATTCTACACTCAAATATTTACTTATATCTTTTATATCAGATACCTACTATTTCTACCTGAAATATTTGTATTTTACCAATGAAAAAGAAATTTTAACTATGAATTTTAAATGCTAGAATACACATTTATTTGTTGAATATTTTCCAACTACTAACAACATCAATGTTATAGTAGCAAGAAGGGAAGGGCTAAAACTCATAGAGTTACTAAAGACTTAGTAAATTATGGAACGTATTAACTCAGAGAATTTTCTGTATAAAAGAGCTGCAAGTCTCTACACTTGACTTGTCCAAAGTTTGCTTTAGTTACTTAGTAGATATAAGGGGATAATTATAATTTTTTTCAGAAGCTTTAAAACTAGAATGCATATGTGTAACTTACGGCTGAAAAGGTGTTTAAACATGAAATGATGTATCTAACTAGGCAAATGTAGTAGAGACACTAGTGAAGTTCTATTTTTGTTGTTGAGTTGCTAAGTTGTGTCAAGCTGTTTCGACCCCATGAACTGTAGCCTGCCAGGCTCCTCTGTCCATTGTATTTCCCACATAAGACTATTGGAGTGTGTTGCCATTTCCTTCTCCAGGGGATCTTCCCAACCCAGGGGTAGATCCTGGGTCTCTCATGTCTCCTGCATTGGCAGGTGGGTTCTTTACCACTAGCAGTACCTGGGAAGCTCAGGGTCTTCTATGTACTAAGTCACTTCAGTCATGTCTGACTCTTTGTGACCCTTTGGACTACAGCCTGCCAGGCTCCTCTGTCCATGGGATTCTCCAGACAAGTACACTAGAGCGGGTTGCCATGACTTCCTTCAGGGGATCTCCCCAACAAAGGGACTGAATCTGTGTCTCTTATGTTCTTTACCACTAGCAGCACCTGGGTGTTCTATACTGAGGTTCAAAAAGTGAACTATAACTTACAGTTTATTGCTAAAACAAGCAACATGGAGCAACCAAAAGGAAAGAACAAACAGAAAACATGAACACTCTAAAGGCCCTTTGTGAATGTTTTGGGACTATAACTCTATGCTAATTTAAAAATGGTCACAAACTTACATCATCAATTATATGGGTAGTAAATACTATTATTAAGACTAAAAATAATTCAAACTGTTACACAACACTCAGTTAACTACTATTTACATTAAAAAAGATGAAAGTAGCTGTGACTTACCAATGCTTAGCAGATCATGTAGATCACCAGGAGTGGGACCTGAATTTGGCCCTGTGTTCTCATGGAGTTGACACTAAGGGATCCAGAGCCTAAGCAGAAGCACACAAATCAATACAACAGGTAGTACAGGAACAATTACAAATGAGGATGCTGGGATAGCAGGGAAACACAACAGCCAGATTCTTTGTGAGATACAAGCAACTTACCATTTGTCTAAAGGCAGTAATAGCATCAGTTACTGTGCTAGGGCTTAGGGTCTAGGCACATGTTTTGGAATGCCAAGGTTCCAAGCAGGAGCTTCTGCACAGGTAAATAAATATGCAGTGACTCAGTTATTAGAATAGAGATTCAAGTGAGAATAAGGTAAAAGCTGAGTTATCTGAACATAGCTGTGGGTGATTGCAGGGGTGACTTCTGTTTAGTCTGGTAGTTAGCTAGAGCTCCAAGTATCCCTCTAGGATGTAAGGAAGTACTGAGCCTGCCGGTGGTTTGCAAGGAATTCCAGCTGCATAGAGATTACTGCTTCAGCCTTGAGAATTTTACTTGACTGTGAATTCAATATAAGCTAATTTTGGATACCTAGGAATATAATGTAGTTGTCATATAAGAATATAGCATCATAATAAGAGTGGTCTAAAAAGTTCTGTATTGTGCTTAGTTCTGGATGTAAAGTTTTATGAGGGCTAGTGACATACAATTTAGGAACAAATTTAATTGCTTTTAAGGTACCAGGTATGTATTGTAAAGAAGTTAAGTGGACCTAGAACTGAAAGAAAGAAGAAAGGAAGGCAGGAAGGGAGAAAAGGAGGAAGGAGAAAAAAAGGTGGAGAGGAACAAAGAGAAAGAGGGAGCAAGATGTTAAATGGCAACTGCCGTTTGGCCACCCTCAGGAAATTAGAACAGGCAAAGCATATGGTGAGCTGGGTGGTGCATGACCCGTCAAGGGGCTACCACTCCAGGGGTCTTTGATCTTGGGATCTTCAAGTATTTACCAAACTGTGAGATATATTTATTAGTGTCTGTTATCTTCTGATTTTTAATCTCGGCAGCTAATTTTTTTTAGCTATGTAATGGGCCAAGAAAAATATTCTGCACACACGGGACTGTTCCTCAGGGTAGGCTCTGTTCCTCAGGGTAGCCTCTGTTCCTCAGGGTAGCCTGTTCCTCAGGGTAGCCTCTGTTCCTCAGGGTAGCCTGTTCCTCAGGGTAGCCTCTGTTCCTCAGGGTAGCCTGTTCCTCAGGGTAGCCTCTGTTCCTCAGGGTAGCCTCTGTTCCTCAGGGTAGCCTATTCCTCAGGGTAGCCTTGTTCCTCAGGGTAGCCTCTATTCCTCAGGGTAGCCTCTGTTCCTCAGGGTGGCCTCTGTTCCTCAGGGTAGCCTCTGTTCCTCAGGGTGGCCTCTGTTCCTCAGGGTAGCCTGTTCCTCAGGGTAGCCTGTTCCTCAGGGTGGCCTCTGTTCCTCAGGGTAGCCTGTTCCTCAGGGTGACCTCTGTTCCTCAGGGTAGCCTGTTCCTCAGGGTGGCCTCTGTTCCTCAGGGTAGCCTGTTCCTCAGGGTGACCTCTGTTCCTCAGGGTAGCCTGTTCCTCAGGGTAGCCTCTGTTCCTCAGGGTAGCCTCTGTTCCTCAGGGTAGCCTGTTCCTCAGGGTGGCCTCTGTTCCTCAGGGTAGCCTCTGTTCCTCAGGGTAGCCTCTAGAAGAATGCAAGTTGTGACTTTTCTCCCCACAAAGGACAAACACCATAATGTTTAGTCCAGACAAGTCATGAGACATACTTCAAATATGTCTAAGACTACTGTGTGGAAAATGTAATGGTTATTTGAAAAACAGGACTAGGACTAATGAGGCAGCTTTTCATACAATGTAATAAAAGACTTTCTAATGATTAGAGCTGTTCTGGCACAGAAACGTCAGAGCATCTTCTTGTTTAAGGCATGCTGCACCTGGTGGATAAATATTTATTGAAGGAATAAATAAACCATTGAATTGCATTGGGATATAAGATTTGGACGCCTCTCTAGGACATAGGAAGACATCCTATGTATTGACAATACATATATCTTTAAGTTGGTTGATGATAGTACTGTCTCAGGAATGTAAAAAATTTGAGACTTCTTTGGATATGTATTTTCCATTATTACCCTTTATTTAACGTGGCAAACAGATTTACTACTTCCAAACATATGTCTTATATTGATATAAATTTTAAGAAAAATATTATTTTTTTGCTTTGTTTTTATCATTTAATTATGAATTTGCTCCTTGATCTTTTAAAGATGGCTCACAAAGGAGAAGCATCATGAACTGTGTGGAAATTATAAGATTTGAAAGGTGATGGAAATGGGTTAAAATTGTGAGTCCTCTTAATGTGATTTAACTAATTTCTATGAGTCTTAGCTTTCTCATCTACAAAATATTTAGTTTGCTTTTGCAAACTATGTTTAATTTTAACATCTGTAATAGAATACCAGTATTTACTACAGAGTTGAAGGAATCATGGGAGCTAAACCATGTCAAATGACTGATATGTATTTGCCTACAGTTTGCAATACACATTTACAACTAATCCAAATTCATGTGCAAATACTATATTTCCCAATGGGTAATGCGAGAACCTGTGCTGAGTGCTGAGCTTAGTTGCTCAGTCATGTCCGACTCTTTGTGACCCCATGGACTGTAGCTCACCAGGCTCCTCTGTCCATGGGGATTCTCCAGGCAGGATTACTGGAGTGGGGATTACTGGAGCCTTCCTCCAGGGGATCTTCCCAACCCAGGAATCGAATCAGGGTCTCCTCCACTGCAGGCACATTCTTTACCAGCTGAGTTATCAGGGAAGCCCCAGTGCAAGTACCTATAACAGAATATTCCCTTCCCTTAAGCCATAGCTATCATTCATTTCACCTATCCACAAGCTATAATCACCAAATATGTTGTTGTCATTATTTTGAACAAACTGTTATCTATTAGATCAATTAGGAATAGAAGAATAAGGTATTTTACCTTCGCTTATCCTTCTCTCATACTCTTCCTTTCTTCATGTAGATTTGAGTTTCTGATCTGTATAATTTGCCTTCTTTTTGAAGAACTTCTTTTAATATTTCTTGCAAGGCAAATCCAGAGGCAGCAGTCTCTGAATTTTGGTTTGTTTGAGAAAGTATTTCTGCTTCACTTTTTTCTAAATATAAAAATGCAATGTTTTCAAAGACTTTATTTTTTAGCAGTTACAGGTTCAAAGCAAAACTGAGGTGAAGATACAGACATTTCCCAAATACTCTCTGTTCACACATGCATAACCTCCCCCACCGTCAACATCTCCTGCTAGAGTGGTATGCTTGTTATAGTGGTGAACCAACACAGACACATCATAATCACCAAAGTACTCTCCTTTCCTTTGAAGGATAATTTTGTTGGATTCAGAATTTTAGGGTGGCATTTTTTCCCTCTCTTAACACCTCAAATATTCCATTCCATTTCTTATCTTACTTGCACAGTTTCTGAAGAGAAGTCCAGTGCAATTCTTATCTCTCTTTCTCTGTAGATAATGCAGTTTTCTCCTCTTTGGGCTTCTATCAAGTCTTACTCTTTGTCTTTGATTTTTAAAATTTGAATATGATGAGCTCAGGTATAGAATTTCTAGCATTCTTCCTGCGTGGTGTTTCTTGAGCTTCCCCTATATCTGTGATTAGGTGACATCATTAATTTTGGAAAATTCTCAGCCATTTATTTTTTCAAAATTTTCTTCTACTTTTTCTTTCTTCTTCTTTTGGTATTCCCATTATACACATGTTACAATTTTTATAATCATTCATCAATTGTTGGATAGTCTGTTTCATCATTTTCTTTTTTTTTTCTTTTTGTTTTTCAAATTCTGATTCTTTTTCTTTAATAATGACCTTGTTTGCAAGTGATTTTCCAGAAGATGGATGTTAACTTAATTGGGGAATTGTATACCCAAAAGGCAAATTCAAATCACAAGTAAAACGCACAAGCACCTAAATAAATAACTCAAACAAAACCAGTGGAAATTATCTTTGGGAAAGACTTACTGGGAGTTGAAGAAGCAATGTTGATCTATGACAGCTGCTTAGCTGAGAGGTTCTGATGAGGGTCTCTCATGAAGTTGCAGGAAAGATGACTGCTGGGGCCACAATCTTTGAAGCCTTGCCTGGGGCTAGCTTTTTTTTTCTTTATCTTTTTTTATATGTCATTTTCCGAGGTTTCTGTTGACATATCTTTAAACACTGATTCTTTCCACAGCTATGTACAATCTTCTGATGAGATTGCCACCAAAGACATTCTTTTTCCTGTTCATCTTGTGATCACTACTATTTCCTTTTGAGTTTTTCTTAGAAGTTTTATCTCTTGGCTTACAGTACCTATTTGGTCCTGCATGTTGTCTGCTTTTTCCAGCCCCTGGAATATTAATCATCGTTACTTAAAATTCCTAGTGTGATAATTTAAAAATCTCCATTATATCTGGCTTTGGTTCTGACACTTACTTTGCTTCTCAGAGTGTATTTTTATCTTTACCAGGCCTTGTGATTTTCTTGTTGAAAGCTAGACATGACTATCAGGCAAAAGAAATGAGGTAGCGTGACTTTTAGTATGAGATTTTATATCTTTCTGTCCAGGGCTTAGGTTGTGTGTATGCTTGCTGTATCCATAGTTTCAGAGACTAACATTTCATTTACTGTCTATGTTTCTGCCTCTCCTGTGATTCTGAGTTTTCCTAGAGACTTCTTAATAGTGTCTGAGGTTTCAACTTCTTTTAGTTGTGTTCTTGCTATTATACAGGAACCCTGTTGATATGGTGGTAAGGTGTAGGGGAAGAAAAGTTATCTCTAGTACCATAATTAAGTCTCTCTTTTTTTTTAAAGTGAGTCTCAGTTGGGTATTTCCCTTCTTTAATGTCAAAGGCTAGATGAGGCTTGAGTTGGGTATTTTCCTCCAGGTGGGTAGCCTCTGATAGAACCTCAATCAATTAGACTTTGGTAAATAGTTTCCTTGGGGCCAGGAGCAGAGAACTCTGAAAATATATTAGAAAGATTACTTTTTCCTGCCCCCTGCTGCAAACATGAAGTACTTTTTCTCAAATCTTCACAGAATTTGATAAGGCAACTGGGAGTAAAAATCATGAAAGCGTGCCCCTCTCCCACCAAGAATGTGCCACCTCTGATTTTTTTTTTAATGAAGACTAGTTTCTATTTATTTATTTTAGTTAGTATTATTATTATCATTTTTTTTGCTGTGCTGGGTCTTTGTTGCTACATGTGGGCTATCTCTAGTTGAGGCGAGCGGGGCTTACTCTGTTGTAGTGCACGGGCTTCTCGTTTTGGTGGCTTCTTTAGTTGAAGAGCACAAAACTAGGCATGCAGGCTTCAGTGATTGTGGCTCATGGGCTCTAGAATGCAGGTTCAGTATTTGGTGGTGCCCGGACTTAGTTGTTCCAAGACCTGTGTGTTCTTCCTGGATCAGGGATGGAACCAGTGTCCTCTGCAGTGCAAGGTGGACTCTTAACCACTGGACCACCAGGGAAGCCCCCAACTCTGAGTTTTTAAATCTCACTGTGTCTCCAGCAATTCATTAATCATAGCTTAGAGTCTTCCTATTGATACTAGCTCCATTACAGATTCTGCTCCAGTGAGTCTGCTTCAGGTTAAGTAGTGATTCTCTGTATCTGCCTGTCTGTCTTTCTAGTGGTCAGAGTAACAGAGCTACAGCCTCAGTTCTCTGATGTATCTAAGATTTCTTGATTTTCAGTTCGTTTAGCATTTCTCATGCCTGGATGTGAATTATGACTACCAAGCTGTTGCCATGGTGGATCAGAAATCAAAATTCAACTGGCTCATATTAAATACTCAGCAAGCATTGTATCTCTTATCTATTTTATATTTTTCTTTTTACCTTTACCATATATATAATTATTTTGTTGTTGAGGGTCTACCATTTTGTTTCTTTAAATAAAATTATTCTATCTTGCATAACTTTCTAAAATATAAAATTAGAAAAGTCATAATTAGGTGCATTTTTGCCTCACATGTATTAAAATGTGCACTTTGGCACTGCTATATTTAAAATGGATAATCAACAAGGACCTACTATATAGCACATAAACCTCTGATCAGTGTTATGTGGCAGCCTGGATGGGAGGGGAATTTTGGGGGGAATAGATACATGTATATATATGGCTGAATCCCTTTGCTCTTTACCTGAAATTACTGCAACATTGTTAATCAGCTATATTCCAATACAAAATAAAAAGGTTTCTTTAAAAATGTGTACTTTGTTATTAAAATAATAAAGTGAAAATAGATGTGCAGGTTGTTTGTGTGGGAATTGTTGGTCTTCACTGTGTAGTAAAGTGTCTCATTATTTGAATAACACTATTAGCATAATCAGTGTCTGTATAATGTAAGTCAGAAGCTAGAATGCAGTATACAAAAGCTACTATTTCATGATGGAAAATTCCTTGGTGGAAAAGGAACAGCATTGCAGCCCAAAACACAGGTTTATACTCAGACTCATTCCCCCTCACCAAACACACAAATAACTGGAGGAGTGCAAGAGAATTATTTTTGTTTTGCTCATACTTCCTGTTTATTTTTCAGGAGTCAGCTCTCTATAATTTGTGATGTAACTTTACCTTTCATCTTGGAGTTGTGTTTTCTAATTTTCTTATATTATCAAAGTCTACTTTCTCAGTTCAGTGTAAAGAGGAAAAAAAATCCTTAAATCGCACTTGGTGAGAAGCAGCAGGTGCTCCATTCTTTGCTAAACCTATTCTTCTCTTGAGGGGTAGCATATTCTGTCTCGGATCTCATGATGTCTCATTTCTGCCTAATCAATAAACATGGCTTCTATTGATGTGTGTGTTCCAATAAAACCAGATCATAGTGTGCACACTCAGGAATGCCATCATATGTCAAGTATCCTTAGCACAGAATCATGCCTGGAGTGATAGCTCTACTAAGCTGACACGCTAACTGTCTTCACCATCAAACCTTTCTTCTCATTTTGCAAGCATCCATTTCAGTAATAGAAGCCTGCCACGTTTAAGTATCTTATCTGACCTCTTACTGTTCATTGAAATGGTGTGAACTTGTTTCCTAAAAAACCTATGCTGGTCTCATTCATACTGGTATGGTAAAAATTGCTCTCTCTTGAAATTCCATACACATCCTAAAAATAAATTGTCCTCCTTCTTATTTTGGGACTGTCAGTTATGTTTAAAGAATGTAGTAGGAAAGCAGGCTGTGCTAATCCAAAGTACCCTGCCTGGTGGAAAGTCTCCTGAGGCATCTGTTCTAAAACCAAGAAAACGTTTGAAGGCTTTACATCTGAGTTTTTAGACAGCTGTGCTAATTTAACTAAAGGAGTTACAGGAGGGGATGGAGGGGAAAAGTCTGTAAAGTGTTTGGTTGACATTTGAAAAAGAAATTGGATATTTTCTCCATAGCTTCATAGCAGTGTATGACATAAATTGTGATACTGTTCCCAGATTCATAGGGATAGATATAAGAATTGTAAAGCATATTTCTAGATTTTTTCAGGAGCAAATGCATCCAAATACACATATTAATTTGTATATTTAGGTGTACATATGTATATACTGGTGTGAACAACATAAAGTTATTCAATAATAGTTATTCATGCATGTGCTACACACACATGCTAAATGTAGCCACTTCATATATTTTGATTGAGAATTCATCTTGAAAAATAAAGGTTAGGGGTAAGTTAACATTTAACTAAGTAAATAAAACCAAAAGTTTTATTTACTTTAAACCAAAAGTTTATTTACTGAGTTTTCAAAATTAAAATATTTCATTAAAAAGTGAATAATTCAGATAGTTATTACATAGATGGATATAAAAATGTCTTTTTATGATCACAAAATTGGTATATAAATAAACTGCTTGCTTTTTGTCTTCAAAAAAATGGAATGTGAGGATAGACCATATGGAATGTAATTAATCTTCTTAATGTTTAGAACAGAGGAATGAATAAATTTTAGAAAGAGAGAAAAGAGGAAGCAGGAGTAGCGAGAGCAGGAAACAGAAAAGCATACAATTCATAAAAAGAGGAAGAATTTCTGAGACTGTTTTGCGATTGAATCAATGGATCCCCACTTCTTGGTTGGACTAGATGATCCGTTGTTTTCCCACTGCTTTCCTCAGTTGAACAATTATTATTTTTACCTGGAGTTTGCCACTTTGTTCCTGTGACAAGTGGAAAAAGGGATTCAAAGTCCTGGGGAGGCAAGCTATGATTTTACCAGGGCCAGCCCTAGGGTTAAGGAGCAGTGGAATAGAACAAAAATAATCTGTACTCAAGGTGGATATCACTATCGCCATCTTGTCTTTGTTAAAAATACATGCTAATAAACTGAATCAACTAGCCAGAGGTATATATTTTTCTTTGTTTTCTTTTTTTAAAGTCTTTTTAATATAAAGCTAAAATTTAAGCAACATATTAATAGTACAGAATGAGGATTGATTTGACAGGAAGAAAAACTTACCCTAATATGGAATCAACAAGATACCTAATCTGATAATATAGTATAAGAATTTTTATAAAAGGGCTAGATATAAAATAATAGATATTGTAAGAAGTACATAATGCCAAAATGCCAGCAAAATATCAGCAAAAGTATCCAATCTGGATACTTTGACCTTGTGGACAATATTCTCATCTACTTTTCCTAGTAGATATTTGATTCACAAGTATATATGTCAGAATATTGCATGACATCTATGCAAATAAGAAAGACAGAATTAACATTAATTGAAAGATTACTTATGTAAAATTAAAACCAAACAACAACTCTACCTGATTAGTATATTATTATTCCCAATTTTCTGCAGGGAAACCTGCTGATTTCCAGGGCAGCTAGAATCCAAGGTCTGCACCATATGATTGCACATTTTTACTTCTACTGCAGCAGGTGAGAAATACTATTCAATACGTTAGAAATAAAAACAAATAATATATTTGGTATTCATTCTATACAAATACGAAAAAGACAAGTAAACATACAAAGAAGGTTTTGAAAGGATCTCTATTGTTTGTGGGAGTCCAGATCAGTCCAATAAATTCTTCTAAAAAGGCTGCTTATAGCCACAGACATAGGTCACTTTATCAGACAATTAATTGACTGTCCAACAAAACCACCTTCTTAAACATTCCAATATGTTGTTAAGAAAAAGATATGAAGTGTGATGTTAAGTATTAAAGTACTTAAAAGCATGCCTGCACTTCTTTGGTGAATGGACGTGTCATTAATGAACGTATATAAACTTCAGTAAATAAGAGCAGAGTGTGCGAGGAGAGATTTACTTCAAGTGAAATCCTCTGCCCTCAAAGGGTTAAATGTTAACAAAGTTAAAAAGCAAAAATCAGGCTCCTATTAGTCTTGAACACTAATCTTGTTGACGGCTGAAGTGTTTCCTTATTTTATCCATATTTATTATATTGAAGGTGGGTTATATGGTGGTGACTAATGACCAAACATCTGGACCTAGTGACCCTTAAAATCCTCCAGCCATTGCTGTTCACAATTAAATACCACATGAACTAAAATGATATTTTGGCTTGACCAGGACAAATTAGTGTGGCAATGCTAAAGAAATAGCCTTGTCTTTAGTTGTAGAAATCACAGGGAATAGAACTATTAAAATTAAAAAAAATAAAAATGTTTATAAAATTTGCATATCTCATCATTATGGAGCTACAAAAGGTAAAAATGAATATTTTCAGAAGAAAATGAGTATTCTGGTGGACTGATCATAGTTGATATGAAGAACATTTGTTTCATAAGTTTTACCTACCTCCCAGAATTTTGACTGAGCTGTGGAAAATGGGATTACTTCAGGTTAAATAATTGGCAAACCTCACTTCCAGAATAATTAATTTTATCTGCAGACAGATGGCTAAAGAGAAGAAAAGGCAAATGTCATCATCATCATAAGAATTATTGACTGAAGATGAATGAGTTTGTCTTCTTACAGGTAGAAGGGCATGGAAGCAACAACAATAAAGATGGAATTTTCCAGACAGAAACATGAGAAAGTAACTTACACGAGAATCTCTGAGGTTGTGTAAGAACCCAAGGGAGGGGCCTCACAGGAAGCTCTATTTGAGCGCTACAAAATGTGTCTAGTTTTCTGTCCTCTGGCTAAGAAAGGAGGTGGAGAGCTGCTGGGGAAAGTTTGGCAGAAGTGCAGAACTCAACTCCTCTGACTGAGTCCTTGAGAGATGGCATCTTCATAATTTGACTTCAATATTCAAATGTGTCTCCTGTTGCCCTAGGAGAAACCTGTAAGTAGATGGTATGAAACTTTTAATAAAAAAAAAATCAGAGAACAAATGTACCGATCATATCAACACATAGCCTCTCCTGATGAATCCATGCCTCCTATCTAAAATAAGAGCACAAAAATACAGACAGAACACAAAGCAAAAAATAATCAGCCCTCAAATTTCATGATAGTCTGGGGTGAACACCAAAAGAATTCAGATAAAAAAGTAAAAGAATCACAGGGAATTATATAAACTATATCTGCAGAAAAATATTCAGACATAACTACCCACATTAAATATGAGAAAGATGAAAAGAAAAACACTGACCACTATGGAAAAAAAATGCCACCACAATTTAAGAAGATAAAATGCAATACAAGCTTAAAAACATTTCTTATGGAATTTACGCAAATACTGAAAAAGATTTTCTTAAAAAATACTTTCAAATACAGATGACATACTACTGCTAAGTCACTTCAGTCGTGTCCGACTCTGTGCGACTCCATAGACGGCAGCCCACCAGGCTTCCCTGCCCCTGGCATTCTCCAGGCAAGAACACTGGAGTGGGTTGCCATTTCCTTCTCCAATGCATGAAAATGAAAAGTGAAAGTGAAGTCGCTTAGTTGTGTCCAACTTTAGTGACCCCATGGACTGCAGCCTACCAGGCTCCTCTGTCCATGGGATTTTCTAGGCAAAAGTATTGGAGTGGGGTGCCATTGCCTTCTCCGAGATGACATACTAAGAAAGATGAAATCAATAAAACAAAAATTAAATCAAAATTAAGATAATGAAACCTCAGACAGACATATGTTGAAATGGTGGAATTAGGAAAACAAATTGAGAATCAAAACATATCATTACAGAATGAACAAATAAGTGACTATTAGGAAAAAATAAATAAATATGTATATCTAAAACCTAAAATAATGACATTAAAAAAAGACATAGAAAGTAGTTAGTAAAAGTGTTAGTCACTCAGCTATGTCCAACTCTTTGCAACCCCATGGACTATAGCCTGCCAGGCTCCTCTGTCCAAGGGATTTCCCAGGCAACAACACTGGAGTGGGTAGCCATTCCTTTCTCCAGGGGATCTTCTTGACCCAGGGATTGAATCTGGGTCTTCAGCTATGCAGGCAGATTCTTTGCTGTCTGAGCCACCAGGGAAGCCTGGGGGAAAAAAACAGCTAAAGATAGTTTATATTGGGCACAGAATTAAAACTAAACTTCTAGGAGATGTCCCTAATGTTACTGAACTAGAGAATGAATCATTTAATACAGTTGACCCTTGACAATACAGATTTGAATTGCAAAGTACACTTACACTTATTCACAGACTTTTTTTCAATGGTAAACACTATAGTACTGCAATGGCACCCCACTCCAGTACTCTTGCCTGGAAAATCCCACAGCGGAGGAGCCTGGTGGGCTGCAGTCCATGGGGTCGCACAGAGTCGGACATGACTGAGCGACTTCACTTTCACTTTTCACTTTCATGCATTGGAGAAGGCAATGGCACCCCACTCCAGTACTCTTGCCTGGAAAATCCCATGGATGGGGGAGCCTGGTGGGCTGCAGTCCATGGGGTCGCTAGAAGTCGGACATGACTGAGCGACTTCACTTTCACTTTTCACTTTCATGTATTGGAGAGGGAAATGGCAACCCACTCCAGTGTTCTTGCCTGGAGAATCCCAGGGACGGGCGAGCCTGGTGGGCTGCCGTCTATGGGGTCACACAGAGTCAGACACGACTGAAGCGACTTAGCAGCAGCAGGAGCAGCAGTTGGTTGAATCTTTGAATGGATACAGAGGGCTGCCTAAGTTATACACAGATTTTTTAATGTGCAGAAGGTCAGTGCTCTTATCCTACATATTGTTCAAGGGTCAACTATATATCAAACAAGAATGGCAGATTTGCAAAGACAAACCTATAGAAACAGGACAAATAAGAGGGTAACTCAAGAAATCCTATAATCCCAGATAAAACAAGTAGATAAACAAAACATTATAAATGTACATAGTTGTAAAGAAGATTGATCCAAATATATGTATGAAAAAATATTGTGGCACTAAAGTAAGACTTCTTGTTATTTTATAACATTTCCCCAAAATAGTATATTTTGGATAACATTCTCATATATATATATATAGGAATATATTTGTGTTTGTGACTATACTTAATATTCAGAATAGACAGAAAATATCCAAAATGAAATCACCACATACACAAAATATATGATAAGAGCTAAACTTAGGTCTTAGATGAAAAATTTAGAGCTTTACAGATTAATGCTACTTAATTCGATATATAATAATGCAGAAGAGTAAACATTTAATACAACAAAATAGATCACAAAATAAACTAACAGAAGATTAATGAAGGGAACAAATAGAGTTAAAAGCAGCAATACATTAATTAACAAATAGAAAAAATACAGTGAAGAACCAAATTTTTTAGATAAAATAATTTATATAAAGAAACAAAACATAGTTACACAATCATAAAACCTGGAAAGTAAAAAGGCACAGACACAGAGGTAAACCATTTTTAGTGCCCTATTTTGCAAAAGTAAAGGTAAATGAATGCAGAAACAGAAGAAATGGAAGATTTTCTGCAATAAAAGCCAAAGTACATAATTAACTTGAAGAAGGAAATGGTAACCCACTCCAGTACTCTTGCCTGGAGAATTCCACAGACAGAGGAGCCTGGTGGGCTACAGTCCATGGCATTACAGAGTCAGACACTGAGCGACTAACACTACTACATAATTAACTAAAAAACAAAAACAAAATAACAACACCAAAGTGATCCTAGAAAAGAGAACACTGAGCAAACAGTTACCCATGGAAACAAATTGCCATGGGTTAATATTCCATGCAGTGTCAGTCTTAGATAATTTCCCAGGTAACTTTTCTTCTTCAATCCTTGAAGGAATAGACAATGCTGATATTTAGTGGGTTCCATAACACGGAGACAAGTAAGTATAATAACATAACTCTGAACATAAATCCACATACAGATTTTTAAAAATTTATAGAAAATTTACGCATGAGAATATCTTATATGATCTCTCCTATTGTCTAGTATCAGTTTTCAAATAACTAAATTACTCCCTTTAAGTCATCTGTCCTAACTCATGAGTGTAAGGTACAGCAGTAGTTTAGAAGCTGTAATTATTTTTCCCATACCATTTCTCCCATCACAAGCTCACAAGCCGGCTCAAATTTGTTTAACATCAAAAGAAAAATGAATCCCAAGTGAATAGTCCTTCCCTCTAGTGGTTTGCATTTGGAGATCACACACACACACACCACTGCATATGAATATGTGAAACTGATGATTATTGCCTCAAGTTCAAGTCAGTAAGTCAAATCAACAAATATTTGTTCAATACCTATTCCTCTCTAAGTAGTTTACAATCTGTAAAGAACCAATTGGAGAACATTTAAAAAGAATGCATCCTCAAAAGGTATTTTTTTTACAGTAGAGATTGTAAATGACATGTAAGTTGAGATAAGAGAAATATCAAATTATCTACAAAGGTCAATATCTTTATTAAAAGAAAATAATGAATTCCTAAAATTTTAAATCCCTATCCCAAAATAACTCTATTTTGATCAGGTAGTAAATCACACATGGAGAATAACAATGTGGTAAAAAAAAAACTAAAATTAGTCATGGGAAATAATCTCCAGTTTTTGAAATGCGGTTATATTTTCTCAATAAATGAGTTGAGCAGACACCATTTGTTGATAAGCATCATATGGGAGAACGGAGTGGTTTGCCATGGTCAGAAAGTAAATCAATCATAGGTTTGAAAATAGAATCCACATGTGCAGACTTGCAGAGCTGGTTGAGCCACTGGCCAATACTCTCTCATCACACTATATTAGCTCCATTTCTGTCCAGGAGAAGATTGTTAATGGTGAGTCTGATTAAACCATGAAACTCAATCCCAAGGGGACTGACAAAGGCACCATCTTATGTGTCATTTAAAGTAACTTTAGGACCTGGATGATGTCATTTGGTGTTAAGAAGTAAATAAAGGGCTTGATTATCCTGAGATATTTACTAAATCCATCAAACTTGAGTAAGCCACTTTAAGGATGTTTTTTTTTTTTTTCCAGAATCAGACATCACTGTCACCCAGTACCATGCAGTACAATAGTCTGAAAATAATTTTTACTCAGGAATTTTTTTTTGAGAAGGGCACCAAATTGTTGGTGTGCTAGAACTACAACAAAAATGTGTGTTTGCCTGTATTCCTAGGATACACTTCACTTCTTTCTTTCATTCATCCATTCATTTCTTCATCTCTTAATGTAAATAAACTGAGTACTCGCTTTGTTCCAAGTCCTTTCATAGAATAGAAGAGGCAATTTCTACATCACGGTGTAGTGACAGACACAGACATGATGTAATAATGCAGACTCTTCTGGTTGCAGATGATGAAAACTCAGCCTAAACTAGCTGAGAGTAATGTCCATTAGCAAGCATACCTGGAATATCCAGGGGGTACAAATGGCTTCAGCCAAAGCTAAATCCTGGCACTAAAATAGCATTTTACTGTTCATTCTCTTCCTCTTGACTTCTTGATTGTTCTTTACTTTTTAATAACTTCACTCTCAGGCATGCTTCCAATAAATGGGGGAAAATCCGACCCTCAAATTTACATGATGCCTAGCAATTGCAATCTCAGAAAAGAGGCCTTTCTTTTCAGGTGTCAATATCAATTTTAAACTGGAATCTGGCTTTTACCTCTTGGGTCATTTGTTCTTCCTCAGTTATTCATTGTGGCCAGAGGAATTTTGTATTATGATTCACTTGTGTGTCTATCCTGTGATCAGGAAGGTGAAATCAGCTCAGCCCGAACTGTAGTGACCAAAATGAGGAGAAATAACTTTCCAAAAAGTATCTAAGAAGGTAAAATATGTTTGTGATGAATATTTTAAGGATATGCTATATAACTTAGGTATTATTATAGAAATAGAGAAGAGCTTAATCAGAGCACAAAGGAATTGGTGTCAGGAATTCTAGAGGGATGGGAGGGGTCAAGAAAGGCTTATGAGATTAGGTAAATTTAGGCCTGAGTTTTAAAATATAAAGAAGATGTTTAATGTTTATACTGTTATAGTAAGACATGCAAGAAGAGACAGCAAGAAGACAGACCTTAAGTGGAAAGTAAAGAAGCTTTAAACAGCCTGGGAAGGTATTTGTTATGAACTCAAGACAACAAAAACTGGTAAAGTTTTAATCCACAGGTTGACCAGTTCAATTCAGTTCAGTTGCTCAGTCATGTCCAACTCTTTGCGACCCCATGGGCTGCAGCACGCCAGGCCTCCCTGTCCATCCCCAACTCCCGGAGTCTACTCAAACTCATCTCCATTGAGTTGGTGATGCCCTCCAACTATCTCATCTCATCCTCTGTAATCCCCTTCTCCTCCTGCCTTTAATCTTTCCCAGCATCAGGGTCTTTTCCAATGAGTCAGTTCTTCACATCAGGTGGCCAAAGTATTGGAGTTTCAGCTTCAGCATCAGTCTTTCAATGAATATTCAGGACTGATTTCCTTGGTAGTATTTATTCAATAAAAGTTTGATGAGTGAAAAAAAGTTAAACAATTTTCAAATCAAGTATGAAATTATGGAGGAGATAGAATGAACATTTGTCAATTACAATGATATTTTGCAAAATTAAAGATGAGGACTTTGGAAGAATTTGAAGTTTAATGACGTTATTTTAATTTCTGGACAAGCTGCTAGAAGAAAATGTGAATAAGCTAATCTCTTTGTTATATATTCAGCATCCAGCAGGACATGTAGATTCAGTCTTCTGCTTGAAAGAAGAAAATCATTTTAGGTGACACAGAATTCTAGTAAAATCTAGAGGCCACCCGATGTCTAAACATTTATTTCCTTTCCCTATTGAGTTAATTTTTAATTCAATTAGGACTTTTCCAATGTTATAAAATCTTTTGACCTTATTCTTTTACTGTCTTCTCTCTTCTCATTATCTTCCAACATTTTCACTTCTCTGTCAAGTCACCTAGCTCATGACTTAGGAGAGATATCCTTCCAATAATGAAGACTCTGTGTTATGCTCCCTGAAGGTAGATAGGGGTGCCTTACCTGTCATTTTTGGAAGAGTTTTAAAATATTTCATATATTTACAATTGGAGCATCACAAAAGCTAAGTAAACTATGCCATTGATGGTATAGTCCTCCTCTTACCAAAGATATCCTCTGCCCTAATCTTAACACCATGGGTGAAGAAGGGAAGGGACAAAAATGAGGAGGGAAGTATCCTGACCTCCTGAATTTCAAAGTTAAGAAATGTGTTTTTAAAGAATCATCAAAAAAGCAAGAGAGTTCTAGAAAAACATCTATTTCTGCTTTATTGACTATGCCAAAGCCTTTGACTGTGTGGATCACAATAAACTGTGGAAGATTCTGAAAGGGATGGGAATACCAGACCACCTGACCTGCCTCTTGAGAAACCTATATGCAGGTCAGGAAGCAACAGTTAGAACTGGACATGGAACAACAAACTGGTTCCAAATAGGAAAAGGAGTACGTCAAGGCTGTATATTGTTACCCTGCTTATTTAACTTATATGCAGAGTACATCATGAGAAATGCTGGGCTGGAAGAAGCACAAGCTGGAATCAAGATTGCCAGGGGAAATATCAATAACCTCAGATATGCAGATGACTCCACCCTTATGGCAGAAAGTGAAGGGGAACTAAAAAGCCTCTTGATGAAAGTAAAGGAGGAGAGTGAAAAAGTTGGCTTAAAGCTCAACATTCAGAAAACGAAGATCATGGCATCTGGTCCCATCACTTCATGGCAAATAGATGGGGAACAGTGGAAACAATGTCAGACTTTATTTTTCTGGGCTCTAAAATCACTGCAGATGGTGATTGCAGCCATGAAATTAAAAGACGCTTATTCCTTGGAAGGAAAGTTATGATCAACCTAGACAGCATATTAAAAAGCAGAGACATTACTTGTCAACAAAAGTTCGTCTAGTCAAGGCTATGGTTTTTCCTGTGGTTATGTATGGATGTGAGAGTTGGACTATAAAGAAAGCTGAGCACCGAAGAATTGATGCTTTTGAACTGTGGTGTTGGAGAAGACTCTTGAGAGTCCCTTGGACTGGAAGGAGATCCAACTAATCCATCCTAAAGGAGATCAGTCCTGGGTGTTCATTGGAAGGAATGATGCTAAAGCTGAAACTCCAATACTTTGGCCAACTCATGTGAAGAGTTGACTCATTGGAAAAGACCCTGATGCTGGTAGGGATTGGGGGCAGGAGGAGAAGGGGACGACAGAGGATGAGATGGCTGGATGGCATCACCGACTTGATGGACGTGGGTTTGGGTGAACCCCGGGAGTTGGTGATGGACAGGGAGGGCTGGCATGCTGCGATTCGTGGGGTCGCAAAGAGTTGGACATGACTGAGCAACTGAACTTACTGACTGACTGACTGATGGTGAATTAAGAGTGTATTTTCTTCAATATTTATTAGCCATTTCCTATTCCGTCATACATGTGCATATTCTCCTAATAAAAATTCCTAGTTAGTTCAGTCTCTCAGTCGTGTCTGACGCTTTGTGACCCCATGAATCGCAGCATGCCAGCCCTCCCTGTCCATCACCAACTCCCAGGGTTCACCCAAACCCACGTCCATCAAGTCGGTGATGCCATCCAGCCATCTCATCCTCTGTCGTCCCCTTCTCCTCCTGCCCCCAATCCCTCCCAGCATCAGGGTCTTTTCCAACGAGTCAACTCTTCGCATGAGGTGGCCAAAGTATTGGAGTTTCAGCTTTAGCATCAGTCCTTCCAATGAACACACAGGACTGATCTCCTTTAGAATGGACTTGTTGGATCTCCTTGCCATCCAAGGTACTACATATTATTAAATCCCATAATAAAAATTTACTTAAGATCTTTTCCTTGATATTAGACATCTTCCAACATTCTATTAAAATCAAGGTGTGCTCATTAGTAGAACTGAAATATTTTCTCACTGAACCTATGAGTAGAATGAAGAAAGGGACAACATAAATAAATATATAAAATTTCAGAATCCTTTGTCTGAACCAGGCAAATGCATTGTTAGACATTTCTCAGATATCATGTCTGAGAAAAAGAAAACAATTAGAGGACAGCAATTGTTTGGATTTGTAATATCCTTTGTGACTTGAAGTATAAAACTAAGTACAAGGAAATATGCCTGGTGGTTATGGCACTGAGATTTAAATTAACCCAAAATATATTTGATTTTGAGTCTCACCACATTTTTATACTAGTTTTACTTTGGGCAAATCAGTTCAATTTTCTGAAATTCATTTTCATTATTAGTAAAATAGGAGTAAGTTATGAGGACAATTGTGAAAATTAAACGAGAAAATATGTGTGAACTAATTAGGTCTTGTACATAATAAATCGGTGCTCCATAAATATAACTATTATGGAGAAATCTGCCTTTGAGCAAACAGAATAGATCCCAGGTGATACCAAAATCAAAGGGAGGTAACAATGTATATAAACAAAGAGGGTGTTGCTTTTAAAAGCAGTTCCTCAGCAATAGACATTCTGAGAAGGAATTTCACTGGCAGTGCTCATTTACTTACAGCCAGGAGACAGGAGAAAAGGATATGAGCTGTTTAGTCAGAAGGCTGGTATGTGTTTGATGTGGAGGTCAGCACATTTGATTGACGTAGAGCGAGTCCAGTGCACATTGGATGGTCTCTACATCACATGCAAAGTGGTGCCAAAACTGAGCTACTTTCAAAGTACAATTCCCATTCCCCACCCATCATCTCCAGAGAATGGTTAGATAATCTATACTTTTAAGCAAGCTCTTGAGCTTATGATCCAGATGCTGCCAATGTAATTCTCTCTGTTCTGATTTTGTGCTTCACCCTGAATTTTGGTTTGGATCCCAATGTTAGTCTCTCAAATACAGAAAATGAGCTGGTCACATGGGCAAGGTTTTCAATTTCCCACACAACTGTGTATTTCTTGCTGTAGATTGATAATTGTCATTCTGGTTTACCCAGAGTTTACTGTGAACAAGATTAATATATTTGCTTTAAACCACTTCTGGTGTGGTGACTAAAATTTCTACACTTTTTAATTATGAAGATTGTATAACTCCCTTAGGGAACTGTCAAACGGTGAAGCCTTTTAGAAAGTCACATAGCTGGCTGAACCCAATCTCAGCGTAGTTGCCGTATCCCCAAAGACCAGCAGTGCGGGCCACCGTGACTCCATGTCCTGTGTTCACAGACACGTACTTTCAGTTAGTGTAGTTAAGAGTCACTCAGTATCAGGGTCTACTGGGCTGACCTATTCATTCAGTGTCTGGTTTTCTTCACAAAGTTCTGTACAGGAATTTCAGAAATTCCTGTACAGTAATTTCCATGTAATATAAAGTAGGCTTTGTGTGGTGCCAAGCAGTCCGCTGAGAAGTGGAACTTTATTTCACATGGTTGACTTTGCTGCATCAGGTGTTGGTGATTTGGTCAGAGTCTCCATGTATGTATTGCCTTCTTAGGAATAAAAAGAGGAATTTTTCTCTCATTTGCTTTTTTTAAAAAAACAATGAACTCAAGACCATTAAATAATGCTTAAAAATAATCCTGCTGCCTCAGCAAGCAATCCCCATATTGTCAGCACAAGACTGGTGGACCACATGACCATGTAGACTGGTGGGAGTTCAGAGTCTTTCACTGACCACTGTAAGCAAGGCTTGCAGTCTTCTTCATTCCAGATCCCTAAGAGACTAAGGTTTCTTCTTAAGACAGTATCACTTGCTTCTCTTTTCATCTGTAAAGGGCCATTGCTCTAATGTTTAGTTAAAACCAAACTCTTTTAAGCATGGCGATGCCAGCTCTGGAAAGTATCAAAAAGTAAAGATTAATGTAAAGATTATACCACTATAAATATATTTATGTCACAAACTCTTGCTCAGTTCCCTAAATTAACTTTGGTATTTCTGGTGTGACCACATACGTAACTTCACTTCCCCCACTTGGTGCTTATGACTAACGGGATCAAGTTATAGATGAAACTTTTAAAAAAACATCTAAGTTTTTCTCATGAGCACGTAAGGTGTCTTGCAGCAGGCTGCCAATAACCCCAAAGCAGCATAGCAAACAGGCATTCAAGCTGGGCTTCTAAGATTTCGTTTCCCTTTAAAACTTGTTTTAATGCTCAGTTTAATGTTTTGGGAAGTGTCTCAAACAGAATGACGTTCCCTTGGATTTGAGCTCTTCTAAGTGAGACCTGAGTGGAGATTGTTATAAACCAGCTGATAGGAGGCTGAGACGATGCCTCTTTGCAGCTGTGCAGTCCAGGGTGGAGAGTAAACCTCGTCCCCACTGCATTCTCTTGAGTGGTGAGTGGTAGAGCAACGTACTCGAGGTCCAAGGAGAGTAGGCACTCATCTCTATTGCAGTTCGTGTTAGTATGCGCCAAGCTTGTATTTATAAACCGTGGTTTTGTTAGAAGACAATAAACAGAGGCTTTTCAGAACAGTGCCACTGCATCTTTCAGCCCCAAGGAGAGTGGTATGTGTGTGTGTTTGTATGTGTACTGCATGTACACAAGCTCATGCCCTTAACCTCTGTTCCCTAGAACAGTGCCAAGCATGGTGGGGTGCTTAACAGTTTTATTAGGTTTTATGTTGTCTCTGTAAGGGTTGCCTCATTGATTGTTCCTAACAGCCTAGAAAGAAAGGCCTGATTAGCCCTATTTCACAGAAAAGGCAAAGGGAAATGAAATGACTTGTCCTGGAAGCTGAGCTGATATTTGACGAACTCTGTCTTATTTTAGTGTTTAGATACATTTGATGTTATCTCTGGGTATGGTAAAGACCAAGCCTCTGAAACTAAAAAATATTTTATGAAAAGAATTCTACACGCCAAACTCTGGAATAAAGGAAACGGAATCTTTTCCACTGAAGGTTGCTGGTGCCAGGGAATATAGCAGAATTCTTGTGAATGATTTGTGCAGTATCTTTATGATAGGAATCACAACACAAAACATGAGAGTTTCCCTCAGAATGTGAGTGAATAGAGAAAAATATCACTGACTTTCAGATGAATAAACATACTATTTTACATTTCACTGATTAAACAGGGAAATGCCTGTAGGAAGTTCATAAGTTTATCAAAATTGAGGAAAATTTTCTTTAAATGGAAAATACACATATATTATATTGCTCTATTATTAAAATATTTATTTAAATTTTAATTGAAGACAGATGCAATTTATAATTTCACTTGCATAAAATAAGCTTAGTGCCCAAATGGATTAATATATAATGAAAGAAAAGAGATGTATTTGTAATATGCAAGTTATAAATTTTTAAAGCTATTTCTAGTATGAGGTTATTTTTTATTTAAATTAAAATTTATATTTAATCTTAATGATTCTAATAATCAATAAAAACTAAAGCTAAATTAAAATATATATTCACAAATTTATTAGCAATAGCATTATGAGCATCGTCCGTGCTTGTTTTCTGTTATATCTGTGAAAGTAGGCACCTGGATGATTCCCTCTGTACCTGTTTTCCTGACCCTGCCTTGATGATGAGCCTAAAATGTTATTTAGATACAGTGTAGGTCGCAACTGGGAAAGGAAAATTCTGCCAGTAGCAAACTGTCAGTGGGTCGGGAATGCTCAATCTTTCAACAGCACATGTGTCTGTCTACTTGTTTGAAGTTCTAAACATCTATTAATACTATTTTTATCCAACTCTCCTTTCTCTTAAAAGGCAACCTTTTTCTCTATTTGTAAAGGATATTTAAATCTTCATAAAACCAAGAGTTTTGAATTAAAGATAATTCAAAGATGTTTAATTCATTATACAACTTGTTTTTTAAATTTCTTTATTCAATCTATTACTGATGTCATCCCATATTGCCAAACATTTGTGATTCTCTCATTAAAAAGTAATAAAAATAGAACTTCAAAGCTATCTCCAAAAACTAATAGTTAACAAATGTTCTAAGTATATTACTTACTTTAAAGGTCACAAGAGCCCAGTGAGATGAATATTATCATCTCAAATTTACATTGAGGGAACTAAATTTCAGAGATGACATACATTTAAAAAGACTGAAATCAGTGTGATTTGCCCAAGGCTCCTGAGGCAGAATGGGGATAAGATAAAAAAAAAAAATTTGGTTCAGGGAATTCCCTGGCAGTCCAATGGTTAGGACTCAGTGCTACCATTGCCATAAGAGTGGGTTTGATCTTTTGTCAGGAAAATAAGACTCTGCAAGTGGCTTGGCGTTACCAAAAATTTAAATAAATAAAGATTTTAGTTCAGTGCTTTTTTCATACAAAAATATAGAGAAGTTTCCAAATATTTCATTAAAAAAGAAATCAGAAATTATCATTGATTGAAACTCACTTAGAGATTAAAAAATTATAACAAACACATTATGAACAGAACAATGGAAAATAGATTTCCCAAGGCTTAAATGTTAAGAAATCTTTGAAAATGCATTGTGTACAGTGACAGGAAAGCAAAAGGAATATAAAATCTTTACCTTCAGTGACATCAACCTCTTTTTATAATAGTGAATTTTGAGGTCAAGAAGGTCACCATTGTGATGGCACAACAGTGTAAAGGCAGAAAACTGTCCCATTTCTTACTGTTCTGTCCCTTTTATGTCCTGCTAGATGTTGAGAGATGGTGAAAAACAACACTTACCCCAACAGTAGGCCAATGGCACTGTCTGCAAGACTCTGGACCTAGAGATTCTGGAAAGGACTCCAGGTAGAGGCTGGAGGAGACACAGCAGAACTCAAGTATCAGAAGTTCAGTCAGTTCAATCGCTCAGTCATGTCCAACTCTTTGCGACCCAATGGACTGCAGCATGCCAGGCCTCCTTGTCCATCACCAACTCCCGGAGTTTACTCAAATTCATGTCCATTGAGTCAGTGATGCTATCCAACTATCTCATCCTCTGTGGTCCCCTTCTCCTCCTGCCCTCAATCTTTCCCAGCATCAGGATCTTTTCAGATAAGTCAGTTCTTCGCATCAGGTGGCCAAAGTATTGGAGATTCAGCTTCAGCATCAGTCCTTCCAATGAATATTCAGGACTGATCTCCTTTAAGACGGACTGGTTAGATCTCCTTGCAGTCCAAGGGACTCTCAAGAGTCTTCTCCAACACCACAGTTCAAAAACATCAATTCTTCGGTGTTCAGCTTTCTTTATAGTCCAACTCTCACAACCATACATGACTAATGGAAAAACCATAGCTTTGCCTAGACGGACCTTTGTTGGCAAAGCAATGTCTCTGCTTTTTAATATGCTGTCTAGGTTGGTCATAGCTTTTCTTCCAAGGAGCAAGTATCTTTTAATTTCATGGCTGCAGTCATCATCTGCAGTGATTCTGGAGCCCAAGAAAACAAAGTCTCTCACTGTTTCCACTGTTTCCCCATCTATTTGCCATGAAGTGATGGGACCAGATGCCATGATCTTAGTTTTGTGAATGTTGAGTTTTAAGCCAACTTTTTCACTCTTCTCTTTCACTTTCATCAAGAGGCTCTTCAGTTCTTCGCTTTCTACCATAAGTGTGGTGTCATCTGTGTATCTGAGGTTATTGATATTTCTGCGGGCAATGTTGATTCCAGCTTATGCTTCTTCCAGCCCAGTGTTTGGCATGATGTACTCTGCATATAAGTTAAATAAGCAGGGTGACAATATACAACCTTGACTATCAGAAGTTAGGGACCAAGAAATAGGAGTGAAGCATTCAAGAGGGGTTCTAGAACATTTTGGAGAAGGAAATGGCAATCCACTCCAGTATTCTTGCCTGGAGAACTCCGTGGAAAGAGAAACCTGGTGGGCTACAGTCCAAGGGGTCCAAAGAGTTGGGCCCAACTTAGTGACTTTCACTTCGCTTCACTAGAACATTTGCTGGTGATTAAAAATTACTCTGTTTTCTTCTTTTCTTATGTTATGCTCTCCTTCTCAACTTCATTCTTGGCTTCTCTTTTGTCCTCTTTCCTTTTCACTTCCTCTCTGCTGCAGCAGGAGAGCTGTAGAATACTCTGGTTACTAACAACCTAATGACATCTGGGGCACAGGGCACTCTTCTCAGGCTTCCCCTCTCCTCAACTGTCAGGGCAGCCATGTCCCACTGCTCCATGGGCTTCTAGAATGAGGTAAGCAGAAAGAAATGGTGTTAGACAGTTGTGGTGGGTTGCAGTAGACTTGTTAGACATCAGTCGGGTCATGTTCCCCATCAGATGGGTAAGGTAAGTGTTACACTTTACAATAACACATAGGGTAAGCCCCTTGGCTGGCCAGTTGAGGTAGCTATCCGTAAGTAGCCAACACAGATGTGTGTAGTAGTCAGAAATTAATTGCCATATATATTTTATATCTTATGTAAATATCTTTATATCACTAAGAGATAAGAACAAAATCAAATACACACACACATGCACCAAAGAAAAAAAACACAAGAATTTTTTTACTTGTTGGCTAACTGTTAACCAGATGCAAGAGACATGGGATTGATCCATGGGTTGGAAATATCCCTTGGAGTAGGAAAGGGCAATCCACTTCAATATTCTTGCTTGGAATATTCCATGGATCGAGGAGCCCGGTGGGCAACAGTCAATGGGGTTGCAAAGAGTCAGGCACGAATGAACACAGCACAGCACAGCAATTGACTAAGTAGGGATTTTTTTAAAGGTAAATATAAAGCATTTTTAGATTAAAAAATTATATTTGTCCTTTTGATATATGTTCTTGGAAAGGCCAAGGTTATTATCCCCAACATCCAGATAAGGAGACTGATATGCAAAGTGGCTGCAGCACTTATCTGGGGTTGACAGATAGTAAGTTTGAATAAATAAGATTTCTTAATATAGCATTTTGTTTTTACTTATACCAGAATGGAAATGAATTTGTTTCCCAATTTCCTGTTTACTAATTTCGATGGTATGCATCTGAGTGTCATAGAAACAGTTATATCTCAAGAGATATATAAACACTTTTATCTCAAGAGATATATATCAGAACTTTCAGCAGTTCTCCTGAGTCATATTTCCAACCACTTTTAGGGTATTGCCATTGAACTGTTTGCCACTGCATTAAGTTTATCAAGTCCTAACTGCATCATATCTCTCACAGATACTATTATTCTTCTAGTCATCTGAATGAGACTAGAAATTTTGGAGACATCTTTTACTCATTCTGCTCCTTCATCATCTAATTACAATCTGTCCCCAAGAGTTATCATACCTTCATCTTCGCCTCCCCTGCTGGATTCCCTCAGCTACCTCACTACTAGGGGTTTTCATCACCTCAGGCTTAAATTACTGAAAGAGCCTTCAGGATGACTCCCTTGCCTACACTCCATCATCTGCCACTCTGGCCTCAGATCAGTGGCCGTCAGTATGCACAGCCACTAGCTCGTCCAAACACTTCTTCTGGGATTTGGGACCTTTCTAATCTAAGTTTATTTTCTAGGAAAGTCTTAACCTTTACTCTCAGCTCAAGGGAAGCCATTTTCCATACATTCTCCTGCACAAAGTCACCTTTCTCCTTCAAAACTTTAGCTTGAATACTTTATCTTCCTTCCTTCTTATCTTTTATTAAAACTGTAACCACACTTGGAGGGCCACCTCAAAAGCACTGTCCCCCATCTTCTATGATCAAGGAAGTTCATAATGATGTTTCCATTTTCTGAATTCACATGATTCTCATCAGTATCATTTGCTTTGGTCCTTCATTGTGCTCTAATGGATATGGTATGTTTATTTTACCAAAGAGACTATACATACGTATTGTGCTTCCCTGGTGGCTAAGAGGTTAAAGCGTCTGCCTGGAATGCGGGAGACCCAGGTTTGATCCCTGGGTTGGAAAGATCCCCTGGAGAAGGAAATGGCAACCCGCTCCAGTATTCTTGCCTGGAGAATCCCACAGAGGGAGGAGCCTGGTAGGCTACAGTCCACGGGGTCGCAAAGAGTCGGACATGACTGAGCAACTTCACTTCAATGTTAATTGCACTTTTCATAGCACCAAAACAATTCAAGTCACATAGAAGTGATATTATACTAATTGGCTAATTCACTGCTGCTGCTGCTGCTAAGTCGCTTCAGTCCTGTCCAACTCTGTGCGACCCCATGGACTGTAGCCCACCAGGCTCCTCCATCCATGGGACTTTTCAGGCAAGAGTACTGGAGTGGGGTGCCATTGCCTTCTCCAGGCTAAGTCACTAAACGTACATTATTATTTTTTATAAGCAGGTAGGAAAAGCTGGCAAGGTACCCCTCAGTATCAAATATCTCAAAGAGGTCAGTGACTTCTTTAGATTTTACAAGTCTAACCATTTTGACTTTATTTATATACCTATCATGAGGCAGCTACTCTGAATATTCTGCTGACAAGTGAAGTATCAGAATAAGATGCATCGTTTATTTCATGGACCAGAGATTTACAGGCAGAATTACATACGGACATTCTTCACTATTACAAAATGTAACTAATGTCTGAGATACATCCTCTTTCTAATTGTCTTTCCCTATTGAAATATCAAAATGGTTGTGCATCTGAACACATATGCATGGCCTGAATTTCTGCATTTTTTTCATGTCAGCAGTATATTGTCACGAATCAAAAAACTGGAAGATACACACAGCTCCTGGCTAGGTATTCTTGGACTTAAATAGAAAAATATTTAAACCAAGTCTTTGCCACTCTCGCCACTTATTCAAAATCTTTGCAAGAAAAGGCAGAAAAGAAACAAATTGTTCTAGTAAAATGAAACTGTGCATAAAATCCCCAGCAGTTCAAAACTTGGCTTTCTGGACTTTTTCACGAATTACAACTGCAAGTTTAACAGCCAGCCTTTGGGACTTCAGTGCACCAGGTAAGGGATATTGTTCCATAGAATAATTGCTCTCTGAGGAAAAGGCATTTCGGTGACTTTCATGTTATAAGGCAGCACGAGCCAGTGGGTCATTAATCATTAGTGAGTGTCACTGAGGAGTTTAAATATAAAAAACAGGATCCAATGACATTAAATATCAGAGCAAAAAGGAATCTTGCAAATTTTTATGATAATCTGTCTTACTGATACTAAAGTTTCATAACTATACCTTGCAGCAAATTTCAGATTTAAAGGAAATCTGATAAGATAAACTTAAAGACTAATTTATTACATTGAATAAAAATTTATATCTTCCCATTTGATTCTTTAGGGCTATGTATAGGAGAGCAGCAGAGTAGATGAAAATGCTTTAGAGTCTGATATAAAAGATAAGTGCCATCTCTATTTTTGATTTATTTTTTAAACATAAAGGGAGCAACTTGGAATACAAGGCAAACCTTTGTTGAAATTTAAAGTAAGTTAAAAAAAAACTTAAAAATAAGGTAAAGAAGTACTATTAGCAGAAAAAAGACATTATTATTTTCCTCAAAATCCTAGCTTAAAGATAACCACTATAGTCATGAACTATTTCTGGTCCTAAAGTTCCTAGTGGCTAGGCAAAAAGAGGAATAGAATAAATTATCTCATGAGAAGCACGAGATAGAATGCCAGGAAAGCAAATTTTCTCCTACCACTAATTTTCAGGAGTTTATCTCATAAGTGACACTCTACATCATTGATTCAGTTAGTCTTCAGCTTCAAACAGCAGAAACCACCTCTGGGTAACTTGAGGAATTCTCTAAAAGATATGATGCAGCTTGCAGACTCAAAGGGACAGTAGAAAAAACTAGACTCGGACCCCAGAGGAAGCAAACTTTTAAGAGTCTCAACAGCTGGAACGATCTGACAGCCACTCTCAGGCAATAACAGTTCAGTAAGTACCACTTTCCTGCTCTCCCTGAGTCTATTACTATAACAAGGTGACTCCTGTCTCAATAGTAGAAAGTATTTGACAGTTTCTCCCAGGCACTATCACTCTAACGAACGAGTCCAACTTTTCCATTACGTTTGCCTTTATAACAGGCATTTAATTGTGGCAGTCACTCAAACTCTATAACTGCTTTCCTTCTCTTGCCATCAATGTCAACCTCCACCCCATCCCATTATGCCAGTAGCTAGTAGCCCTGTCAGGTCAAGATAAATATGGTTAAGCAAATTATTCTGAGGGGAGAGGGAATACTGCACTGAAATGAGAGTGAAATTTAATAATCTGATAAGACTACAGGTCATTGCTCCCAGAGACAGAAGTTTTCAGGAGAAAATGAAACACTTTAAATGGGAATCTTAGTCTTGTTCCTCCTCACCCCTGCCCCCTGGCCAGAGTGCAGAAGGAAGGAGTGGGAGGAAGTAAGCCTATCGCCTTCTGGGAAGGAGAGATATAAGGCTGCACCCACGAAAGCAAAGAAGCATATTGGATATTTTTTCTAATGGCTTCATATGGGTAAGGAGCTCAGGATAAACTCCCATACGGGAGTGGCTGGCTGAGTTTGGTGACATACAGTAACTTACAACTGCTATATGGAAAGAGAGAGGATGGCTCTGAAGTAAGGAGCCTTCAGGGACCACACTGGCTTCCCTAGTGGGAAAGAAGGTGCTGAATTTACAATCTCCTCAAGCCACACAAAGTGTGGGAGTGGAAATTCCCCAACAAAGATCAGTATTGTCTTTAGAAAGGGGAAATGGATTGCTAGGCAATCAATCCAAATGTATCCAAATCCAAATGCTCATCATGCATGGCAGTGGCAAGAGCAATAGCAATAGTAGCTGACCTGACACTCGGTAAGGACCTGTTATCTGTCTGGCACTGTTGAGATGCTTTACCTTTGTTCATCCTCACAATCTCCCTATGAAGATGGCATACCAATTGATGACTGTAATTTTAATAAATAAGTTGCCAGAGACACTCAGATGATAAGGGATGGCATTAGGATTCAAATCCTACTTCTGGATTCATGTTATTAATCCCTATGGACGCCATCAATAGCTGTTTTAAAATAGATGCAGAAAGTGCTTCCATACAGCTGCTTCTCATAAAAATAAATATAAAATCAGAGATTTTGAAAATAATGTGTGTATTCAAATATATTCTGAAAATACATGTTAAATATATTATTTTTAAAATTCTGTGGTATCAAGTACATACCGAAAATAAGGCTATGTAAATGACACATAGAGGAAAGTCAGTATTATTTTAGAAAAATATTTTTTTATATGGTAGACAGTTTAAAATAGCTTTCCTGAAAACATATCTTTCTAATCTAAATAGGGTAATTTAATTGTTTTTGCTACTTGTGTATTTTTAAAAGGAAAACCAGTAATAAATACATTGCCAATAATTTAATAAAAATTTACATATTTCCTACTTTCAAAGAAAAAGTTCCTTGTCACTGATGCCCAAATCCTCTACCAGTTCCATTCCCTAGATGAAAACAGTAGGAGGTATCATTTTTTAAAACATTCTTGTTCACAATAAAACAGGCAGACTCTGTGATGGCTGTGGGATTTCTATCTCAGAATTAGAGCCAGAGAAACCTATTAATTGAAATTCTATATCACCAAATCTTAAACATATCTTTCATTTTTCTCCAAAACAATGATAATCAAATTATTGGAGTGGCAAGGATAAGAAGTTGAAGAAAGATATCCTTCTACTTTTCCCAAACTCTGTCACTGCTCTGTATTCTTAGTTTCACAAAAAAGAATGATTTTTTAACTTTGTCAACATTCGTATCCATGGAGGATTTGATAATTCTGAAATTTCTTTGTCTCTTTCTTTCAGGGGAAAAATACACACACACACACACACATACACACAAATACACACGAACACAGACTCATCAGACTCATATAGACATATGTACTTCCCACAAGTCTATAAATGATTGGGGGCATTAATTGTATAATAAAGTCATTCTAGTGACAATAGTTTTATGGTTCAGTTCAGTTCAGTCACCCAGTTGTGTCTGACTCTTTGCGACCCCATGGACTGCAGCACGCCCGTCTTCCCTGTCCATCACCAACTCCCAGAGCCTGCTCAAAGTCATGTCCATCAAGTCTGTGATGTCATCCAACCATCTCATCCTCTGTCATCCCCTTCTCCTCCAGCCTTCAATTTTTCTCAGCATCCGGGTCTTTTCAAATGAGCCAGTTCTTCACATCAGGTGGCCAAAGTATTAGAGTTTCAGCTTCAACATTAGTCTTTCCAATGAATATTCAGGACTGATTTCCTTTAGGATGGACTGGTTGGATCTCCTTGCGGTCCAAGGGACTCTCAAGAGTCTTCTCCAACACCACAGTTCAAAAACATCAATTCTTTAGTGCTCAGCTTTCTTTATAATCCAACTCTCACATCCATACATGACTATTGGAAAAACCATAGCTTTGACTAGGTGGACCTTCGTTGACAAAGTAATGTCTCTGCTTTCTTTTTTTTTTTTTTTTTAGTTCTACCAGTTTATTGCTATCAACCCATATCCCTCCAGGGATTCCCTGGTGACTCAGATGGTAAAGCATCTGCCTACAATGCAAGAGACCCAGGTTTGATCCCTGGGTTGGGAAGATCCTCTGGAGAAGGAAATGGCAACCCACTCCAGTATTCTGCCTGGAAAATCCCATGGATGGAGGAGCATGGTAGGCTACAGTCCATGGGGTCGTGAAGATTTGGACATGACTGAGGGACTTCAGTTTCAGTTTCATATCCCTCCACCCTCCTCATACATATGTGCTCAGTCATGTAACCCCATGGACTGCAGTCTGCCAGGCTCCTCTGTCCACAGACTTTTCCAGACAAGAATAATGGAGTGGATTGCCATTTCCTTTTCCAGTTTCTCTGTTTTTTAATATGTTGTCTAGGTTTGTCATAGCTTTTTTTCCAAGGAGCAAGTGTCTTTTAATTTTATGGCTGCAGTCATCATCTACAGTGCTTTTGGAGCCCAAGAAAATAAGTTCTGTCACTGTTTCCATTGTTTTCCATCTATCTGCCATGAAGTGATGGGACTGGAGGAAATGGTTTTAGTTTTTGAATGTTGAGTTTTAAGCCGGCTTTTTCACTCTCCTCTTTAACTTTCACGAGTGGCTCTTTAGTTCCTCTTCACTTCCGTCATAAGGGTGGTGTCATCTGCATATTCAGAGAAGGCAATGGCACCCCACTCCAGTACTCTTGCCTGGAAAATCCCATGGATGGAGGAGCCTAGTAGGCTGCAGTCCATGGGGTCACGAAGAGTTGGACATGACTGAGTGACTTCACTTTCATTTTTTACTTTCATGCATTGGAGAAGGAAATGGCAACCCACTCCAGTGTTCTTGCCTGGAGAAGTCCTGGGATGGCAGAGCCTGGTGCGCTGCGGTCTATGGGGTCGCACAGAGTCGCACACGACTGAAGTGACTTAGCAGCAGCAGCAGCATTTGCATAACAGAGGTTATTGATATGTCTCCTGGCAATCTTGATTCCAGCTTATGCTTCATCCAACCCAGGATTTTGCATGATGTACTCTGCATATAAGTTAAATAAGGAGGGTGACCATATACAGCCTTGTTGTACTCCTTTCCAAATTTGGACCCAGTCTGTTGTTCCATGTCCAGTTCTAACTGTTGCTTCTTGACCTACATACAGATTTCTCAGGAGGCAATTTTATGGTAACACTTCTCATTTTAATTTAGTCTTTTTTAAAATTTGAGAACCTATTTATTTCTGCTTTATTGACTATGCCAAAGCCTTTGACTGTGTGGATCACAATAAACTGTGGAAGATTCTGAAAGAGATGGGAATACTAGACCACCTAACCTGCCTCTTGAAAAACCTGTATGCAGGTAAGGAAGCAACAGTTAGAACTAGACATGGAACAACAGACTGGTTCCAAATAGGAAAAGGAGTACGTCAAGGCTGCATATTGTCACCCTACTTATTTAACTTATATGCAGAATACATCATGAGAAATGCTGGGCTGGAATCAAGATTGCCGGTGGAAATATCAATAACCTCAGATATGCAGATGACACCACCCTTATGGCAGAAAGTGAAGAAGAACTAAAGAACCTCTTGATGAAAGTGAAAGAGGAGAGTGAAAAAGTTGGCTTAAAGCTCAACATTCAGAAAACGAAGATCATGGCATCTGGTCCCATCACTTTATAGGAAATGGATGGGGAAACAGTGGAAACAGTGGCTGACTTTGTTTTTCTGGGCTACAAAATCACTGCAGATGGTGATTGCAGCCATGAAATTAAAAGACGCTTACTCCTTGGAAGGAAAGTTATGACCAACCTAGATAGCATATTCAAAAGCAGAGACATTACTTTGCCAACAAAGGTCTGTCTAGTCAAGGCTATGGTTTTTCCAGTGGTCATGTATGGATGTGAGAGTTGGACTATAAAGAAAGCTGAACACAGAATTGATGCTTTTGAACTGTGGTGTTGGAGAAGACTCTTGAGAGTCCCTTGGACTGCAAGGAGATCCAACCAGTCCATCCCAAAGGAGATCAGTCCTGGGTGTTCATTGGAAGAACTGATGTTGAAGCTGAAACTCAATATTTGGCCACCTGATGAGAAGAGCTGACTCATTAAAAAAGACTCTGATGCTGGGAAAGATTGAGGGCAGGAGGAGAAGGGGACAACAGAGGATGAGATGGTTGGATGGTATCACTGACACAATGGACATGGGTTTGGGTGGATTCCGGGAGTTGGTGATGGACGGGAAGGCCTGGTGTGCTGCGATTCATGGGGTCGCAAAGAGTCGGACACAACTGAGTGACTGAACTGACTGAACTGATTTATAAAAATGTGTACTGAGAAATTAAACCAGGAAATATGACTTGCAATGATATCCAATTATATTCTATATTAGATAATATACTAATATATACAATATATAATAGATTATGTATACTATATTTTATATATTACATTATTAATGCAAAATCATATTTTATTTTGTACAAGTTCAAGTTGTGTTTCTGTCACATAGAATGAAATGATACAGTGAATTTTTATTCTTTGAGTACATTTTGAGAAAAATTACTGACTAGAAATTGCTACTAGAAAAATTGCACTTTGGCATATTTTTCAAATTTTAAAATTACCAAGACTTTGAATATGATGTGAGTGTCAGTGTGACAATTAAAATGAAACTTGATTTTACTAATTTTTCTCAGTATTAATAGGATTTTCTAAACTTTTCTAACTCTTATTAATGCACCAACTCTTTCTATAATTAAAAAGATAGAGGATGAAATACCCACATATGTGTGTATGGGACACAGAGGCCTTAACATTTTCTCAAGTTCACAATAAACACTAAAGAATCTTATCTTGAAGTTACCTGTTATCTTCTGTGCCTGAACCAACTTCATATAATGGAGTGTCCTTTAGCTACTCAAACAGCATTACTTCCATTAAGTCAACTGTAAAATTTTCTACTGTTTAACTCTTGAAATGAATCATTTGTTAAGCGTTTGATTATAAAATTATAAGAAGATCATCAAAGGAGATGGATTTTCCTGGGAAAATAATGTATAGAGCTGTATTCTGCTACATGTGGGAAAGATAAAGATGGGTTTGTTTTCATTTTTACCTTGGTGTGACCCTAGATTGAAAGGTGATTTTATCAGTATGACACTTAATTAGACATTTGTTCCATGGAGAAATTGAATGTCCCAAGAAGAAGCTTTAAATCCCTGCAGAAGCGGATGGCTCCTTGACTGAGCACTTTTAAGACAGAGCAAAGCCCTTGTCTGTGTACACAGGAATACCAAGAGCATTTTTAATCTTTTCATCTTAAAAACACTGGACAAGCAACCAAAGAGGTTTGAAGAGTCATAGAAAAGAAGCAGGACAAGGCAAACAATGAGAATAACACTGGCCCAAGAAGGAAGAGCAGACTTAGGATCGGGAACACAATCATATAATTTGCAGGGCCCAGTGAAAAAAAACTGGGGACCCTTTGTTCAAAATTTATTAAAGATTCCAAGATGGCTATAGCAGAGCATGAAGCCAAGAGACATCTTCTAAGGACAGGGCTCTGTGATACGCAGAGTTGCCTACCCATGAAGCAGACCCTCCTTGTTTAAAACACAGAAACAACTTGAATAAATCTTTATGGGCTACCCTCAGAGAGATTTGAAATGATAACCAGTTCCACAAACCAACAGTAAGACATAATAAAGGGGAAAAAAATAGGAGACAAGAAAGAACTCATGAAGTTTAAATATATTTAGAGATGAACCAAGGAGATGTTTAAATACATTTAGAGATACAGCAAGAAGAGATAAGAAAGCCTTCTTCGGTGATCAATGCAAAGAAATAGAGGAAAACAAGAAAATGGGAAAGACTAGAGATCTCTTCAAGAAAATTAGAGATACCAAGGAACTTTTCATGCAAAGTTGGGCACAAAAAGAACAGAAATAGTATGGACCTAACAGAAGCAGAAGATATTAAGAAGAGATGGCAAGAATACACAGAAGAACTGTACAAAAAAGACCTTCTTGTCTTTTTTGACATGGTGGTGTGATCACTCACCTAGAGCCAGACATCCTGGAATGCAAAGTCAAGTGGGCTTTAAGAAGCATCACTATGAACGAAGCTAGTGGAGGTGATGAAATTCCAGTTGAGCTATTTCAAATCCTGAAAGATGATGCTGTGAAAGTGCTGTGCTCAATATGCCAGCAAATTTGGAAAACTCAGCAGAGGGCACAGGACTGGAAAAAGTCAGTTTTCATTCCAATCCCAAAGAAAGGCAACGCCAAAGAATGTTCAAACTACGACACAATTGCCCTCATTTCACATGCTGGCAAAGTAATACTCAAAATTCTCCAAGCCAGGCTTCAAAAGTACATGAACCGTGAACTTCCAGATGTTCAACCTGGATCTAGAATAGGCAGAGGAACCAGAGATCAAATTGCCAACATCTGTTGGATCATCAAAAAAGCAAAAGAGTTCCAGAAAAACACCTACTTCTGCTTTATTGATTATGGCAAAGCCTTTGACTGTGTAAATCACAACAAACTGTGGAAAATTCCTAAATAAATGGGAATACCAGACCACCTGACCTGCCTCCTGATCTGTATGCAGGTCAAGAAGCAACAGTTAGAACTGGACATGGAACAACAGACTGTGTCCAAATTGGGAAAGGAGTATGTCAAGATTGTATGTTGTCACCCTGCTTATTTAACTTATATGCAGAGTACATTATGTGAAATGCTGGGCTGGATGAAGCACAAGCTGGAATCAAGATTGCCAGGAAAAATATCAATAACCTCAGATATGCAGATGACACCACCCTTATGGCAGAAAGTGAAATGGAACAAAAGAGCCCCTTGATAAAAGTGAAAGAGGAGAGTGAAGAAGCTGGCAAAAACTCAACATTCAAAAAACTAAAATCATGGCATGCGGTGCCATCACTTCGTGGCAAATAGTTGGGGAAACAATGGAAACAGTGTCAGACTTTATTTTATTGGGCTCCAAAATCACTGCAGATTGTGACTGCAACCATGAAATTGAAAGATGTTTGCTCCTTGGAAGGAAAGTTATGACCAACCTAGACAGCATATTCAAAAGCAGAGACATTACTTTGCCAACAAAGGTCTGTCTAGTCAAAGCTATGGTTTATTCAGTAGTCATGTATGGATATGAGAGTTGGACTATAAAGAAAGCTGAGCACTGAAGAATTGATGCTTTTGAATTGTGGTGTTGGAGGAGACTCTTGAGAGTCCCTTGGACTGCAAGGAGATCCAACCAGTCCGTCCTAAAGGAAGTCAGTCCTGAATATTCATTGGTAGGACTGATGTTGAAGCTGTAATTTTAATACTTTGGCCTCCTGATGCGAAGAACTGACTCATTAGAAAAGATTCTGCTGCTGGGAAAGATTGAAGGCAGGAGGAGGAGGGGATGGCAGAGGATGAGATGGTTGGATAGCATCACTGACTTGATAGATGTGAGTTTGAGCAGGCTCCAGGAGTTGGTGATGGACAGGGAAGCCCAGTGTGCTGCAGTCCATGGGGTCACAGAGTTGGACACGACTGAGCAATTGAACTTAACTGAGAGATGCACCAAAGTTTCCCTTCACTTTTTATTTGGCCTACTTCTGCTAATTGGCTTTGGTTTCAGCCTCACTTTTTGGAAAGTCAAAAAGGTGAATGTTTCCTTGTCATTTTGGCATTTCTCAGCTTGTATATGAAAAGTTGATTTCCCAGGTGGCTGAGGAGTAAAGAATCTGCCTGCCAATGCAGGAGATGTGGGTTCAATCCCTGGGTTGAGAAGATACCCTGGAGGAGAAAATGGCAACCCACTCCAGTATTCTTGCCTGGAGAACCCCATAGATATGGAGTATGGCCAGCTACAGTCGCTGGTGTCACAGAGTCAGACACAACTGAGCAACTGAGCATGCGTGCATATGAAAAGCACCTGAATTCCCATGAACTCTAATTGGCATATCAATGCCACTAAAAGTAACAGGCCCTCCAGTTCAGAATTATTTTTCACATGTGAGTATTTACTTTCTTTGGAGTAAAAGATTCTTGTGTATTTCATATGTTGAATTCTATTAGTAATTTAAGTGTAACTATGTATTTATTATTACAAGTGTAAAAATGCCATAATATTTAATGATGCCTGTATAAATCTGCATTTTCATAAGAAATGTAGTTAACTTTCAAACAGCTAAAGTGAGAAGTAAATCAGCAACCAATTTGAATACTGAACAAAAATTCTTAATTTGAATATGGAAATCAGTGTCATAGTACATATATGAATGCTATAAATACTACAAACACTTTTATATATTTATCTTATTGAAAGGATACAACAATCATTTGAGATAAGTAGAGATCATCACGTACATTAGATATTTGAGAGCACAGAGGCTCAGAGTAGTTAGATTTTCCCAAGGTCACCCATGCTGAAAACGGAGGCAAACAGAACCAATACAGATTTTTTTTGCTCAAAATCCACTGTTATTTCATACCACGTGTCTTTTCAGGATAACTATGGATGACTCCTCTTTCACTTTCATCAAGAGGCTCTTTAGTTCTTCACTTTCTGCCATAAGGGTGGTGTCATCTGCATATCTGAGGTTATTGATATTTCTCCCAGCAATCTTGATTTCCAGCTTGTGCTTCCTCCAGCCCAGCGTTTCTCATGATGTACTCTGCATATAAGTTAAATAAGCAGGGTGACAATATACAGCCTTGACATACTCCCTTTCCTATTTGGAACCAGTCAGTTGTTCCATGTCCAGTTCTAATTGTTGCTTCCTGACCTTCATACAGGTTTCTCAAGAGGCAGGTCCAGGTGGTCTGGTATTCCCATTTCTTTCAGAATTTTCCACTGTTGAGGCTGAAACTCCAATACTTTGGCCACCTGATGCGAAGAGCTGACTCATTGGAAAAGACCCTGATGCTGGGAAAGATTGAGGGCAGGAGGAGAAGGGGACAACAGAGGATGAGATGGTTGGATGGCATCATTGACTCGATGGATATGGGTTTCGGTGGACTCCGGGAGTTGGTGATAGACAGGGAGGCCCGGCATGCTGCAGTTTATGGGGTCGGAAAGAGTCGGACATGACAGTGACTGTATTGAACTAAACTGATGGATGATTCACATAAAATATTTTTCTAAATAAATGGAAAAGACTACTTAAAAGTGTAGTCATTGTTGTTAAGGATTCATTGGATCAGACTTTAAAAAAAAAAAAAAAAACTATGAAAAAATTCCTGAAAAGATTGTTTCAAACTGGGTTCCATGGTACATTAAGATGGTAAGATGGTTGGGATCAGAGTATGTAGGTTTTGCTCGAAGCTGAAAGAATGCCAAAGTACCATCTCCACTTCAATCAGAGAAGATGGAGTTTTATGTTTCTTAGATAGCAGGCATATGAGTAAGATATCTTTTGATGTAAGGATTTGATGATTAAACAAACAAAAAAAAATTAAATAAACAAAATAAGATGATAAAAAGCCAGTGAGACACTGACCTGCATTATTGTTACTAAAACAATGTGTTCAGTGTTTTATCTGTGGCCCAACAAATATCAAGTGAATAACTGAAAATTTACCACTTGTTTAGCAATCGCCTCCATATAGATCTTTATGGATAGCACACTGCATATGATTTAATTTTGAACTTCTTTTAGATATTATTTTCTAAAACATGAACCATGAACGTGGGCTTGGGCATATGGCATTAAAAGAATTATATGCGAGTATTTCAGTCTTTTCCTGACATCATTTCCACAATTCCTATTGTTATGAGTAATAATTCCACTTTCTTTTATATAGAAATACCATGATCACAATTCTCTGGAAAAAAAAGCCCAATTTTATATGTATAGTCAGCCATGTGTAAAGCCAGATTTACTTACGAGAGTATAAATCATGCATTTACACCTGCATAAAAAATCCTGCACTGTACAAATTATTTGCTTTTGCCAAGATGATATTAAATAGAGCCAAACCTAGCGAAACTGTGGCGTTTTCTATTCCTGTCCTCTGTCTGAAGTTTCTCCCATGCTTTGGCTGGACCTATGTCCTCTAATCACATAAATAGCACAGGCTATCATTTATTAAACTCCTCTTCTGCATCAGGCATTTTACACATGCTATTTGTGAATCTCAGCACAACTCTGCAAGACATTTATTAGTTTCCATATTTTTCAGATGAGAAAAGCGTGGTTCAGGAAACCGAAGAGAATCACACTGATAATCGCTGTGGTTTCATAGCTACTTTTTCATGTCACCTTCTACAAGATTTTCTTTCTAGTTTTGAAGGGAAATTGAGGATAAAATTTGATATATTCCTTTGTAGCCTAAGCTTATTTTGGAAATTAACTTGATATATGAAGGAGTTACTGAATACTGTTTTTACTCAAATTTGATATCTTTCCTGACTTTCTGATACTTTTCAAGATCAAATTTCCAGGAGTAAAATTTGTCCAGCATGTCACAATTTCACAATCAGAAAGTAACATTTTTTAACATTTTTACTTTGCAAAATAATCTTTTTTTTCTTTTCATTTCCCTTTGTAAAAGTATCAGTTGTAGATATTGCTGAGTTTATTTCCATTATTCACTTTATTATCAGTGACATTGTTTCAAGTTCTTCAAATGTTTGCTTCCTTTCCCACTTTGAAGATTTGCACTTCAGTCAAATTGTTCACATTTTTAGTGTCAACTTTTTCAATTTTGTTTATTTTGAATATATTGTATATTTAAATAATGATTTTAGTGCAACAGTATTTAAGGTTTTCGGGTTTAGTGGTGTTATGAGCTATGTTTCAGTATTTAATATTCACATAGAAGAAATAAATGAAAGATCCACTTTTCAATAGATAAACCAGCCAAGGGAAAAAGAGAGCTGGAGGGCATAAGAGAGTGGTCACTGGGGAGATGGTGCTGCAGGGCTATAAGGAAAATTTAAATGACTGAAATAATCCATAACTTACTTATTCTCGGGGTGATTAAATAATAATTTATATTATTTCATAGACAAATCTATTTTTGTCTTATAAATTAATACTTCATGTCCATTTCCATTTTTATTTTATTTTGATTTTTTTAGTTGGTGTGTGGTTCTGTAACATGCTTTCTTAAGCAACAGAGGTAAGAAAAGAAAAAATATCACAGGAATTCTATTGATCTGATTATGCATGGATAGATAGCATCACAACTCAAAGGGTACATAGTAATGTTCCTCCCTATTTCAGTTTATGGACTTTGTTCCAATTAGTCAACACCAAACTAAAATAATTCTTTAAAGTACACATAAGTCTTAATTGTTTCATGATCAGATTCTTTTATTTAATAAGGATCAAATAAACAGGTTACTTCTTTTTATCAGAAATTCACACCTTTTCTCTCCTCCATTAAAAAAAAATCTCAAATGAAAACTTCTTTCCACAAGAATTTATTTAAATTTGTCACCTACTTTTATATGCTTCCATTTTAACATCTAGTTAAATATGCACACATTTGGTCAATTGCAGATATACATGCAGAATATTTTATGAGAGACACTATGGAATTGTAAAAAAAGTGTTCTGGTCTTTGAATCAGGAAAACAGATCTCTAGCTCGTGTTTGCCAGTAACTGTCAGTGCACACCGCAGCAAATCACTCCAGTGATCTGGGCTTTAGTTTCCTGATCTACAAAGTGCAATGGTTAATTTACATAATTTCTAACTCTTTATGCTCTAATATTCTAATGAGTCTATTCTTTCTCCCACTTCACTAAGAAATCACAATGATGGAGAATGATGAGAAAGACTTAAAACTATAAAGTTCTATTTATTTCCTTTAAACATGTTTAAATAGAAATAAAACAGTTTTCATAGTCTTCAGAAGGCTCTCTCTCAGATCTATCTATAAATTTTAGGCACTGAATAAAATTCACTGTGTATGTGTGTGTTCCTTGGTAGACTGGTAACTATTAACTTAATGTGACATTTCCTTCTTATTTTTCCTTTCAGAGAAAAGAAATCAAATTTAGAATTAAACATTATAACCCTTATTATTTCATTCTTTGCAACTGCATAAAATGGTTTACAAATGAGATTACTATGTATTTGAGAGAAAAATTTGCAGGTTAACCTTCCTGATATTGGTTAATTGCAACCTTCTGTGAGTCTATGGTAACCTTATTTCCAGGGTTAGAGCCAGTTTTTTGCATTAGTTCTTCCAAAGGGACCACATGTCAAATATACTTGGAACAGGGTACAATTTAAATTACTGGTGGTCTACTAGTTATTTTCAGTCTAGGAGAACAAACACCAGATGTATTAGAGACAGACTTTAAAGGGCATTATAAAGAGAAATTGGCTGGGGCGGTGTTGTGGGGGAATGATCCATTTCTCAAACTGTGGGATCCAGCCACTGTTGCTCTGCATAATAATCTCATTCTAGAAGAATTCAATTCATATTCATCATCATGTTCTTTGAAATGAATCCATGAATGAAGATTCTGTGCATAGAGCAACCTTATACAAGCAAGACATAATTCACTCCTGATCTCTAGCAAGTGACTTGGAATTTGCATGCCTGAATTAAAGAGAGGAATTGATGATGTACAGTGTGTCAAATCTTATTTAAGGTTACTTGATAGTGTCCTGTGGTTTTGTTTGAAAATCAAAATATTTACTAGTTCAAAAACAGTTTAGGAAAAGTATGTATAAAATTAATCAGCTTATTAAAGATGAAATAATTTTAAAGCCCAAATCACTTTTCTTCTCTGTAGAGCAAGTTTTTCCTGGGGATTTTGCCAATATTTTCAGTTTCTCTTACAACCCCCACTCCATTTACCTCCCCTGATCTCCAACTATTCACTGCTTTGGGGGTGACACTGACCCTCAGCATAACTATTAAACATGACTTTGTTAACTGCTCAGTGAGGCCTGGTGTGAATTGAGTGGCCACCATCGCCAGCTGTGCAAAGCCTTTGATCTTTATTTACATTTTGATTTCACATATTGGCAATAGAGGTGGAGATTTTCTAACCAACACTGGTAAATGGATTTAAAATTCGATACAAATATTCTTTTTAGCCATTATCTAACTAGTTAGAATCTATTAGAAACCTTTTCAACATAGGGTTATAACACAATGAAGAAAATTACTACTACTTATTTTCCCAAACATAAAGAAATATACACACTACATTTTAAGGTAAACATATTTCCTATTGAGCCTTGACTATTTTCTAACCTATATCTACATTTCCATCAGGAGTAATTTAAAGTTCTTACCAGCTCAAGAACATCACTGGACAATGTGCGTTATAGAATTCACCTGAAAATATTTGCATTCTTTGTAACAATGCATTACAATTCCTTAAGGTATTATTAGGGAGATAAAGATCAATCAGGGAATTTTATTACAGTATCTAAGTATTTGTAAATACATACATTTTAAAGTTCTTTTAAATCAGAAGTAGGGATTATAGAAAGAATCTTATAGGCATGACTAAATATACCAGGATTTAAATCTGTAAATTTTAAACGTTCTTGTGCATTTTGAGTTAACAAAGCAAATATTTGTACTTGCAATCAATATGTACAGACAAATTTGTATATCTACCTCTATCTTCAGTTCAGTCGCTCAGTCGTGTCTGACTCTTTGCAACCCCATGGACTGCAGCACACTAGGCCTCCCTGTCCATCACTGACTCCTGGAGTCCACTCAAATTCATGTCTATCTAATTGGTGATGCTGTCCAACCATCTCATCCTCTGTCGTCCCCTTCTCCTCCTGCCCTCAATCTTTCCCAGCATCAGGTCTTTTCAAATGAGTCAGTTCTTCACGTCAGGTGGCCAAACTATTGGAGTTTCAGCTTTAGCATCATTCCTACCAATGTATATTCAGGACTGATTTCCTTTAGGATGGACTGGTTGGATCTCCTTGCAATCCAAGGGACTCTCAAGAGCTTACTCCAACACCACAGTTCAAAAGCATCAATTCTTCAGCACTCAGCTTTTTTTATAGTCCAACTCTCACATCCATACAGGACTACTTGAAAAACCATAGCTTTGACTAGACAGACCTTTGTTGGGGCTTCCCTTGTGGCTCAGCTGGTAAATAATCCATCCACAATGTGGGAGACCTGGGTTTGATCCCTGGGTTGGGAAGATCCCCTGGAGAAGGGAAAGGCTACTCACTCCAGTATTCTGGCCTGGAGAATTCCATGAACTTTTCAATATTCAATTTTTATCTTTTATGGGATCAAATAATTAAATGAAGCCATAGAATATTTAGAAGCAATGATATCATTCTGTTAGACATAAATCACATTTCAGAAGAAAAAATCTACAATGTTTAACCTGTTTCTTAATGAAAAGATATGTTAGAAATGAGATATTTAATGTAGAATTACTTATGATAAATCTAGAAACAACCAAATCTACAGTAACCCTGTTGGTCATCTAATGGCATATCCTGGATGATTTAGTCTCAAGTAATTGATAGCCCCTGAAGATTCTTGTATGCACCAGGACCCAGGGACCCCACAGAAACTGAGACAGAACTGTGTTTGAGCATCTTCTGTGGAGGTACGGGCCAGCAGTGGACTGCCACAGGGACAGGGGCTCTGGGTACAGCAGACCTGGGTATGGCATAAGCCCTCTTGGAGGAGGTCGCCATTAACCCCATCACAGAGCTGCAGGAACTCACACAGGACTGGGAAATAGGCTCTTGGAGGGCACAAACAGAACCTTGTGCACCCAGGACCCAGGAGAAAGGAGCAGTGACCCCACCAGAGACTGACCCAGACTTGCCTGTGAGTGTTGAGCACTCTCCAGCAGAGGCGTGGGTAGGTGGTGGCCTGCTGCAGGGTTGGCGGCACTGAGTGCAGCAGTGCATGCATGGGACCTTTTGAAGGAGGTCACCATTATCTTCATTACCTCCACCAAGTTTGGCCACAGGTAAATAACAGGGAGGCAACAAAGCTCCACCTACCAATAGAAAATTGGATTAAAGATTTACTGAGCATGGCCATGAGAACAAGATCCAGTTTCTCCCTCAGTCAGTCTCTCCCATCAGGAAGGTTCCATAAGCCTCTTATCCTTCTGCATCAGAGGGCAGACACACTGAAAACCACAATCATAGAAAACTAACCAATCCAATCACATGGACAACAGCTTGTCTAACTCAATGAAATTATGAGCCATGCCGTGTAGGGCTACCCAAGACGGACAGGTCATGGGGGAGAGATTGACAAAATGTGGTCCACTGGAGAAGGGACTGGCAAACCACTTCAGTATTCTTGCCTTGAGAACCCCATGAGCAGTATGAAAAGGCAAAAAGATAGGACACTGAAAGATGAACTCCCCAAGGTTAGTAGGTGCCCAATATGCTACTGGAGATCAGTGGAGAAATAACTCCAGAAAGAATGAAGAGATGGAGCCAAAGCAAAAGCAATATCCAGTTGTGCATGTGACTGGTGATGGAAGCAAGGTCTGATGCTGTAACAGCAATATTACATAGGAACCTGGAATGTTAGGTCCATGAATCAAGGCAAATTGGAAGTGGTCAAACAGAAGACAGCAAAAATGTCGACATTTTAGGAATCCAGGAAATAAAATGGACTGGAATGGGTGAATTTAACTCAGATGACCATTACATCTACTATTGTGGGCAAGAATCCCTTAGAAGAAATGGAGTAGCCATCGTAGTCAACAAAAAAAGTCTCAAATGCAGACTTTTTGGATGAAATCTCAAAAACAACAGAATGATCTCTGTTTGTTTCCAAAGCAAACCATTCAATAACATGGTAATCCAAGTCTATGCCCTGACCAGTAATGCTGAAGAAGCTGAAGTTGAGCGGTTCTATGAAGACCTACAAGACAGTTTAAAACTAACAACCCAAAATAATGTCCTTTTCTTTATAGGGGACTGGAATGCAAAAGTAGGAAGTCAAGAAACACCTGGAGTAACAGGCAAATTTGGCCTTGGAGTACAAAATGAAGCAGGGCAAAGGCTAACAGAGTTTTGCCAAAGAATGCACTGGCCATAGCAAACACCCTCTTCCAACAACACAAGAGATGACTACACATTACATCACCAGATGGTCAACACCAAAATCAGATTATGTTCTTTGCAACCAAAGATAGAGAAGCTCTATACAGTCAGCAAAAACAAGATTGGGAACTGACTGTGGCTGAGATCACGAACTCCTTATTGCCAAATTCAGACGTGAATTGAGGAAAATAGGGAAAACCACTAGACCATTCAGGTATGACCTAAAGCAAATCCCTTATGATTATACAGTGGAAGTGAGAAATAGATTTAAGGGACTACATCTGATAGAACTATGGATGGAGGTTTGTGACATTGTACAGGAGACAGGGATCAAGAGCATCCCCAAGAAAAAGAAATACAAAAATGCAAAATGGCTGTCTGAGGAGGCCTTACAAATAGCTGTGAAAAGAAGAGAGGTGAAAAGGAAAGATATTTCCATTTAAATGCAGAGTTCCAAAGACTTGCAAGGAGAGATAAGAAAGCCTTCCCTCTGTGATCAATGCAAAGAAATAGAGGAAAACAACAGAATGGGAAAGACTAGAGATCTCTTCAAGAAAATCAGAGATACCAAGGGAATATTTCATGTAAAGATGGGTATTGTTCTTTATTGTTAAAGAACAGAAATTGTATGGACCCAGCAGAAGCAGGTAGCAAGAATACACAGAAGACCTATGCAAAAAAAATCTTCAAGACCCAGATAATCAAAATGGTGTGATCACTCACCTAGAGTCAGACATCCTAGAATGCAAAGTCAAGTGGGCCTTAGGAAGCATCACTATGAACAAAGCTAGTGGAGGTGATGCAATTCCAGTTGAGCTATTTCAAATCCTAAAAGATAATGCTGTGAAAGTGCTGCACTCAATATGCCAGCAAATTTGGAAAACTCAGCAGTGGCCACAGAACTGGAAAAAGTCAGCTTTCATACCAATCCCAAAGAAAGGAAATGCCAAAGAATGTTCAAACTACCGCACAATTGCACTCATCTCACACGCTAGTAAAGTAATGCTCAAAATTCTCCAAGCCAGGCTTCAACAATATGTGAACCGTGAACTTCCAGATGTTCAAGCTGGATTTAGAAAAGGCAGAGGAACTAGAGATCAAATTGCCAACATCTGCTGGATCATCAAAAAAGCAAGAGAATTAAAAAAAAAACAAAACTGCTTTATTGACTATGCCAAAGCCTTTGACTATGTGGATCACAACAAACTGTGGAAAATTCTGAAAGAGACGGGAATACCAGACCACCTGACCTGCCTCCTGAGAAATCTGTATACAGGTCAAGAAGTAACAGTTAGAACTGGACATGGAAAAATAGACTGGTTCCAAATAGGAAAAAGAGTATGTCAAGGATGTATATTGTCACCCTGCTTATTTAACTTATATGCAGAGTACATCATGATAAAAGCTGGTCTAGATGAAGCACAAGCTGGAATCAAGTTTGCCAGGAGAAATATCAGTAACCTCAGATATGCAGATGACACCACCCTTATGGCAGAAAGTGAAGAGGAACTAAAGACCCTTGATGAAAAGGAAAGAGGAGTGTGAAAAAGTTGGCTTAAAGTTCAACATTCAGAAAACGAAGATCATGGCATCCGCTCCCATCATTCCATGCATATACATTGGGAATCAGTGGAAACAGTGGTATACTTTATTTTTTGGGGTTCCAAAATCACTGCAGATGACGACTGCAGCCAGGAAATTAAAAGACACCTACTCCTGGAAGGAAAGTTATGACTAACCTAGACAGCATATTAAAAAGCAGAGACATTACTTTGTCAACAAAGGTCTGTCTAGTCAAGGCTATGGTTTTTCCAGTAGTCATGTATGTATGTGAGAGTTGGACTATAAACAAAGCTGAGCACAGAATTGATGCTTTTGAACTGTTGTTTTTGAGAAGACTCTAGAGAGTCCCTTGGACTGCAAGAAGATCCAACCAGTCCATCCTAAAGGAAATCAGTCTTGAATATTCATTGGAAGGATTGATGTTGAAGCTGAAACTCCAATACTTTGGCCACCTGATGAGAAGAGCTGACTCATTTGAAAAGACCCTGATGGTGGGAAAGATTGAAGGCGGGCGGAGAAGGGGACAACAGAGGATGAGATGGTTGGATCACATATCTGTTTCAATGGACAAGAGTTTGAGTGAACTCCAGGAGTTGGTGATGGACGGGGAGGCCTGGCCTGCTGCAGTGTATGGGGTTGCAAAGAGTCAGACACGACTGAGCGACTGAACTGAACTGAACAGAAAGATTCTGGAGGCTTAAGAGGTGTTAACTTTTTGTCTTTTGAAAGAGTACTGTATGACATTTCCATTAGCAGTTTAAGAGGATGAGCACTGTTTATTGTAATGTGGAATTAAAGCTTTCTCAAAAAAGAAGGGGTTTAAAAAAAAGGGGGGGGTTTGTTCAAATATAATTGACAAATTTTGGGAATGGCTTTCCAATGGACACTTTTTCAATGGTCATTTCTTCTCTTGCTGTTACTCTTTAGTGCCAACACTGAACATCTGAATTTGTAAAATCTGATTAATGTCTGAATTTTTATTTTTGTTGTTTGTTTCACACATTATTTGTAAGATATATATAATTACCCCCATATGAAAACAATGAAATTAAACCCAAAATATTGTCTCCAAGCAGATTGTGGACAAACCATGAATAATTGGGACACTGGTGTATGAGCTTGCTGGAATTGGCACGTGCGTTCAACAAACTTCTGAATTCAAGAAAGTAATTTAGCAGTTCTACTGACCTATGCCTCAGAATTAGTAGGAAACTTTAAAACATATACTCTTCTGTATTCACAAATATTTAGCAGTTGTTCTTTCAACATTCATATTGTATTCCTCTAGTATGTGCTTCAAACTAAAAATACATGATGTTAATAAAGGCCTTGCTTTCAAGGAGCCAAGAGCCAAAAGTGAGAGAGAAGTCATGTGATAAATATTTTATTCAGTTTATGTACAAATCAAGAGGAAGGAGCTACTTTTTGTCTGGTGAAGACGGAGAAGATAATTCAGTAAAGGTGTTGGATTATAAGATGGAATGATGAATGATCATGAGGTAGATAAACTGGGAAAAATGTGTTCTAAGTAGAGGGGGTCCTCCATGGGCATTTTTGGGGTTAAGTGCACAGAACATTTATAAAGCTTGCCAATAGTTCTGGTGACCTTTGACATTTCCTTGAGTGGAGAAATTTGCCATGAGATGGAGCTGGAGATTTTGATTGGAACTGGGTTGGGTTCACCACCAAGTGTACATGTGAATCTAACAGCCAGCTACACTTTGAGAGCTGAATTCAGAGACAGACCACCACCAAGATGGCAGGCTGGCCACTGGTGATACATACATGGAGTTGATAAGAACAGCACTGAAAAGGCTTTGAAAAAGAAGCTGACATTGAAGCCATACTCACTGAAAGCTGATCATAACTTGTGGTCTGTTAAAGTTAAAATAACAACATTCACATCAGTTTCTCAGGCAAATAAATGTCATGACCATGTTTTGAGATAATTCTGGTGTAGAATAAATTTGAGATAGATAATAGAGACACTGGAGAAATGTAGAACATTATTAGAGTAGTACAAGGAAAAAAGTGATAAGAATGTAAATAAGTAGAAAAAAAGAGTAATAAAGGTTATTTGAAAAATATGAGTCAACAGGTAGATAGCAGGGACTTATTTAATACAAAAAGGTTAAACAAAGCAGAAGAAATGAAAATAATAGCTGTTTCTTCCTTTAAAAAATTCCCACTACTGGAGATAAGATGGGAAGGCAGTAAGGGTGTATGGAGAAGATAATGAAGTCACTTTAGGATATTAGAAGGACTTTCAAAAATGTTCACATAGATGGTGCTGAGTAATTACAAGCTCAAAACTATATCTCAGGGAGAGGCAGAGATGTAAAGTAACAGTATTGTAGTCATTGGGCTGTACAGAAAGCAAAAAGAAAAGATGAGAATTATAATAATATTAATAATAAATAAATAAATACCATCTGTCTTCGGTTAAGTTCCACAGAGACGTTGGAACAGAAACAAGACTGAAACAAGGACACGTATGAGTGATTTATGAAGGAGTCACCCCAGGTAATGTGGGAAAGGATGGAGAAGCAAAACAGGGAAGGGAAATAAGCCAAACCAAGGAGCATCTCAGGCAAAGCCTCCAGAGGGTAGCTTCACCATGACTGTGTAGAGGAACTCAGAAGTTTAAGACTTGCCTCAGGCGTTATTCCTCCAGGCAAGGGTGCTTTGGAAACTTTCAGGCTTGCTTACCATTTAGAGATAACAATATCTAAGTCCTTACAGTCACCCTCAGATGAAGAGTCACAGATGCTGAACACTGATAGCGAAATTACACAGTGGAAGGGTGGATGACCTAAATCAAATCCCTTATGATTATACAGTGGAAGTGAGAAATAGATTTAAGGGACTAGATCTGATAGATGGAGTGCCTGATGAACTATGGACAGAGGTTCCTGACATTGTACAGGAGACAGGGATCAAGACCATCCCCATGGGAAAGAAATGCAAAAAAGCAAAATGGCTGTCTGGGGAGGCCTTACAAATAGCTGAGAAAAGAAGAGAAGCGAAAAGCAAAGGAGAAAAGGAAAGATATAAGCATCTGAATGCAGAGTTCCAAAGAATAGCAAGGAGAGATAAGAAAGCCTTCTTCAGCGATCAGTGCAAAGAAATAGAGGAAAACAACAGAATGGGAAAGACTAGAGATCTCTTCAAGAAAATTAAAGACACCAAGGGAACATTTCATGCAAAGATGGGCTCAATTAAGGACAGAAATAGTATGGACCTAACACAAGCAGAAGATATTAAGAAGAGGTGGCAAGAAAATACAGAAGAACTGTACAAAAAAGATCTTCATGACCCAGATAATCACGATGGTGTGATCACTCACCTAGAGCCAGACATCCTGGAATGTGAAGTCAAGTGGGCCTTAGGAAACATCACTATGAACAAAGCTAGTGGAGGTGATGGAATTCCAGTAGAGCTATTTCCAATCCTAAAAGATGATGCTGTGAAAGTGCTGCACTCAATATGCCAGCAAATTTGGAAAACTCAGCAGTGGCCATAGGCCTGGAAAAGGTCAGTTTTCATTCCAATCCCAAAGAAAGGCAATGCTAAAGAATGCTCAAACTACCGCACAATTGCACTCATCTCACACGCTAGTAAAGTAATGCTCAAAATTCTCCAAGCCAGGCCTCAGCAATATGTGAACCGTGAACTTTCAGATGTTCAAGCTGGTTTTAGAAAAGGCAGAGGAACCAGAGATCAAACTGCCAACATCTGCTGGATCATCGAAATAGGAAGAGAGTTCCAGAAAGACATCTATTTCTGCTTTACTGACTATGCAAAAACCTTTGTGTGAATCACAATAAACTGTGGAAAATTCTGAAAAAGATGGGAATACCAGACCACCTGACCTGCCTCTTGAGAAACCCATATACAGGTCCGGAAGCAACAGTTAGAACTGGACATGGAACAACAGACTGGTTCCAAATAGGAAAAGGAGTACGTCAAGGCTGTATATTGTCACCCTGCTTATTTGACTTCTATGCAGAGTACATCATGAGAAACGCTGGGCTGGAAGAAGCACAAGCTGGAATCAAGATTGCCAGGAGAAATATCAATAACCTCAGATATGCAGATGACACCACCCTTATGGCAGAAAGTGAAGAGGAACTAAAGAGCCTCTTGATGAAAAGGAAAGAGGAGTGTGAAAAAGTTGGCTTAAAGCTCAACATTCAGAAAACGAAGATCGTGGCATCTGGTCCCATCACTTCATGGGAAATATATGGGGAAACAATGGGAACAGTGTCAGACTTTATTTTGGGGGGCTCCAAAATCACTGCAGGTGGTGATTGCAGCCATGAAATTAAAAGACGCTTACTCCTTGGAAGGAAAGTTATGACCAATCTAGATAGCATATTAAAAAGCAGAGACATTGTCAACAAAGATCCATCTAGTCAAGGCTATGGTTTTTCCAGTGGTCGTGTATGGATGTGAGAGTTGGACTGTGAAGAAAGCTGAGTGCCAAAGAATTGATGCTTTTGAACTGTGGTGTTGGAAAAGACTCTTGAGAGTCCCTTGGACTGCAAGGAGATCCAACCAGTCCATTCTGAAGGAGATCAGCCCTGGGATTTCTTTGGAAAGAATGATGCTAAAGCTGAAACTGCAGTACTTTGGCCACCTCATGCGAAGAGCTGACTCATCTGAAAAGACCCTAATGCTGGGAGGGATTGGGGACAGGAGAAGAAGGGGACGATAGAGGATGTGATGGCTGGATGGTATCACTGATTCGATGGACCTGAGTCTGAGTGAACTCCGGGAGTTGGTGATGGACAGGGAGGCCTGGCGTGCTGTGGTTCATGGGGTCACAAAGAGTCGGACATGACTGAGCGACTGAACTGAACTGAACTGAACTGGGTGGATGAGAAGGGACATGCTGGGTGGGAGGATGACATCATCCTAACCGTCTAAACCCAGCGGTTATCTATCACTTGTTTCTAGAAAATTAGGCACAATTGATGTGAGGGGAAACATGAAGTGGCTGGACAACAGGAGTAGAAATGATTTGACTTTAGGACTCATCTCAGTTTGGTGTAATGGGATTTTTCAAGTTCCTTGACCTCTTTATTCTATGGTTTTCGAATCTGTTAAATGGAAAAAATGACATTTGCCTTGCTGCTTGGGAAGTAATTTGATTTAATGAAAAAAAAAGCAAGTAAAATTTCAAACTGGAGCTGAAGAATCTTTTTCAAAAATTTCTGTTTTGGAATGTTACAACTATTAAAAAATAATCCTTAATAAACTACATATAAATGCAAGTGTTATGGTCCAGACCTCTCTCTATTATATTACCAATTCAAGAAAGATTTAAGGACTGAAGAGAAATCAGCTTTATCAGAAATGATTAAAATGTTTCTCTTGAAAATCAACTCCTATTGCTCAAATTCAGAAGAAAGGAAACTTTTGCCATCAACATCTAATAACTTGGCAAAAACAAATGTACTGTTCTGTTCTTCTTCTCCTTGTTAAAACTTTTTTTCACAGTTAGGTTTTTCTATTCACCCATCTTCTGTGAATAGGTGTTATCCAAATTTATAGGCACTAATATAGTTACATGAGTTTAGGACACTTGTTTAACATCTGTGTCTCAGTTTACTCATCTACAAAATGGGAGATAATACATATTGCATTAGTATTAGTGGGTAAAGTGCTTCAAGCAATTTCCAGCACAGAAAGACATAAAAAGAGCTCTGTAGTTGCTGGCCGATATATATATATAAATATAATGTTTATTTATATATATTTATTATATATAAATATATAAAGGCTACCCACTTCAGTATTCTGGCCTAGAGAATTCCATGGACTGTATAGTCCACGGGGTCGCAAAGAGTCAGACATGACTGAGCAACTTTCACTTGTCATATATTTTTACGTTACATACATATATATTTATTATATATACATGTCAGAGGGTCATATACGCACATATATATATATACATGTTAATGTATATAGTGCTTCCCTGGTGAATCGTTGGCAAAGAATTCGCCTGCAATGCAGGAGACCTTCTGCAGTACAAGCAACGCAAGAGATGTTGGTTCGATCACTGGGTTGGCAAGCTCTCCTCGAGTGGGAAATGACAACCCACTCATTTTTGCCTGGAAAATTCCATGGACAGAGGACCCTGGAGTCTACAGTTCATGGGGTCACAGAGTCAGACACAACTGATGTGACTGAGCACGCACACACCATCAGATCAGATCAGATCAGATCAGTCGCTCAGTCGTGTCCGACTCTTTGCGACCCCATGAATCGCAGCACGCCAGGCCTCCCTGTCCATCACCAACTCCCGGAGTTCACTCAGACTCACGTCCATCGAGTCAGTGATGCCATCCAGCCATCTCATCCTTTGTTGTCCCCTCTTCCTCCTGCCCCAAATCCCTCCCAGCATCAGAGTCTTTTCCAATGAGTCAACTCTTCGCATGAGGTGGCCAAAGTACTGGAGTTTCAGCTTTAGTATCATTCCTTCCAAAGAAATCCCAGGGCTGATCTCCTTCAGAACGGACTGGTTGGATCTCCTTGCAGTCCAAGGGACTCTCAAGAGTCTTCTCCAACACCACAGTTCAAAAGCATCAATTCTTCGGCGCTCAGCCTTCTTAACAGCCCAACTCTCACATCCATACACGACCACTGGAAAAACCATAGCCTTGACTAGATGAACCTTTGTTGGCAAAGTAATGTCTCTGCTTTTCAATATGCTATCTAGGTTGGTCATAACTTTCCTTCCAAGGAGTAAGCGTCTTTTAATTTAGGTATATAATAAAACATAAATAATTTTTTGCTTACCAGAGGATTATAACTGTTAGAGCCATAGAGAGTATTCAACAACATGTTAAATGAGTGGTTGAATTCTGTCCTGATTCTTTGGCTTCAAAAATAGAGAGAATAACTGAAATTATTAAAAATAAAAATTAAAAATACTATCTGTTCTATTCTGCCCCATTAATGTCCATTATATACTGAGTCTGGGGAAATTACTTACTTTTAAGAGCAAAAATGTATTCAGTGAATTAAATTAAACATTCAAAGAACTAAGATCATGGCATCTGGTGCCATCACTTCATGGCAAATAGATGGGGAAACAATGGAAACAGTGACAGACTTTATTTTCTTGGGCTCCAGAATCACTGCAGATTGTGACTGCAGCCATGAAATTAAAAGATGCTTGCTCCTTGGAAGAAAAGCTATCACCAATCTAGACAGCATATTAAAAAGTAGAGACATTACTTTGCCAACAAAAAGCTATGGTTTTTCCAGTAGTCATGTATAGATGTGAGAGTTGGACCATAAAGAAAACTGAGAGCTGAAGAATTGATGCTTTTGAACTGTGGTGTTGGAGAAGACTCTTGAGAGTCCCTAGGACTGCAAGGAGATCCATCCAGTCCATCCTAAAGGAAATCAGTCCTGCACATTCATTGAAGCTGAAACTCCGATACTTTGGCGACCTGATGTAAAGAACTGACTCATTGGAAAAACCTTGATGCTGGGAAAGATTGAAGGCAGGAAGAGAAGGAGACACAGAGGATGAGATGGTTGGATGGCATCACCAACTCGATAGACATGAGTTTGAACAGGCTCCGGAAGTTGGTGATGGACAGGGAGGCCTGGCGTGCTGCAGTCCGTGGGTTTGCAAAGAGCAGGACAGGACTGAGTGACTGAACTGACTGACTGATTGATGCAAATAATAACTTATTTACTTTAAAATTTGCTTTTTAATCCTATATGTATGCCACATTCAGGATGACATAATTAAAATTTCAGTTATTTATAAAGTAGCTTTTTTCACACATAAGATGGTGTGAATAGATAGATAAGGTTGGACCTTATAGATAAGGTATTTAGCTAACAAGATTTCTGAGAGAATGTCAACCAAATTTGAAAAATGTACAAGATTAAATAATTTACTTAAACATTAAAAAGATATATCCTTTTAAGGTGCTTCATTGTATATGCTTTTGTGAAATACTTCATTTTGTCAATGTCATATTGCTTTTTGTTTGATATACGTAAAATTTTGCTCAGCATGAATGGTTCATAACTTTCTTACAATTAAAAAGCACTCAGCAGAACTGGTGGTCCAGTTCCTTCACTGAGTGCAGTTGGTTATCTGATTCTGTAAAAACATCCAAGTTCCACATTTGGTTCTAGACCAATTAAACTCTGCCACCTATAATTACTTTAAAAAGTCCACCAAGGACCTTAGAGAATGATTAATTGTAAAATGGAAAGGAATACCTGAGAGCTGGATTAAATACTGTTGATATTCAGTCTGTGATAAGAAAATGATTGCATCATGGACAAAGCTGTGGTGAGGCAGGCAGCTGAGCCACATCGCTTCCTGCTCTACCAGTGTGACCATGGGTGATCAGGGGTTTCAAAGCCAGTGCTCTTTGTATTAATGGCTTATTCCTCTACATCACCAGTCTTGCTGTTTAGCCCAACATACTTTCTGCTTAGCCAGTTCCATTCAGGATTTTCTAGTTCCTTCCCATTTGGCTGCAGCAATGCAGTTTTGTGAATGGGTGACATTCTGAAAAGTTTCCATTTTTCTCTCTGGGAAAGAATGTGGAAATTAGACCTATTCTAATTTTTATTCAAAAGAATTCCATTTAGTTTGATTTTCCTGAGAAAATAATCATAATGCTGATAGTAATAGTAGTAATTGAAATGTACTGAGTATGTAGTACCTGCGAAGCTCTATGCTAAACACTGCACATTTATTATTGTAACACTTAAAACAACCATAAAAATTAAATGCTGGTATTATCACTCTTTTATAGATGAAGATAATGAAGCATAGAGATGGTAAGCAGCTTATTTACAGGGCCGTGGCAATTAAGTGGTAGAGCCAGGATTCTAGCATTTGAAAGCTGACTCCAAAGACTGGGCACTCGTGATACGTTTTTTAAAAGATATATGTAATTATCTCATAACCTTCTTGGGACTTACCAGAATTCATGCATTGAGTAAGTAATAAAAAAACATATACAATTAAGTCCTATGCGTTTAGTAGTTACCACAGGCAAATGAGGGAAATCAAAAGGTAAATGTGAATCTGGGAATCTTCAGGGAAGATGGTCAGGTTTTTGAGTTTTTAGAAAATACATTAAAAAAAAAAGGAAGAAAAGAAAAAAAAAAGAATTGAAGGTGGGAGCACTTAATGGAAGAACAAGTTAGAGGGGAAAGGGGAAAAGGAGGAAGCATTTCAAAGACATCAAGAAAAGAGCCTTGTTCCTTCTGAAGGCTCAAAGTATCAAGAGCAGACAGATGCATCAATGCTCTTCTAGCCTAGTGGCTTCCAAGTGCTCTCCTGAACTCTAAAATTCCTGGAGTCAAGTAATGCCATGCCTGCTTCAACTGAAGTTGCTCTGCACCTATTTTCACTATTTGTACATACGTGTACTTTCCAGCAGACAGTTAGCAAGTAATCCTTACAGCTTGTCTCTTTGCCCTAATCACTTTATTTGAAAAGTTAACAGCCACACTGACTGCTTATGTCTGTTTTTAGGTTTACAATCCACATGAATAGCTTTCATGGCATCATATCCTCTCATCTTTCTTACAATCTGGAACACAGTAGATGTTCAGTAAATGAATTTTAAAAGAACAATAAAGAAAGAAAAAGGAAAAGGAAATCTGTTATAGGTATATCAGGAACTCCTGCTTGCTTATTCCCCAAGAACAAGATTTTAAACTTTTGAAAGTTTATTTTCCACTATTGGCTCTCTTCTGCCAGATTAGATCTGAAAATAAAGAATGTAGAGACTGGGTCCCTTTTTCCCTGTTTGTAATTATTTCCTCCAATCAGGATGTAGTTTCAAGGGTGGCCAACACTGTCAATCACTCTCTACCCTCCTTTGAAACTCCTTGATTATGGGAAAGGGCTTTGAATGTAATCACTTCAATTACTTGGTAAAACTTCCTGTGTTCCATCTGCTGTGTTTTGAATTTATTTAAAGAGGCTTTGCACTTTTTCCTTACATTCTTTAAAAAATATAAATACACACACACACATATATATGTATTTGGAAGGAATAGAACAAAATGGCCTTTAAGGATGACCAAACATCTAGTTGTCCAAATTAGCTTATCCAGCCTGGAGAGTCCCCAGAGTTGGAGCAGACAATTGGATGCCAGAGGCATCAGAATGAGGGGCTTTTAGCAGAGGGTTAATCTGAAACTGCAGATTCCAGGGAGATTGCAAGCTGGGAACTTGGTAGCAAGCTGTTGCATTTGAAACCATTCATTTTGTCAGAAATTCCTCTGGCATGAAGTTCTGGGGTTACTTTATGGGTGATACACTTCTTTGGCCTTGAACTTGGTTTAAAAAAAAAAAAAAAATCAAAAACAAACCAAAACCAAAACCAAATAAAGCAACCACAGCAAAAGACCCTCTTTGCTGGACCTCCCAGTGCAGGGAATGATAGTTTCAAAAAGAGATCCTCTCTTGATCTTTGAGGGCTTGACCTGCTTTATGATATTATAGTCACTCTGTTGGCAAAATCTGCAGAGTAAGCTGCCAGGCTCCTGATCACAGGGGGTGGTGTGGGGTTTACAGGACTAGGCACGGACTCTCTTCCCAATTGGCTCAATGACTGCAATCCTTTCAGAATAACCAGTCAGTCAAACCACACAGTGCCAGGGGTCACAGATTTCCCCATGTGAATCTCTGCACCCTTAGAAACTCAATCATGGGAAGTGTGATGAAGTTTTATATTTAGTAATATATCCTTCTCTTATTGAAAACTTACTCAAGACCATATCAGCATCACTTGAAAATAAATACATTTTAAGCACCTACCATGTTCTAGGAACTATGCTAGAAACTAGGCACGGGTGATACTGAGGTAAATAAGACCTGTGACCCACCCAGGAGTCACAGTTAAATGGAGAAGTTTCTCCCTCTGATGGAGATTGGAACCCTCCTTCTATCTTGCACAGACTTAGGCTTTCATTCCCAAGGGACTATTTCTGGTAGAGGGAAATCAAATGATACTTGAACTGTCACAGCTCTTCTCAATGACAGTTTTCATCTCCTATAATCGATTCTAGTCAAATCTCCAGGCTGTGTGTGCCAATGTAACAATTTCCATTTGCTAGATAAGAGAGGTAAAGACACAAGGATTCTGAATTTTTCACTTAGCCAAAGATTAGAGAAAAATTCAACTGGGAAGAGATGACGATTTGAATCAGATAGTGACATTAGGAAAGCAAGAGCAAGAAAGATAAAAAAGAAACCAACGAAGTATTTGACAAAATATCTTATACCATCAATAAAATAGTTTCTTAAATCATTCAGTTCCACAATCAAAAGGGACAGGAAGTCTGCTTAACATTAACTAAATACTTGTTAGGTTTTTGGTGTGATATCTTCCCCTATCCTTTACAAAATTTTTGTGAAGCAAGTACACCATATCTACTTTATGAATTCTCTAAGATAAGGAAACTGAGATTAAAGTAAGTTGTCACATAAAGAGGGTGTGGAGAAAAGGGAACTCTTCTACACTGTTGGTGGGAATATTAACCTATACAGCCACTATGGAGAATAGTATGGAGTTCCTCGAAAAGACTAAAAATAGAGCTACCATAGGATTCAGCAATCCCTCTCTTGGGCATATATCCAGAGAAAACTATAATTTGAAAATATACATGCACCCCAATGTTCATTGCACACTATTTACAATAGCCAGGACATGGATGCAAGCCAAAAGTTCAACAAAAGAGGAATGGATAAAAATGATGCAGTACACATATAAAACGGGATATTACTAAGCCATAAAGGATTAAAGAAATGCCATTTATACCAACATAGATGGACATAGAGATTGTCATACTGAGTGAAGTAAGGCAGACAGAGAAAGAAAAACACCATATGATATCATTTATATGCGTAATCTTATTATTTTTTTAATATGCGTAATCTTTAAGAGAGCTAAAATCTGAACTTATCTACAAAACAGAAATGGAGTTACAGATATAGACAATAAACTTATAGTTACTGGCGGGGGTGGTGGTAAGTGGAGGGATAAACTGGAGGACTGGGATTGACACATACACACTGCTGTATATAAAACAGATAACTAATAAGGACCTCCTGTATAGCACAGGAAACTCTACTCTATACTTTGTTATGGCCTATTCTTGAGAAGAATCTAAAAAATAATGGATATACTTATATGTATAACTGACACAACATTGTAAATCAACTATACTTCAATAAGAAAAAAATTAAAAAGTAAATCAGTTGCCACAAAAAAGCAAAAAAAAAAAAAAAACAACTAAATTATTACATTTCTGAGGTCATAGCTAATAAGTGGTGAGCTACATTTTAAATTTGTTTGGCTCTCTCCAAAGCCCATGTTATTTCCTCTAGAAGTATATACAGTTATTACCTTTGCTTTACAGAATAAACTTTGTTTTGAGAAAGTCATGGAATTAGTCTAGGCTGATGCCTGCAGGAAAGTAAGAAGAAAGAGATGGGAGAGCATGACCAAAGAATATTGACTGATGCTTTCTGAAAAGAAAGGAAGTGGGTGTCAGCTAACTCAAGATTCTGAAAGTGTGTTAGTTGCTCAGTCATGTCAGACTGTGGAACACCATGGGATTCTGTCCATGGGATTCTCCAGGCAAGAATACAAGAGTGGGTTGCCATGCCCTTCTCCAGGGAATCTTCCCAACCCAGGGACTGAACCCAGGTCTCCCACATTGTGGGCAGATTCTTTACCATCTGAGCCACCAGGGAAGCCCCAAGATTCTGAACTTGATACCAAAAATGGTAACATCACCAAAAAATATTTTAAAGGTAAAGGGTTAGCAAGTTTAAAGAGGAAGTTAATAAGGTGGTCTGCTAAACTGACTCTGAGTTGACATCCAAATATTTATTGAGATGACCAGAAGGTAACTAAAGATAATTAAGAGGGTAGGTCACGTGACAAGCTTACTCTGGAAATACAACTTTAAATTATAGCTCCTATTTCCTTTAGATATTCTGGTCTTAACTCTCTTATTACCTCTCCCACTTAGTCTTTCTTAATTCAATCTATATTTCTACCTATGTGTCACTGTTCTATGTTCTCATAACACTTATTATTTCTGAAATAGCCTTAATCATTTTTTTATTTACTTGTTTGCTGTCTTTTCCCATTAAAATATATCCAGGTGACCAGGGGCCTTTGCTTATCTTGTTTACCAGTGTATCTTCAGAGCCTAGAACTTTTATTGGAAGAAAGTAGACAATGAATAAATTTTTATACAAAAAAAGTGAAAGAAGGAATAACTGCAAATAATTAAGCTGAAATGTATGCGTGTCTCTGAGTTAAATACCGAGGATTCATAATTTAGTGAAGCTTATTACTTGGTGTTAAGGAGTTAAGCCATGACCGTAAAACACTTCTCTATGAGAAAGTATTTAGCTATAAAGACAAAATGAAAGACTTAACTCTGGAGAGCAGCCAAAGGTACGGTGTATGAGACAAAACTGATGCAAGGAAAAAGAAAATGAAAAATATATAATAAGAATCTGATAAAACAATATAAAAACCATGAGAAAATTCATTGTGGTGAATATTTGTGATAATAGGATAACAAATTAAATTGTATTCACTGATTAACTTCAGAGATAGGAAAAATATGTAGGGCCTAGTTAGATGCTAACTTACTAACTCTACCTTTCAGTCTTTCAGTCTTATTCAAAGATAAGTAATACTGGATTAGTCAAAAAGTTGATTCAGGTTTTTCCATAACATCCTACAGAAAAACTCTTGGCCAACCCAATATGTTAAAAATGTATAGTAATTTGGTTTTTTGTTCCAAACATTCCTGAAATGTTTCAATGATGATGTCTGCAATACAAATTTGTATGTGGTTTTGGATCACATTTACATAGTATAATAAGTATTTAAGAACAATAGCAAACAGTTGGTACATCTGAACAGTTAAATGGAATTATCCTTCTCTACATCAGAACACATTATTTGGCCTGTTACATATCATCATTTTCCTCTGAAATCAGTGGCCCTATTTGGAGATAAGTGTAACATTAGTGCTAGTTCAATAGCTGGAAAAGATTAGCAAGAATGAAAACAGTATTTCTCTTGGCAGAAAATTAAATTTACATTTTAATTAGTACCACTAAAATTTTTATTTTAGTTAAAGTTATACTCAATTTGTAGCTCATGGGGTATCATGTGCTTAATAGTTTAGTCTCCAAATTTGTTTGAGTTTTGACTATTTTATCTTGAACGTTTTTGTTTTTATGATATATTGAATGGGAAGTGAAAAAAAATTGAGGTTCTTTGTTTTTATTTCAAGAATTAAAATAAAACAAAGAATCTATAAAACAAATCTATTTTTTCAAAAGTCATTTTCCTTTCTGTCATTAACAATCACTTATAGGTCCATTTAGAAGGTTCACATTCTCTATTTATATAACTATATCCTATATACATTTTAACCATAGCAGAAGAAAATTAGGTTAATCATGAACACAGTTAATGTACCACATCAGTAAGGCCTTGGGTAACTTTTATCCTATTGACAACAATTCATTCCTAAATATTTTGACTCACTTTTAAATTTTAAAATGGATTTGTCTTTTAAAAATACTATACTTCCAGAAATTTTTAATGGATAGCTATCAAAATCTTTGTAAATAAAAGCAACACAGTAATTTCTCTGCACACATTTAAAATATTTATATATATATATGCATTCATGTTTCATTAATATTTTCTTGTTTTAATAAAGAATGGTAATTTAGATGTATTTTATTTCTATAAATATTAAAAATACTTCTTATCCATTGTTTTATTATTTCTTTTGAAAAAGCCACAGCCTAATATTCCATGCCTAAAGTCCAGTAATACAAGGATGATCAAAGTTCTATATACCAAGGTTCTATTTAAATTCAAGTTTTAGATGAAAACAAATTTAAGAGATCAGTGTATGTGACAGAATCATCTAGTTAATACGCTTATATTCATCTTTCTCACTCATTATCATGACACGTTTACTTCAGTAAGATTTTGATAACATTTGCCAGAATGAGTAGAATTCAGGTTGCAGCAAATCTATTTTAGAACTTTATTTCAAAAAAAAAAAAAAAAAGCAAAAGAATGGTAAGCATATGATAGATAAATACTAAAGGAACTCATTATTTCATCATTTAGCTTCAACCTGCTTTGCTCTGCTGCTTTACTTTCAAGAGGTTATTTTTCTTACTCATTTTAAACTTTAATCTGCAATATAATTTTTTTTCTCCTGCAGGCATTCTGCCAAACCTCACTAATAAATTTAGTGAGGTCTGACAAGTCTGTTTATATTTTTGTGAACTATGAAGATCAGGGGTTCCTAGAGTAGATGTGAAAGAGTGTAAGGTGTCATTTGCTTAATTTAAAACACATTATTGGACAGTTATTCCTGATCCTAATGGTATCATAATTAAATTTTATTTCAGTTAAAAAGCAGGATATTTAGTTTTAAATGTGGGTAAATATTTCAAAGGCTTTTCTTTGTGATTTATGAATATTTTCTGCAGAGCTGTTTTAATTTTTATGTTTCAAACAGCTTTCTCTTAATGACATGCATTTTTTTCCTATTATGGTGTATTTTAATTTTGAAAAAAAGATAAACATTCTATTACCAAATATTTATCTGTAAATATTAAATAATCATCATATGTAAATATATGAGCTGACATAACCTTATAATTCAGTTCAGTTCAGTCGCTCAGACGTGTCCGACTCTATGCGACCCCATGAATCGCAGCACACCAGGCCTCCCTGTCCATCACCAACTCCCGGAGTTCACTCAAATTCACATCCATGGAGTTGGTGATACCATCCAGCCATCTCATTCTCTGTCATCTCCTTCTCCTCCTGACCCCAATCCTTCCCAGCATTAGGGTCTTTTCTAATGAGTCAACTCTTTGCATGAGGCGGCCAAAGTATTGGAGTTTCAGCATTAACATCAGTCCTTCCAATGAACACCCAGGACCAATTTCCTTTAGGATGGACTGGTTGGATCTCCTTGCAGTCCAAGGGACTCTCAAGAGTCTTCTCCAACACCACAGTTCAAAAGCATCAATTCTTCGGTGCTCAGCTTACTTCACCATCCAACTCTCACATGCATGCATGACTACTTGAAAAACCATGGCTTTGACTATATGGACCTTTGTTGGTGAAGTAATGTCTCTGCTTATAAATATGCTATCTAGGTTGGTCATAACTTTTCTTCCAAGGAGTAAGCATCTTTTAATTTCATGGCTGCAGTCACCGTCTGCAGTGATTTTGGAGCCCAGAAAAATAAAGTCTGACACTGTTTCCACTGTTTCCCCATCTATTTCCCATGAAGTGATGGGACCAGATGCCATGATCTTCATTTTCTGAATGTTGAGCTTTAAGCCAACTTTTTCACTCTCCTCCTTCACTTTCATCAAGAGGCTTTTTAGTTCCTCTTCACTTTCTGCAATAAGGGTGATGTCATCTGCATATCTGAGGTTATTGGTATTTCTCCTGGCAATCTTGATTCCAGCTTGTGCTTCTTCCAGCCCAGCATTTCGGATGATGTACTCTGCATATAAGTTAAATAAGCAGGGTGACAATATCCAGCCTTGACGTACTCCTTTTCCTATTTGGAACCAGTCTGTTATTCCATGTCCAGTACTAACTGTTGCTTCCTGACCTGCATACAAATTTCTCAAGAGACAGGTCAGATGGTCTGGTATTCCCATCTCTTGAAGAATTCCCCACAGTTTATTGTGATCCACACAGTCAAAGGCTTTGATGTAGTCAATAAAGCAGAAATCGATGTTTTTCTGGAACTCTCTTGCTTTTTCTATGATCCAGCAGATGTTGGCAATTTGATCTCTGGTTCCTCTGCCTTTTCTAAAACCAGCTTGAACATCAAGAAGTTCACGGTTCACATATTGCTGAGGCCTGGCTTGGAGAATTTTGAGCATTACTTTACTAGCGTGTAAGATGAGTGCAACTGTGCGGTAGTTTGAGCATTCTTTGGCATTGCCTTTCTTTGGGATTGGAATGAAAACTGACCTTTTCCAGGCCTATGGCCACTGCTGCGTTTTCCAAATTTGCTGGCATATTGAGTGCAGCACTTTCACAGCATCATCTTTCAGGATTTGAAATAGCTCAACTGGAATTCCATCACCTCCACTAGCTTTGTTCGTAGTGATGCTTTCTAAGGCCCACTTGACTTCACATTCCAGGATGTCTGGCTCTAGGTGAGTGATCACACCATTGTGATTATATGGGTTGTGAAGATCTTTTTTGTACAGTTCTTCTGTGTATTCTTGCCATCTCTTCTTAATACCTTCTGCTTCTGCTAGGTCCATACCATTTCTGTCCTTTATTGAGCCCATCTTTGCATGAAATGTTCCCTTGGTATCTCTAATTTTCTTGAAGAGATCTCTAGTCTTTCCCATTCTCGGAGGCAGAAATAGGGCCAAATACATGAAAGTTATAAGGTGGTAGACTTCAGATCAAGACGAAAGCGAATTATCTAACAGCACAAATGCTAAACAGAAAGAGCTACTTAAAATGATGGTAGATTTCTAGTCTTCGAAGAAATAAGAGAGATATATGACTACTAGTTCACGTGTTATTTGCAAGAATGGGCCACTAGGATTTTGGAATCAATATTTTATTTCAATATCCGTAAATCTGTAACCACTGAAAGAGTTCAGAAAAAAAAAGGAAAGTTATATAGATGTATACAGGAGTGAGGAAGTTCTGAGTAATGATTAAGAGAAGAGGCTAGTCCATACTGTCACCTACCAGACGGGGATATCAGTTATATTAATGGACAGGTTTCTCCCTTTTTCCAGCCTTAATTCAAATTCAAAGAGAGGAAATTCTTTGCCCTCTATTCTTAGGCTACTGTGCAGTATTTTACTCTATTTTTTTTTGTTGTTAAAGATAGGCTAGCAATATAGACTTCAGAAGCAGAATGCTTGGCCAATCCTATATTTGCCATATACTAGTTGTATATAGTAAAACTCAGAACCTCACCTGTAAAGTGGAGATAACAATAGTACCTATCCCTATCTCTGTTTTGATGATTTTTTTAAAAGATATTTTAAAAGTATAAAATGTAGATTGTGTATTGAATAGTGCTCCAGAAATGTTTACTATTATTTATGATCTGGAGTTAATGCATTTAAATTATTTGCTGCAAAATCAATAAGGGAGATAACCAGATGATTTCCCAGGCACATTTCTTAAATTAGTGAAAACAGTATTTCTAGTTATTTTTAAATTAGAAAATACTGTAAAAATAATAAGGCTTGCAATGAATGATCATCAACACCAAAATCTATGATAAGTGAGAAAGAAACAAAGAAAATAAACCTAGTTCTACTTGCTTACTCAACAGTTTAAAAATCACAAGAAATGTAATACAAAGAATGGAAACACAAAATTAAATATAAAAATACATGAAATAATGCAGTATATCTCTAGTGGCTCTCTCAGGTTATCATTGTTAGGCTTATTGGTAGATAATTCATCCTTTGGAAGGGATCATGTCTCCTATCCCTTTGTATGATCTCACATTTATTAGTACATTGGGCACTCAACGATTATTAATGTCATTTCCCAGCAGGTGCAAGAATTGGAGTAGGTTTTAATAAATGATTTATGTTAGTAATAAGATGTGTAAATACAACAGTCATCCAAGAAAAGTAAATGGGCCAACGAGGTTGGGGGATAAAAGTACTTTCAATTACCCACTTTACACACACAGGTCTAAGATTATGTGGCCAGGATTTTTAGCAAAACCCACCTGTGTTTGACAGACTTCGTGTAATTCCTATAACTATTTTTCTGCTCCTTTAAAATAAATTATTTGACTTTTTCTTTGCACTGCTACATCAATTTTTCAGTTACTTTTTGCACAAGAACTTTGGATTTACATCCCAGAGGAGGCTCTGGGAAGTCTTAGGGTATCAGATAAACTTGGACTGGAGGAGTGCCAGACATATTAAAGCGTCTACAACAAGGATAAGACTAGTCGTAAAATCCTCCTTCCTTAGGAATCTGAATAGATAAAGGAAAAGACAGTTTTGCAACTTCCCGTTTCAAAGATACAGATCTTTGTCTTTCAAAACAGCACTATTGTTTGTTAATCTTCCTGCAATGTCAAGTGTGACTTTTTCTGTCTTTATTTCCTTTCTCCTAATTACTTGAATAAACAGCACATTGCAAAATGTTTCTCTCAGAGAGCAAGTAGTGCATCACTGCAAAGGGCAAGGCAGAAACCAAAATGAGGTTAAGATTGCCATCACAAACTGGTTAGTACAAACTTTTTTTTTTTTTTAACTTCCTTATTATATCATTCAATCAAAACATTTTGAATACTTACCAAGTGAAAATACTAAGTGAAAGCATCTCTTCAAATTACCTTTCCAAAGCTAATTTGGAAAAATAATAAGGAAATATAAGGCTCAACTCCTACCTTTAAAGACTTTACAGACTACTCAGGGAGGTTAGACATAAACATATGCACCGGTTTTCATCTTTGCTGTAACCAATAACTACAAACCAAAAACTACAAAATCTTGGCTTAAACAATACAATTAGTTATCTTCTTAGTATGTCAGAAGTCTGACTTGGGTTTCACTAGAAAAAAATCAAGGTAACAACAGGGCAATGTTCTTTCTGGGTGTTCTAGGGGAGAGTCTGTCCTAATTCCTTAGCTTGTGTCCCATTCCCTTTTATCATCAAAGTCAGCAATTTGCATTTCTCTGATTCTTCATCAGTCATCATGGCTCTCTCTGAAACAGCTGGGAAAGTTTCTCTGATTTAAAGCACTTATGTGTTTGGGGAAAATGGATACATGTATTTGTATGTCTGAGTCCCTTTGATGTCCACCTGAAACTATCACATTATTGTTAATCAGCTACAAAATATAAAGTATTTTATTAAATAAAAAGTTAAAAAAATTAAATAAAAACGTCACAAAGGGAAAAAAAAGACATATCATGAGATAGGGTCCACATTGATAATCTAAAATAATTTCCTATAAAAATATCCTCAACATTAATCACATATGAACAGTCTCTTTTGCTATATACATTCATTGGGTTGAGGGATTAGGACAGAGACATCTTTAGGAGCAATTCTTTCGCCTCAGTTCAGTCGCTCAGTCGTGTCCAATCCTTTGCAACCCCATGAAAGATTGCAGCATGCCAGGCCTCCCTGTCCATCACCAACTCCCAGAGCTTGCTCAAACTCATGTCCATTGAGTCGGTGATGCCATCCAACCATCTCATCCTCTGTCATCCACTTCTCCTCCTGCCTTCAATCTTTCGAGCATCAGGGTCATTTCCAATGAGTCAGTTCTTCACAGCAGTACTGCTACGAAGTACATTCATTCCTTCCAATGAATACTCAGGACTGATTTCCTTTAGGATGAACTGGTTGGATCTCCTTGCAGTCCAAGGGACTCTCAAGAGTCTTCTCCAACACCACAGTTCAAAAGCATCAATTCTTCGGCGCTCAGTTTTCTTTATAGTCCAACACTCCCATCTATACATGACTATTAGAAAAACCATAGTTTGACTAGACAGACCTTTGTTGGCAAGGTAACGTCTCTGCTTTTTAATAAGCTGTATAGGTTGGTCATAAGTTTTCTTCCAAGGAGCAAGCGTCTTTTAATTTCATGGCTGCAGTCACCATCTGCAATGATTTTGGAGCCCCCCAAAATAAAGTCTGTCACTGTTTCCACTGTTTCCCCATCTATTTGCCATAAAGTAAGGGGACCAGATGCCAGGATCTTCGTTTTTTGAATGCTGAGCTTTAAGCCAACTTTTTAACTCTCTCCTTTCACTTTCATCAAGAGGCTTTTGAGTTCCTCTTCACTTTCTGCCATAAGGGTGGTGTCATCTGCATATCTGAGGTTACTGACATTTCTCCCTGCAATCTTGATTCAGGCTTGTGCTTCATCCAGCCCAGCATTTCTCATGATGTGCTCTGTATATATCAAAATTCCCCAAGCCAGGCTTCAGCAATATGTGAAACGTGAACTTCCAGATGTTCAAGCTGGTTTTAGAAAAGGCAGAGGAACCAGAGATCAAATTGCCAACATCTGCTGGATCATAGAAAAGCAAGAGAGTTCCAGAAAAACATCTATTTCTGCTTTATTGACTACACCAAAGCCTTTGACTGTGTGGATCACAATAAACTCTGGAAAATTCTGAAAGAAATGGGAATACCAGAGCACCTGGACCTGCCTCTTGAGAAACCTGTATGCAGGTCAGGAAGCAACAGTTAGAACTGGACATGGAACAACAGACTGGTTCCAAATAGGAAAAGGAGTACATCAAGGCTGGATATTGTCACCCTGCTTATTTAACTTATATGCAGAGTACATCATGAGAAATGCTGGGCGGGAGGAAGCACAAGCTGGAATCAAGATTGCCGGGAGAAATATCAATCACCTCAGATATGCAGATGACACCATCCTTATGGCAGAAAGTGAAGAGGAACTAAAGAGCCTCTTGGTGAAAGTGAAAGAGGAGAGTGAAAAAGTGAGAGTAACAGTACACCTATAAATATACCATTGGTTTTAATTTTAATTTTGTGAAATTATGAAAAATAATGTTGATGCATGTAATAGTTTCTAAGTTTCACTATTACTGATCATGTACTATTAAGATAGCATTTATTAGAGCTGAAATCAATCTCAATAGAGTATTAATGGACATAGATCTTGTGTTTTTGTTATAAATCAATGTCTAAAGATGTATGTCAGATAATAGGGGATCTTTAAGTATTCTACAAAAGCAGAACTTTGCTTTCAGCTTAAATTTCTATTCTGTAAAATGATAGACTTTGGTTTACTTAAAAATCCAGCGGTCTACTAAATGGTAACCTGACTTTCCTTAGAGGAGTTTATGGTAGTTTTGGCCAACATAATTTTTTTTAATGTACTCATGTGTATATGTGTGCCTAAGTGCATAAAATCAAATGGTGAATTTTACTACTATTTGTAATGCTGTTTGAAGAAAAATATCAAAATTTTTTCGATACGTTAGGTAAAAATTCATAAAGCTTATTCAGAATCTAAATTGCTTTTGTTAGTCACTAGGATATTTCAGTGGAGAAGGCAATGGCATCCCACTCCAGTACTCTTGCCTGGCAAATGCCATGGACGGGGGAGCCTGGTGGGCTGCAGTCCATGGGTCACTAAAGTCGGACACGACTGAGCGACTTCACTTTCACTTTTCACTTTCCTGCATTGGAGAAGGAAATGGCAACCCACTCCAGTGTTCTTGCCTGGAGAATCCCAGGGATGGGGGAGCCTGGTGGGCTGCCGTCTCTGCAGTAGCACAGAGTCGGACACGACTGAAGCGATTTAGCAGCAGCAGCAGGATATTTCAGACATTGTTGTGGGCTCTAAAAAACCATTGTCCTTCTGCTTCCCATAAAATTATGGGAGTAAAATCTTCGAGCGAGGAATGAGACAGGAGGGAAGTCAGCATGGCACAACTATTAGCCATTGAGGATATGACAAAAAGTGATTAGAATCAACCAGGCCCAAGATGGTGGTAGATCTGACTTCCCGTAGAACTTCAGCCTCATTGTAATATATAAGTATGCTAAATGACACACCCATAGGCAGCAGGACAGTTCTAAGGCTGACCATAAAAGACCAAAAAGTGAGCAGTGATCCAATTCCTGGAAATCTCCTCCCTTCCCCCAAATAGTTGGAATAATCCTCCCACTCATTAGTCTATGAAATTACTCAGCCCATAAAAACTAATCACCCTATGTCTCAGGCCTCTCACCCTGTCTGATAGCCCATACACTGCCTACGAAGTGTGCATCTTCCTGAATAAATTTGTTTTCACTTAAAAAAAATTATTATTACAACCCTTACATTTTGCCAATGAGTAAAATGAATTAATTTTTCCAGGTTTGCTCAGTAAGTTAGATAATTAGGACTTGAATTAGCTGGTCTTAACTTTGCACTGTTGACATACATTAAGAAAGAATTAAATAAATCTATAACAAAAAATGGTAAATTGTAGGGCATTAAGGTTATATATTGTATAGAAATCCTGAATTAGAAATTAAGCAAGACACAGTTTTGGTTTTTTTTTCTGATAAGTTGTCAGATGATGCAGAATAACCATAATGTGAAAGAGTACTTGAAAGAGTCAGGAAGTTATTTCTGAGGAAAAACACAGGGAAAAAAAAAAGAAAGGAAAAAAAAAAAAAAAAAACCAACAAAAAAAATCCAAAACCCAAAACCTGAAAAATAAAATCTTTAAACATAAGAAATGTTAAAATAAATATATTGTTTGGGGAGGGTAGATGGAATAAAGAAAATATTTTATTTATTTTTAAAAGGTTATTCATAAAGAATAAAAGTTTAAAGTAACTGCAATCTAGTGTTCTCCATTATGGGTATTCTGCTAAATGTCATCACCTATTCAATAATTGAGGTAGAATTCTGTTTTAGAGTTTCAGGGTGACAACATTTGGTTCACTCTAGAATTATTTTTTCTCCCTTCATTCAGTATTAGATTAAAACATCCAGTAACATCCTTCATCTGTTCTTTAAGCCTGGCATTTTACGTAAGTTTGCTATTTCCCCCAAACATTGTTGTGAATTGAAAAAGCATGTAAATTTTAGCAAGATTAAACAAGTAAAGAATATAGATAGTTTTAGGAACCATGAATTGAATTGCCTCCACATATTCATTCAACATTGAGTGGCCAGTGAAAAATGATATTTCTGATGGATTTGGTTGTCCCTTGGCTCTATAAAGTCTGTAGGGGTCTCAATACTGCCAAACTTGAGAGAGGCAAATCAGCCAAGGACCCTACCATATAGAGAAAGAAGCCCCAGGCTCATAGATTAGGAATTTAAGGGTAAGCTTATGTAACAACCGAAACTGTATTGCCTTACAACTAAATTAGATAGAAATTCAGTCATTTAAAAAAAATTACCGTTAGTATGTTATATGGGACTATGCTACTATAGCATTAGTTAGATGTCTCTTTAAGTAATTCATAAGTAGAGTCAATAGACCAGATGAGCTATGTACAGTATAGTATAAGCAAAAAGCACCCCCACCCACCTGCCCACATACACATTCACGCAAAAGCAGTACTCAGCTGGGTGAAGACTTTTTCTCTCTAGTTTGAAATGTAATTCCTGGTATGGAGTGCCATCTGGTAAATGGAGTTGCCCTCAGTTATCCCCAAGACCACAATAAACATGCAACGTGTACATATAATAAAAAAGGAAACCTCCATTTTATTACGTGGCTTTTAAGATGTAAAATAAATGGATTAAACAGTTGCTTTGAAAAATACCTCATTGTGAATATTTCAGTTTTCTTACACTATGATTTAATCATTGTTGGATTCTAAATTCAGAGAAAAGACATGGATTCCCTAAATTCATACATTTTACTAATATACTAGTGTCCAACATCCCAGGTGTGGAATGCTTAGGGTTTATAAGTTTGGGGGCACTCCCAGATTTAACAAAGCAGCCAACAGCTGGAAATACATAAAAGCTGGCCTCTAAGCACAAGGTGATGAGTGTTAGTTAACTAGGCCCCCTAGATTCAAAGAATGGCCCCTCGTGGCTCAGAAAACAAAACTGAAAATGCAACATCATAGAGTTTAGTTTTAGCTCAGATTTCCTGGTGTTCTCAATGCCTACCTTCTCTTTACTCCCCAAAGACAAGGAACAGCTCTAATCATATGACTATCCTTTGATTTTAGAAGAATTGTTTAAATCCACTGTGCTATTGCTTTATAGACATTAATGAACTTCACAAAGAAAAGTGATGTATGACACATTTCTAGAGGAAAAAAAAAAATAACACTGCTTTTTTACACACTTGACGATTCCTACCTTGTGATGATGTTATTGTCATTTTTCTGGATGTTGCCTTGTGGTTGGTCTTACCACAAATTTGGCAACAGATTTCCTGGGAGGGCAGCAAAAATTCGGGTGAGGGATGAGTGTATGATTTGATTGAATAATCATTAATCACTTTAGTGTTTAAGCAATGTTGAATCAATTTAAAGCACCTTACATCACATCTATAATGTATCATTAAGTCCTGCCAGTCGTTTTCAATTAGGTCATTAAAAAAAATGTAATGGACAAAAACTTGCAGGTCACTTTCTCAGTAGGTGTGGATTGTATCACATTCCATAGTAGACAGGTGTCTTGTTACAAATATAGCTAACTTTAAAAGTTTTTCTCATGACAAAGTGTTGTGTGTGTGTGTGTGTGTGTCTGTCCTGTGTGCCTGACATAGTCTCCAAACAATGAGCTGTCGAGCTGTCTTCTATCATAGCTATTTTATGTTCAAAAGATAAAGTAACTGGAGTCCTGTTATACTTGTTCCAACAATATAAAATACTAATAGAAAGTGGGGGGCTTTCAAAGTATCAATAAATGTCACCAACATACAAATTATGTTTTAGTATTCTATTTTTCTTACATCTTTAACAGTCATTGTTTACCCCTCTGCTTGAGTCCAAAATCACATTTAAATGACATCTTAGACTAGATCAATATTATCTAATAGAACTTTCTGCAATGATGGAAATATTCTATATCTGCATTGTTCATGATGGGAGCCACAAAAATTTGACTGCTAAGCATTTGAAACATGGCTAATGCAACTTTGAAAGTTTAGTATTAATTTTACTTAATATAAGTTTTTACGTAGCAACATATGGCTTTGTGCCCAATGCTGACAGCACAGGGTAAGGTAAAGGTTTTTATGTGGCCATTGTATCCTGTCTTGGAGAAATTTTCAAATAAATATGCCATCATGCCTACTTTTATCATGTTGTTTTCTGATTCTGCTTCCCTTATTTATAAATGTTTTCTGTCTGGGCCACAGTTTTAGTTGCACTAGTACTCAGTGTTTGGAGAAGGCAATGGCACCCCACTCCAGTACTCTTGCCTGGAAAATCCCATGGGTGGAGGAGCCTGGTAGGCTGCAGTCCATGGGGTCGCTAAGAGTCGGACACGACTGACCGACTTCACTTTCACTTTCCACTTTCATGCATTGGAGAAGGAAATGGCAACCCACTCCAGTGTTCTTGCCTGGAGAATCCCAGGAATGGGGGAGCCTGGTGGGCTGCCGTCTATGAGGTCACACAGAGTTGGACACTACTGAAGCAACTTAGCAGCAGCAGCAGCAGTACTCAGTGTTAGACTGAGTACTTTAGACATTAGTACTGAGTCTGAGTACTGAGACTTTAGTACATTAGACATGAGACTCAGTACTCAGACTGAGTACTGAGACTTAAGTACATTAGACATAACTTTAAATTTGTTTTCTGAACAGCAATTACCCAATAATCATTTTCTATCCCTAGAACATATACTCCTTTTTCATTAGGAACTACTGATATAGTATCTGTGTCTTAGCCTGTTTGAGCTGCTATATAAAGACTGGGTGGTTGATAGAGCAGAAATTTATTTCCCACAGTGCTGGAGGCTGGGATTTCAAGATCAGGGCACCAGCAGATTGGTATCTAGTGAAGGCCTGCTTTCTGGTCCATAGATGGTACCTCTTATTGTTCATCCTCACATGGTGCAAGAGGAAAGGGAGCTCTTTCGTACTTTAATAAAGACACTAATCCCATTCCCAAAGCACCTCCCAAAGACTTTGCCTCCTAATACTATCATTTTGGGGGTTATAATTTCCATATTAAATCTGGGAGGGAGCAAAAACATTCAGGTAGTAGCACTTTGAATATAAGTGAAGGCAAATTGATATATTGATCAAGATTTTATGTACATGTTCTGTATTATTGAAAGAAAATCAATACAACTCATAATGAAGTTTGTAATATTTCCTATATTATATGTAGTCAACATGATTATCAGTGGTGAGGCCTACATTTGAAAAATTACCATTTAGAAGGTGGAACATATAAGAGGGCAGAAGAATGAGAAGATATGGTTGTATGGGAAAGATAAACCATCTCAAAGATTACATAGGAACTTTTTTCTCACGTGGAAAGATCAGAATTATATAAAAGTATAGTGACCATTAAGTAGAATAGTCAAATTTTAAAGCTAGGAAGAAGGTTGCTAATCTTTCAATCTGGATCTCTGTCCCTGTGGTATACTATTTGATAGCAATGACTTGATATCTAGACAGGTGGGGCTTAGAATCACATGTTATTAGCAGCTTAACTAATGCAAGTTACTTGTCGTCTCTAAATCTCAGTTTTTAATATGTAAATCAGAGACAGTAATAACAAATACATCTTACGTAGCTTCTGTACAGGGGTGCGTGGGTGAGAATGCATTTGAAATGTTAAGCAAAGTACTGCCACATAGTGTCCCATTTTACTGGTGAGGAAGCTGAGTTTTAGGGAGATTAACTTTCTGAATTAGTAACTCTAGGGAAATTAAAATGGATGAAATCTTGTTTAGGCTTCAGAAGCAGGAGAGCAGGCCTCTGACCTTGCTTCTGACCTGCTTGGACACTGCCCTGGTTCCATGCCTGCCCATAAGCACAGCTAGTCAGGTGGCACTTTAGATAAGAAAGGGAGTGAGTCTTAGAATTCTTGAGCCCTGGAGGTCTGGCCAGCCTTCCCTGGAGTTTAACAAAATCCCATGACTCATGAGAAAAAACAAAGAGCACTGTACACATGTTAAAGTAAAAGCAGAACTGCATTTTTGCATGCACACTGATGATGTGCATATCAGTTTGCAGCTTAGGATTATAAGCTAGAACCCCCCAAACTGCAATGTGAAGTTTCATCTGTGGAGCGGACACACTGCATGGGACCTGTTCCCCACTGAGACTCCAGATTGCTGTTACTTGAGACTTCCCAGCATGCTGTTCAAGGCTGGATGAGGACTGGTCCAATTTGGTGATGTATGTGGTCTTACTCTTCTCTATTGTTTCTATTTTTCTTTTCTTTTAAAGACTGTATATTGAAATTAAGTTAAATAATCCTCTATTAAATATTGAAATTGTGTGTAACAAGTGGTTTCTTTTGTTCATGAATCCTTTGAACCTGAAACAAAAGTAAAACTTTTGGCAAAACATAAATTATCACTGTGAGAAGGATTTGTGAAACAAAATGCCACTCTAATAGGAAAGAGGCTAAAATTAATGAAGTTTTCATTCCCGAATGGGAAGATTTCCCTTAGTGCTCATTAACTACTGAATACGGCACCCTCACTGGATTGTGTGAAAATTGGGACTCTGAATTAAAGCGGGCTGAACATTTTGAAGTTATTGTATGCTTGGGGTGTGCATCAATTTAGAAAGGACAAGAATGTGTCTCTTAGGCTACTGTAAGGTACATGAAACCAAAAATTAAAATTGGTTGAAGAGAAGTCACAATTGCAAAAATAAGTATGTGATTTGCTAAGACAACTGTCCTTGTCAAAATTATATTTTAGCTGACCTAGTCTCCACATTTAAGTTGGCAGCTGAAAAAGCCACCATAAAGGTTATGTAAGCTAGATATCAAAAGTGGCACAGCAAGGTTAACATAAAAGAAAGTTCATCTGGTAATACCTAAAGCAGGCGTAGACTGGGACCCTGATGCTTGGGACGGGAGATTAATCCTTCCAAAATTCATGGACCCACCCAGACTATAAAGTTTTGGGAATATAATGGGCTAAAGAACATAGAAATGTAAGGGCAATCGGTTTCTGGCAACAGCATATTCCATATTTGGGCCAGATATTGAACCCACTTTACAAAGTAACTTGGTGTGAAGAAACTTTTCAGGAAAGAAAATGTAAATGAGAGAAGAGGTGTAGGGATAATTATGCTTTATGAATTTCTACCTAAAATAGTTTCTCCAGGTTTTGGTGACCTGCATTTCTAGAGTTGTACTTAATTAAGCTAAATGATGGAAGTTTAAATAATTAGGCCATTTCCAAATAAAATAAGATGCTGAACCAATAATTACTAAACACTGGCTTTTTTTTTTTTAAAACAGAGAAACAAAACACTTAGAACTATTACTGGATATGTTTGGTATCATCCTGAGATGTTCTTTATAAGAAAGCAAAAAAGTTTTAGAAATTATCACTGGCATTTATGTTCACCAATCAGCAGAATGCTAATATAAAGGACAGTTTACAGTTGCTTAAGGAAAGCAGATGTATGTTTTGAGTAAATAAATCATGAAGAATGGAACTGCATTTTATTAAGGAACAAGAAAGTAGATCTGACTTACATGTGTCTGTTTCTGAATGGGAAAATAAAGTGATGAATACAGAGTGATAAAAAAGGTTTGTGAAAAGTGGATCCTGAGAACAGAGTTCTATGCATGGTACAAGTTTTCTGGGGATGTTGAACTGCCTTTGACAACAGATATTAAGTTTCTTTACCTCTTAAGTGATATGTTCTGTATTAGCTTCTTAAATCTTTATTGTTACTTTGTCTAAGTGAATACTATTGTTTCATAGTGACCTATGATCTCATCTGACAGTGTTCTAAACCCTTTGACGCATTTTGACAGAATCTCCTAAAATCAAATTCCAATGAACTTCTTTTGACCTCTAGTTAACTTTGTGCTTAACTGACAGAACGTGGTCCACTGGAGAAGGGAATGGCAAACCACTTCAGTATTCTTGCCTTAAGAACCCCATGAACAGTATGAAAAGGCAAAATGATAGGATACTGAAAGAGGAACTCCCCAGCTCAGTAGGTGCCCAATATGCTACTGGAGATCAGTGGAGAAATAACTCCAGAAAGAATGAAGGGATGGAGCCAAAGCAAAAACAATACCCAGTTGTGGATGTGACTGGTGATAGAAGCAAGGTCTGATGCTGTGAAGAGCAATATTGCATAGGAAACTGGAATGTCAGGTTCATGAATCAAGGCAGATTGGAAGTGGTCAAACAGGAGATGGCAAGAGTGAACGTCGACATTCTAGAAATCAGCGAACTAAAATGGACTGGAATGGGTGAATTTAACTCAGATGACCATTATACCTACTACTGCAGGCAGGAATCCCTTAGAAGAAATGGAGTAGCCATCATGGTCAACAAAACAGTCCAAAATGCAGTACTTGGATGCAATCTCAAAAACGACAGAATGATCTCTGTTCGTTTCCAAGGCAAACCATTCAATATCACAGTAATCCAAGTCCATGCCCCAACCAGTAACTCTGAGGAAGCTGAAGTGGAACGGTTCTATGAAGACCTACAAGACCTTTTAGAACTAACACCCCCAAAAGATGTCCTTTTCTTTATAGGGGACTGGAATGCAAAAGTAGGAAGTCAAGAAACACCTGGAGTAACAGGTAAATTTGGCCTTGGAATACGGAATGAAGCAAGGCAAAGGTTAATAGAATTTTGCCAAGAGAATGTACCGGTCATAGAAAACACCCTCTTCCAACAACACAAGAGAAGACTCTACTACACATGGACATCACCAGATGGTCAATACCAAAATCAGACTGATTATATTCTTTGCAGCCAAAGATGGAGAAGCTCCATACAGTCAGCAAAAACAAGACTGGGAGCTGACTATGGCTCAGATCATGAACTCCTCATTGCCAAACTCAGATTTAAATTGAAGAAAGTACAGAAAACCAATAGACCAATCAGGTATGATCTAAATCAAATCCCTTATGATTATACAGTGGAAGTGAGAAATAGATTTAAGGGCCTAGATCTGATAGATAGAGTGCCTGATGAACCATAGACTGATGTTCGTGACACTGTACAGGAGACAGGGATCAAGACCATCCCCATGGAAAAGAAATGCAAAAAAGCAAAATGGCTGTCTGGGGAGGCCTTACAAATAGCTGTGAAAAGAAGAGAAGTGAAAAGCAAAGGAGAAAAGGAAAGATATAAACATCTGAATGCAGAGTTCCAAAGAACAGCAAGGAGAGATAAGAAAGCCTTCTTCAGTGATCAATGTAAAGAAATAGAGGAAAACAACAGAATGGGAAAGACTAGGGATCTCTTCAAGAAAATTAAATATACCAAGGGAACATTTCATGCAAAGATGGGCTTGATAAAGGACAGAAATGGTATGGACCTAACACAAGCAGAAGATATTAAGAAGAGGTGGCAAGAATATACAGAAGAACTGTACAAAAAAGATCTTTAAGACCAAGATAATCACGATGGTGTGATCACTGACCTAGAGCCAGACATCCTGGAATGTGAAGTCAAGTGGGCCTTAGAAAGCATCACTACAAACAAAGCTAGTGGAGGTTATGGAATTCCAGTGGAGTTATTTCAAATCCTGAAAGATGATGCTGTGAAAGTGCTGCACTCAATATGCCAGCAAATTTGGAAAACTCAGGAGTGGCTACAGGACTGGAAAAGGTCAGTTTTCATTCCAATCCCAAAGAAAGGCAATGCCAAAGAATGCTAAAACTCTTGCACAATTGCACTCATCTCACATGCTGGTAAAGTAGTGCTCAAAATTCTCCAAGCCAGGCTTCAGCAATATGTGAACCGTGAACTTCCAGATGTTCAAGCTGGTTTTAGAAAAGGCAGAGGAACCAGAGATCAAGTTGCCAACATCCGCTGTATCATCAAAAAAACAAGAGAGTTCCAGAAAAACATCTATTTCTGCTTTATTCACTATGCCAAAGCCTTTGACTGTGTGGATCACAATAAACTGTGGGAAATTCTGAAAGAGATGGGAATACCAGACCACATGACCTGCCTCTTGAGATATCTGTATGCAGGTCAGGAAGCAACAGTTAGAACTGGACATAGAACAACAGACTGGTTCCAAATAGGAAAAGGAGTACGTCAAGGCTGTATATTGCCACCCTGCTTATTTAACTTCTATGCAGAGTACATCATGAGAAACGCTGGGCTGGAAGAAGCACAAGCTGGAATCAAGATTGCCAGGAGAAATATCAATAACCTCAGATATGCAGATGACACCACCCTTATGGCAGAAAGTGAAGAGGTACTAAAAAGCCTCTTGATAAAACTGAAAGTGGAGAGTGAAAAAGTTGGCTTAAAGCTTAACATTCAGAAAACAAAGATCATGGCATCCGGTCCCATCACTTTATGGGAAATAGATGGGGAAACAGTGGAAACAGTGTCAGACTTTATTTTTTTGGGCTCCAAATCACTGGAGATGGTGATTGCAGCCATGAAATTAAAAGACACTTACTCCTTGGAAGGAAAGTTATGAGCAACCTAGATAGCATATTGAAAAGCAGAGACATTACTTTGCCAACAAAGGTCCGTCTAGTCAAGGCTATGGTTTTTCCAGTGGTCATGTATGGATGTGAGAGTTGGACTGTGAATAAAGCTGAGTGCCAAAGAATTGATGCTTTTGAACTGTGGTGTTGGAGAAGACTCTTGAGAGTCCCTTGGACTGCAAGGAGATCCAACCAGTCCATTCTGAAGGAGATCAGCCCTGGGATATCTTTGGAGGGAACGATGCTGAAGCTGAAACTCCAGTACTTTGGCCACCTCATGCGAAGAGCTGACTCATTGGAAAAGACTCTGATGCTGGGAGGGATTGGGGGCAAGAGGAGAAGGGGACGACAGAGGATGAGATGGCTGGATGGCATCACCGACTTGATGGATGCGAGTTTGAGTGAATTCCGGGGGATGGTGATGGACAGGGAGGCCTGGCGTGCTGCGATTCATGGGGTCGCAAAGAGTCGGACACGACTGAGCAACTGAACTGAACTGAACTAACTTTGTGGTACCTCAGAGGGCCCTTGAACCATCCCAAAGAAAGATATTAAACTAATTAGGTTCATTTGGTATGCTAAAGTTATATGGGAAATACTGTCAAATAAGTCATAAATCTTTTCAATAAGTTTATATTATATGGTAAATGTTACTAATACAGATATTCTAGAAATTATACAGAATTCATAAAGTTCTGATAGGTCCTGGTAAAATATTATCAGTCATAATTCTAGTTATTACATTAAACTGTTACATGTCACCTCAGTGACCAAGTTACTTTGTCACATGGATATAATCAGGTTTTAAATGTACCTTCTTAAGCCTTTTGTCATCAGCAGCTATAGTTTCACACTGATGCCTTTGCATAAAAAAAAAATAAATTACTATCACCTCTTCAAGATTTACAGAAAGGACTTTCTAAATCTAAGATAATTAAGATTACTTAGATAAACAAAATTTTTTATTAACAATAAGCTGGTATCAGACTGGAATTATCTTTTCTCTCTGGGTTAAGAGAACAGTTTTCTTGACACTCTTTGACAAAAGTTGAAGCAAGATCCTGTATGACCTACCTCCTAGAGTAATGGAAATAAAAGCAAAAATAAATAAAAGGGACCTAGTTAAACTTAAAAGCTTTTGCACAGCAAAGGAAACCATAAACAAGATGAAAAGACAACCCCCAGAATGGGATACGATATTTCAAAATGAAGAAACTGACAAAGGGTTAATCTCCAAAATATACAAGCAGCTCATGCAGCTCAATATCAGAAAAATAAACGACCAAATCAAAAAACGGGTAGAAGACCTAAACAGACCTTTCCCCAAAGAAGACACACAGATGGCCAATAAACACGTGAAAAAAATGCCCGTCACTATCAGAGAAATGCAAATCAAAATAATAATGAGATATCACCTCACACCAGTCAGAATGGCCATCACCAAAAAATCTACAAACAATAAATGTTGGAGAGGATGTGGAGAAAGGGAACCCTCTTGCACAGCTGGTGGGAATGTAAACGGACACAGGCACTGTTCTCCACACTGTGGAGAACACTGTGGAGATTTCTTTAAAAACTAGGAGTCAAGGTACCATGATGACGTGAAGTGAAGTGTTAGTCACCCAGTCATGTCTGATTCTTTGCGAACCCCTGGACTATATTCTGCCAGGCTCCTCTGTCCATGGGATTTCCCAAGTAGGAATACTAGAGTGGGTAGCCATTCCCTTCTCCAAGGGATCTTCCAGACCTAGGGATCCAATCTGGGTCTCTCTTGCATTGCAGACAGATTCTTTAACATCCGAGCCACCAGGTAAGTCTAAAGCTACCATATGACCCACCAATGTCACTACTGGGCATATATCCTGAAAAAAAAACATAATTAAAAAGACATCTATACCTCAATGTTCATTGCAGCACTATTTACAATAGCCAGTACATGGAAGTAACCTAGATGCCCCTTGACAGATGAATGGATAAAGAAGTTGTGGTACATACATACAATGGAATATTACTCAGCATAAAAAGGAACAAATTTGAGTCAGTTCTAGTGATGCAGATGGACCTAGAGCCTGTTTTACAGAGTGAAATAAGTCAGAAGAGGAAAAGAAACATCATATATAAACACGTGTATTTGGAATGTAGAAAAATGGTACCGATGAACTTATTTGCAGGGCAGGGAAAGAGACACAGACATAGAGAACAGACTTGTGGACACAGTAGGGAAAGAAGAGAGTGGGAAGAATTGAGAGAGTAGTATTAAAACATATATAAGTCCATATGTAAAATAGCCAGCTAGTGAGAAGTTGCTGTGTAAAACAGGGAGCTCAGCCTGGTGCTCTGTGTGTGTGGATGGGGTGGGAGGCATGTGAGGGAAGTTCAAGGGGAGGGGACAAATGTATACTTATGGCTGTTTCACATATTGTTCGGCAGAAACCGACACAACATTGTAAAGCAATTATCGTCCACATTAAAAAAAAAAAAACAAAAAGAGAGAGAGAGAAAGTGTTCTTGCAATGTGGCTATTGATAATAGACAATGTGATTTCTCTGCCTTTAAGTTATTTATATTTGTTTTTCAAATCTTTTGTTACTTTGGTAAGGTAAATATTATTTCACAATGATCTATGAAGATTGTGACGTAGATAACGCTCATTCTCCTTCTACAAAAAATTAACCACTCATTGTCAGACTTTTGCTATCCTGATGTCCTTAGAAAATGGCAACAGTCTACTCCTAAATCAAGGAATTTAAAATGCGTAAACAATAGCTGTAAATCCAACAGTTGGAGCCTTTTCTGGTAGTTCAGTGGTAAAGAATCTGCCTGCCAATGGAGGAGACATGGACTTGATCCCTGATTCAGGAAGATCCCACGCGCCATGGAGCAACTGAGCCTGTGTGCCACAACCACTGAGCTTGTGCTCCGCAGCCCAGGAGCCACAGTTACTGAGCCCACAGGTCACAGCTACTACAGCCTGTGCTCCTAGAGCCCATGCTCCACAAGAAGAGAAGCCACCGCGACGAGAAGCCTGCTGAGCACTCCAGCTGGAGAGCAGTCCCCACTTACAGCAACTAGAAAAAATGCAGAGCAGCGGCAAAGAGCCCGCACAGCCAAATGTAAAAATAAATAAATAATAAAAGACAAAACAGTGGGTGCTGTGGGAAATCCAAGACAGTCACTTGCTTTTTCCTGGCTCCGTCAAAACCTTCATTTTGTATTTTATAAAACCTTCCCTGACTGCAGGGTTAATGCCCCACCTCCTACCCCTCTACACACAATTATGTATTTTACTGACTATTAAATTCTAGCTTAACTAACTGAAATTTATGTTGACCAAGACTCACTTCCCAGATAGTTACTGACTGTTATGTTTTATTGCTAAAAAGTTTAATTGAATTATTCTAAAGCTTATCTCTGCAATCTATCTTTGGATGGAGATCAGATACCCCATGAACTATAGCCAGGGGACATAAAATTACATGTATTTATCAATGAACTATATGCTAATTGAAGCTTATGGCATAAACAGCATGGCAAATGAGTGCCTTTGGGCTTCTGGAGTAGGAAATTTCCAGAGGCTGGGAGAAATTACATTACCTTTGAAAAACAGCTATTGGTTTATTATCGGGCTTTGATTGATATGGAACAATTGACTATAGATCATACTGTAATATTAAGACATCAAGTGCCAATCATGCAATGGGTACAAAGTTTACCCCAAATGCACAGGGTTGGGTAAGTTCAGGAGTCCAGCATAATAAAATGGAAATGGTATATTCATGAGCAAGCCATATCTGTGCCATATGGGGTTACTGCCTTGAATGAAGAGATTTCTGAAATTCCTATTGAAGGCCATGAGCAAGAGGCTATAGTTACACATGAGAACTGAGCTGTCTATAAAATGGGAAAGCCCTTTGACTCTTTAACTGCACAAGAAAAACACCACACATGATTCACTGATGGATCAGCTAAATATATAGGATTCACTTGCTATTGGAAAGTGGTGGCACATAACTCGGTCACTACTAAATTGCTGACATATGCTGAGGAAAGTAAAAGCAGCCAATTTGCCTAGTTATATGCTGTTTATCAGGTAGTACAAGATAATTTAACTGAATGCTGTATATACACAGATTTTTTATCAGTAGCCAATGGATCGGCCACCTTACTTCCCCTATGGGTAAAAATTAACTGGCAAATTCACTCTGAAGAGTATGGAGAAAGCAATTATGGTCTGATGTTTGGGAAATTGTTTAAACTACTAATGTTTCAGTCTTTCATGTTGATGCTCAGAGTGTTCCAAATTTTATGGAACAACAGTATATCTCTATTATAGATGAGCAAACCCAAATCCAAGCAGTAGAAGTCTATTCAGACTCCAGAGAGTTGAACACTTCTACTTTGCGGGCACACCAATAATGTGGCCATCTGAGAGAAAAAGCAACATACAGGTAGGCTCAGGATCAAGATTTCCTTAACTACGGATCTCATTAAATCTATTTCTTTACAATGTCTAATTTGTCAACATAGCAAGCTTGGAAGCTTTCCACAATTAGTTAAAGGAAAATTGGCATGTGGCAAGCTGCCTGGGGAAATATGCTAAATTTTCTATCAGTTCAGTTCAGTTCAGTTGCTCAGTCATGTCTGACTCTTCACAACCCCTTGAATCGCAGCACGCCAGGCCTCCCTGTCCATCACAAACCCCCCGAGTTCACTCAGACTCATGTCCATCGAGTGAGTGATGCCATCCAGCCATCTCATCCTCTGTCGTCCCCTTCTCCTCCTGCCCCCAATCCCTCCCAGCATCAGAGTCTTTTCCAATGAGTCAGCTCTTCGCATGAGGTGGCCAAAGTACTGGAGTTTCAGCTTCAGCGTCATTCCCTCCAAAGATATCCCAGGGCTGATCTCCTTCAGAATGGACTGGTTGGATCTCCTTGCAGTCCAAGGGACTCTCAAGAGTCTTCTCCAACATCACAGTTCAAAAGCATCAATTCTTTGGCACTCAGCTTTCTTCACAGTCCAACTCTCATATCCATACATGACCACTGGAAAAACCAAAGCCTTAACTAGACGGACCTTTGTTGGCAAAGTAATGTCTCTGCTTTTCAATATGCTATCTAGGTTGGTCATAACTTTCCTTCCAAGGAGTAAGCGTCTTTTAATTTCATGGCTGCAATCACCATCTGCAGTGATTTTGGAGCCCAGAAAAATAAAGTCTGACACTGTTTCCACTGTTTCCCCATCTATTTCCCATGAAGTGATGGGACCAGATGTCATGATCTTCATTTTCTGAATGTTGAGCTTTAGGCCAACTTTTTCACTCTCCACTTTCACTTTCATCAAGAGGCTTTTTAGTTCTTCTTCACTTTCTGCCATAAGGGTGGTGTCATCTGCACATCTGAGGTTATTAATATTTCTCCCAGCAATCTTGATTCCAGCTTGTGTTTCTTCCAGCCCAGCTTTTCTCATGATGTACTCTGCATATAAGTTAAATAATCAGGGTGACAATATCCAGCCTTGACGTACTCCTTTTCCTATTTGGAACCAGTCTGTTGTTCCATGTCCAATTCTAACTGTTTCTTCCTGACCTGCATACAGATTTCTCAAGAGGCAGATCAGGTGGTCTGGTATTCCCATCTCTTTCAGAATTTTCCACAGTTTATTGTGATCCACACAGTCAAAGGCTTTGGCATAGTCAATAAAGCAGAAATAGATGCTTTTCTGGAACTCTCTTGGTTTTTCCATGATCCAGCAGATGTTGGCAATTTGATCTCTGGTTCCTCTGCCTTTTCTAAAACCAGCTTGAACATCAGGAAGTTCACGGTTCACGTATTGCTAAAGCCTGGCTTGGGGAATTCTGAGCATTACTTTACTAGCGTGTGAGATGAGTGCAATTGTTGATCCATTAATTCTGAGATAAAGGATGCCAGTAAGTGTGTACTCCTATGGACACCTATTCTCAATATTTAGTGGCTATTCTTTTTGGGAAAGCCAATCAGACTATAACTATTAAAACATTGGAGATAATTAATTTATATTATGGTGTTGCACTTCAAATTCAGAGTGACAATGGGTGACATTTTAAAGGTAAATTAATATAAAAATTTGCTCAGGAACATAATATACATTGGGTCTTTCATATTCTTTATTATTCTCAAGCTGCCTTTGACTGATAGAATGAATGGTATGCTTAAACAGCAATTAATTAAACTTGGAGATGGCTCTTATAAGAACTGGAGGACTAACTTAAATATGGGGCTTCCCAGGTGGTGCTTGTGATAAAGAACCTATTTGCCAATGCAGAAGATGCAAGAGACGTGGGTTCAATCCCTGGGTCAGAAAGCTCCCCTGGAGAAGGGCAAGGCAACCCAATCCAGTATTGTCTGGAGAATCCCATGAACAGAGGAGCCTGGTGGGCTTTGATTGTTAGGGTTGCAAAGAGTCGGATACAACTGAAGTGACTTAGCATGCACGCACACACAACTTAAATAATGCTCTCAATATTTTAAATAATAAACCTATAGGAGAATCAGAAACACCTTTGATGAGAATGGGCATTTCAAACTTAACCAACTCATAAAATAGACTTCCATCCTGAAACAATTGAGTATTAGAAAATTAGCCCATGAGTTTTTATTCTCGTGAATAGATTATTCTTGGAAGCCTGGCTATAATGCAGCTTGTCCTTCATGGCTCAACCTTCAAGGATATGCTACAATTAAAGGAAAAACATGAAGAAAGCTATTGGTAAATCTTTAGCTGGAGAAAGCAGAGCCAGACCAGAACTCAGGATAACTTCATCTGCCCAAAAGACTTCAAAGCCAGTCTTTTCTTAACTTTACCTTTCCATAGACAAAATGTATCTGTCTGTTAGATTATACCGGAGAAGGCAATGGCACCCACTCTAGTACTCTTGCCTGGAAAACCCCATGGATGGAGGAGCCTGGAAGGCTGCAGTCCATGGGGTCGCTGAGGGTTGGACACAACTGAGCGACTTCACTTTCACTTTTCACTTTCATGCATTGGAGAAGGAAATGGCAACCCACTCCAGTGTTCTTGCCTGGAGAATCCCAGGGACGGCGGAGCCTGGTGGGCTGCCGTCTATGGGGTCGCACAGAGTCGTACATGACTGGTGACTTAGCAGCAGCAGCAGCAGCTAGATTACACAGCTCTGGTAAAGATTCAGCTCAAGCCTTTAACACAAGTATTATGTGAGAATTTCCTGTGTCACTGTAATTGTCGCAACAACTTACTGATAGACTGTGACAAGAGTAATGAGAGACCACTATGTGGACCAACTTCTTGCACTTGGGGAACTCCACTTATTGGAGAACCCATCAACTATTGTGAATGAATTGTTTTCCCTAAAACCTATGATATGTTTTTTGAAATAGCCCCTGAATTAGTATGTATTGTAACTGATGATGTAAACGGTCTCTCTATGTATCTGTTAGGAAGCCTTTTCCAGATGTCTAACACGTGTTGATCATTTATATTGGAAGGGGACCATCTATTATTTTCTCTCCATGAAAATTCAGGTATTATTGACTCAAATGTCCATGTCACCGACTCAGTGGACATGAGTTTGAGCAAGCTCTGGGAGTTTGGCATGCTGCAGTCCATGGGGTCACAAAGAACCAAACAACTGAGCGACTGAACTGACCTGAACTGACTCACATGCTATTTCCTACTTTGTCTGTTGCTAATATTAGCTTTTCCTTAGCACCCCTATGTAAGATTTTGCAAAGAACTAAAGTATTACAAAATTTCATAGAAAAAAGGAATCATTCCTTGATAGAACATTCTGTTGTTACTGCTATTACAGCCAATAAGTTAATTGAAATAGGAGTTAATGTACAAAATCTTACTTCTAATTCATGGTGAAACTTTTTGTTTACAACATCCCCTACCACTCAGAAATGGTTTTCTATATTGTTTAACCCCTTGCTTGTTTCTTTAATTATCTTGTTTCTTTTGGGCTGTTTGGAATTGTTATTTGACCTACAGAATTAACAAGACTGCTCATGTTATATTGCCTTATTCCTATGTTCTTCAGCCTCAACAATCCTGGGGCTGACTGTAAGGAAAATTAAAATGGAGGAAGTCTTGTTCAGGTTTCAGAAGCAGAAGAGCAGTCTTCTGATCTTGCTTCTGATCTGCTTGGACACTGCCCAGATTCCATGCCTGCCCACAAGCACAGCTAGTCAGGTGGCACTTTAGATAAGAAAGGGAGTGGGTCTTGGAATTCTTGAGCCCCTGGAGGTCTGGCCAACCATGCCTGGAGTTTAACGAAATCCTATGACTCACAAGATAAAACAAACAACACTGTAAAAATGTTAAAGTAAAACCAGAGCTGCATTTTTGCATGCACAGTGATGATGATATCAGTTTGAGGCCTAGGATTATAAGTGGGAACCCCCAAAACTGCAGTTTGAAGTCTCACCCATGGAGCGGATGTGCTGCATTAGACCTTTTCCCAACTGGGACTCCAGACCACTGTTCCTTGGGAATTCCCAGCATGTGCTGTTCAAGTCTGGATGTTGACTGACGCAATTTGGTGATGCACATGAGGTTGTTAACTCCATTGTGTCTATTTTGCTTTTCTTTTAATGGTTGTATATTGAAATTAAATAATCCCCTACTAAATATTGAAATTGTTTACTTGTGTATAATGAGTGTTTTTTTTTGTTTATTAATCCTTGGAAACTGAAATGAAAGTAAAACTTTTGGCAAGATAGTAACTGGGATTTGAAACCAGGCATAGGACTAAACTGAGTCTACAAAGTAGTAGAAGCAAACAGAATGACACAATATATGTGCCTATTACTTAATAAATGAGACGGGTTGTCCACGAATGTAGAGCTCTTTAGTGGTCTACAGAACACAAATTCCTATCAGTTTCGTTCTAATGTAAATGGACTCAAGCACCACTTGTGATTGAGAAACATGAGGCTTTTGAAGACAGGGATTTTTTTTTTTTTGAGTTGGGGGGATCAAGTATAGGCTTTTAAAAAACATCAGCGGTGCCCTTGTACTTTTTTTTCCCCATTCAATCAATCTAGTTCGTGTGGAATACTAGAGTTAAACTTATGAAAGATTTAAAATGATATTATGTAGGCAATGAGGATCCATCTTGTATTTAAGGAATTATACAAGTTGTAGCATTTAAAATATTGTCTTCATAAAATTTTCTGTCTTATCAAACAATTTTCACACTTTTGGGGATTTATACAGTTTAACAACTAAGGAGTATAAAGGAAGAGCAGAGCATGGGGAAAATGTGATTATGACTTGAAAAAAAGAATGAGAATCTTTATCAAGACAAGTAAAATAATAGCATGTTTCATTACTTTGTGTATTTCATCATACTTTTGGGAGATTAAAAATTATTTATACTTTCATTTATTTCATAAATTATTGTTAAGCACCTCCTATATGTTTGGTTTCAGGATAATTTTAGTGATTAACATCTTGTTCTTATAAGGTTTACAGAAATTTATCCCATCCCATGTGTTGTGATCAACAATGTTCAGCTCTCCCACCTGAATCTTTATTCCTTTGGGATCTAGAGCAAGTTATTTAAGAATAAAAATAATTTACTTAAGCTGTTTCAACTATAAATGGGGATTTTTTTTTTTTTTTAATGTAGGTTTATTGTAAGGATTAGTAAGAATCTGTTTAAGAGTATTTGGTACAATGCTTAGCATACACCAAAAATTCAATGCATATTAGTTGTCATTTCAATATAGATAAACCAAATAACCTGTCAAAATAGAAATATAAATAATAATTCTAAATAAATTATATTTAATGTGGCAATAAAAACTGTGAAAATGTGTGACCTGTTAAATAAGATTGTTCAGTTTCTTTTTGGTGCCCTAAGTTTCTTATCCAGGATAGATTTTGCCCCAAGCTATAATGATAATCGCAATTATGCTTATAGTCCTGATTCTGCTTTCTCTGAGAGAGAGAAAACAAATAGGAAGACTGGTCCTTCATTGTTTACCTACAGAATTTACTTATCAAAAAATCTAGCTTCTTTAAAAGGAGCCTGAATCCCTAGTGAAGCACAGGAGTTACCATGGGGCAAATCAGGATCATGGTCACACAAGAACATACTGAAATTGAGAATTTGCAAGAAGTGTAATAGAAAGCGTGTGGGCTTCCCTGGTAGCTCAGACCATAGACAATCTGCCTTCAATGTAGGACACCCCGGTTTGATCCCTGGGTTGGGAAGACCCCCTGGAGAAAGAAATGGCAACCCACTCTAGTATTCTTGCCTGGAAAACCCCATGGACAGAGGAGCCTGGTGGGCTACAGTCATGGGGTTGCTAAGAGTTGGACTAAAAAGTAAAGTAAGATGAGTACTTAGGACATTAGGAAAGGTTGACAAATTATTTGTGTGTTTGCTTGGTTTTGTTTTTATATGGAGAAAATGAGAAAAGAAAAGGATTAAAAATAGGAAAAGGTAAGATGAAGTGGATTCCTCAAGACTAGTTCTCTTAATAGCTAGCACTTCCCTGGTGGCTCAGACGTTAAAGCGTCTGCCTCCAATGCAGGAGACCCAGGTTCAATCCCTGGGTTCGATCGCTGGGTCAGGAAGATCCACCTGGAGAAGGAAATGGCAACCCACTCCAGTATTCTTGCCTGGAGAATCCTATGGTCAGAGGAGCCTGGTAGGCTACAGTCCACGGGGTCAAAGAGTGGGACAGGACTGAGTGACTTCACTTTCACTTTCACGCTCTTCCTCAGGTTCAAGTCCTTTCAGGAGGTGGGGGTGGGCTGAACTGAAGGATGAGGAATGAGAGCTGTGGAGGAAAGGCTGTTTTGAAGATGGCTTTAATTTTGCCCACTACCATCTCTCTACAGCTCCAGAGACAGGCCACATTATGCCCATTTTCCCTTCCTCTGTAGACAGAGACATTGTTCTTATTTGTATCCATTTCAGAAACACATGGGGCAACTATACCCCAAATTCATTAAAAATAGCGCAAGCTATTACCTAAAATAATCAAAGCACTACCTCCAGGTGCAAAGACAAAGCTCTGTATCAGGAGTGTCCATCCCTTATCTTCTCCCTTCCTCCCCAGTGCAAACCCTTCATCCCCTCCACTTTGAGGGAGGCTGGGAAGTGCATGCATATGGGATGGAGCTAGAAAAGAGGAGGGTGGGGGGAGGCAGAACATGGAATCCATGCCACATTTATCTGTCAGGGAAAGGCAGTGCATAATCTCAATGTTTTAGACATTTTAAGAAGAGGGCATGACCAAATTGTATCACAGTCCCCACATCAGACAAGTTTATGTGCTTTTGGTACCTTTGCTGTAACTGGGGAGCTTAGCTGAGCTTCTGAAAAAAGTTACCTGCTCTGAGCCCATTGAATAGGGGCAATTTTTCTGCCTGACAATGGTGGGTGTTTTTGTTTTGTTGGTTCATTTCTTTTTACCCCACAGTATCATATTCTGTTCTCATGGGACTTCTTTCTACCTGGGCTTGGACCTGTCTGCCGTCTGCCTCCCAGACTGCCTCCCAGCTCCTTCCCGGGCTCTAACACCCTAGGGAAACTGCCTCAGTGTTTGGAATCCCTAGATTGCTCATAGCAGTGCAACTAGACAGATTAGGAGTTGAAGCACATTTAACAGAAAGGCAGTGCTTTGCTTTCTTCTTATGCTGCTTCCCCTTCCTCTTTTCCCAAATAGATATGTAAACACATGTATTTTCCTGTTTAAACTTAGCGAATTGGTCCTCTGCCTGTGCCTTGATTTAGCTATTGGCTGAGCCTTGCTCCTCCCTTCCTTACTCGGATAGGAGCCACTGGGATCTGGAGCTCCAACTTCCAAATTGCAGCTGGCCTCAGGCCAGGTGACCTTTTCTTTGTAAGTTTCTTTCCTAAGCAGAGTGGGGGTGGGGGGGTGGGGAGCTGGGATCTGTTTGGTGGTGTGGTGGGCGAAGGGGGGGTGGTGGGGGGGTAGTGAGGAGAGGAGGGGGGGTGGGAGAGAGTAAAGGGCTGTTGTTAAACAGTTTCTTACCGTAAGAGGGAGTTCAGACCTAGATCTTTCCAGTTAATCACACAACAAACTTAGCTCATCGCAATAAAAAGCAGCTCAGAGCCGACGGGCTCTTTTAGGCTCTGAGTCGGAAGAGGGTTCTTTCACCCAGGCATCTGCTCCAGTGGGATCCGCCAGCACACCCAGCAGGACCATGTGGGTGACCAGACTTCTGCCAGTCCTGCTGCTGCAGCACGTCCTCCTCCACCTCCTCCTGCTTCCCATCGCCATCCCCTATGCAGGTTAGTTTTCTCCTTTAATATTATTATTTCACTCTCTCTTGCTAACCTTTGCTTTCCCTAGCTCTCCCTTTGCCTTACTCCCAGCATCCTTCCTTAACTCAGTTTGTGGTAAGGTTTTTTTAAACCTCTCATTTATCTTTCTTTTGACATGCTTTTGCTGTTTGAAAAGCATTTAAAATGATAATTAGCATCCCCCCTGTTGTTTCCACCCATTTCCCATTGATCCAGCCCCATCTCACTTAGCCTGATAGTCCTGGATGGTGGAATGGGAATGGAGTGCTAACACAGGCTTGGAGAAGTTTAAAGCTGAACAGAGGGTCTAATCTGAACGGGGACAGTGATGGTCAGTACAGCAGGGACACAATTTTTTTTTTTCCAGAGACAATTTTCCACGACAGTCCGCTATCCCACATCACTCAGTCAACATTCAGGGCCAAATTATGACTTAATACAGGTTTTCATTTGGAGAAGGCAGATTAAACTCTGAGTATATGCATGTTATAAAAATGAAAGAGAAAGCCTCTCTTCTAAGGTCTTATTCTTTCTGAGTATGGAAGCCTGCCTTTTGGACACTGCAGTGCAAAGGAGGCAAAAATTGTGTGACTTGATTATAGCTGCAGAACTGCTCCTTTTGGTGTCCTGCTTTCTCCCCAGAATTTACAGGTTGGGAAGGAGTTGCTTGGGAGTTCATATTGTCTGGAAGTTTAGACTTTCATTTGCTGCTTTGGGAAGTTTTCTGTTGTTATCAGGGCAAGAGGAAACATCTGTATTTGGTTGTATTATCACTGTCGTGGCTGGGATGCCAACAGGAGAGGGTAGTGAGCATCAGAGGTGGGCACAGGGGAATAAAGGAATAGAACAAATGCCCAGATGGTAGACATGGTTTTTTAAAAAATAATACAAGACAGAGAACTGGCTATATTTTTTGAGATAAGTTAAATATGAAATTTATCAGACCTCTGATCTAGTTTTCGATGTAATCCAAAGGGTGAAAACACCAAGAATTTGCAAGTGACAAGAAAAGTCATTCAGTCCTACCTGGCTTTCTTTGATTTTGTGACGTGTTCTTTTTGGAAAACAACACTGTGTGGAAAGGGTCAGTTTGAAAACATTTATGTTAGATTTCTAAAGAGATCAGAAAAATGTATCAATCTAACAGGTTATCACCCTTGAGATGTGTCGTGTTAAAATTAATTCTTATATGACATTGCTGGTTTGGGGGATTTTGAGCCTAAATTGAAATGATGGCTAACATTTTGAGGATTTTCATTTCTAAAATTAAAATGTTGATGGGCTGATGTAGAATATGGTTACCTAGAGTCATCTGTGCTAATACATGGGGATCGCGGCGTGGAAAACCCAAACAGTAGATCAACCATAGACAATGTCTATCTGCTTTTGGCATGCATTTGAAACTTTGGCAGGAGATATACATTTGCAATTATATTTCACTTTGGCTAGTGTTGAAATGACTGCATTTCCTGAATATAGGGAGAATGGAACCCAAGAGAATGCTGCAAGCAAGAAGAAGACAGTTGGGAATTACAGATAATAGAATAATTCCTAGAGTGGATAATGTTAAAACTGTTATCCAAAAGAGGATTTCCCTTTGTCAAGTTTATTTTGATAGTTTTTTAAAAAACATAACATTCTTCAAAGTAGAAAACATGGCTCGCCCTCTTAGAACATACAAAGAAAGTCTGTTCTTTTTTATAACATCTAAAATGGAACATTGAGAACTTTGTTATTGCTGTTACTTGCTTAGGTTATACTTTTTTGATTTATCTGATGACTCTGCATTTTTACATACTGTGAGATAACACAATATTTAAAATGAAGTCGGTATTATAATGAGCTGATAACCAGTTATGAGCAGAATGTATTATGGAGATATTTTTAGAAAAGCTTCAAAAAACTTGAAGAAATATTGATTGTTACAGACCCAAGCCATCTTTATAAGAAACTAGTCCTCATAGGATTATCCTCCATCATTCCACCTGCACTGGATACAAATATCCAATTCCTTCTAACAACAACAAAGGAACATTAAAGGAGCCCCTATTGTCAAGGAGTCTGTGCAAGATTTACAGATGAACAAATGGCAAAAAGACCTGCATTTGTTGAGCAACTGTTATGGACCTGGTTCTAAAACAAAGCTTATTTAATTCTAATAAGATTGGCATTATTGGATTGACTCATTTTACAGAAGGAAACTGAAGTTAAACTCTTAATTATTTTGTCTTATTATCTTAGATAATGGATAGAACTGAGATTCTTACCTAAATCTACGTGAATGAAATATGCAATGTGCATTTTTTCCTTTTATTTATATTGAAAACAGAAGCAGTGAAATCAATCAAAACTTACTTAAAAAAATCTACTTTAGTTAGTAATACAAGGATGATTCTGTGTTAAAAGTAGTATTATGTTACGGTTGAGAGTTCATTTCTAGCTTAGAAGATCAAATAAGGTTTAGGGGGTATGTAATAGCCGAGTGGAGTATGAAAATATAGGTAGCAGTATGCTCAGTACTTAAGTCAGGGAAACATAAAGTGGCTGAAGGTACTGAAATAAGCAAGTATATCAAAGGACAGGTAATCATGTAGGGGTGGTGTACTGAGTGCCTGAGGAGGAGGAGTATGACCTAGGTCTGGAAAAATAGACTAGCATGTATATGGGCTTCCCAGGTGGCACAGTGGTAAAGAATCCGCCTGCCAATGCAGGAGACAAAAAAGATGCAGGTTCAATCCCTGGGTTGGGAAGGTCCCCTGGAGGAGGAGGAAATGGCAACCCACTCCAGTATTCCTATCTTGAAAATCCCATGAACAGAGGAACCTGGTGGACTAGAGCCCATGGGGTCACCAAAAGTTAGACACGACTGAGCGTGGTGCATATGTATGCTTGAACATCACACTAAATTACATTATTTTAAACATTATGGATGGTTCTGAGTTCACAAATACATGGATGAAGTGTGGTTGCTTTGGCTGGGGTGTGGAGGAGAGCTGTAGAAAGAAACAGACAATGAAGCAAGAGACCAGGAAGAGGCTGAAGGAGGAAGTGGAATGAAGTAGAAGGAAGGAGATGCCTAGGGAGGGTCCTACACTCATACTGAACATCATTTCATTTGTAAAACTTTTTGGAAGAGATAATTACGCTGCTTCTCAAATACTAACATTTGATTGAAGTCTGATTTGATCCTTTCTTGATATCTTTACTTGTGATATTGTTCACTTCTCTAAAGAAGGGGAGAAAATTGTCTGCTTATGAATCCAAGTCCTAGATAATAGAAATGAAGATTTGGACTTGTTTTTATGATTTTTGCCTCTGGGAAGTAAATTTCCAGTCACCACCATTCCCTTCCATTAATTATTTGTGTACTTTCATCTTAACATCTTGCCACTTCAAGCTGTTAATCACTAATCACGTGGGTAGGTTTCTCAGAATATGTGGAGCCAGATTCCTGCTTCTTTCCACACCCTGCAAATCCTTTCCTTTGCATGATTTTCCTTTGAAGTCAATGGTTAGTCCATACAGAGAAGAAATATATGAGGTACTGAGAGAAATGAGTGTGAGGCCTGGGGACCAGAGGGAGAAATGTGTCTTTCTTCAAGCACCTTGATACATTTGACCCTACTTTCTGTTTGTAGGTTTTCACTAAGATCCTAATGATTTCAATTCTAAAACTGGGACTTAAGTTTTTTTTTAGGAAATATAGCTTTGAGAATGTTTTCCCATACTGAGGGAAGAGGGCAAAGGAGTTGCAGTTTAAAATACAGGAAAGTATGACAAAGTTGCAGTGATCTCTTACCCTTTGATTTCATTTCAGTATTTTGTTTATAAACTTCAACTAACAGTCATGCACAAAAAAATAGTAGGGAAAATCTTATCCAAAGATATTTTTGAGTTTCCTCCAAAATTAAGTTTGTGTTTTAACTGTTTTTAGCAAAACAAGCATCAGTTGTTAATACATATGGAAGAGAAAGTATTTTCAGCAAAGGAATTTTATTTTCAGATGCTGTTTTTGAATGACTCCTGTTTTAAATTTTTCTTTTATTGAAGAAGGAATTAATTTTATAGGTGTGTGGATTACATGATGTACAACTAGCTTGAACTTTGCAGTTTTGAGTAATCATTTACTGACCTAGTAGAGATGACTGAATTATAAGGGAAAGCTTCTAAGTCAGTAGAAATAAAGAGTGAAGAAGGAATCCTAGTATCTGGTTCTGATTGCCTCTGATTAGCTTTGTAACCCCAGACAAGCTTTTCTCTCCTATTTATTATCTAGTAAAGGGAAATTATAGATTTATTTGTTTTTCAGGATACTTTTTGATCTTTAGATGAAAGGTAGTGATCGAAAGTTTGTCAGCAAGCAAGAGTAGACTATTTTTATGAGGTACAGCCACACATTAACACATTTCTATAGGTCAGCTGAGGATCTGCAGAATTAAACATAACCAATGATCCCACAGAAACCCCTTTTCTCTATAGTCATCCTCAATGCCTTCCTTCTGTTGTCTGGTTCTGAGAAAACAAAACAGAGCACTGACCAGGGGTGCTATTTTTTGTAATTAGTAAAACGCATATCTGAACTCAGTGTTTGTCTTAGACTTTTTAAATTTAGTTTTACATTCTTCTCTCACACTTAAACATATGTAATAAATGCAATATACATTAGGCCAATTTAAGTTCTGTACTTTTAGTTAATTTAATTGATGATATATATATATAACATATTTTTTCCATTTTGGTAATAGTTTTTTGAATATATTTTTTGCATCTATTACTATTTGTCTCTAAGAAATATTCCAATTTATACAGAAATTCAGATGATTTTTATGAAATCATCTGAAGAAATAGTGCATCTATGAAATAGTGCACCAGGGTCAAAGGAAGGAAAAACTCTTAGTGGTGAAACTTAGCTCCCATTAACATGGTCATGTGGCAGATATCAAAATTTGAAAAGAATAATACCACTTCTTAGCTTGGGAGAATAATGATTTCTTCTCTTATGCCAGAAATTAAAGGATGAAATTTCAAAAACAAAAGTAAAATTTTGCATATTCATAATGTTTCATAATCCAAATTGATTTCCATATGATTACAGTTTAAATCACTCCTTTTAGTTCAACTATAACTTTTATTTTGTATCAATAGATTGAATAATGGGATATTAGCATTTAAGGTAATAAAACAAAGTCACTTGGAAAGTCAATAAGAATGCCAGAATTATCATCAGTCTGCCAACATTATGCAAGGCATTCGGTCCACACTCAATGAGTAACATGTTGATAGATTATTTGGTTGACTGAGTTTCTATGTTAAAATGTCTTCTAAGTTATATCTCTTTTACCATAGCCATTTCATCTTGTAGGGCAAAGAAAAGTTGAAGAAAAGAAAATAAAATGTAAGCATTATTATAGAAATTAGTTCCAGTCTTTTGGGGATTTTATTCTGGGGTTTTACAGAGAACCAGAAATTCAGAGGAATTCATGTTTCCTCCTGTTTCTTGTGGACTTCATGTTAGGATAGATATTAGCGAGTAGCATTTGCATGTTTAATAAAATGACTGGTGGCAACTAGTGGTTGCTGGCAAGCTTCAGAGTATGATGCTATTCTTGTTATCTCACTCTGTTAAGCCATATTCCCAAATTTCCTGCACAAAAATTTTCATCCTCTTTTCTTGACACATTTCACCATGTTTAAAGACCGGAAATGATTTCTTTTTCTGACATGCAAGTTATTTCTCTATTGATACCTTTAACCAAATCTTCAGAAACTATATATAAGCCATATTTTCATATACTGTCTTAGCAAATCTTAGAGGAGGATGGCATTGTAAGTGTTTAAGAGTGGGGGTTCTGAATCCAGGCAGCTGGATTTTGAATCAGATCATCTAAGTTGTCAGTTTTCCCCTGTATCTTGGTTTCTTTATCTTAAAAATTTATTGCTACCTTTGTTATAAGGGTATTTGAAAGTTGGACAGGCAGGGGAGGGGCACAGTTATGTCCATCCTTTATAAAATAGCTACTGTCTCTTAGACAATTTGATCCTCATTGTGAAGAGGAGATTATCATTAGAGACCAGGTAACTTTGGATAAATTAAGAATGAAGAAGTTCTTCATATTCCAAAATTATTCAAAGATTAAGTCTTTTGGGATGCTTTGGCTCTGCTCTTTGGGTTTTTAGTAGGAGGCTTCATGTATCTAGGGGCCTGGTAGAATACTATGATGAAGAAAAATGATATTGCTTCATTAAAGGATGAAGTTTTACATTCATTTGATTTATAGTTTTTGGCTTGATTTCAAAACAAGCAGTTCAGCGATACTAAGAAATAGTGCCCCCAAACACAGAAAACTGTTATGTAGGAAATGAGAAAGACTAAAATATGAATAGAATGAAATATTTTAAAGAGCAAGTCAAGTATTTATCCAGTGCACCATTTTTAAGGAGAAGTTTCTCACCTGTCATTGAATTGGCTTATGTAATTAGTATTAATACTATAAGTTACATAAGATCAATTGTAGAAGGAAATGACAAATTAAATTATAGAACATGATATGACATGATATGCCCTGGCACTTGCTTTCATACTGTTTGGAGAATATCATGTTACTTATTTCTTAAGAGTGAACTCTGTCCTAATTTTTAAAAGCATCCTTCATTTGAAAGAATGTAGATAAGTGACTCTGTAGGAGAAGTTATTTTTTCTTCACAATTAAGTATTCCTTTCTTGCTCTTAATTATCTGAGAGTATAATTCCCCACATCATTCTACCTCCAAGCCCTGGAGGTCCGGTATGTTGTCAAAATCACTATCTTGTAGATGATTCTTAAAGGATATTTTACTATATGACCCTTAAAATATTTTCCCCTATGTTTTTAAAAAATTATTATTATTAATAGAAGGACAGAAGAAAAGAAGAAACACACTTCATGAATTCAAAAGGTCAGCAAAGACTACTCTAATTAAAGAGGACCCATTACTGAAGATAAAAACAAAAAAAATGAACACTGCAGACCAATGTGCCAATAGATGTATTAGGAATAAAGGACTTCCATTCACTTGCAAGTAAGTTGCTTCATTTTGTTCTTAGAATAATTTTCCAAATATAGAATGTGCTCATTATCATCATTGGTTTTGAATTCAATGGGATGTGCTCTTAAAATTATAAGCTTGATTTTAGTTTTAACTCATTATAACAGAAGACTTAGCTCTCATTTGATGGAAATATGTGTAAGGGAGAACACATGAGCCACAAGATTGTTTAGAATTCAGTGGTTTTAGTTATGGAATTTGTATTTTCTCATTTTATGAACGATTGAACTTTAGGAACTAAAATCCAATTAGATTAACTTTTTATTTCTGATATTTTAAAATATTCTGTTCAGAGTAAACTTTTTCTTATTTTCCTCACAAGAGGAGTGGAGGAATTTTCAGAATATAAATTGGGCAACAGTCAAAACTTACTGCAACATATTGTCTTTAGGGCTAGAAATAAAAAGTGTTGATATAATTAGATTAAAAACCTAGGGGTATTGGTGTCAGCAGCAAAAGCTTAAACAGCCTCTTAAAGTAGTTAGGAGGTAGTGTGATGAAGTTTTAGATGAAAAGTGATGGAGCAATTCAAGGAGGCACGACGGGACTCAAATCAGGAGTTGTCTCATCTTTTGAAAGTTCTTCTGCACCTTCCAGGAAAATTCATTCCCACTTTGTCAGTACTCTCAGAGCATAAAACTTGGAGTTTGGGGCCATGAAGGTGACAATTTCATCTGAATAGTCTTCCAAATTGCCCGAAGAAAATTCATGTTCTAGTTCTGCAAAAAACATTCCTTCCTCTCACTTTTCATTGTTTTTTCCCCTATTTCATTCCATTTCAATAGCACTGCACAGGGCCGCCTGTCACTTTTGAAGTCTACTCTATTACATTTGGCTTGTGACACATGATGTGAACACAGATTTTAGGAATGTCACGGCCAGAATTCCTATATTTAAATTGCCTTTCTCAGGGAAATAAGTGTTATGGGTCTGAGGAGAAAGGACATGGTCAGAGGAAGTCTTCCATAGATTTAGTGGGAAGACAGACTATCTCTTTTCATTTATATCTCCTCTAGAAGTATTATAGTATTATAGCCAAATTGGCACTTACTGGGAGATATTTCCTGGCACAGGGAGTGGGGAATTAACTTTGCAAGTAATTCATATGATAATTCCATCGTTTTCTGACTTTCCTAGAAAAGTCTTGATATTAAAAAAAAAATAGAGAAAATTACTCTCAATCAACATCTCAGCTGTGTAGATTTATGGAGATGTTCTTCTGGCAATTGAGGAGGTTGGATTTATTGTATTTTTCCCTCTCAGGGTTAGAAGGGCAGGGCAAAGGGAATGGGAGAAGAACCACATCTCATTGTTGATTTTTAACTTTGAATCTGAAAATGCACTCTCCTGGGTCCACAAATAAGGAAAGTACTGGTAAGCCTCAAGTTTTACACTAGTCAGCCCTTTGGCTAGAAAAAACAAAACAGACTTCCCTTTGTTTTATTTAGGAGAAACTAAAATGATTTTGTTGTGTTGGAGAAGACATGTGACCTGATTAATAAATCTCTACATATCCCATGTATATGAGGTTTCACACTTTTCTGCCATATTCTGGTTGAGTTATATTTAGTCACCAAATTTAAGCCAACCTGTGCAGAAAACCACTTTGTGGTAATACCAGTGTACGACCAAAATTCTCTGCTCAGAAATGGTGTCATCCTTCACACTTGTCTATCCTAAATATATATTGGCTTCCCAGACAGCACTAGTGGAAAAAAGCTTACCTGCCAGTGCAGGAGAAGTAAGAGACGTGGGTTTGATCCCTGGGTTGGAAAGATCCCCTGGAAGAGGGCAAGACAACCTGCTCCAGTGTTCTGCCTGAAGAAGGCCATGGGCACAGGAGCTTGGCAGGTCACAGTCCATTAGGTCACAGAGAGTGACACAAGTGACCTAGCATCACTTCAGCAGTACGTGAACCGTGAACTTCCTGATGTTCCAGCTGGTTTTAGAAAAGGCAGAGGAGCCAGAGTTCAAAGTGCCAACGTCCGCTGGATCATCGAAAAAGCAAGAGAGTTCCAGAAAAACATCTATTTCTGCTTTATTGACTATGCCAAAGCCTTTGACTGTGTGGATCACAATAAACTGTGGAAAATTCTGAAAAAATGGGAATACCAAACCACCTGACCTGCCTCCTGAGAAATCTGTATGCAGGAAGCAACAGTTAGAACTGGACATGGCACAACAGACTGGTTCCAAATAGGAAAAGGAGTACGTCAAGGCTGTATATTGTCACCCTGCTTATTTAACTTATATGCAGAGTGCATCATGAGAAACGCTAGACTGGAAGAAACACAAGCTGGAATCAAGATTGCCAGGAGAAATATCAATAACCTCAGATATACAGATGACACCACCCTTACGGCAGAAAGTGAAGAAGAACTAAAGAGCCTCCTGATGAAAGTGAAAGAGGAGAGTGAAAAAGTCTGCTTAAAACTCAACATTGAGAAAACTAAGATCATGGCATCTGGTCCCATCACTTCATGGGAAATAGATGGGGAAACAGTGGAAACAGTGGCTGACTTTATTTTTTGGGCTCCAAAATCACTGCAGATGGTGATTGCAGCCATGAAATTAAAAGACGCTTACTCCTTGGAAGGAAAGTTATGACTAACCTAGATAGCATATTCAAAAGCAGAGACATCACTTTGCCAACAAAGGTCTGTCTAGTCAAGGCTATGGTTTTTCCAGTGGTCATGTATGGATGTCAGAGTTGGACTATAAAGAAAGCTGAGCGCCAAAGAATTGATGCTTTTGAACTGTGGTGTTGGAGACTATTGAGAGTCCCTTGGACTGCAAGGAGATCCAAACAGTCCATCCACCAGGAGATCAGTCCTGGGTGTTCATTGGAAGGACTGATGTTGAAGCTGACACTCCAATACTTTGGCCACTTGGTGCGAAGAACTGACTCATTTGAAAAGACCCTGATGCTGGGAAAGATTGAAGGCGGGAGAAGGAGGGGACGACAGAAGATGAGATGGTTGGATGGCATCACCGACTCAATAGACATGAGTTTGGGTAAAGTCCGGGAGTTGGTGATGGACAGGGAGGCCACACACCTATTTAAGTAATATATTTAGTGATTCCATACAGAATAGAATGGACATACTGTAATACTCTAAAAGTAAGTTCTTCAAGAATTGAAGATCTTTTTACAGCTTGTAACATGAACTAGAATCATTAAAAAACAATGGCAATTACACAAAAACCTTTGGAAAATACCAACAATGCTGCGTGAAAGCATCTGTGATTCAGTGGGCATGAGGTGGAAGTCTCAAACACTGTTTCCTCTTGAGGAAGTGTCAACAATACTGATTTTATAGAGACTGAAAGTTTTTTTTTTGCTGTACGAGAAAGATGACCAGAATGCCTGATTCTAAGCTTTTCAGAAGATTTACGTTCAAGAACTGACTTAAGAGATGAAAATTTCTAACTACGACTGGGTAAATGGTATTGAAAGTGCATTCCTGCCATAAACAACTCAACATAATGAATTCTTGAAAGGAAGATGGTAGTTAAAAATATGACTAAGATAAAGACTCCTAAAATCAAACTTAAAAGAAGATATGCAATTCATGGAATTTGTTAGCTTGGATCCAGTCCATATAGAGGTGTAAAATGATATGAGCAAAAACAGTTTTCTGAGAGTAGATGAATTGCCATGGACTGTGAGAAAATGGTGAATGAAATAGGCAATCTTACATGTTCTTGATGGGGTTCAATGAGTCACCTGCCCTGTTATTGACAGAAAAGTAGTACATGTATGTGTGGTACATTTTAATTTTAAGGTGAGGTTAAGGGGCAGGTATTTGATTTTGTAATTTTAAGATTTCTTTTTAGGTATTTGTTTAGTTTTTTATCTTCATGTGTATTCTTTATCTAATTATTACACTTTCAAAGTCATTTAACACTCTCTTCCGAACACCCTACAATAGGAAAATGTAACACGTATTGCATAAATTTACTATCTTCCAGATCAAAATTCAAATCTATCATTAGTCAGTTTTTCTCTTATTATTTCTTCTCAGTTGCAACAATATATTTTTATGTTTGTTTTCTAATGCTATTACAGGTATAAAATGTTCTTGTAGGTGGATATTTGAAAATGTCTACATGTAAACCAAAGCACAGACTTTATATATATAATTTTGAAGTTATTTAGCTATAGACTAAAATGTACTATGTAAAAATATAATAATAGATACAATATTTTAAATAATTTTATAGCATCATTTTAAAAGTTGTTTTATAAAAGTTATTTCCCCTCATTTAAAATTATTTAAAAGCTGTTGAAATGTAAAGAAATAAGTGATTAACTTGAACTATCTAAAATTGCAAGAAAATTGAGGTTTCAAAATATATGGCCTGGGAGTGAAAAATCTTTATTCTTAGAAAATCTGTGTATTTCTCTTAATTTGATGCTTATACATGGTGGCATTATAGTTAGCATGAACATGGTAAGAAGGAGTTTTAATATTATTTCTTAATGGAAAGAAAATAATTCAGGTTCTAACTTTATTTTTTGTATTGTAAAAAATGGTAACACTTAATGTGTTGAAAATTTTAAGTACTTTACTGTTCTCAGTTAAGGGATTTTTGTATTTATCATTCTGCTTTAGAAACATATTTTTTTTTAGAAATATATTTTTTAATGAGCAACAAAAATCCAATATAATACTTAGCTGTAGGAATGATGATTTTAAGAGTTAACACATTTTAATTATTTTTGTCAAGATGATATATTAGAAGCATATTCTCTATTATATTAATAGTTTCTTAAAAATTAAAAATGCTTATGCAAGCAAATCTATTTAGGAAACATTGACTTATATAAAGCTAACTAATAGAGGGATTTTCATAGCCTTTAATAAGTTTCAATGCTTTATAACTCAACAAGAAAGGATGTTGTATGTAAAATTTCCCAAACATTTGATTTCAGATCCTTCTTTGCTAGCGGGATCTCTTGGGGTTGTGATTTGTCTATTGCATTTTAGGACATGTCAGTTTAGAATGTGCTTTTTATAATTATAAACTTTGGAAATTAATCATGATACTTCAAATATAATCATTTGTATATAACCACAAAAAAACCTTCCAACTTTCTGTGTATTTACAAAAATAATAAAATCTTCATAAATAAGCCAAATAATTGTGTTGTATATTGATTGTGCTTGTTGAAGCCCTCATTTTTCTACATTTCATGTAGATTAACATGACACCATTTCAAGTTCTAGTCTATCTGGTATTTAAATCTACAGCTATAAAAATTTAATTTTGTTCTGTCTCATTTCACTATCAAAATTGTGGGTTCAAATATCCTCTTTTCTGTATATGTAATAATTCATCTGTTTTTATATTATCTTCCTTGGTTAAACCATGTACCTATTCTTTAAAAGCTGTATAAATAGTAGTATTCCTTCTTTTCATTCAGATATTTTTTTCAGGGCCTTTGTTTTTGATAAAGCAAGAAAACGATGCCTCTGGTTCCCTTTCAATAGCATGTCAAGTGGAGTAAAAAAAGAGTTTGGCCATGAATTTGACCTCTATGAAAACAAAGGTAACTGGCTTTTCTCTAAATATTTCATAATGAAATAAAGTATATGTAATTACCTGCCACAGTGTTCTTTCTGATTTTTCCATCATATCCTGATCTGTTATGCAGTCAATTCATCCGTTAAGACAGATGACACTAACGCCTTGACTGTTTTCAGTGTGGCCCTTTAAAAAGAGCTTGTCCCAAATTTTCCATAATTAGATTACCCCCTCTCTCTTTGTTTATTTCTAGTAACATCTCCTGGGACTGATATTCTCCACATTCATTTTAGAATGTGCCACCTTAAGTTATTAGTTTAAGATGTTTTATTTTATTATTTTTTTTGGGGGTATAATTAGGTGCAGCTTTTATTTATTTATTTATTTTTATTATTTATTATTATTTTTTTACTTTACAATATTGTATTGGTTTTATATATTTATATTAGTTTAAGACATTTTATATATATAAATATATAAATGTATATTTATACAGTATTCTAAATTTTAACAACTTTTTTTCTAATAACTAAATTTTAATCTATGGATAATTAATCTAAGTTATACTTATGATGGCTGATAATAATAAAATATGGAGGTTTTGAAAATTTAATTGGATCTATTGCTAGTTATATACTTAAAAAAATCTTTAAAAGAATTGAGACCATATTATTTGTTAATTTGTCTATGCTGGTAATTTGATATTGTATTCTCAAGGCATTTACTTTGCTCAAAAGCAGATTTATATCAATAAAATAATCTCTCATCACACAAAATAATAATCATGAGTTATGTTTTTTATAATACTATGTGTCTCAATTTTAATGTTTTGTTATATCATATTTTCATAAATTTAGTTATTTAGTAATACACATAGACATTTCTTTGTTAATAGGGAAAATGCTTAGATTACATTAAAATTAATTCATGTTAGAAAATAAGATGATCTCTATGCACCCCAATAATTCTATAAATCCTAAACATGATTCATAATCTAGTGTAAAACCATCTTCAGTCTTCTAGGTTGCTAACTGAATATACTGTTATTTGATAGGAATATACAGCTTGTTTCTATTTGATTGTCCTATAATTTAGCAGCCAATCTGTTAGAAAAAATATGGAAAATAATAATCAGAATAATGTAATTGTCACATACACACACATACACAAAAACTCACACGATTTTACTGATGTAAAGGCAAATCAATAGCATTGGCATATATACACTCTATGTGTAAGCTAGATAGCTAGTTGGAAGCTGCTGAATAGTACAGGGCGTCCAACCTGGTGCTCTGTGGTGACCTAGAGGGAGGGGATATACATATAGATACATATACACTTATGGCTCATTTGCATTGTTGTATGGCAGAAACCAACACAACTTTGTAAAACAATTATCCTCTAATTAAAAAAAAAATGAATCAGATCACTTATATCAAAATAATCAGTTATTTCCATTACCTCAAAGTAACTGCTTGAATTCAAATAAGTTTACAAATTTTTATTTTTAATATTTTCTTAAAATGGTCTCTGCACTTAAGCAAATAATTGGGCCAAATTAAATTTGCCTTGTCAATTGAGTATATAGAATAATCTGTGTTAAACAGGTAGACTAATCTCTAGAGTTTCCCAGGTATATACTCACAAAATTAAAACTTCTCAATGGTCTGTTGTTTTTGTTTGTTTTGGCTTACTCTAAATGCATTATTTTGAAAATATTAGAAGTTTTAGGCAAGAAATTGCAGTATTTGTGGTGGTTTATAAGCATTAATTACTTAAAGATTCAAATGGAATTTTATAATTTTTATTTTTAATATATACAGCGTATATTACACATGGTTATAACATTTTTTTCTGCTTTCTTTTAATAGACTACATTAGAAACTGTATCATTGGTAAAGGCGGTAGCTACAAGGGGACGGTATCTATCACTAAAAGTGGCATCAAATGTCAGCCCTGGAATTCCATGATACCACACGAACACAGGTAAGACCAACACGAAGAAAGGAGGATAGAGCCTTTCTTGGACGGGTCTGTTAGCAGGCCCAGGTTAGTCCTTCAGATTAATCCTACAGTTCTGTAATAGTTTAGCCAACTTTGCTGAAATGTATTAGTCTAAGGCTTATCTGAATTAATAACTGATAGCCAAAGAATAAAAAATATATATCATTAAGATGTAGCCTAACATTATTTCACCACAAAACCTCAATTTATAGATCTTGGTGTTTGGGAAGAAATAATAAAAAAGTAATAAAATTTTTTTTTCCTTCTCTTTGCCTGTGAGAAGGCACAGCACTCTGCAGCTGGAGTGGAGAGGTTGCCTGTGCTAAGTTGGAGATGGAGAAATTCTGATCTTCCCCAGGGGCCAAATGTTGTTTAACCATGGTGGTTCTCAAACTTGGCTGCACATTAAAATCGCTAAAAGCCCTTAATGAATCCTACCACTTGGGTGTCAGTATGGACTGATTAAATCAGAATCTTTTGGGGGAAATAACCTAGCCACCAGTTTTTCTATAGAGCTTTGCTAAACATTTGTGTCTCAGATGACCACCTTTCCCTTTTCACCTAGCACCTAATGACTGGAGAAAACTTATTTCTTGGAAATTAAATATCTATAGTTAAGAGAAAGATTGTGTTCATTATTAACAGATGAATGCTATTTAAAGATGAGTAAATATAATATCCATAGGCTCATTAGTCTGAGAGTTTTAAACATCATGGAGGAGAAACAGATATCTACTCATTGGAGAGCTATATATAGCCAAAGTTTTTCAAGACTTATTCTGGAAATAATTTTAACAGGAACTAGTTTAAAATCAGAGAAGGCAATGGCACCCCGCTCCAGTACTCTTGCCTGGAGAATCCCAGGGACGGAGGAGCCTGGTGGGCTGCCATCTATGGGGTTGCACAGAGTCGGACACAACTGAAGTAACTTAGCAGCAGTATTTTAAAATAGCTCTACCTGGTTATTAGACGCACTGGAAGATTTATATTACCATGTGCCTAGTACCTTGTTAAACAGTATACCTAGGTTATCTCATTTAATCCTCTCAAGAACCACCTGTGTGCTCAGTCACTAAGTCGTGTCTGACTCTCTGCGGCCCTATAGACTGTAGGCTGCCAGACTCCTCAGCCCATGGAATTTTCTAGGCAAGAATACTGGAGTGGGGTACCATTTCCTACTCTAGGGGATCTTCCCAACCCAGGAACCGAACCCATGTCTCTTGTGTCTCCTGCATTGGCAGGTGAATTCTGTATCACTAGCACCATCTAGGAGGCCCCCAAGAACCACACAGTAGGTGATTTTATTAGTTCTGTTTTTTATACGGTGAAACTGAATGGCGAAGATCTTAGTAAGTTTTCAAAGTCACACACAGCTAGCAAGTCGTGTATCCAGAATCTGAGGCCTGCCAATGCCACTCTAAAACCTGTGCTTTTAACAACTTTCGGGCCTTAAACACTCAGCAAATCAGGATACATACTGTGACTTCTTTTTGCAATAGTGGTAATTTACTTGCCTTGATGAACCCACTTTGTCCATTTTCTTTCATTTGGTGGGGAATAACCATGCAAGATGATTTTACTTCAGTAAACAGAGTTCATCGGTCCACATATAAAGAAAAAGAGTTGGTTGGTCTACACTGGGATGAAATCTTTGATATTGGTCTAGTTAATGCCAACCAGCAAGCGTCCAAGTGAATCAGTTTTACAGTGTTTGAATAACAGAAAGCAACTAATTATTTTTGTCAAGTTCATTACTTATAATTATGCATGAATACCTCCAAAAAATAGTTTTATCATTATAGTACAAAGCAAACAATATAATTGGTTTTGTCCTCTCATAGGATTTGCATGGTGCCAGTCCCTGCATAGTGAGGAAAACATTTTGCTTAAATAGATGGATCTAAGAATTTCATGAACAAAGGAATAGTGTTTGAAATCAATCTTACTGTAGTCAAGGACAGCGCACTGGACTGACCCAGGAAAGGTCTTATTTCAACCCAAATTCTCTATGATTATGATTCTCTGCTACAGGAGTACATATGAAATAGATCTCCCTGGGAACTAGCTTCCCAGTCCAATCAGCTATTTTATCAACAAACATTTCCTTGTGATATAGAGCTTTAAGGAAGAGAAGACTTCATAGGTTAATCAATTTTTGTATTCAATGGGAGCAACACATTTTCATCAATTAGCGGCTATTTGGAATATCTAAAAGATAGGTTAACACTTTTAAAGTGATAACTAAAGATTAATTGTATGGAAAGTGGAAAAATAAATATATATCTATATATGACTCTGTCTAGAAGGGTGATTTATTGCGGACTCCCTAAATTGAAATATTTTACAAGTGGCTTAATGGGAAGATGATGATAGATGATGAAATTAGTATAGAAGCTTAACTAGAAAATCAGGTGACCTGATATCTCCATCTGTATCCTTCACTGGCCACCCAGCATTCATTAAAGAAGCAGATGATGGAATGGATCAAGTTTCCTATAAACATAGTTCATATTAAAAGAAAAGAAAGGGTGGCTAGCACCCAGAAGATCTAAGTTATATTTCCAAGTATATTTGGATATAAATCAATTTTACATTTTCTTTCACTTATCTTTCTAAAAATAAAGCTTTGGTCACAAGGACAAAGAACCAAAAATAGTATGCATGTGAGTAAAAGTTTATTACAGAGCTTATTGCCTGGCACAGGGCATGGGTGTAATAGATTTTCATAAATATGTGTTGAATGAACACAAAAGAACAAAGAACAGGGTTAGGCTTCATCACTTGGTCAAGTATGATATATTAAAGAAAAGCACACTAAAAACCTCAGAACACTGAAGAATGCCAGTTAATTTGGGTAAAAGTTATATATACCAAAGAATGAAGAGAAGAGATGACCTAGACTGCTCTTTACCCTACCTGTCCTAAAGAGGAGTTTGATATGCACTGATATAGAACTGTGGAAAGCAGCACATATTTTTCTCTTCATTTTTCATTTGTATTAACTCTATTGGGAAAACTTTATTCTTTTAACCATACCTATTTTAGATTTTTACTTTATCTCTCTTCCTTCCAACTTGCATCTTTCCTACTAAACTGTTGACTTATGCATTCATTACTTCTTCACAGCTTCTTTTTCACTTTACAAATCTACTGGAAAAGTTTATGTTTGTGTATGTATAGTGTATACGTGTATGTGTTTTGTGTGTGTGTGTAACAAAAATCTCTAAAACTTCAGGTATTTTATAATGTGTGCATTTAACGTGTTAAATCATCACTTAGCCTTTTAAACTTAATACATAGAAGGATAAAAATAAAGGACCTTATAATAATCTAATTCACTCCATTCATTTTGTAAGTCAAGTTGAAAACCCAAAAAGCAAGTAAATTGCCTAAGGACTAGTGTTGTATACTAGTCGAGTGAAATGTATAGGGCAACTATGTAGATTTTCATGATTAACAATAACCTATTCTTATTATTATAACAAGCCAAACTTTTAAGAAAGTAGAGTTACAGGGGGGTTTTCTTAGGTAGATTTGGTAAAAGCAATGCTTTATGAAAAAAATATAAAGTAAAATTCAGTTTTGATTCTATCAGAAAAATGAGTATTTCATTATAAATTTACTATGAAAAATTAGATAACTGGCAAAAATGAAAAGAAAATACATTTCATGCAATGGCACAAAGATTATCTTGTTATTCTGGAATAATAGAGCTAAAACTAAGACAAAAGATGACATTGTTTTCTTTGAAATTTAAATACTGTTAAGAACTGTAAAGTCATGATAAACTTTAATTATAATTTGTATCAATCATAAGACCAAATGTTTAATTATTATTCCCCAGTATTTAAAATGCTAGTGGAATAAGAATTAAACTATTTTGACATTTCATAATGTTAATGATGCTTAATTCATATCTTGAAATTGTTTAGTTAGTAGTAAGTCTCTTAGACTATTTTTGACCAATAATTTATATTTTCTGAGGACTTTATTGTATTTCACGTCCAAAGTAAATGATTTCTTTGCAAAATATTGCTTGGTACCCAAGGCATGTTTCTATTTATTATGTGCTACAGCATAATGAAAAACCATTATTTCTTAACTAAAAGTTTAAGTGCATAGAAAACATATTTGAATAGCATTTACTGACAGACTAAAAGCTTTGGATTTGACTGTTGTTTAAGTACCATTTAGAACTCCGAGATCAGTAAAAGTAGAAATAAAGCTTTATGGAAAACATTGTACTGAATATTGAAAATACAGTTGGATTTTCCAAAAAAGCGCTTACAAATGTTACCTACAGATGTATATTGTTTACTTCTGCTGTTTATGTGTGCAGTCTAGGAGACACATGCAGTATCACTGAGGCCAAGGTCACAAGCAGTGCAAAAGAATAAAAAGAGCTTTGGACTTTTTTGCTTTTATGTTGAAATACCTTATGCTGATAACAAAATTATAACTAGGGCATTAGAAATTTTAAACAAAGGTCCTGTATTTCAGTCTATGGCCAAATACTATGAACTAAGCCTGAAAGCACCACGCTCCAGTCACAGTGAAAACTTTAAAAAATTTTAAAGAGAATGGCATTTCTGTCTTTTACTATGACATCTAAAAACTAAGTGGAGCGTGCTTAATAATAGGTAGCATTTATTAAGTCTCAGTTACTCTTGTCTCTTTGAACTTCTCAAAACAACCACATGAGGTGTAAGATGTTACAAGTTATGGTTATACTCGGTATACAGGTAAGCTAACAGGCTGAAAGAGGCTACATTGCCCACTGGGGTCTCCAGTTAGTAAGATAGAGCTGAAATTTGAGTCTGGTTTTAGTTTGAGTGTAAAATCTTTGTTTCTGTTACTTCATCAATTTGTTTATCAATTGTGAAGAAAAGGGGGGGTATTATTCATAAGAAAATATGTAAAAAACAAGTAATTATCTCAGATAAACAATGTAATAGTGAGATGTCAGTGCCTGTCCTCAGGGGTTCTCCTCTATCATTTGCTACCTTTGAGGGGAACTTTGAAACTATGGTTCAAACAGTGTCAATTAGGTTCTAGAATGATTAGCAAAGTCAGAGATGAATCATTCTTATTGGTGCAGAATACGAGAATTCAGTTAGGTAAATGTCTATAAAATTTAAAGTATTTTAAGAATGGATGGAAGTGATAGAATTCAAGTTAATATATATGGCTGTCTGAGATAGAGTAAAGAATTTCTCTACTTTCAGGAAAATATATCCACTAGTTAGTAAAATTAATAGGCCCCCCAAAGTTGCATGCTCTTATACTGTAATGATTATCATTTTAAAACTAGCTTTTTGCCTTCGAGCTATCGGGGTAAAGACCTACAGGAAAACTACTGTCGAAATCCTCGAGGGGAAGAAGGGGGACCTTGGTGTTTCACAAGCAATCCAGAGGTACGCTACGAAGTCTGTGACATTCCTCAGTGTTCAGAAGGTAAATGACCTGAGTGCCATGTGGGGCACTCTGTTCCCCCTTTGTGTAAAACTGCAACTCACATTAAAGGTTAACGGAATTGAATTAAATCACAATGAATATGCTGTCCATGCAAATGCAACTGTAGATCATTATTTGAGCATTTTTATAGGATGTTTTAAAAATTAAAAACTGATTATCATCAAATTAATGCAAAGTAATGGAGGGAGTTAGTTTGAATTTCAAAGGAGCCTGAGGTATCTCTCTGGGTAGAGTAAAATTTGGGCTTCTTCATCTACTGTTTTGAGCTCATATACCTCAATCTATTCCCTCAATCTCCTCACCGGAAAGGAGCCAAATGACACTTAGCCCTTTACTTGTAACACTAATTCTATACATTCAGAACCTGCTTCTGCAGAAGTTTTGTCAAATCTGTATTGAAGTGGTGTGGCAAGGGTATACAGAACCAGAAGAGAATGAAGAAGGGGGTAACTGAAATTTTGAATGCCCTGTATGTGTTTTGGTGAATATGTGTCTAGAACCAAATTTGACACGTAGTCTGGAACTAAGCACCATTCAGAATGTTATCTGAAGAGCTCAAATCTATAGATTCCAGCTGTCTTGAAGGCAGCCACTCCACATCCGCGTATTCATCTCCTCTCACAGCATGAAAGGGCCCTTCTTTACTTTTCCAGTGGAAAATGAATGACTGAAGACAAGGAAAAGTAACCGTTTCAGCATTGTACTCGGTTTTCTTAGTCTCTGGCTACGTAATAGCTGGCTTTTTAGTGGTGTCCGAAACTAAAATTCTAAAAATCACAATGAAACATGGATTAAATTCTGATAAAAATTTGGTAGGGTTTTGAAGTGCTTGGGGTGGGGGTTACTGCTGGAATGCTGTCCAATCTTTATAGTAGGATATCTTGCTTGTTTGTTATTAATCAAATACCTTTGAACTATTTCTTCCATAGTATTCATTAAATATTAGGTTGATATTTATCACGTAAAAAGGCCGTTGTTAGCTATTTGTCACAGAGAAGTCAAATTTTGTTTTTTGTTGTTAGTTAGTTTAAAATTCTTGAATTAATGTGCTAGAGCCAGTCCCAACTCTGTTTGTAAATTCTTACTTTCCATTCCATATCATATTCTGTTCACTATAACTTATTCATTGTTTTCTTTTCTTTTAAAAATAATAAACTGATCTGTGATAACGTTATGAATAAGTCTGTTTTGTATGAATAAGTCTGTATTTAATATCTGTCTTAAGTTTGCACATGGAAGAAAACTCTACTTTTAGGGATTTCTCTGCTATCACAGTTTTTTGAGGTTGGAAATTATTGGCAAAGAGTTTTATTTATTGGTTTTGTTTGACCTGGGACAGTGTTTTCAAGGAAAGGCAAAATGGTCAAACTTTAAACAGTTTAGCATTTTTTCTGTGTGCCTAGTTTGTGGGAATGTGATTTTTCAACCCCTGATTTATAAGAAGAAACTTCATCGAAATATATTCACACAGATTTAAACTATCAGGCAAAAAATAAATGTGCTAAAAAATAAATGACTGGGAAAATTTCTGGTCATTCTTATTAGGGTATACATCTTGAATATTTTTTTTTCAATGATTTGAGATTATCACACCTCCCTTAGAAAAGGACCTTGTTCAGTAGCACGAATGGCACTTGATGCTGTTGGTCACCATGGCATCAAAGATTGTGGCTATACTTTTCTGGAAACTACTTAGTCTGACAGTACTTGCAAAACTCTCCTGTGAGAGAAGTAAACCAACACCTGTCCTGTGGGCTAAATATATATCAGGACTGTGAATTGAGCTTTGATATTTAAGCTCATACTAAAATGAACAATGTTTTAGAAGGATTTTAATAAAGAGGCTCTAAAATAAGAAGAAGCATAGTCAAACATTAATAGAGAAAGAGTTATTTACAAAATGGATAATATAAAATATACAAAATAATGTACATATGATGTAAATTCTATTAAAATATATATATGAGGGAAAAAGCCTCAAAATTCACAATGTTTAAATAGTTTGATGGGTGAGACATTTTAATAGATGGATATTGCAAATGTCAAGTTCCAAAGGTTATTTATATGAATGAAACATTAAAGATGCCATCATTTTGTATATTTTAAAATTAAAGTTCCTTTAATCAACTTTGGACTATTTGGAAAAGGACAAGTAAAACAATATATATTTTTTGAAATCTTTCTATATATTTTGAAATCTTTCTAACTGTATTAAAATTTTTGCTTTAAATAATTATCTGAAATTTGAAATTTTGGTTCATAAAAATATATCTGATATTAAAGTTATTATCTTATAAGTTAAACCTTTGAAGTATATTAAGCATTCCAAAAGAAAATGAATACTCATTTATCACATTTAAAACCTTACATAACTATGTAAAGAAAATACTACCATTAATGTTTAATTCAAAGATTATGGAAAATTGAGGTATATGAAATCTGACTTTTTGCTTTAACATTTGCTTGGGATTTAAAATAAAGCAATCATTTGTCATTGAAACAGGTTTTTTAAATGATAAATATTCAAGTAAATGCATTTTATTAAGACATAATTATATTTTTAAATACTTACACATAAAATACCAAATAATTCTGCCATAACTTTAAATGTGTAATTCCTGTGTGGCAAAAGACTTTTAAAAACAAAGATTTAAATAAAACTATTATTTATAAATGGGGGTTTGTGAGACTATTCATATTTTAAACATTCTGTTTTGCTGAAGTAATCACCAGCATGGATTTATCTGAGAGATACTTTCAAAATAGTTTTAGTCTGTAAACTCAGATCACTTGTGACTTTATGACTGAGAAAAATGGAACAGAGCAACTTTCGAGTTTAGTTGGTTAGTATACCAGAAAGATGTTAAATTAATCCTACTTATGATTAATGTATAGTGTGTGTACCTTTGTATTATCAATTAGGGCAGAACTATAATGAGAAAAAATATTCTACTTATGAATAGAGATTTTGTTTGAATTTATGAGAACTGGGACATAATTTTTTTTTTTTAATTTTAAGGGGAGAGCTTTCTGGAATGGTTAAGGAATACATTAGCTATAACAGAGAGAGTCAAAAGAGCATAGAACAGGAGATGCAATGCTTACCTTCTTGAACTATTATCTAGTTAATGCCCTCACCTGAGTCCTTAGATGGACTTGGTTTACACCTGGATGGCTTGACTATGAGCTGGGAAAACTTAGAAGAGTCTTAGAATTCTCAAAGATTGAGAAGTAAATATGAGATCAAAATTTGCCTTTCTCAAAGTAATTTTTATGACTAACCGGATGGTTTGATGCAAAGGAAGAACCACACATTTTTTATCCTTAGATAAGTTTCTTGTAACCTCCAATAGGTGAGAAACCAACAGGAGAACAACTGATGGCTGTAAAAAGAGGGAAGAGGGTAATGAGGACAATATTAAAAAAAGACAGGGAGACTGACCTTCTAAAAGTTTTACTTTTGGTCTATCTTAAAGTATGGCCAGTTAGAATGTATAGGAAACAAGTTAAATATATAGGATGGATAGACAGTTAGGGGAATGGAGAGAGCACTGGACTGTGGGTCTGACCTGTGTTCTAGTTACAGATCTGGCATTTTCTGTTTTAGGTAAGTCCCTTAAAACTTTTGTGAGCTTTGCTTTCCTAACTGCAAGGATCAAATGATTTCTTACATGTTCACAATACTGAATAATCAAAGAATATGTAACTATATTTTTAGCATCTCAGTCCTCACAGGATACATTTAATTCCTACCCCAACAGCAACTTTCATTGCCTTCCAAAACTGAACATTATTCATGTTAAGTTTTATTATTTTTTCAACTTCATTAGGTTTGCACCTGCATTCATAACTCTCCCTTCACTATACTATAAACATAGCATACTAGTTCATTTTTGGGGAACCATTTAGGTTATTTTGCTCCCTTTATAGTTTATCCACATGTCATCCATTCTTCAAGGTCTAAGGAAAATCCATTCTCTCCTAAAAGCTATTACTGCCAAACACTAAGAACTTTCAGAATTGAACAGATTATCTACAAACTTGTCACTCGGTGTGAGGTCCAAGAACCAGAAGCATCAGCATCCACTGGGAGCTTGCTATTAATGCCCCAACCCTGATTCACCGAGTCAGAACTTGTTCTTTATTGGACAAGATCTCAAAGTAACGTTTATGCACATTAAAGTCTGGAGAAGCTCTATCTACCACTCATGCTGGAAAGTGGTCATCTTATAGAATCACCTGTTTCATTTGTGTAGCTATTTTTCCTTTAGAAATTTAAAAATTCTAAAGTTTCAGGAGAAACGTTCTTTTAATAATGCTCCACAACAATTTCCCAAAAAATAATTTTATTCGCTCTAATTTGAAAAGGATATACTCTTATAAACTGCATTTTCTAATGGACACAAAATAGGTGTATTCTGATTCTTAAGTACTATTAAAGATTAGAAATTGTACATGTGTATATTTATTCCTTATCTGTGATTGTAGGATTCTATTATATGCTTTCATTCAATACAAAGGAGCAAACGACAATGATCGATGATACGTGAACCTATCAAACCTTACATTCTTTTCAAAATGGAGACTAAGTAAGCTTGTAATCCTATTCAGATGGAAAGCGGAAATGTGATGATCCGTAACCTATGCGGATTTGATCTTTGCCAGCCAGAGCGCTTTTATCTACATGCTCTTGGACCCCCTCAGGTGTTTACCGACTGTTGTCTGGGGGAGCTTAGTATCAAATGAGAGGAAGCTGAATCTGTCTCTTTTCTTACTTCATAGATTAACTTACATGAAAAGAAGTAGATAGATCAGGCCAAATGGTTTCATGTTTTAGATATTTAATTGTTAATGTCCTATTAGATTATAAAAATTAAAGTTTCAAAAGTGATGATTCTAATAGTATATCCCAAACTACTATAAATACTCATTAGCCTAGATCCCAGTGGATAAAATGAAACCCTGATATCTTTTCCCACTTCAGCTAATGTTAGATGATCAGTAATCACAAGATACAAATGATGTGTTTGGGGAAGTTTGCCGGATTCGTAGGAAAGCCAAGCAATGATTTATTCCACAGGGTGCCTGCTGTGCTACATCAAATCAACCTGTCCATTTGAGAAGTCTCATTTTCAGCTAGTTGATATGATTCAGAGTTTTCAGTGTGGCCTAAGATGCCAGCCAGAAAACTATTAATTAACCTCAGAGAATCAACAGTAATATTTAGCATAGTTAGATCAGTTTATAGATTTTTAAAAATAGTGAGTACAAGAAGTTCAATAGTAGGTCATATTCCATCCTAAGCTTTAGATAAGAATGTAAGTCTGCTCGGTTATTCGATGTGGATGCTCACTAATAGAAAGGAACTGTGATTTTTTGTTTTAAAATATTTGTATTCTTTAAATAGTACTAGATTACTATTTGAAGCTGGTCTCTCAAATCTGTGTGGTCCTGATCTTTGCATTAACGGTAGCAGTATGATGTGTACTCATTTCAAACTGTGCATTATCTGTGTATGTATTGGAGGGTAAGTTGAAAGAGGAGCACTATTATGTTGACAGTATAGATGTTGAGATCCCTGGCATTATAGACCGACACAGGGAAAATTCCCAAGGACTTTTCAGTTTCTAGGTACCTTTCAGATAGTTATCAAAAATTAGGAAGGTAGTATCTTGGCCCTGTGGTAATTTTGTATGACACTAACTACAAAAATTCCATTTAAACTGTGTGAAAAGTTCTGTAGGGAGTATTTTATGCCACTGTTAATGGACATTGAGCCCTAATTTAAAGTTAAAATAGTATATAAGTTTTCCTAAAAATATCCTTGCTGTTTAGGTGATTTACTGTTCTTTAAATGGAACAGTGGTGCTCTTGATTTTGCTGTCAGAAGCAATTAATATGCCATGCTTTGATTTTATTAGTTGAATGCATGACCTGCAATGGGGAAAGTTACCGAGGTCCCATGGATCACACAGAAACAGGCAAGATTTGTCAGCGCTGGGATCATCAGACACCACACCGGCACAAATTCTTGCCAGAAAGGTAAAATACCACCAAATCACGTTTCCAAGTGATCCTCTTTACAAACTGTAATTTGTCCCATGACAAATTACATGGAAACTCTCTTTCTATAATGTTTTCCTGATAGTCTTGGGACAGAGGGATTTATGATGAGGTACACGAGAGTGCTGACTACAGCACAGGTCTTGGCTGATTAGGTTGAGAGTCCCTGAAATCAGGATGGTCCTGAACACAGGAGCATCAGTGGGTACAAAAGGAAAACACTAACAGATGCTTCCTCTTTCTCTTCCATGGCAGCAAAAAAGATAAAAGTACATTCAATAATAACCACTTCGACAGGTCCAAGCTGGGGAGGGTGGCATTATTGTTAACCAAAAGCCAATCTCCTCCTTGTGCCATACCTTCCTGTGACTCAGGTAAAGTGGGGTCATTGTATGACACCGTGTCACAGGCTAAAGGTGGAACAAACAATTCCTTGGCTGCTTTTTTATGGTAGATTTTTAAATTGCCTATGTGGCAGTCAGGCAACCAAGTTTACATTTCTCCTCAGGAGAATGTTTTGAGTTTAAAAATTATGTGTATTTTGGTCTATAAATTTCATAGGCAACGTTTTAGTTGAAAAAACTTTTCCCTTTTTTATTATAAAGACTGAAAATACAAATAAATACATAAGAAGGCCTTTCTGCCCCTTTCTCTGGAAATTGCCAAATGGTGTTTTTTCTTTATATTTTCTCTTTTTTGTTTGTTGCTTTTTTAGATGAAATTAAAACTGCTTTATTTTAAAACGCATTTCTCATCTTTCAAGTGAGATCAGAAGGGATATGGTAGTAATTAAAAGCAAACCACCAATTCAGGACCCTGTTAATTTAAAGGGAGGTGGGTATAGAAAAAGAGGTGTGATGGAGTTCGTCTTTTACTCTGGTGGAGGTGAGGGCATGACCTAGACAGCTCTAGCTCCAAAACTGAGCTACCATTAGTAACATAGCTATTGAAACCTAACTTTCAGTTTGAACTTTAAGCCTGCTCTAGCAGAGGACCTATTTTCTTAATAAATAATCTATTCAAGGTCAACGTGTATGTAACCTGTCCTTAATTGGGCTTGTGAGAAGGGGATTCAGTTTGAGACCTAACTGGTGTACAGGTGCCAAATGGACCTAACTTACTATTGAAGGGGATGGTACTCTAGCCTTACTACTATATGCACATTAATACACTCAGCAGTCAATGATGAGCAGTCCTTGTAAGGCAAAACATAGAAAAATCTCTTCTTTCACCAGTTAAAATAGTATCCGAGCTAAGTCAAAAGTTATTTTGTGAGCTGAGGGCTGGGTAATGTTCCAGGAAGATTTACATGACACTTTTCTTGGTGTGGTTTGCAGATATCCTGACAAGGGCTTTGATGATAATTATTGCCGCAATCCTGATGGCAAGCCGAGGCCATGGTGCTATACTCTTGACCCTGACACCCCCTGGGAGTACTGTGCAATTAAAATGTGCGGTAAGTTAGGGTCAAATTTATTGCTTCCTTTTCCTCTCACAGACTGGATCTAAGCAGGCGATTATTAGTGAGACAGGTTAACAACTGTTTGATACTTTAATGCGTATAGGTTTTAAGAATGTGTTACGTAAACTTATCCATTTTCAGATAAGTTTTGCATTTCAGATAAGTTATTGCATTTTCAGATGCAATAAACTTATTGCATTTTCAGAGAGCCATTATTTTGAGATACACATGTAAGTGTCACATACACACAAAACAAACTCATGGTAAAGGCCTACACATTCTCATGTTATCAAGGAAAAGGAAGAAAAAAAAACAGAATGAGAAAAAGATCAGGGATTATGTGCAGTATCATAATGTCATTAGGGCTGTAAGAGGGAAGACCTTAGACTCTTACCTACCAATCCTGGATCCTTTCCCTAACTTATCCTCCTAGACATAACATGAGCAGTCAACCGACTATGGACCTCTTCTGGTGAATGATAGAGGCGGCAATGCAGAAAACTAAGTCTGATAGAAGATTCTTACAGACATCTTTAATCTCTAGCAGCTAATTTTCACCACTCTGGCTGTCCTTGTGCACAGCCTGCATTCTCTTTCACCTTGTATTTTAGCAGTCCTATAGCCCTTCTGCATCCTGGCCTTTACCCTACTCTCCTGAGTTTATGATAAGGCTTCTTTTCTTACTTGCTTTGTGATATCTCTTTAAATCTGTACACTTGGTCCTCTTCTTCATTAGCTCACACATTTTTATTCTTCTCTAAAATTATCCTGGATAATAATTAGATGTAGATATGCTTTTATTTCTGTGTATAAGAAGTCTTATTTTTTTCAACAAGATGCTAAAATGCTTTCAAATCAGTAGAATTGCAAAAATGTAGTAAGTGTAATCATGTTATAAATTGTCTTGCTAATATAAAAATATGTATATATGGAGAGAAAAATATAAAGACAGATAATCAGGTGCCAGCACACCAAATGATAAATATACAATTACTAGGCTATGCATAGGGATTTGCATATTTCCTTAGATTGGCATGATGAGACTGTTTCTTTGAACAAACTTATTCAGTATTATCTACACAGTGATACTGCCAAGGTAAATATCTCTCCACTTAAAGCTGCTAATAAAAAGAAATGTTTTGGACGACTCAAATAAAACCCATAGAAAAAAGACATGTCTGGCATATGTGAAATAACTGCAGAATCTGGAAGGCTCTCAATGTTCCAAGGAAACTGAACCATCTGTTTGGTCCTTTACAATAAAGGATGATTTTTGTGACAGTGTTTCTCTGTATAGATTGGGTTAGTGCAACTCATTGACTTTTTAAATGTTATTAATCTGTTTATTATCTAGACCAGGCAGGTACAATAAACCAGTAGTTTCCCTTCCTTGTGTGTGTGTGTGTGTGTATTTTAGGCACTCATAAATTGTCTCTGGAATAAGACCAGTAGTAACACACACACACATACACACACACACACACACATGCATATTGACTGGCACATTCACCTTTCAACTGGCATGCGCAAGATTGGCTATTTTTAAAAGACATTGGGAGAGGAAAAAAAATACAATGAATATGACACTTCTGTTAGGTAGATTTTTTTTTTCTCTTCTGTCCAGAGTTGACTATTTATACAACATGCAACAATTCTGATGGATTTATTAAACAGAGGGTGGTGTTTATAGGATGCTAATTCCAAGAAAATGGTGGTAGAATTTGTGAACCAACCCTCTATACATTTGGGCCTTAAACAATATGATGATTAGGTGGCACTGACTCTCCTGGCTCCCCTTGTATCTGTGAATTCAACCAACTGTGGGATCTTGTAGTACTAATAGGTAATAGCATCTACCATAGGAAAAAAACCAGCATATAAATGGACCTATGGAGTTCAAATCCATGCTGTTCAAGGATCAATTGTAGTTAAGATAAATTATTTTAAGGGTTTGGGAATATTTTTAAAATATTTAAGTTTTAGTTTGTAAACTTATATAGAGAGACTATACTTTTATCAAAATTAGTGAAATAAACTGGCATTTAGGAATTTTGGAAAATGTAACAGATACTTTCTTCCAGATATTTTGTCTTGTACATATAAGCCTATAATGAAAAACTAAGAAAATTGGCAATGGTTTCAATTGTGTATTAATTTTCTATTGCTATATAACAAATTATCAGAAACTATCAAATTATCAGAAACTTGGTAGCTTAAAGTAACACATATGTATTATCTCAAGTTTTCTGTGGGACAGGAGTCAAGGCATAAATGAGGTGTGTTCCCTGCTTAGGATCTCACAAGGCCACAGTCCTGGTGCCCACCAGACATACTATCTCACCTAAGACTGAGTGTCCCCATTCCAATTCAGTTTCTTGTGGTTGTAGTGCTAAGGCGCTCAGCTCTTAGAAACTCCCTGATGTTTTCTTCCACATGGCCCTCTTCAAAACACGGCAGTTTACTTCTCCAAGACCAATAGCATAGCTTTCTGTTACTTTGAACCTCTGGTGTCTGCGCCCGCTTTCATTTATTTACTAAGATTTTTTTTTCAAAGTTATTAAAATTTTATAAGCCAACTTTCTCCAAGATTCTGCACTAGGGATGAATTTCAAAAGGACCTGTTAGGAAATTATATCTTTTAGTGCTTCTATATAATTTCTTTCATCTTAACACAGAGTTGTGAAAGGCAAAAATAACCGTGTTTTATTTTTCCTGGGAAAATTGTATATGTTTATTGGGGACAATGACTGAAAAATAACTGGTCAGTTTTTGCCCTCACTCTGTATGATTTGATACAGAAAGCTCTGCACCCTTTTAAAGAGCTCACCTCATTAGGTCAGCCCACCCAAGGAAGTCTTCCTTTAATTAATTTAAAGTCAACTGATTGGGAACTTTAATTACATCTAAAAAAGTCTCCTCACTTTTGTTGTACAACATAAACTAATTACAGGAGTGGCTTTCCCAAGTGGCTATTCACAATTTATACCCATACTAGAGGGGAGGGGATTACAGAACATACATCAATGGGCAGAAATCTTAAGGGCTGTATTAGAATCCTGTATACCAACACAGGTTTATATGCACTGGCTGTAAAAGAATATTGGTTTATTATGCATTACTTATATCATTTGATTCTTGGGTTATCTCTCTGGCTATCTCTGGTTATCTCTCAGTCTCAACTGCTTGAATTCATTCTGAGCTTTCAATATGTTTGAAGAAAAGAATAGAGTTTATGATTGTGTCATTTGTCTTCTCTAAAGTTGAAGGCAGATTTTGAAACTCTTGTTTTATTATGTAACAACTGTATAAGAAAATTATAACTGCTATTATTTATTTAACATCTGCTGAAAGGTGCTTCCCATCTATTAACAATAATCTCTATCTCAAAATGGCTGTGATTAGGTAGGCAGTGATGAAAGGTGTGCAAAGACATGATCAGTGGCACAGACTGCAATATTCATGACATGGTAATTAGGTTGATATAGATAAGGATGTGATAAAGACAGAGAAAAGGAAGGAGATGAGAAAATTAGATTAATGTGAGGCAGATGAAGTAGAATCTGAGTATCCCAGCTAGTTGCCATGACAAACACTGAAAAATTAAGCAGGGAGAATGATCTTGTTCGTCATCTAGAACAGTAGCTTCCAAATCAGTGTGCATGAAACTCAGCAGAACACAAAGCCTGTCCTAGGGATTTAAGGGCATGAATAGGTTAAAAGCCTCGAATTTCAGCTCCTCTTTTTCCATATGAATTCTTTCTCAAAATCTTTCGCTTGAGGTGCATGGGTTGCTAAGGGGTCAATCAAATTCAATATCCTACCTGTCCACTGACAACTGCCTCTTGCTACTGTACTGAAAAAAGGTAAACTGTCAATCCTACCTGAATATTAATGGGGTATATTGTCCTGGGTGTAAAAATCTTGGGGACACTAAACAAAGAGACCTTTGAAAATACTATGTATTCATACTGTTTATCATCTACATACTGCTAATAATTATATAACTCCATCCATAACAGATAATACCAAAGAATATCACAATAATACTAAGAACTGCTCACACTGTTGTGAAAGTTCTAGGCCCCACATCAGACTTTCCAACCAGGGGATCTGGCAAAGGGACTCCCCAGGGAATCTGACTTTGAAAGACAGTGGATTTGATTCCAGAACTCCCACAAGACTGGGGGAAACAGAGACTCTTGGAGGGCACAAAATCTTGTGCACACCAGGAGCCAGGGGAAAAGAGCAGTGACCCCACAAGAGACTGAGCCAAACCTGCCTGTGTGTGTTGGAGGGTCTCTTGCAGAGGCATGGGTTGGAAATGGCCTGCCGTGGGAACAGGGGCACAGGAAGCAACAGTTCTGGGAGGCATGTGTTGGGTATAAGTCCTTTTTGGAGGTTGCCAGTAGCCCTACCATAGAGCCTATACACTCTAGGACTCACCTTAGGCCAAACAACTAACAGGGTGGGAGCACAGCCCTCCCATCCAAAGACAGTTTGACTAAAGATTTACTGAGCATGGCCTTGCCCACCAGAACAAGACTCAGTTTTCCCCACAGCCAGTCCCTCCCATCAGGAAGTTTACATAAGCCTCTTATTCTCATCCATCAGAAGGCAGACAGAAGTAAGAACTTAAATGTCACAGCCTCCAGAACAAAAACCACCATCACAGAAAGCTAATCAAAATGATTGTATGGATCACAGCCTTGTGTAACTCAGTGAAGCTATGAGCCATGGCGTACAAGGCCACCCAAGATGGATGGGTTTTGGTGGAGAGTTCTGACAAAATGTGGCTCACTGGAGCAGGGAATGGCAAACCACTTCAGTATTCTTGCCTCAAGAATCCCATGGACAGTATGAAAAGGCAAAAAGATATGATACCAGAAGATGATCCCCCTAAGTCGGAAGGGAGAGTGGAGAAATTCCTCCAGAAAGAATGAAGACGCTGGACCAAAGCAGAAACAACACTCAGCTGTGGATGTGCCTGATGGTGAGAGTAAAGTCTGATGATGTAATATTTCATAGGAATATATGGGACACATATTCAGAGAACAATATTTCATAGGAACATGGAATGTTAGGTCCATGGATCTAGGTAAATTGGAAGTGGTCAAGCAGGAGATGGCAAGAGTGAGCATCAATATTTTAGGAATCAGTGGACTAAAATGGACAAGAATGGGCAAATTTAATTCAGAGGACATTATATCTACTCCTGCAGGCAAGAATCTGTTAGAAGAAATGGAGTAGCCCTCATAGTCAACAAGAGTCTGAAATGCAATACTTGGGTGCAATCTCAAAAACAACAAAATGATCTTGGTTTGTTTCCAAGGCAAAATTTTCAAGTCACAGTAATCCGAGTCTGTGCCCCAACCACTGATGCCAAGGAAGTGGAAGATGACCAATTCTGTGAAAGCCTACAACACTTCCTAGAGCTAACACCAGGAAAAAAAAAAATGTCCTTTTCATCAAGGGGATTGGAAAGCAAAAGTAGGAAGTCAAGAGATACCTGGAATAATAGGCAAGTTTGACCTTGGGAGTACAAAATGAAGCAAGGCAAAGGATAACAGAGTTTTGCCAAGAGAACATGCTGGTCATAGCAAACAACAACACAAGAGATGACTCTACACATGGACATCACCAGATGGTCAGTACTGAAATCAGACAGATTACATTCCTTGAAGCCGAAGATGGAGAAACTCTATAGAGTTAGCAAAAGCAAGACCTGGAGCTGACTGTGGCTCAGATCATGAACTCCTTATTGCAAAGTGTAGGCTTAAAATGAATAAAATAGGGAAAACCACTTTCGGATATGACCTAAATCAAATCACTTATGATTATACAGTGGAGGTGACAAGTAGATTCAAGGGATTAGATCTTATAGACAGAGTCCCTGAGAACTATGGACAAAGGTTTATTACATCGAATGGGAAGTGATGACCAAAACCATCCCCAAGAAAAATAAATGCAAGAAGGTAAAGTTGTTGTCTGAGGAGGGCTTACAAATAGCTGAGAAAAGAAGAGAAGTGAAAGTAAAAGGAGAAAGGGAAAGATATACCAACTGAATGCAGAGTTCCAGAGAATAGCAAGGAGAGATAAGAAAGCCTTAAGTGAACAATACAAAGAAATGGGGGTAGGAGGTGGGGAGGGGAAACAGAATGGGAAAGACTAGAGATCTCTTCAAGAAAATTAGAGATACCAAGGGAACATTTCATGCAAAGATGAGCACAATAAAGGACAGAAAGAGTAAGGACCTAACAGAAGCAGAAGATATTAAGAAGAGGTGGCAAGAATACACAGAAGAACTATACAAAGAAGGTCTTAATGACCCAGATAACCAGGATGATTTGGTCACTCACCTAGAGCCAGATATCCTGGAGTGTGAAGTCAAGTGGGTCTTAGGAAGCATTTCTATGAACATATTGAAAAGCAGAGACATTACTTTGCCAACAAAGGTCTGTTTAGTCAAGGCTATGGTTTTTCCAGTAGTCATGTATGGATGTGAGAGTTGGACTGTGAAGAAAGCTGAGCGCCCAAGAATTGATGCTTTTGAACTGTGGTGTTGGAGAAGACTCTTGAGAGTCCCTTGGACTGCAAGGAGATCCACCCAGTCCATTCTAAAGGAGATCAGCCCTGGTTGTTCTTTGGAAAGAATGATGCTAAAGCTGAAACTCCAGTACTTTGGCCACCTCATGCAAAGAATTGACTCATTGGAAAAGACCCAGATGCTGGGAGGGATTGGGGGCAGGAGGAGAAGGGGACAACAGAAGATGAGATGGCTGGATGGCATCACCGACTCGATGGACATGAGTTTGAGTGAACTCTGGGAGTTGGTGATGGACAGGGAGGCCTGGCGTGCTGTGATTCATGGGGTCGCAAAGAGTCAGACACGACTGAGTGACTGAACTGAACTATGAACAAAACTAGTGGAGGTGATGGAATTCCTGCTGAGCTATTTCAAATCCTGAAAGATGCAGCTGTTAAAGTTCACCCAATATGCCGGCAAATTTGGAAAACTCAGCAGTGGCCACTGGACTAGAAAATGTCAGTTTCATTCTAACCCCAAAGAAAAGCAATGCCAAAGTATGTTTCAACTACTGTACAATTGTACTCATTTCACATACTAGCAAAGTAATGCTCAAAATCCTTCAAGCTATGCTTCAACAGTACATGAACCAAAAATTTCCACATGTTCAAGCTGGATTTAGAAAAGGCATAGTAACCAGAGATCAAATTGCCAACATCTGCTGGATCATAAAAAGATCAAAGGGATTCCAAAAAAATATCTTCATCTGCTTCATTGACTATGCTAAAATCTGTATGTGGATAACAACAAACTGTGGAAAATTCTTAAAGAGATGAGAATACCAGATCACCTTATCTACCTCCTGAGAAACCTGTGTGCAGGTCAAGAAGCAACAGTTAGAACCAGGCACACTGAACAATGGACTGGTTCAAAACTGGGAAAGGAGTAGGTCAATGCTGTATATTGTCACCTTGCTTATTTAACTTCTATGTAGAGTACATAATGTGAAATGCTGGGCTGGATGAATCACAAGCTATAATCAAAATTGTCAGGAGATATGCAGATGATACCAATAATGGCAGAGAACAAAGGGGAACTAAAGAGCCTCTTGATGAGGGTGAAAAAGAACAGTGAAAAAAATGGCTTACATTTAAACATTCAAAAAACTAAGATCATGGCATCCAGTCCAATGACTTCACGGCACTGACAGATTTTGTGTTTTGGGGTTTTAAAATCACTGTGGACAGTGACTGCAGACATGAAATTAAAAGATGCTTGTTCCTTGGAAGAAAAGCCATGACAAACCTAGACAGTATATTAAAAAGCAGAGACATCACTGCTGACATAGGTCCATATAGTCAAAGCTATGGTTTTTTCAGTAGTCATTTATGGATGTGAGAGTTGGACCATCATGAAGGCTGAGTGCTAAAAAATCAATGCTTTTAAATTGTGGTGCTGGAGAAGACTCTTGAGAGTTGCTTGGAGAGCGAGGTGATCAAACCAGTCAATCCTAAAGGAAAACAACACTGAATATTCATTGGAACGGTTGATGCTGAAGCTGGAGCTCCAATACTTTGGCCACCTGATGTGAAAAACCAGCTCACTGGGAAATACCCTCATGCTGGGAAAGACTGAGGGCAGTAGGAGAAGGCAGCAGCATAGGATGAGATGGTTAGATAACATCACTGACTCAATGAACTTGAATTTGAGCAAACTCCGGGAGATAGTGAAGGACAAGGAAGCCTGGCGTGCTGGAGTCCATGGAGTTGTAGAGTCAGACACAGCTCATCAACTGAACAACAATCCATAATACACATAATAGGCCCGCAATGCAGGAGATGTGGGTTCTATCCCTGGGTTGAGAAGATCTCCTGGAGAAGTAAACTGCAACCCACTCCTGTATTCTTGCCTGGAGAATCCCATGGACACAGGTATCTGGTGGGCTACAGTTCATGCTGTCACAAAAGTGTTGGACATGACTTAGCATTTAAACAGCAAGAACAATTCATAACATGCACACATATATATGTGTGTAGTATTTGTACATTTATGCCTGTGCATGTATTTAGTGTGTATTTGTCTCAGAATTTTGTAGTCACAAGAGATTTTTATATGATTTAAATATATAAAAATCTTTCAGCAAAGTATGAGAAATGAGCAATAAAAGACTCTCCAACATAAAATAAAATACATTACACTAAAGTAACATCCTGTGGTTAAAGTGGAATAGAAAATGATTTGACGAGAAAAAGAACTTGATAATGTACGTTTTATCAAGAAAAAGGTAGATGTAAATCCCCGTGGTATTTAGAGAACCTTAAATCCATTCAAAAGAGTGATATACAATTTTTTGTTTTAATACTGTCAATAATTAAAACATGCTAGAAATCACGTCTTTTGTAGCTATTTAAACTTAGCATAAAAATGTAGATGGCAACTTAAAAACATGAGAGGGAATAGAAGTAATTTTTCATAATAATTTTAGTAACAAGAGCAAAACCCAAAAACAAAAAAATGCCAACATTTGAAGACTACTGGTCCATTCTAAAGTAGATCAGTCCTGGGTGTTCATTGGAAGGACTGATGCTAAAGCTGAAACTCCAATACTTTGGCCACCTCATGTGAAGAGTTGACTCATTGGAAAAGACTCTGATGCTGGGAGGGATTGGGGGCAGGAGGAGAAGGGGACGACAGAGGATGAGATGGCTGGATGGCATCACGGACTTGATGGACATGAGTTTTAGTGAACTCCGGGAGTTGGTGATGGACGGGGAGGCCTGGCGTGCTGTAATTCATGGGGTCGCAAAGAGTTGGACACGACTGAGCGACTGAATTGAACTGAACTGATCCATAAGAATTACTATATATTCTGGGTGGTTAGCATAGTGTTGCACAGAAGGCAATGGCACCCCACTCCAGTACTCTTGCCTGGCAAATGCCATGGATGGAGGAGCCTGGTAGGCTGCAGTCCATGGGTCGCTAGGAGTTGGACATGACTGAGCAACTTCACTTTCACTTTTCACTTTCATGCATTGGAGAAGGAAATGGCAACCCACTCCAGTGTTCTTGCCTGGAGAATCCCAGGGATGGGGGAGCCTGGTGGGCTGCTGTCTCTGGGGTCACACAGAGTCAGACACGACTGACTTAGCAGCAGCAGCAGCATAGTGTTGAACAAGGAGGCAGGTGCATCTCATAAGAGCTTATTTTAACAGTAAAGTAAGAAAGAGAATGTGAACTAAAGCAGTAAACAGTGACAATAACAAGGTGAAGAAGGATGTGAACAATATTAAAGAGTTCAAATATATAATGATGATATAAAGTGTCCCATATATAATGACAAGTTGGATCAACTTGGAAATGAGATAGGGAAAAGGTAAAGTCTAAAGGTTTTTTCCCTAAATTGATTAAATGATGCATATTTAAGAGGAATAAATTTGAGGAGAAAGATATTAAGTTTGGTTCTCTTTATATTGAGATGCAGGTGCTTCATGTCAGTGCTCAAAGCATATTTAAGTTCAGTCTTCCATGAATGTCATGCAAAATCAGAAGTGAATAGTGAAATCAAAAGCCTTGGACATAGCAGCACTCCGAGGAAGCATAGAGAGAGCATACTGCTGCTGCTGCTGCTGCTAAGTCGCTTCAGTCGTGTCCAACTCTGTGCGACCCCATAGATGGTAGCCCACCAGGCTCCCCCATCCTTGGGATTCTCCAGGCAAGAATACTGGGGTGGGTTGCCATTTCCTTCTCCAATGCATGAAAGTGAAAAGTGAAAGTGAAGTCACTCAGTTGTGTCCTACTCTTAGCGACCCCATGGACTGCAGCCTGCCAGGCTCCTCCATCCATGGGATTTTCCAAGCAAGAGTACTGGAGTGGGTTGCCACTGTAGAGAGAGCATAAAGAGGGGTATTTGCCCCTTTTGTATAGAATTCATTAAACAAATATTTACTGAGTAGCTCTTATATGTCATTTTTTTAGATTCTGGGGATAGAGAAGTGAACAAAACAGAGCAAAATCTATGATAAAATTGCAGTTTCATAATTTTATCATAAACTAGTAAAGTAAAAAAAAAGCTGAATGAACTATAAATGTATAATTGTCACTTTGCTTCTGAGTTTCTCATCTTGAAATCAGTGTATCAGTGAAAGTTCATCACCTGACATGTGTACCAGGCTGTTCCGGGAGAGGCCTTGTCAGTCCCCCTTCACACCATATTCTTCAAAAGGTTTCTCCCCAGATGACAGCAGCCTACACATACTCTGCTATATAACTTTAACAGACTTCCAAGAATTTTAAAACACTGCAAACATGTAGTAAGATTGGAGGTCCCGTGTAGTGCTTAAATGAAGTACTTATTTTTTAATGGTTTTTCCCTATAACAATAACTCTGTATTCTGAGTAAGTTTGTTTTATGTATTAGTCCATGCTTTTCAGAGAGAAATAAAATGTGTTGGGACTAATTGTGCTTTTCTGAAGCGAACTTTAGTAGCTCTCTGCAACTGAAAAACTAACTTGTGGTTTATGTCCCTTATGATGTGGTTGATGTCCCTTAGGTATCCCATTGATTATTTAAATCAATTAAACTGAGGATATCTTTACACATTATTGAGAACACCAAATTGTCTGAGTGAGTTATATGAGTCAATATCTAATGTATTGGAAATTAAAACATAAATTAAAAACATTTATTAATTGATTAGACATAATAAGCTCATTCAGTGTTAATAAATATAACATTTTAAAGGAAAAAAAACTTTTTTCAGAAAAATAGAAAAATGCTAATAATGGTTTAGATTTTTTTTTTTTTTGTAAATTTCTTTAATGTTACCTAAATTGTAAGAAGATAGCTGAGTGTTTTGTATTTGCTTCTGCGTTCAGTCTTTTGGGATGGATATCACACATCAAAGTGCACCTGGATATACCACTGTAAAAAGGACAAGTGGCATTCTAGCATGGTTATGAAAATAGTTTTGGCTTCCTAGATTCCTGCAAAGATCTCCAGAATGCCAGGTATCCCTCTGAGAACTTTTTGCTCCATGTCAGACATGTAAGGCTGATGTCCCATAAAAATACTCTAATTAGGATATACTTGTTGTATATCCGTTCCCACCCTTCATCACCAGCAACTTGCCTTCTTGGAGACTTCTATCACTTATTATCTTTCTCTCGGACTTTCTTCATTTATCCTGTCAGATCAGATCAGTTGCTCAGTCGTGTCCAACTCTTTGCGACCCCATGAATCGCAGCACGCCAGGCCTCCCTGTCCATCACCAACTCCCGGAGTTCACTGAGACTTGCGTCCATTGAGTCAGTGATGCCATCCAGCCATCTCATCCTCTGTCGTCCCCTTCTCCTCCTGCCCCCAATCCCTCCCAGCATCAGAGTCTTTTCCAATGAGTCAACTCTTCGCATGAGGTGGCCAAAATACTGGAGTTTCAGCTTTAGCATCATTCCTTCCAAAGAAATCCCAGGGCTGATCTCCTTCACGATGGACTGGTTGGATCTCCTTGCAGTCCAAGGGACTCTCAAGAGTCTTCTCCACCACCACAGTTCAAAAGCATCAATTCTTTGGCGCTCTTTATCCTGTAGGATGGTCTAATCTGCTTTGTATGCTCTCTTTTGCATGACTGATACCACCATTTACACAGTTTAAAATCCAAAAGCTTAAAATAATTCTAAACATGCTCTTTCCTTCATGTCTCACATTTGATACATCATAAGGCCTGTAAATTTTATTTTCTATGTAGCTCTCAAATCTCCATTTCACTTCATCCCTTTTATCTAAGCAGAATTATTTTTGAACTTTCTTGAATATTCAGATGGACTTCTGAGTGGAGCTATATCCATGTTCACAAGCTTTTCCCCTCCAACTCCTTCTCCACTTGGCAAATAGACTATTTAAAAAAAAAAATCTGAATATATCATTCCCTATGCCTAGCATATCACACACACACACCAGTTTAAAACTCTACAGTCACTGCCTTTGATCTTAGGACACAGACAAAATAAAACCATCTTTTACTTCTCCACCCGACTCTCCAGCCTCATATACACGTCTCTCAATGCTCTCTGTACCAGCCAGAATATGTTTCTTCCTATGCCTCATATCTTCCATATTCTTATTATAGTTCCTTCAACCCCTGCCATGTCCTCGGCCTTAAAAAATGTTCTCTTCCTTCCTAACCTAATTGACAGCTACCCATTGTACAAATTTCAAGTCAGTTATCATTTCTTCATTTGACTTCCCAGACTGGGTCAAATTCCTTACTGTATATTTATAGCAACATAAACCTCTCCTTCCATGTACTTCTCAGAGTTTGGTTTCCACATTTACTTTTGAAGCTATTTGGTTAATAGCTCTCTCTATCAAAATTTTTAAGCTCCAAAAGAGTAAGGACTATGTCTTTTTTTGTATCCCAGAGACTTACCACATTGCCTTGCCTGTGACAGGAGTTCAACAAGTCTTTGTTGAGTGAATGACTGTTCCTTTCCTAATCAGTGGTAGTTTTTCATTTTCTTTTAATGTCTCTTGGAATTTATACTATGCATTTTGATTTTCATGTAAAAAACAGGCTTTCCCCAAACATTTCCAACTAGGAAGATTTGCTTCTTAGCTTCTTCCCATCACTTCAACTCACTGTCAGAGTTCATGCTTCCCTGAGCTAGTTTTGCACCTTTGCTGCTTGTCTTGATGGGTTTTCCTTCAATAAAATAAACAAAGCTTGTGACGTCCTCCCTATTTTTTCACCTCCTTTTTCTTTTCCCTCTTATTTTTTAAACTTCTGATATATGTGTCCAGAGCCATTTTATATTTTTAAGCGCTTTACTGAGCTATAACTGATGTTTAAAAACATCACATATTTAATGAACACAGTTTGATAGCTTTGAATGTATGTCTATGAATCTGTCTCCACAATCAAGATAATAACCATATTACTTACCTTCAGAAGTTTCCTCCTGACTTCCCTTGCCTTTTTGTGTGTGTGTTTGGTAAGAACACAACTTGAGGTGTACTCTCTTAACAATCGTTTAGTATATAACACAGTATTGTCAAGTATAGTTACTCTGTCATATCATAGATCTCTAAAACTTACTCATCTTGCATAACTGAAACTTTATACTTGTTGAACAACTCCCTACTGCAGAAGTGTGGCCTAGGCAGATCTCTGATAGCTAAGACTTCTATCAAAATTATCATTATGGGTTGACTTGTGTTCTACTCAAAATTCATACGCTGAAGTCTAAACCCTTATTGCATTTGGAGTTGCGTTCTTAGGAGACAATTAAGGATGATGAAGTATAATGATGGGATCCTAAAACAATAGGATTTGTGGCCTTAAAAGTAGGGGATGAGCATAATCTCTCTCTCTACAATATGAGGATATACCAAAAGGGTATGTCTATACCTACATCTACAAGCCAGGAATAGAACTCTCACCAGGAATCACTGGCTACCACCTTAATCTTGGACTTTATAGCTGCCAGAATTATAAGCAAATATATTACTGTTGATTAAGCCACCCAGTTTTATTTTGTTATGGTGACTTGAGAAGATATGTTGCCATTGGTACTAAATTAAAAGAATCCTTTCTCCTAGTAACCAATGTACATTGGCATCAATATATAACCTTTTAAAATTCCATGTCTTTGTGTGTTGGGAAACTTACTTTAGCAAATCATTTTCTTTCTTAAAGAAAGCTAATTATTTGTCTAAATTTTATTAATTAATTCAAGGCCGGAACAGAGATTCATAGAAATATAGTCCTCTCATTGTATTCAGTGTTAGGAAAAAATTGCTATCAATATCCTTTCTCAAGGGAAAGATCTTGTACTGGAGGTCTTTTCCAAGTCATCTGCTAAGGAACAAGAGAATAAAATTGAAGACCTTTCATGAAAGTCTTGTCTCCTGAGCATTTTACAATAGAAAAGAATTGGATAAAGTCCAGGGGAAAGTTTCAGACATGAATTCCAGGTTCACATGGAAAGAAAACATGGAAGCAATTTGAGGTTTGGGTTTGGAGGTCTTTATATCATTCTCTCACAACAGTTTAAAACAAGGAGCTCTTTAAATTTACATTGAGCTTTATCCTGCCCTTTGTGGCCCAAAGAGCAGAAGTCTGATGATGGGAGAGTAGCTTTACACATTGTTCTAAATATCCAGGGACCATCGTAAAGTAAATCCTACATTTCAATTGCTCTTCAGTAGCTGGGAATAAGAAGTAGGTTGGGTTGAATTATTCTAAGAATAATCAGGTATTTAGCCAATGGCTTATGAAGCAACTTGTTCTTAGCTATAGGCAAAAGAATGCAATAGCTTTTCACCACTAAGAAATCCAGATTTTTTGGAGGGCTAAGGGGACTGTAAATGTGGATTTACTAATTGTCTATGTAAAAGTTATGGAGCCATGGGTGTGGCTTTCTGTCACATACGTGTGTACTCACATTCTCCACTGCCTTTCACAGGCCTCTGTCAGGGCCTCGTGGCCTCTCCGCAAGGACTCAGCTAGCCTTTAACAGAGAAAAAGCGTCAATTTATTATACGTTGTCTTGGAGGCAAGAGGGCTTTCCTAGCAATTACATAACAATTAATGTTAATTCTCTCAAAAAATCTATTCAGACCTTAAAATTCTCTACCAAATAGTATAATAATAAGATCACAGCACATCCATACCAGCAAAGTGAAATTAATGTTCCAAGAGAAACCCGTTGTATTTGATCATGTTCTAGCAAGACAGTGAAATTTTTCAATAGCGCTTGTTTTTTTTTCCTTAAAGCATTTCCAAATAGAAAACTTTGTGTCAGTCATCAAAGAAAAACATTCCTTCACTCATAGGCCACTGAGGATCATACAGATATCTTTGCCTCTGCTTCCAAAGGGTGACCACTACTTACACCCCTGGCAAAATGTTTTATTTGTTAGAAACTCTCAGAAGAGTTCCTGGTATTTTCGGTGTAAGCCTGGTAGACATACTTGCAGAAAAATTTGTGGATGTTGAGATGCAATATTTTAAAAACATGTTGCTTTGGCTAAACTTGGTAATCTTCAGCTGATACTGGGGGTGTTTCTGTGCTTCTTTAATGCTTTGCTAGGCCACTGGAGACTCTTCAAAGCCTTCCCTTATTCAGGTCTAATGTTTAAGTATTAAGTCCAAAAGAATAGATTTCCCAACATTTAACAGCCCTTTCAAATCAAATAGCATGAAACATTTGTTTTGTTTTTGCTCCAAGTTTTGATGTTTATATAGTAGGACAGCTGAGGGAGTCTATTTTATTGCAGACCAGGAATAATTCCTTTTGTTTGAATCATAAGTATTTGTGTAGGCGGCAGAGATCATTTATATCAGTTAAATGGTCTATGGACATTCATGGTCCCCCTCAGATATTATTTATTAAATAGCTGCATAAAATCTCACAATAACTGTTACTAATTAATAAAAGCTATGTAGTTACCTTGTTGTACTAATATATCTTTTTTTTGCTTATATTATTTATTCTATATATAGAATAAATATATATATTTAATAAATAAATAAATATATAGAATATATATATAGAATATATATATATATATAGAATATAATTCAAATATATAGAATATAATTGCCATCAGAATTATGTAGCTTTGTTTATGGGGCCTCTTCTAGCAGCTGAAATGGATAAATACTGACTTCAGAGGGTACTTTTTAAGTAAATAAAAATACTATATAAATATTGATAGTTTGTAGTTAAATCACAAGAAATATTTCTACTGAGTTAAAACATATCATCAAGTTGTTTCAGGGTACATATTTCAAAGTTCAGTTCAGTTCAGTTCAGTTCAGTCACTCAGTCGTGTCCGACTCTTTGAGACCCCATGAATCGCAGCATGCCAGGCCTCCCTGTCCATCACCAACTCCTGGAGTTTACTTAAACTCATGTCCATCGAGTCGGTGATGCCATCCAGCCATCTCATCCTCTGTTGTCCCCTTCTCCTCCTGCCTCCAATCCCTCCTAGCATCAGGATCTTTTCCAATGAGTCAACTCTTCGCATGAGGTGGCCAAAGTACTGGAGTTTCAGCTTTAGCATCAGTCCTTCCAATGAACACCCAGGACTGATCTCCTTTAAAATGTAAGCTACAGATGCTTGTTAAAATAAGAGTCAAAAACAATAATATTATTTAGATTCTTTATATCTTGATAGGGCCAGACTTATTTCAGGCTGCTATAAGAGAATACCATAGATTTGGTAGATTCTAAACAACAGAAACATATTTCTCATAGATCTGGAGGCTGAAAGTCCAAGGTCAAGGTGCCAGCAGGTTTGGTATCTAGAGGGGCTGATTCCTGGTTCATAGATGGCTAACTCTTCCCTGTGTCTTCATATGGTAGAAGAAGCAAGGGAGCTCTGCAGGGGCTCTTTTATAATCCCATTTATGAGGGCTCTGCTCTTACAAACTAAACATTTGCCAAAGGCCCCACTGTCTAGTACCATAACATATGAATTTGAGGAAGACACAAATATTCAGTTTATAACAAGACCTAATGAAATTATATTTATTCTGTACAATATTGTATTTTTACTAGTGTGCAAAAATTCTTTGTATTCTATAAATTTTTATAATTTAAAAATTAGGAATTGTTCAATAATCCTCCAAATTAGAATCTGTTCAATAATCCAATTATTTAATCCAAATCCAAAAATTTAGTTTTTAATCTAACCATTTTAAATTACACTGTCTTTTAGTGAATAATCAGATCAGATCAGATCAGTTGCTCAGTCGTGTCTGACTCTTTGCGACCCCATGAATCACAGCATGCCAGGCCTCCCTGTCCAATAGTGACTCCTTATAATAAGTTTATATCATTTTTAAAATATAATAATAAAAGTTCAGAAAAAATATTTAGCATAATTGTTCAAATGAGGATTTTATGATAGTTAAAGTGAAAACAAATTCTTTAAAACTTTCTGGGAACCTCTGCAGTTGAGGTGCAAGGTCAGTAAAACAGTTCAGGTCTCTGAACTTGACACTGAAATTTAAATGCATTGATCAGCAAAGAAATATTTTCCTCCATATTCTTATACAGGTAGTCTTTTCTTTGACTTAGAGTTTTTGTAATATAGATAATTCTTTTCACCAGGACTCCAAAAATTTGAAAACTTAACCTCAAATTAGAAAAATATTTATCTTTTACTAGCTTTTAAATTTTATCATTCCTCTTTTTACATTGTTTAGGTTGATGTCTAGACAATCATAGTGTAGTACAAGGACTAGAGTGTGTTAACCTCTGATGGGCATGCAAGGCCCATTATCTAGCCAAAGGTGGCCCTGGCTGCCTGGATTCTTCAGTTGCAAGTTCATAGTGCCAAAATGATACTGAGAAGGATGGATCACTAACACTCAAAACAACACACACACATAACTAAGAAAGTAAGAGAGCTGTAGTACCCAAGTCAGGCAATGAAGTCCATGAGAGTAGAGGAAGTGTTTTTGCTCTGGCTGCCCTATCTCTGACCTTGTTGCCATTGTCAGTAATCTGAGACCTGACTGAGGTCACAAGTTTACTGCCCAGGAGCTTGTGTCCAAGAAGTGGGGGATCAAAAGTTTTCTTCTTAAAATGTTAAGCTAATGAAGTGACAGATTCCTGGGGACATTCCTTTTGTCTTTTTTCACATCATAGTTTTATAATTAGATGTATATGTCAGTACCTGTTTTAGAGTTGTCACCCTTTAAAGACTTCCGGCACATACCCAATCTCCTCAAATCATTTAACAATCCACTCAAATTATCAGAAAAAATAGCTTAGTAGCATTTGTTTTAATGAAATATAGTTCTAACCCTCAGAATCTATGAAATTTAATATTTTCTATTTCATCAAAGAACTTCAGGTAGTATTAAAATCATAATGAACTTAAATAGTATGAACTTCTATACAAGTACTTTCTCAGTTCAAAATTTTTGTTCTTCCTGAATCAATGAAGTGAAGTGAAAGTTGCTCAGTTGTGTCTAACTCTTTGCAACCATGGACTATACAGTCCATGGAATTCTCCAGGCCAGAATACTGGAGTAGGTAGCCTTTCCCTTCTCCAGGAGCTCTTCTCAACCCAGGAATCGAACTGGGGTCTCCTGCATTGCAGCCAGATTCTTTACCAACTGAGCTATGAGGGAAGCCCTCTGAATCAATATACATTGATATACATTGACAATAAAAATTGCCAATATCAACAGATACTAATTTCTAAGTCATCCACTCTCAATGTCCATTTTATGGGTCAATCTGTGGACATTTCCTCATGTCCATTTGGATTTCTTTTTAATTTAGGATGTTTCTAAGCTGCATTTGTATTCCCTAAAGCAGATGCCTAAGAAATAACACATTTTAAGATGAGCTGAAGAAGAAGTTTTTTTAAAATAAAAATTACTAAATGAGCAGTTTGTGAAAATTTGTGTTTAAAATGTTCTAGTGGTTGAGATGGTCATTAATTAATCCTTATTTTTCACAAAGCTTCATAGAACAACTCCAAACTTAGGCTCTACTACCTTTGCAAGGAACTCGATGAAATAAAGCATTCAGCCACATAAGGTAATAATTATTTGCAAGAAAGAAAGAAATTCAAAATGAAGCTAAAGAGCCACGTTTAAAGTATTTACACTGTTAAATATATTACATTTTTATACACATCCCTAGCCTCTGAAGACATGTCTAATTCTGACCTCTCCTTTGGAGAAATGATACATCAAATTCCAGAATAGATGAATAAAAGACATTTATTCACTTTTTAAACTATCCTAGACGGTGTCAACTTGAGTTTTATCCAGAGGCATCTTGAATAACCATTTAGGTTAAAGGTAATGGGTGAGTTTACATGGAAACATAAACATTTTCATGCATGTTTTGAGAAGGTATATGAATTTTAGTTGCTCCAGAATGCTTTGAGTTATATTTTGTATAAGTGAGTATATTTTAAGACAGAGAGCTCAAGTTTTATAAGTTTAATTTTGTACTTTAAATATTTTCTTACTGAGATTTTCAGGATCTTTATCAGGTATGGTAAGCACTGAAATTGGACAAACAAAAAGGCAATAAATAAATCTGCTTAGAGGCAAGCAATATTTTTAAAATGTCAACAAGTTGAGTCCACCATTTTAATCCTCCTTTTGGTTGAATGAGATAGTAATAGTGATAAACTGAATTTTTTATTTCATTCAATTATTGTAAAAACTTATGTGACAGAAAATCCTACAAATAAAATGCAAGTGAACTCTAAGAGGTAGATGACAAATTAAATTATTTTATTTAAATTTATATTTCTTTTTACCAATAGCCCACAGTACTATGAATGACACAGATGTCCCTATGCAAACGACTGAATGCATTCAAGGTCAAGGAGAAGGTTACCGGGGCACCATCAATACCATTTGGAATGGAATTCCCTGTCAGCGTTGGGATTCCCAGTATCCTCACCAGCATGACATAACTCCTGAAAATTTCAAGTGCAAGTGAGTAAATTAGGGAAATTATAAATTTCAGTAGGCAGAATGGTTGATTTTTACTAATTTCTATGTTAGTGATCCTTAAACTTTAGTGTGCCTAGGGAAAATTTAGCAATTAAAAGGCAGATACATGCACCCCAAATTTTTGATTCTTCAGGTCTGAAATTTGGACCTCAAATAATACATTTTAGCAACCACTCTTGTTGATTCTGAATCAGATGGTTGATGTACCATCCGTGCTTTGGGAAACACATCTTTAGGTTTCTGATCACAGCTTTGTTCTTGCAGGTCTATTTAATGAACAAATCAGTGGTAACTATAACCAGGAAACTTTCAAACTAGTGCTTCCTTAAATTTTCATATTAACTTGAGGGGAGATTACAAGGCATACCTTAAGTCAACATTGTAAACTGATGAGATTTCAGCCTTGAAAAAAATTTATAGTTTTATATGAAATTTTTTTATTGTTTCAACATTTTATTTAACAAGTAGGGAAGTAAAACAATTGTATAGATGAATCAAGCTGAAGAAACTGCCCTTGTATATCAGTTATATACTTGTTATGTTCTTCCCCATGGCTGCTTTTCTTCACCACTTGAATTTTGTTGGACAGCCACAGTGCCATGTGTTTTTAAATTGTCCACCTTGTTATTAGGAACATAAAATGATTGCTTTTCAAATTTATAACACACGTGTCATTCATAGTGGCTTTGCTGAAATAGCACCTATAAATAACATATATTGGCTTTATGTAACTGACTTTTAATAAGAGGGCTTAACATTTCAAGATGGAGATCTATGAACATTAGTTGGCCCATTCACTGGAGAGGGGATATAGTTTATGGTTTTTTATATGATTTAAATTTTTTAAACCAATTCAGAGTTCTTTGCTTAGATACTAAATATTCACCTGTTGTATTTAAAAATATATTTATAATAAATGTATTGTTGCCACTCTGTTTATTTTTTATTTCCCTCATTTTTTTCACAGCAATTCACTCTATTTTTGACCCATGTGTTTCACACCTCAGAAATAAACATAAAAGTAGAGAGAACAAATAAAATGAGAAAAGAATAGTTAAGAGAGACAAAGAAGACAGTATCAGTGCCATGCACACTTCTGGTTCTAATGACTGGTAATACTCAAGATTGTATATGTGATCCAAATTAACCTCATCTGTAAGAAAAAGAAATTCATTACAGAAATTGAATCCACACGTTTCACAATAAAAAATGATCAAAAGTTTAGTTGCTATATATTGTTGGAATTTAAGCTATTCTTTTTTTGGGGAAGGCTTCCCTTGTAGCTCAGTGGGTAAAAACTCTGCCTGCAATGCAGGAGACCTGAGTTCAATACCTGGGTTGGGAGGATCCCCTGAAGAATGAAATGGCAACCCTCTTCATTACTCTTGCCTGGAGTATCACGGGCTACAGTCCATGGGGTTGCAAGAGTCAAACACGACTTAGCGACGAAACCACCACAACCACCAAGCTATTCTTTCTTAATTGGTTATTTGGTCAAGATAAACATAAATATGAAAAAACAAAAAGTGAGTTGTGTTATTAAACACATAAAATCTGATGCATCATTTTTGCTCAGAGTATTGATGCATTTACTGTTTGTGGGCTAGCAAAGAATGGAGTTCTGGTCAGGTGTCTCTGGTTGTACCAAACACTGTTTGCCCCAGTACTGAGATTCCTTACAAATGACAATTTTTAGAGCACTATAACTAAAAAATACTGCCTGTGATGATGTACATGAATCATACAATCATTAATTTGTTTTAATAATTGTAACTGATTCTTCAAGTGAGGTGAATAAACTTAGAAAAAATATTTGAGCAAACCATGACTTTCTGGTTTAATCTAGATTAATGAGGTGCTTCTAGATATAGATTATAAAAGGGGAACTTTAAGTTTTTTGATAGCCTTAGATATGTTTAATTATCTTGCCTTAAATTACAACTCAAAGTTAACTAAGCAATTATTCATTTAAAATTGCAAATTTCTATACACTTTATATAAAATTCAGTGCACATATATTGTACTGACATAATCTTTTAAAATTTGAGTATAAACTAGTTAGGAGAAAAGATTTTCTTCATCTCTCCAGTTAATAATTTTATGATTTTATAAGAAGAGTAAAGGTTTAAATGTGGGTTATAAATAAGAACATTTGCTATAGAATGGTCAAATCTATTGGCACTCACTGTTCTTACAACCTTAAATAACATAGTTTATGTCAGGACTTATTTTGGCTTGATAAACTATTACTTGTTGATTTTATAACCAAACTCAAGCTTTTTTAAAAAATTGTTTTCAGTTTCTAATGGCCAACTGATTAGTATTAAATGTGTCGTATTTTTAATTGGGCCTAAGTGAAATAGCATACCTTCCTGTAGAATGAATATTAATTTTGTTAAATTATTAAAGAGATCTATGGAAAGAAAGTGCATGCTTTCTTCAAATTAGAGACCACTATCAGGGGAACAAATCATGAACTCCCCATTTTATTTAATGTGAACTTTGTATTAAAGGTAAAATCCTTTTACATACAGATAATATTAATTTAGACTTTTTCCTTATCACAAGCTCCAAATGTCTAACTGTATCATTGATAAAATAAAGGAAGTACATGTGCTATGTTGACAACTTTTTCTATAGGTAGGTTTTCTATATTGTAATTAGGCCTTAATTTTACAGAAATATAAAATTTCAGGTAATATCGCTAAATCAAGAAAGAACTACTTTGTAATTAAAAGAAATCTATGTGGTGAATTAAATAAATAAAAGAAATACAGAATTTAAAGGATAAATATTTTTTTCGTGGCAAATGTTTGAATAGGTAGAACTTCATTTTTAACAAAGTAATTAAAGACTGTTAATTATAATAGTCTTTCTTCTGCAAAGAGAATGTTGTTTCTACATTATCTATGATCCATGAAAATACAATGAGTAACAGACCAGACTTTAAAAATTGTAACAGTTGAGAGTCCAAGTCTTAAAAATGAGTGAGAATAATGAAGTGGTATTATTTCTCTTTTTCATGAAGCAGTAGTATTTGTGTGAAACTCCAGGTCTGTGGAAGTAAAAGAATTCTGACATCTGACAGCATTTATTTCAGTAATGTGGGCATTGTCAGCTGTGTATATTGAATTCTAAATTGTTAAAACTATCCCAGATCTAAAGTGTAGAGTTCTATTTATAGAATGCATACATTCTGGGATTCAAGAAATGTAATAACACTGACTTCACCAATGTAAGAAACCCTGGCAATTTACATTAACATGCTTATTCTCAATAGGGACCTAAGAGAAAATTATTGCCGAAATCCAGATGGGGCTGAGTCACCGTGGTGTTTTACCACTGATCCAAACATCCGAGTTGGCTACTGCTCCCAAATTCCAAAATGTGACGTGTCAAGTGGACAAGGTAATAGCTGACATTTTGCAGTGTGGGCATGATTAAACTCAGTGGAAATGCCTAAAGGGAGTATACATTTTATAGGAGATGAGCTATTTCTTATTGCACGTTAGCAAACAAAATCACAAAGTCCAAAGTTGGATTTCTTTTTTATATTAATTTGCTCAATATCCATTTATTTATGTGACCGTATACTAGTGCCAGGGACAATTTTAGGCACCGTGGATATACCAGTAAACAAAATTCTCTGGCCCCATGGAACTAATGTCCAGCAAATAAAAAACAAACAAAATTAAAATGGAGGTGGGGATAGTAAGCTAATTTGTGTAAGTGCTAGAGAGATAAATGTCCCAGAGTTAGAGAGGAGGGTGTTGCTATTTTACGTTTTAATGGTCTGAGAATATCTTACATAATAAGGTAACATTTAAGGAGGACCTGAAAGAGTGGGAGAGCAGCATGTACCATGTGCATAATTGTAAAGAGCATTCTGGGGAGAGGAAATTGCAGATGAAAATGAGATGAGATGGGAAAGTGCTTGAAAAGTTAAAAGAAAGAAACAGCACATCATCGTGGCTGGTACAGAATGAGCAAGGTAGAGAGTAGCAGAAGATGAGGTTAGAGAGCAGCTGAGCTAAAACTTCATAAGTCTTGTAAAAACTGGAAGGATTTACACTTCTATTCTGAAAGAGAAGAGACTACTGTAGGATTCTGAGAAGGGAAATTAAATGATCTGTTTGATTTCAATTCTAACTGGATGACTCTGGCTGCATTATGAAAAATAGCCAGAGCTCCTGACAAGGCCAAAACAAGGGGATCAGTTGAATGATTGTTTCGGTAATCTAGGCAAGAAAGGAGAGTGATGTGGACAGGAGTGTTAGCAGTAGAGATGATAAGCAACAGTGGGCTTTGAGATAAATCACCATTGTACTTGGAAACACAGACAACCATTGCAAAGAATTGTTTTAGGGAGCAGTGGTTAAGAAAAGTCACATTGAAACAGGTTTAAAAAATCATTTGTCAAACAATAATAATAATGTTGGCCTCTGGGCATTTATTGCTATAGAATGAATTGGGAGTTATGATTTTTTATAATCATATTCTTTCACATAAATTTACTTTTGATGGTCATGGCCGTGGTCAGTTCTAAATCATTCTAAAAAGTCCAAACCAAATTCAAAGCTTTGTTTCATGGATTTATTGCCCTATACATACTTCTTCCATCCCCTGACTTTCCCTCAGTGCCATTTTTCGTGAACAACTCCGAAAACAGTTGTAGAGGGAAGATTCCTTTTCAATCAATTTCACTCTTCCCGGGCAGACTTTAAAGGTCAGTTGGAAATAAAGTTGAAAACAATGATTAAAGAAGGTTTGGTACCAGCTGGATCTATTTTGTCCCTGCTTTATTCATTTAAACAATTACTGCTAATTTCTGAGTGACAGAGGCAAATGAGAATAATTGTTTTGTAAGCTTCTGGTGTGTATTAAGATGCTTTTATGTACAGATATATCACTTATCAAAGGATCAGGTAATAGAATATAGATTTTTGGTTTTGAAAACAAAGTTGATGTTATTGCTTATATAATAAACCTACACATTAATAGATGAAGAAATTAGTTTTGTGGAATTCAAGTAACTTGCCTAAATTCTCAAACTAACACAACTAGGATTTACCTGAATTCTCCTTAAAATGACCTTTCCATTACCCCCATGCTTTCTGCTTTTCATTAATATTTTAACAGTATATTATAATCTTTTTATCTAACAATATACCTGATATGCAACAATCTGCAGGGTCCTGTGGGGCAATTTGTATTGAGACAGTTAGCCAACAGAGTTGTGAAATTTTATCAGACAGTTATATCATTGTATAATACTGCCAAGCTAATAGTAGGCATTGTTACATATATGATATGTATGCATGGAGAGACACACATATACACATACCTGTCCAACCCTCCCCCCCCACACACACATTAAAGGATGGTGCTCTTATCCCTCTGTATATAACAGGAAACATAAATTTTACATATAGGTTGATGAGTTAAAAACTTTTGCTCAAATCTTGCTGCATCTGAATTAGCATATATATAAAAGCTTTTCCATTTGGATATTAAATAACTGTTAAAAAAATCGAAATTGTAGAATTTCTTTAAAAACACTGATGAAACACTGTATTAGATTATATAAGGTACATTTAAGGTAGAAAACAAACAATTGACATTTTAAATATTTATATCAATAATGTATGATAAAGAGAGGGGAATGAAATTTCCCACTCCAAGAAGTGTAAAAAAAGTAAACCAAAAGCAACAGAAGAAGGGAAACAACTAGGACAAAAGCAGACATTATAAAAGTAAAGAAAAAATAGTAGAACTAATGAATAAAGCTAAATGATGATTCTTTGAAAAAATTAACAAAATGGACAACCATTAGCCAACTGACTCGAGAGAGATGGTAAATATATAAAACAATAATTTTGAAGGTAAAGATAACCAATGAACTGGAAAATTAGAAAACATGAGATTATTTTATACAACCTTATATGAAAACTGAAAATGAAAATAAAATGAATAATACAGTAGGAAAATTCAAGTTAGTTGAATTGACCCTGATAGAGAAAGAAAATTTAGACTCATTCCTATAGAAGAAACATGGAAATTTATAATAAATTGTTCCACCACAAACCACATCATGCCTTGATGAATTCACAGATCAAGTGATCACAATGCTACATAAATTATCCTATAGCTTAACAAATGTAATAAAATTTCAAATTATTTCTGGATGAAATTATAATATTGAATCCTAAATATGATAAAGGAATCAGAGAAGAAAACTATACATTCATATCATTTGTAAATATTAATGTAAAATCTTAAATGAAATTTGAATGAACAGTTTAATAAAGAAATTAAGAAAATAATACATAATGGTTGAATATAGTCTGAGTACAAAAATGGTTCAGTTTTAGAAACCCATTAATATAATTCACCTTAGTTGTAAGAAAAGCAACCATATAACAAATCTCAACAGATTCTGAAATTACTGTGACAAAAATTCATGCATTCTTCATAAAAATACTCAAAAATATTCAGTATACATACAAACTTACACACCCATATATCTGTATCTATATATGTGTATGTGTGTGTGTGTGTGTGTGTGTGTATGTGTGTGTATGTATATATATATATATAGCATCCTCAGTCATGTCCAGCTCTTTGCGACCCCATGGACTATAGCTTGCCAGGCTTCTCTGTTCATTGGATTTCCCAGGCAAGAATACTGGAGTTAGTTGCTATTTCTCTCTCCAGGATATCTTCTCAAACCAGGGATGGAACCCATATCTCCTGCATTGGCATGTAGATTCTTTACTACTGAGACTCCAGGGAAGGCCACTATCTCCCTTACTATTTAATATAAATATTTTAACATTATATTTTCTTTGACATTGCAATGTTGACATTTTATACAATTAGAAGGCATATTTATTGACTGAGTAAAAAGGCAAAAGATCTTTGCACAAATTATATAATAGTAATATTCTTGGAAATCTAAATTCAAATAGTAAAAAAAATTACTAAGGTAGTATGATATATGATTAATATACAAATATTAATAGCATTCACATATGCGTTTGAAGATATAATTAAAGAGAAAACTACATCTGTAATAGGAAATAAAACTGATGAAAACTTAGGAGTAAACTTAGAAAAGATATGCAAATCTATGTAATTAAATTTCAGATTACTACTGAAAGTCCCAAGTTGTACTTTAACATGTAGAAAAAATCACTTGCTGTTGATATAAGATCTCAATATCACAAATACATCAGTTTCACCTAAGCTAATTTGTAAATTTAGTGCGATATTAATAAATAGATTACTGTCTTTTTTGATATCAAACAAATGCATCCTAAATCTTTCCTAGAAGAATAAACATGTAACTATAGTACGGAAAATGTGAAAAAGAAATGATTAGAGGTAAAAAACTTTATCAGATACTAAAATATTATTAAAGAGTTTATAATTTTATTTTTTTTTTAAGAGTTTATAATTTTAAAAATGTAGTTCTACCCCAAGAGTAAATTGACAATTAGAACAGAACACAGGATCTAAAAATAGACTCCTTACTGAGATTATATTTAAAATGTGGCACTATATGTCACTGGGTAAAAATTAAAAAATAATAGTGGATCAATAAAGTTCTATTTGGAAAAATAATAAAATTAATCCATGCTTTGCACCATACCTGAAAATAAACTTCAAATGGATAATAGATATGAGCATAAAAATGGAAACCATATAGATACTAGGAGTAAACTTGGAAAAATACTTTATTTCTTAGATGTAGCAATGTGGGTTCTAATTAACACTCAAATTCTAAAGACAATAAAAGAAAAAAAATAAGCTACAAAAGGTGTCATGACAAAAACATAATCAAACCTATATTTTTAAATTCAAAAGACAAATGACAAATTTGGAAAAAGTTTTAAAATGTATATCACAGATAAAGAGAAATATTTCTAATATATAAAAGCTATGAAAGTGAAAAATATAGGACCAAAAAATTAAATAATGGACAAAACATATGAACATTTCTTTAGAGAACATTAAAATTATGCTTAAAGTCACATGTAACAAGAAAAAATTAAAATATAAGTAGAGATTTTTCATAAATCTCATAAATATGGGACTTCTGTTTTTCACATATAAATTCACAAAGATTCAAACTCTTGTCAACACTATTTTTTGGCAAAACTGTATGGGAATATGAACTCTCGCACTTTGTTCTTGGGAATGGAAAATGGTAAAATCCATATGGAATGGAATATTACAATAATTAAATTACATATACATCCATCTTTTCACCTAACAATACACTATCTGAATATATAGCTCCAATAATATGGAAACTCATATGCACGAGTTTTTGATTTCAGCATTTTTTTTTGTTAGCAAAACAACACAAATCTACTCTGGCAAAATCACACAATGGAACACTGTGGATTTGCAAAAAGAATGATAAAGTTTTTTTGAATTAATATGAAGTGATTTTCAAGTATATTATTAATGAAAAAAGCCACTAAAATATATATTTGGTATTCTATTAATAAAAGTTATTTATTCCTAGTAATAAAAAAATGGGATATAATAATATATACATAGAACATATACATATAATTTATATAGTCATATTACATATGTATATATGTGTGTATCTTTGCCAGAAAAGTAAAACAAAGAAACACAAGCACCATAAACAAAAAACTAATGAAATTGGTTACCCTAATGGTGGGTAGCAGTGAGTAGAAATATGACACAGAAGCAAGAGGGAAAATGAGAACAGTCTGAATACATACTCTCATATACCAAAACTAATGTTTTAATAGTGTTTTAAATGTTCAAAAAGTAATCTCAAGAAAGATGGGGGAAAAAGCACAGAAATATGCCTATCTGTGTATCAAAGAGATACCATTACTACAGAATTTGGAAATAAATTTCAAAATGATTTTTAAACGTATTTTTTTATATATAGCCTCACTGAAATACATTTAAAAGTAGATAACTATAAATGTGTTTTGAACTTTAAAATATAAATTTGTTGTTAGGAGATTTGACATTATCTTGTGTGCATTGAAGAATTCAGAAAATGAAGAAATACATTCATGTACCTACAATCAGTGTTCTTACTATGGGAGAAAGGAAATACACCATTAAAATAGAGAAGAGGAAAAATTCTTGTACTAGATTGGAGTTAGAAGTGATCAGTTACTCATGAACACACACACACACACACACACACACAGCTTGGCTCTATCAAATGAAAGGGACCAGAAAAAATGGTAGCAAATAGCAATGAGCACACCTGTTTCTCGTCTTCTTACTTTTCATCACTAACAATGGCTCTCTGGTGAAATTGAAGAATCCATGCCTAGGGCAAGAAAAACACAAAGTAAGGCTGGAGTATCTTTTGCCAGAAAGCTAGCAAGTGCTCAAAAATTCACGTCTCCCTCTCAAAAACTTATAACCTAGATCTAATCATGAAGAAAATATCAGACAAACCCAACTGATGGACATTTTATAACATGACAGTTCTCATTAAAACTCTTAGGATCATCAAAAAAGAAAGTCTGAAAAAACTGTTACATCTAGAAGAGCCGAAAAAACATGACAGTTAAATGTAATGTGGTATCATCCTAGAACACAAAAAGTACTCTAGGTAAAAACTATGAATAAATTGGAGCGAAATAGTCTTCAGTTAGTAATAATGTTGAATAGTGGCGTTAAAACCATCGTACCAATATAAGATAGTAGGGGAAACTATGTGGTGTATTAGAACTTTGTACAAACTTACACGTTTTTTTGTAAATTAAAAGCTATTCTAGAATATAAAGTTTACTAAGGAAAAAAAAGCCTAGCTTATAAATCATCCTCTTTCTCTAATACAGAAAACATAGGTGTAAAATGAAAAATGTATTAAAGAGCAGTACCATATACTGCATTGCACAATTGTTTTCTTCAATGAGAGCTTATTTAAATAATTTACTATTTAACAGCCAAAGGTTTAAGATTACATAATAAAGGAAAAAATAGCATTGTCAGAGGAAATTTTAATTAATACATTCTGCATATGTACAATAATTGGATTTTACAAAATTATGCTTTCTGAAAACAATTTTATTGTGTATTGTAATGATTGCTGTATTATTTGTATCAAATCCCATATCATTTGAATTTGTATATTTAAGTTTAAATCATACATACTTACTGTATATTTTATATATACTTTTGTAAATTAATTTATATAGTTTACTAAATTATATACTTTACTAAATTAATTCCTGGACAATTTATTTAAAAATTTTATTAAGCTTTCTACCTATTATTTTGGGGCTTCCCTGATAGCTCAGCTAGTAAAGATTCTGCCTGCCATGCAGGAGACTCTGGTTCGATTCCTGGGTCAGGAAGATCCCCTGGAGAAAAGATGGGTACCCATTTCAGTATTCTTGGGCTTCCCTGGTTGCTCAGATGGTAAATAATCTGCCTGCAATGTGGGAGACCTGGGTTGGATCCCTGGGTTGGAAGGTCCCGTGGAGGAGGTAATGACAACCCACTCCAGTATTCTTGCCTGGAGAAACCACATGGACAGAGGCCCCTAGTGGGCTACAGTCCATGGGGTCACAAAAAGTCGGACATGACTGAACCATTAAGCACAGAACACCTATTATTTATTCTAATCACATAGCATATTTAAAACCAATGATAATATTCTTTGGCTTACCAAATTTAAAAGAAAATAATGTTGATGTACATTTCTAGGTAACATTTTATAGTCTTTTATCATATTTATTCACATAAAAATCAGAATTTTTAGTTACTTTTAAAATACACAAGATTATTTAAGAATATGTAGTCCTTTTTTTCAAATGCAGAAATTGCTACATATATATTAGAAAGAACTTAACTTCTTTTTCTTAATTTTAAAATTAAGAATATGGTCACTCCTATCAATGTTTAACAGAATGCAAATTGCTCAGTTGAAAAAAAGTGAAAAACTCACATGGGGCATGATAAAAGGCACAGGAATCATTTTAACATGGCTTCCATTGGCTAAATTTTTAACAACTTGAGCATTAAAATGAACAACAGGAATAGATTATATATCATGTTGAATAAAAAGAGGATCCATGAGTCCATCATTACATTACTACTTCTACTAGTAGGTCTGCCAGTACCATTGCTAGTATTACTACTAGAAGTATTTAATAATACTTAAATGAAGGGAGTTGGGGGAAAAGGTAAAACTCTGTGTTAGAGAAGAATACCAAGAAAGAAAGAAATATAAGAAAGAAAGATAATATTTTAAAACCAACACAGTAATAACTGATTTATGCAATATTAAACAAAGTATTCCTAAGCCATTTTTAAAAACTTTGTTTGGGAATAGGATGTTGTCAGTCTCAAAGGTCTCAAAACTTTTATTTGCTTGTTTTTGTTATATATGAAGAGAAGTTTTTCCTTTTTATCACTTAACCAAGTTATCAAACTCATCACCAATAATTGAAAAAACTGACATCATGTGTTACACGAAATAATGCTATAAATGCAACAAAATATCACCTTATATAATATTTCTGTATTTAACTTGATTTCATTCATGAGGATAATCAGACAAAATTAAAGAGTGTTTGCGAGACAGCTGGCTTGGATGACCCAGAATGTCAACCTCATGTAAGACAAAAATAATAAGTCAACAAATGTGACTGGTACATGAGTAGTCATTATATCTCTTGTGACTCTTCTATGGAGTAAAATTTTTCCGTTGGAAAATATATATTAAAGAAAGGCAATGCAAAAGAATGTTCACACTACTGTACAATTGAGCTCATTTCACATGCTAGAAAGGTAGTGCTCAAAGTCCTTCAAGCTAGACCTCAACAGTACGTGAACCAAGAAATTCCAGATGTAGGAGCTGGGTGTAGAAAAGTCAGAGGAACTAGAGATCAGATTGCAAATATCTGTTGGATCACAGAAAAAATAATGGAATTCCAAAAAAAAAAAATCTGCTTCAGTGACTATACTAGAGCCTTTGACCACGTGGATCACAATAAACACGGAAAATCCTTAAAGAGATAGGAATACCAAACCACCTTTCCTGCCTCCAGAGAAACCTGTAAGCAGGTCAAGAAGCAACAGTTAGAACTGGAGATAGAACAATGGACTGGTTCGAAATTGGGAAAGGAGTATATCAAGGCTATATGTTGTCACCCTGCTTATTTGACTTATATGTAGACTACAACATGTGGAATGCTGGGTTGGATGACTTACAAGTTGGAATCAAAATTGTCAGGAGAAATATGTGCAACCTCAGATATACAGATCATACCACTCTAATGGTAGAAAGGGAAGAGGAACTAAAGAGCCTCTTGATGTGGGTGAAAGAGGAGAGTGAAAAAGCTGGCTTAAAACTCACATGCAAAACACTAAGATCATAGCATCTGGTCCCATCACTTCATGGCAAATAGATGCGAAGAAAGTGGAAACAGTGACAGATTTTATTTTCTTGGGCTCCAAGGTCACTGCAGATGGTGACTGTAACCATGAAATTAAAAGATGCTTGCTTGCTCCTTGGAAGAAAAGCTATGACAAACCTAGACAGCATATTAAGAAGCAGAGACATCACTTTGCTGACAAAGGTCCCTCTAGTCAAAGCCATAGTTATTCCAGCAGTCATGTACGGATGTGAGAAAGAAGGTTAAGTGGCCAAGAATTGATGCTTTTGAACTGTGGTGTTGGATAAGACTCTTGAGAGTCCCTTGGACTGCAAGGAGATCAAACCAGTCAATCCTAAAGGAAATCAACCCTGAATATTCATTGGATGGACTGATACAGAAGCTGAAACTCCCAACACTTTGGCCACATGATGCAAAGAACCTACTCATTGGAAAAGACCCTGATGCTGGAAAAGATTGAGAGCAGGAGAAGAAGGGGGCAACAGAGGATGAGATGGTTGGATGGCGTCACTGACTCAATGGACATGAGTTTGAGCAAACTCCGGGAGATAGTGAAGGACAGGGAACCCCGGTGTGCTGTAGTTTGTGGGGTTGCAAAAAGTTGGTCACGACTGAGCGAATAAACAGCACAAAGTTTTTCTTTCTTTGATGTCCCTAAGAGGCACTTATTTAATTTTTCTTTGGATTTTTTTTTTAAGTTTGTAATTTGATGTACAAACTTCCATTTTAATGAAGAAGAAATCTGGCTAAAAAAATGTTTTATTAGAGATAGTTAAGTCCGTTTGCTTTGCACATATTTCAGTGTGTTGCTTTCATTTTTATGTTGATTTTCATGAATTCATATGTTTGTAAAAATGTCTTTAAGAATACTCCCTAGGATTCATTAGTTTTCATATATTTTATGTTTAGATTGTTATCGTGGGAATGGCAAAAACTATATGGGCAGTTTATCCAAAACACGATCTGGACTAACATGTTCGATGTGGGATAAGAACATGGAAGATTTACACCGGTATGTAAATTTATTTCTTTAAATATATAGTATGTAGTGATAGCAGCAGATACATGTATGGAGATGCATTGGTATTTCTTTCTATTCATTTATGTATCTTAGTAACCTAATAGAAACTTTAGACTGATTATTCAATGTAACTCAATATAATATTTTCTCCCTATGTGGCAAACAATTCAAACCAGCAAATATTTATTGAGCATTTACTGTGTGTTCTGGTCTATAAAAGGTGCCTTGGCGACATTAACAAAAAGTAGACATATGTTTTGGTTTCACCTTTAAGCAGGATATGTTCCTATTGAGAAAACAATTATACAACTTGATAAGACATGAATAATTAAATGTCAAATCTAGTGTTTCATATAGTACATGTTTATATTCTCATAATTATTTATTCATAGTAGTTTATAAAATTGATGTTATCATCTTCATGTACTTAGATACCTTACAATTCCACTTTACTAAAAACCTATTGAGATATGTTTCCTTGTACACCTTTATTTTGACACACAATTTTTCTATAATTAATGGAATAGATGTGGAATTGAAAACCCATATATTTCAATGAGATTTTGACATTGAATATATTCACAAAAAAGCAGTTGCCTTCCACTATCTTTCCCCAGCAAATCGCTAGTGTGTTTGAAATAATAAAAGAATTATGAGACATATTTATCACATAGAAGAGATTTTTATTAAATATCCCAGAATATATGCAAAAGGATTAAGAGAACAAAAAGGTAGTGTCATTTAACAAAGTATCTACAACATGGTTGCTTTATATGAGTTGTTATCACATTTGACCATCATAATTATATACTGAAGATAGTTCTATATGTGTGTATAAGAATTTAAGGATCTAGAGAAGTTGAGTCATTTTGCTCCCGGTTCCACTTTAAAGTTCTTATTCTGTTTCAAAATTTACTCACTAGTGGATTATACAGTTTTGATTGATTTACTGCCACGAACAGTAATAGTTCTAGAGCAGTGTTCTCTAACATAAATATGCAATTCAAATATGTAAGCCGCACTTGTACTTTTAAGTTTTATAGTAGCCTGTCACTGTTTCCATTGTTTCCCCATCTATTTGCCATGAACTGATGAGACCAGATGCCATGATCTTAGTTTTTTGTATGTTGAGTTTTAAGCCAGTGATTTCACTCTCCTCTTTCACCTTCAATAAGAGGCTGTTTAGTTCTTGTTCATTTTCTGCCATTAGGGTGGAGTCATCTGTATACCTGAGGTTATTGATATTTCTTCTGGCAATCTTGATCCCAGCTTGTGCTTCATCCAGCCTGGCGTTCTGCATGAGGTACTCTGGGTGTGAGTTAAATACGCAGGGTGACAATATACTGCCTTGATGTCCTCCTTTCACATTTTGAACCAGTCTGTTATTCCATGTCTGGTTCTAACTGTTGCTTTTTGACCTGCATACAAGTTTTTTCTGGAGGCAAGTAAGGTGGTCTGGTATTCCCGTGTCTTTAATAATTTTCCACAGTTTGTTGTGATCCACACAGTCAAAGGTTTTAGTGCAGTCAATGAAGCAGAAGTAGATGTTTTTCTGAAATTCCTTTGCTTTTTCTGTGACACAACAGATGTTGGCAATTTGATTTCTGGTTCCTCTCTTTTCTAAACCCAGCTCCTATATCTGGAAGTTCTCGATTCACATATTACTGCAGCCTAGTTTGAAGGATTTTGACCATTATCTTACTATCATGTGAAATGGGAGCAGTTGTGGGGTAGTTTCAACATTCTTTGGCATTGACCTTCTTAAGGATTGGAATGAAAACTGACTTTTCCAGTCTTGTGGCCAGTGCTGAGTTTTCCAAATTTGCTGGCACATTGAGTGAAGCACTTTCACAGCATCATCTTTTAGGATTTGAAATAGCTCAGCTAGAATTCATCACCTCCATTAGCTTTGTTTGTAGTTATGCTCCCTGTGATCCACTTGACTTCACATTCTGGTTCTAGGTGAGTGATCATACTATTGTGGTTATCCAGGTGACTAAGACCTTTTTTGTATAGTTCTTCTGTGTATTCTTGCCACCTCTTCTTAATATCTTCTGCTTCTGTTAGGTCCATACCATTTTTGTCCTTTATTGTGTCCATTTTGCATGAAATATTCCCTTGGTATCTTTAATTTTCTCAAAGACATTTCTAGTCTTTCCCATTCTATTGTTTTTTCTCTATTTATTTGCACTGTTCACTTAAGAAGGGTTTCTTGTCTCTTCTTGCTATTCTTTGGAACTTTGCATTCAGATGGGTATATCTTTCCTTTTCTCCTTTGCCTTCCATTTCTCTTCTTTTCTCAGCTATTTTAAGGTCTCATCAGGCAACCATTTTGTTTTGTTGCATCTTTTTCTTGGGGATGGATTTGGTCACCACCTCCTGTTACAAACCTCCATCCATAGATCTAATCGTTTTATTTTTCACTTCCACTGTATAATCAATCATAAGGAATTTGGCTTGTCATATCCGAATGGCCTAGTGATTTTCCCTTTCTTCAAGTCTGAATTTTGCAATAAGGAGCTCAGGATCTGAGCCACAGTCAGCTCCCAGTCTTGTTTTTACTGACTGTATAGACAGCTTCTCCATCTTTGGCTGCAAAAGATGTAATTAATCTGATTTTTAAATAATAGGTTTATATTATTCAGCATTTCTAAAGCTTTTCATTTCAATATGTATTCAATATAAAATTACTAATGAGATATTTTATATTTTATATTAAAGCTTCAAAATTTGGTGTGTATTTATAATTACATCACCTTTCAATTTGGAGAGGTCATGTACTACTTTGTCTGTCACCACATTTGGCTAGTAGTTACTCTATTGGAAATTGCAGTTCTAGGACTCCAAAATTACGTAGAATTCTGCCATCATGGATCTTACTCTGTAGTATGGAATGGCTGAAACAGCAATGCCAATGCCATATTTTAAAAAATCCATTGTTGTTATTCACTCAGTCGTGTCCGACTCTTTGCGACCCATGGACTGCAGCATGCTAGGCTTCCCTGTCTATCACCAACTCCCGAAGCATGCTCAAACTCATGTCCATCAAGTCAGTGATGCCATCCAACCATCTCATCCTCTGTTGTCTCCTTCTCCTCCTGCCTTCAGTCTTTCCCAGCATCAGGGTCTTTACCAATGAGTCAGTTCTTCATATCAGGTAGCTAAAGTATTAGAGTTTCAGCTTCAGCATCAGTTGTTCCAATGAATATTCAGGACTGATTTCCTTTAGGATGGACTGGTTGGATCTCCTTGCAGTCCAAGGGTCTCTCAAGAGTCTTATCCAACACCACAGTTCAAAAGCATCAATTCTTCAGTGTTCAGCTTTCTTTATCATCCAACTCTCACTGGAAAAACCATAGCTTTGACTAGATGGACCTTTGTTGGCAAACTGATGTCTCTGCTTTTTAATATGCTGTCTAGGTTTGTTGTGGCTTTTCTTCCAAGGAGCAAGCAAGCATCTTTTAATTTCATGGCTGCAGTCACCATCAGCAGTGATTTTGGAGCCCAAGAAAATGAAGTCTGTCACTGTTTCCATTGTTTCCCCTTCTATTTGCCATGAAGTGATGAGACTGGTTGCCATGATCTTAGTTTTTTGCATGTTGAGTTTTAAGCCAGCTTTTTCACTCTCCTCTTTCACTTTCATCAGGAGGCTCTTTAGTTCCTCTTTACTTTCTGCCATAATGGTGGTGTCATCTGCATATCTGAGGTTACTGATATTTCTCCCAGCAATCTTGATTCCAGCTTGTGCTCCATTCAGCCCAGCATTTCACATGATGTATTCTGCATATAAGTTAAATAAGCAGGGTGACAACCTTCATGTACTCCTTTTCCAGTTTGGAACTAGTCTGTTGTTCCATGTCCGGTTCTAACTGTTGCTTCTTTACCTACATACAGGTTTCTCAGGAGGTGGGTAAGGTTGTTTGGTATTCCCATCTCTTTAAGAATTTTCCATGAAAACACCACATTTTATGTTATGGGACTGCAAAGAAGCCAGCCAGACTTAGATGGTTAGGAAGCTTTCCTAGCAGAAGGGACATAATTGGTAGGATACACATAATTGGTAGGAGTTGGTCAAAGAAGTGTAGGAGGAAAAACACATCAGGCAGAAGAAACAACTTATCCAAAAGCTCTTTAAATTGAACTGTTTGAAAATCGGAAATACTTTTATTAACCATAAGGTTTAAGCAGTTTCATTTGGTCAGTGGGCATAGAGAAGAAATTCTCTAGTGGCAAAGCCATACAGGCCCTTTAACCTCTGTTAAGGAGTTTGGGTTTTATCCTAAGCCCATATGGGTCCATTAAGAATTTTAGCAAGAATTGGCATGGCCAAAACTAATGCTCATTTTAACACTGGTAGTTTTAAATCATTTTTAGAAATATGATGGGGTAGAGTGAGCTCTTTACCTGCTTGTGAGAAATAACTGTAACCAACTCTGCCTTCGGTGATTCCAGCATTAGATGCTTGACAGTTTTATGGTGGAAGTAGTTATGCTACAGAAATCTGCAAGGACAGCAAATAAAGACTCCCTGCATACACATTTCAAAATGCCAGTTGCTAAATATTTATCAACATATCACTGGAAATTTACAACATATTTATTCAGGAACTACAATTATTATAACTTTAAATTCACTGTGTTTTGATTTGCCTTTGGGAATAGTTAAAAGTCATTTGGAAAGAACTTGTAGGCTATTGATGAATGAGTAAGTTGCATGGTACCATTTTGGTTTAAGAACAAATCTGTGACTGCGTGAAGAGGTAATGCGATGTGATGATTTTGAACGAAGACTCTGGAAAATGCTACGTGTTCAAACACCTGATCTACAGCTGAAAAAATATGTGACCCTAGACAAATTAATTGTTCTCTGTGGATTTCAATTTCCTCAAATACAAAGTTGCATAATCTTAGAGCCTGTCTCATCAGGTTGGTCTAAGTAAGTATGCAAGTCTACATAGTAGAATCTGTTACATGCATGTCTTTCTTGTTTTATTGGTCCAAAAAGTGAACCTGAGTTTGGAAAGACAGTCTAAGTTTCTATGTTGAAGTTCCTCCCAAATTTTAAAAATGACACATTAATTAAATTCAAGCATGATGGTTAATTAATGTTGATGTTATATGAGTGGGCAGGCTTCTCTGGTGGCTCAAATGGTAAAGAATTCACCTGCAATGCAGGAGACCTGGGTTGAATCCCTAGGTTGGGAAGATCCCCTGGAGGAGGGGATGGCAATCCATTTCAGAATTCTTGCCTGGAGAATCCCCATGGACAGAGGAGCCTGGTAGGCTGCAGTCTATGGAGTCACAAAGAGTCCAGCATGACTCAGAGACTAAGCACAGAACACATATGAGTGGGCATGGTCTAATAAAATAATATACAGCATTTTTTGCTTTTCTTTTGTACTAAATTTAGTTAAGATGTAAAATGAGATAGCCTGAAATGTTACTCAGTTATCTTTCAAAAACTATATCTTAAGTGACCAGTGAAATTCTCAAATTTAATGTTTATTAGTACACTGTGCTTTCAGTGTATCTTCTTATATGTTGTCATAGCAGTGTTGCTAATGAAGCTTGTTTACATGTTTCTGAAACATGAAAAAATAAATATTTTTGCAATAGCTTATATTTTTATACATTTTATAACTTAGATCTTTATCATCTGCTTCTTTCTTGCATGGTGCATTGTTACCTTCCCAGTATAATTATTTAATAGAAACAATGTAATAAATTTTTTTATCATTTTATCTATGCTAATTATTCAGCCTTATTCCTCAGTTAAAGAACATGCTTCCAAACTGCAAGAACAACAACAAAGTCTCAAAAAATAAAAAAGAAAAGTTCACAGCAGGTAGTTTGTGTTGTGCCTGTAATGAAAATTATGTGCTAGGGTTGTATCTTCTTGTTTTGTTTCTCTTGGACAAGATGTGTGCTTCTTGTGATGTTCCGAGTTTGCTGTTTATGCAGGCATATCTTCTGGGAACCAGATGCTACTAAGCTGAATAAGAATTACTGTCGGAATCCTGATGACGATGCCCACGGTCCCTGGTGTTACACAGGGAATCCTCTCATTCCTTGGGATTATTGCCCTATTTCTCGTTGTAAGTACATTTTGTGATCTTTTTCAGGTGAATTATTTTAAGTATACTGCATGCCCTAAAATGATAATTCAATTGGAGGTGGAAGTAATACAGGAGGGCTAGAGTTGATCCCAAAATAAGGATGCACTCCAGATAGCAATACATATACACACAATTTCATCTCTCCTCTAGACAAAGAGACATTTTGCTGACCTTTTAAAAGAGATTTTTCCTCCCTCGAAAGATTCCTATTTGGAATCCAGAAGCAATACATGGCCATGGTTCTGACTGGGCTAGAAAGACTGCCTTGCCCCACCATCAATAAACTTGATATTAGCAATATATATTGATTCAGGAGGGCTTCCCTCATAGCTCAGTTGGTAAAGACTCTGCCTGCAATGCAGGAGACCCCGGTTCAATTCCTGGATCAGGAAGATCCACTGGAGAAGGGATGGGCTACCCTTTCCAGTCTTCTTGGGGCTTTGCTGATAGCTCAGTTGGTAAAGAATCTGCCTGCAATGCAGGAGGCCCTGGTTCAATTCCTGGGTTGGAAAGATCTGCTGGAAAAGGGAAAAAGCACTCCAGTATTCTGGCCTGGGCCACAAAGAGTTGGACAGGACTGAGCAACTTTCACTTTTTTGGTTTTCCTATTAGCCCAGATGGTAAAGAGTCTGCCTGCAATGCAGGAGACCCTGGTTCGATCCCTGGGTCAGGAAGATCCCCTGGAGAAGGAAATGGCAACGCACTCCGGTATTCTTGTCTGGGAAATCCCATGGACGGAGGCCCCTGGCGGGTTACACCGCATGGGGTCACAAAGGGTTAGACACGACTAAGCAACTAACGTACACACAGGCTGTAGAGCACAAGCTCAATAGTTGTGGCACACAGGCCTAGCTGCTCCTTGGCAAGTGGGATCTTCCCAGATCAGGGATTGAACCCATGTCTCCTGCACTGGCAGTCAGGTTCTTTACCACTGAGCCACCAGGGAAGCGCTAATTAAAGAAGTTTTTAAACATATGGTCAACTAACATTTTTAAACTAAAAAATAGTAATGTGGTATTGAAAGACTTGGGGGTGTTACTAGTATTTGATTAAATGCTATTGCAGATAACATTTATTTCAATGCATTCTGAACATTAATTTCAGCAAATATTTTGCTGTCATTTTTCTAACTATATATATAACCAGGATTTCTTTATATTTTATCACTAGTGAAAGGCTAAAAATATTTATCTTCAGAAGATTTGATTTCTTATCTATTTAACTTCAGAGATTGTATATATCATTTTCACACTGTACATTTGCATTACAAAACATGCAAAGGTTTCTATTTCTTTTTTTTGTATTCCTTTAAAAAGTTTTACAAAATGATATGTTATATATTTTAAGATTATCAAGATGCAAAAGTAAAACTGTAGAAATGTCTGTATTTGTCTATACATGTACACACTATATCTTAGTATTAAATAGATATATATCTATTTATATAGTATCTAAGTATTAATTAGATATATATTTCAGTATCTAAGTGTTAAGAGAATGCAGTGGTTTAGAGTTGCAACTCTGACTTCCTAGGTAAAAATTATAGTTCTAACACTTTAAGTGCCTTGGGTAAATTTCTTCCACTTCAGTTTGCATTTACTTATTTATTTATTAATAATTTTAAATTGAGCTGCTACTGTGTGCAAAGCCCTATATAACATTTTAGGTATAGAAAATATAAACAATGTCTCCTGTACTCAAATCATTTTCAATGTAGAGAGGAGAGAGCTACATACCTAATCACAAATACAGTCATTTAAACACATACATGTTAATATTAAAATATATAATGAAATGGGAATACAAATATCAGTCTGGAAAATATGCGTTGTTCATAAAGTTTTGAATTTGAGTTGAAACTTTAAGGATCTATTAAAAGAAAGTTTTCTTTATGCTTTCACTAAGAGCCCATGTTTTTTCTGAGGCCATATATCAACACATAGACACATATATCTCTACTGTTCCACAGGAAAAACTTTTATCATTGACAAGTTTTCCCTCTTCAAAGTTAAGTTGAGTCAATATAAACAAGATTTCTATCATATATAGTTGTTCAGATTTGAGTACTATGGTAGAGATATGAAGGAAAAGTAAAAGAAGTGAAGTGAAAATAGTATTTTAAGGGAAAAGGGAAAAGGCCTTGAAAGCTGAAGAAACTAGAGAAGCTAGTTAAAGCTAGTTAAGAAGCTTTTTAACAATTTGCAATCTAACAAACTACCCAGAATATTTAGAAATCTGACTTTAAGTGGTATTACAGCTTTTCTAAATATTGGCTTACAGAAAAAAAAAATATATATATATATATAATTATTAAAGCCTCTAAATTATAATATCTAAACATTTAAAAATTTTAAATATTTTAATGAGGCACAATAACAAACTGAATACTTTGCAGAACTATTAGCTTGATGCTTAAAAGTAGGAAACTTGATACGCAATTAACAATACAATGAATATGCAATCAATCACAGTGCCTCGAAAGTTTTTAATTTTGGAGATTAAACTCTTTTGTTTTAAGAACTATAGTTCTCTGTTTTGTTTTTTTAAGTGCCCTTTAGGCTCTATCCCAAATGTTATCTTATTAAACATTTATTTAAAAAAAGAATACAATGAATAGTCTAGTCTTTTCTCACCACAACAATATAAGAAATAAACAGCTTTTCAGTTTGGAATTTTTAGAAATTAAGTGGAAAAACCAATATCCTTGATGTTTTAATGACCACATTTATACTATGAACTAAAACAATTACCTCAGCTGACTCTAAGACAAAACTCTCCCTCGGGATAAACTAAAAGGAAAGGGAAATGATGAAATTTATAGTTCACCTTTATGCTCATTCACTTAAAATATCTAGATCTGGAAAATGAACATAAACAAAAAAGCTTTAGCATGTGTTAATTTTCTCAAAATTCCCCCTAAATGAAAATCAACTTTTCATCTATTACAAAGGCATCCATATGCCATTTTTGTTTCATTGCTGGTTTATTTGAGCTCAGGGCACTTCTAAGGACTAACAACCAGCTGGGTCTAAACAATGTCTGACTAAACTCTATGTCATCAATTCTAAACAGTCACACATTAAAATCCAGGAAATGTCTTGGGCCTCATTCATTACTACTTAAGTATTTTTAAATTCTAGAATCTTCCAAGCCAATGTCTTTGCAGCAGTTAAACCTCACTCAGTAGAGAGGTTATAAAAAAGAATTAAGTATGAAGTGTTAGTCATAATTTATTTGCAGTTTCCAAGTACTCTTTTTTTTATACTTTTCCCTTTACTACCTAGAAAAACCAATCTTTGAAATATTCTGACAAAACATAATTATATTTTGTTATTCCTCTTTTTCCATGAGTGAGGTGGATTTTTATATTCTCAAATTATTAAAAAAAGTTTTCTGAAACATAGAGGAAGATTCAATTATCCTTAATCATATAAAAGATAAAAGTAATTTTCAGCAATAATGTAAATGGGCCAAAATTACAGTAAAGCTATATAGTTTATATGAATGGCCCAAACAAACAATAATAAGCAGTGGAATGTTCATTGTGTACAGTGTTTGGCATGTTGGGAGAATGAGGCAGCTCCTCGGTTCCAGCAGTGTAATTCGGACTGCCAACATCATCAAACCACATGCCCGAGAGTCTTCAAAAATCATAAAACAGGGCTTTCCTCACATCACCCACTACCATACTTTCAACTTTGTCTGAGAAAAGTGATACAGAATTATTCAAAAGGGTATTATTACATTATATTTTTGAATAAATGTAAAGAATTGTCTTAAATTATCAATTCATGGATATTTGGGTTTCAATACAAAATGATGTACTATTGAATAGTATGTTTTATTTTTACATACAGAAATATGTATACATGAATTATGTATATATGTATATATTTGTTTTTACAGGTGAGGGCGATACCACACCTACAATAGTCAATTTAGACCGTAAGTAATCCTTCAAAAGAATTTATTATATCTTAGTATCTATGTGTCATAATGATCATTATTTACTTCATAAAAATATCATTATATAAACTTCCATCATAAATTGTTTTATTTGAACACTTGTCCTGTGTGAATGTATAAAGGTATTACAGACAGCTGCATGCTAAATATCAAAATTCATTGCTCTGTCAGAAAATATTATATTAAACTTTGAAAAAGCATGTATAGTGCTTTTAACTTGGGGCAGAATATATCCAGTGGACCTTCACCATCCTTTAAATTAAATCAGGATGCCAAAGTTAGAAAGAATGAAACTAGAAGGTTGGAAAGTTATGCACTGTCTTTATCCTGCTCTATCTTTAAAGCTCTTTGCATTTTCTATGAGGCAAAAGATGACACAATGTGAAAGGTTTAGTTAATCCTCAGTTTGGGAAAATCTAAACTGCATTTAGGAGCTGCTTGTATCACACATTTCTTGGGCTGAAGGAAGTTACTCAAATGTTTTGGTTTGAGAGACCACCTGCTGTGTCTGAAGAAGCAAATGGAAATCTATTTTAGACCATGGACAAGAGTAGATAGGATAAAGCAAAGAACACTGACGAGGGTCAGGAAAAAGTTTACTTCAAAGAGTCTGTGTTATATCATTTGGATATAATGATTTAAACATAATTATGTCATTTGGATAACATTTCAATCAAGATCACTTTGGTTAACACCTTGCAAAACAGTTCTACATTCTTACTATACAAATTCAGAAGTAATAAACCAAATATATATATATTTTCCCCCACTGGGGCTTTCCATTGATATTTAGGAAAAACAGCTCTGTAAATAGCATCATTCTGTCGTGTTGAGGTTGGTAAGGAAAATACAGTTGCTGTTAGACCTGAAGAACTTGTACATAGAGAGCAAAGTCTGTCACTATGATGTCAATTCTGCTGACCTTGAGTTGATTACTTTTTCTTTGTTATCTACCTACTTAGATGAGGAGAGCAAACATTTTGGGTCTGATCTGGCACTATAGTCACACTATTTACCTTTGCTTTTTTCCAAAATGTACTTCTGACACAGTTACAGTAGGTACATTTGTGTAGTGACCGTCAAATGCTTGAGAAAGTTGAGAGGCACAGGTTGTTTCAGAATGTTTTGTCAAAATGTTGTTTGGTCCTCTTTTTAGATCCAGTAATATCTTGCGCCAAAACAAAACAGTTGCGAGTTGTAAATGGAATTCCAACACGAACAAATGTAGGATGGATGGTTAGTTTGAAATACAGGTAATTATTAATAGACACAAATCACACATATTTGGGTTATTTGCAAATAGTTGTATTCCCAGCAGTATGGCCATATGCAGCCGTGAAGGTTGTGCCCTGCACAAGACACCCATATGAGGGGGACACAAGAGGGACGAATCACATTCTGCTTGCCAAACATCCCTGGATTTTGCAGTTTGTGCCTCCAGAGATAGAGCTGTTTTAAATGTTTACAAAGGTCCCATATGTGTTGCCATTGTCCCTGATGTGACATTTTAGTTGTTAAGCAAAAGACAACTACACAGGAAACCTACTTATACCTTGATATAATCATGGTAGTTGTAATACTTATGTTAATTTCCCAATTAAGGATATTATGAGATTATTTTCTAGCATGTTTATGCACAATCATAGCAAAACATTTATATTTGATTTTAATTTTTGACTTTTTCATTGTCATTCTAATGAAAAATGGCAATAATTTAAAATACTAGAATATTTTATCATTAAGAAAAGTATAAATTATACTGATAGTTTAACAGTCTTGAAATTATAATATTTGATATGACAAGACATGTCTATTGCTTAGTGTAAAAATAAATGCCATGTTCTATGTAAAATAGGTTTTCAAAAATATATTATTATACAAAATTAAGATTTTTTTAAGTTTTATTTTTTATTTTTTTCTTTTTTTTCCTAATTTTATTTTATTTTTAAACTTTACATAATTGTATAAGTTTTGCCAAATATCAAAATGAATCCGCCACAGGTATACATGTGTTCCCCATCCTGAACCCTCCTCCCTCCTCCCTCCCCATACCATCCCTCTTATTTATTATAAGAAGTAAATACTGAAAATAGGAGCTAGCTTTAAAACCTGATCTTAGAACTTTCTATATACTACACATATTACACTGCATGGTAATCAGAACGTTAAAATTTTTTTTTTCTATATCTATCTCTATTGGAATGTCATCATGAAACATACCCCAAAGTGCACCTGAATTCTAGCCTCATTTTCCCTTGTTTTCAAGACCCTCCATGTTTCTCCCTCCAGCCTTTGTGCTGCTGGAGCTTTCTTCCTCCATATTTTATGCCTACAAAATTTGTATGTTTTAAATACAAACTGGAATATCTCCTTTTTTTCTAAACCTTCCCTGTTTCTTTAACTCTAGCCTCCTAGAATTTAGGAATAAAATTCATTTTTACTATAATTAACTCACAGTGATATTAAAGTAGAATAGGGACAACTTGAAATTGGTTATTTTTCTTTCAATGAATAAGTCAATTCTTAATAAGCATGAAGTTTATATTCTTTATACACCAAGTAGAAACTGACCTAGAGTTCCCTTAGTGTGTCTTTCTTTCAAGGAATTAACATCAATTTTTATAAATCTTTATGCTGATAATTGTAGGGTAGTAACTAAAATAGAGTTATGAAACTCACCAGAATATTAATCATGCAATGTGAAGACATAATGAAGGCTGTAAAATTTGAGGGTGGTATTTTCTTTACTGTAGAAAAATTTCCAATAATCTACATCTTTGAGCTCATTAGAGGATCTCTGCAAATCTCATTACTCCAGAAGAAAAGGCAAATACTTTTGAATTTATTCTTACTTATAGGAGACTTCCTTTTGAAGTCGCCATCTTTGGAGAAGTAGGTGAAACTGTTTTTCACCAGATCAGTGTAGTATAAACTTTTTTTAAAAAGTACTCTTTTCCTTTTAAATCTAAGTTCTTAGTAACAACAGCTGTTTATCTATTGTTCCAAAACTCATAGAGAGGAATAGAAACTAAAACTCTCTATATATTCTTATCCTCCTGTGTGGTATAGGCCGTAAATAAATGTGGTCTTAGTCTGGGAATCTTATTCTATTACTCTCTGAAGCACTGAACATCTGTACTCTTTGGAAATGTAAATTGTGAGTAGTTGTACTTATTCCCATGTGTTTGCCAAAAAAGAATACATTTACAGATTTTGGATATCATCAAATAAATATTCTAGTATTTATTATTCTTTACAAATATATTATAATTTCCTAGATGATATATCTTGAAAAACTGTTTTAATTTGATAAGTAAAATGTTATATTGTTGATATTAAGCTGGACAAACAAATTTACTGTTATATCCTGTTAATGTATCGGAACTAAATAATGGTAATGAAAGAAGCAAATAGTGCATAAATATTATATATGGTTACCACAAGATGGTTTTCAGAATTTAAATAAACACTCAAATTTGCCATTTTCATAATCAAACATTGAATTTAAATTAGGTCTAATAATCCTATGTTTATAGCACATACTTTCTTTTATAAGGATAGACTACACACATGTGAACATGTGTTTGGTAATGAATCAGTAAAGTTGATTATATAAAATTATAATCACATTTTGAAAAACAAGTTCTAATGCTACATCATCAAGTATCATCCTTCTGATAAAAAAATACTCATTTATTCTATTTGGGTTAATATCTACAGTTTCCTCTCAATGTGTTCATGCTTAACAAATAGAGCCATAGGTTTTGCATTAATTGGCAAGCACTCTTTCTGTACAGATGTTACTTGTTTTTCTTTCCTCTTTCTTTTAGAAATAAACATATCTGCGGAGGATCATTGATAAAGGAAAGTTGGATTCTTACTGCAAGACAGTGTTTCCCTTCTCGGTAAAGTGAAACCAATATTTGTTTTAAGCATTTAAAAATATGTATGGCTTCCCCCTAGATTCCCCCTAGAATGTATAGTCATTTAACAGATATTCACCAGCATGGGGTGAACAAATTATTTTTATTTTAGATTTAGCTTATGAAACTGACTTAATAGTTATGAGTACTACTTCTGCCTACCTCTTTCCACGATTAGCACTACTCTCATCTGGGAGAAAATTTTGCTAGAATTATGTTAATAATTTTTACCCTAACCTCCTTCTTGAATTCTATATTTCTAGAGAGAAATTCTTTTTCTGAATTAGCAACAAACTTCTTTCAGTCCTCACTTCTTTCTTATGTACAGCCAGCCTCAAAATAATACTGAGAATGATTTTCAGAGTAAATTAGCCTTAAGGAAAAGATAAAGAAATAGCATTTGTTAGCTCACTTCTTGATTCTCATCAAGATTATACTGATTTTGTTAGTATAAATCTTCAATCCTTATTAATAAGGCAAACATATACACCTTTGAGATAAAGAGGAAAACTTGCAATAAATTATAATTCTTGTAATATGCTTTACCTGAGAATTTTTCATAAATAACCTACTCTCTAGCAAGAATAAGCAAGTTGAAAAAATAGCCGTTTAGAATTTCAGCAATTTAAAGGCTCTTCCTGCTTATATGTTCTTGTAGTATTCAGAATCTTCCAATAAAAATGTGTTGCTCTTTATTATACTTTAAACTTTAAATTTAGGTTATTTATCTGCCCTTGTAAGCTAATATAACAATACATATAAATAATATTACATAATTTAAAGTTATATTTTATATTTTAATTTTTTACTTAGAAACAAGGACTTGAAAGATTATGAAGCTTGGCTTGGAATTCATGATGTCCATGGGAGAGGAGATGAGAAACGCAAACAGGTTCTAAATGTTACCCAACTGGTATATGGGCCTGAAGGATCAGATCTGGTATTACTGAAGCTTGCTAGGTTAGTTCCTTTAGATAGTTTCATATTTTTAACATACACTTGAATGGTTGAATCTTTTTATTCAACTATGTGGTTATTCTTTCTCTCTCATGGGCTTCCCTAGTGGCTCAGACGGTAAAGGGTCTGCCTGCAATGTGGGAGACCCAGCTTCGATCCCTGGGTTGGGAAGATCCCCTGGAGAAGGCAATGGCAGTCCACTCCAGCACTCTTGCCTGGAAAAATCCCATGGACGGAGGAGCCTGATAGGCTACAGTCCATGGGGTCACAAAGAGTCGGACATGACTGAGCGACTTCACTTTCACTTTCATGTAAATATATTATAAAGCATATGTCACATGTCATATGTGTGTGTGTGTGTGTGTGTATGCATACAGAGGCAAAGAGAGGGGCATTTTCAAATTGTTCATATGTGAATAAATGAAAGTGGGCCAACAATATGGTTAGCCTGCTCTAAAACCAAAGCTTAGTGAGCAATTATATGGTAACTTTTAACAGGTAAAATAATGACTTAAAAATCACAATGACCATTTACTCTTAAATATTTTCAAATATTCATTTCTCTACTACCTACTTGAAGCAAAATTGTTTATTCTTTCTAAATGAAGTATAATAAACTTTTACACTATATTTTAATATGTTTATTTTGTGCTTAATCCAGTCAAAGGTACTTACCATTATATTTTCTCTTTTCAGGCCTGCTATTTTGGATGATTTTGTTAGTACAATTGATTTACCTAATTATGGGTGCACAATTCCTGAGAAAACCACTTGCAGTGTTTATGGCTGGGGCTACACTGGATGTAAGCTATTTTTTAAAAGATAAGGCAATATCATATTTATTTTACAAAAATATTTGGTAATTGTTTATTTTCTCACTTTACCCTATGCTCATTAACCATACATATTTTGCACCATTCCAGTGATCAACTCAGATGGTCTACTACGAGTAGCACATCTCTATATTATGGGGAATGAGAAATGCAGCCAATATCATCAAGGGAAGGTGACTCTGAATGAGTCTGAAATATGTGCTGGGGCTGAAAATATTGTATCAGGACCATGTGAGGTAAAAAAGGGGGATTTTAAAATAAGTAACACATGATAGATAGCATATTTTTTCCTGTTTATAATTTTTTTCTATTTTTCTCAAGTAAGAATCATTGTACATCTGCCTGTTGTAAGAGAAAGGAATTGGAAAATATAACCCTTATTATTCTTGTATATCTCTTTTAGCTAAACAGTGAACAATCCATGTTTCATTAGCAGCAAACTAAGATGCCATTCATCTCTCATATAGCAAGAAATTAATACAGCCAAAACTCTAAGAGAAAGCTGTTCAAATTAGAAGTAGCCAACGTGCAGTTTGATACCATAGCTTGCATTTTTTCTAATGTTTTTCTAAATTTATCTGATCTTCCCAAATTCTAAGCTAACTCTATTAATTTTAGTAAGAGATCCATGCCTGGTTTTAAACCTTTAAATGTGTTTTTGGTTAAGCCAGTGTGTGTGTGTATGTGTCTGTGTGTGCGTGTGTATGTGTGCGTGCGCGCTTCTATTTTAAAAAACCAGAAGGTCAAAGTTTGTGACTTTAAGAGTTTGGACATGTTCATTTCTTAGGCAACTGTTCTTTTTACTTGGCAGTGTTCCTATCCCTATTTAACATAAACAAGCTGTTAAACTGCTATTTTAGATGTATTTTCAATGCAAGAGACAAGTTCTCCAACCCTGAGAACTCTGGAATTATAGAATACTATGTGTAGTAAAATATGGAATGAGTTCAGTAATAGTGAAATATCTTTTGACTTTTAGGAAAATGTCCTATGTATGGAGCATAAATTTGTATTAAAGTCCATATGTTATGTATATATTGCTTTGAGATTTCATCTTTGAAAAGAAAATAAAATATTTTTAAGTTAAAAAAAAGTTTAAATTGCTTGAAAATAATATGAGTAGAAACTGATTATGTGTTTATAACCACTTTGGAATTTGGCGTTTTTTGTTCCAGTAAATCTAACATCATTAAGTCTATTATAACAAATGAAAATTTATGAGGAATATTTTTTATCTATTTATTTATTCCCCAAAGAACTCTGTAAATACAAAAATGTTGAGCTAAACCAAGTCTTTGAGATAGTTAGGAAGTTTACACTTATTCAAGTTCTACTGCCATTATTACTTTGACAACTGCTCTTCTGGATAGCCTGTAATCTGGTTTATCATCTATATACTCTTAGATTCCTAACTTTAGCACTGAAAAATTTATCATATTATCACATATTTGCTATTTTTTATCCATTTGCTTCAAATTGATTCAGCCAATTCTTAAAAATGCTTAATTTTTTTTTATATCACTGTTATTTGAAATGATAATTTAATCACCAAACCACTGAAATCTAAACACTTGAAAAAGAAATCTCTTAAACATTTGTAGGGTAGCAATAGTATCACATTTAGTGAAAGTCTCTAAAAATGTAATTGACTTGAACAATTTGTATCAGTGAACACTGGTGCACTAATTTAAAAACCAGATAAATTCATGTGGCAGAGTTTAATCAAGTCTTTAAAAAAAATCACTGGAATATAGCTGCTTTATAATGTTGTGTTAATTTCTGCTGTACAGCAGTGTCAACCAGTTATATGTATGCATATATCCTCTTTTTATTTTTAATTAAAAAATTAACCCCTACTCTTTATTGAATACTTCAGTTCAGTTATTAGTTTCTAATCATTTGCTACTATTAGCAGAGCTATCCCTCTTGGCTCAGATGGTAAAGAATCCGCCTGCGTTTAAGGAGACCTGGGTTCGATCCCTGCATTGGGAAGATCCCCTGGAGGAGGGCATGGCAACTCACTCCAGTATTCTTGCCTGGAGAATCCCCATGGACAGAGGAGCCTCGTGGAATACACTCCTTGGGGTTGCAAAGAGTTGGACACGACTAAGAGACTAAACACAGCAAAACTGATATTCCTATAGCGAAATCTTTTTGCATGTGTCTGAATCATAAGTTCTTTAGGATAGATTCTTAACATGGAATGACAACATTAAAGCAAATTTAGATAATTTATACATTCTGTCAAATTGCCCTCAAAAGTTTATATCAATTATTCTTCCAGAAACACTATATGAAAAAGAAGCCCCCTTTTCCCATTGCTAAGACTCAGTATCATCAATTTTTAATATTTTGGTACAAATGAAGAAGTGAAAGTGCTAGTCACTCAGTTACATGCAACTCTTTATGACCCCATGGACTGTAGCCCTCTGTCTATGGAATTCTCCAGGCAAGAGTACTGGAGTGGGTAGCCATTTCCACTCCAGGGCATCTTCCTGATCCAGGGATCAAACCCAGAACTCCTGCATTGCAGACAGATTCCTTACTGTCTGAGCCACCAGGGAAGCCAGTTCAAAATTTATCTCATTTTTGTTTGATCAGATTTTATTGCTCACATATTTAAGCATCTGTTCCTATTTCATCATACTTTGTAATTACTTTTTCATTCATTTGCAAATTTATCTGTTAAGTCATTTGTCTTTTTCAAATTGATTTATAGGAGTTTCAAATGTTCTTTCAATCTATGGCTTTATTTGAACATTGTTTATGATGAATTTTGGCATTCAGAAGACTTTCACTTCATTGCACTTTTTTGTGGGTTATTTATTCATTTATTTTTAATCGAAGGATAATTGCCTTTCAATGTTGTGGTTTCTACTGTACAACATGAGTCTGCTATAAGTATACATATATCCCTACCCACCTCACCCCATCCTGCTCCTCTAGGTAATCACAGACGCCAAGCTAAGTTCCCTGTGCTCTACAGCAGCTTCCCACTAGCTATCTATCTTCCACATGGTAATGTGTGTATGTCAACGCTACTCTCTCAGTTTGTCCCATCCTCTCTTTCCCCTGCTGTGTCCACAAGTCCCTTCTGTACTTCTGCATCAAGTCTCTTTGAATAAACTATTTTCCTTAGTATTTTATCTTCTGTGTCACCCCCACCTTGATTTTATCTATCATAGAATGTTGATAGCTCTCTTCTTTCTACTTGTATTACAGAATTAAATTTTGCAGTAGTTTAGTTTATCTCATCACTGTTGAGGGAAAATGAAGATAGTCCCAAGCACTCTTCTAGATACAAAGATACCAAAAGTCAGTCACTACAATCCCAGGAGGCTGCTTGGCATAAAAAAAGTGATGCAGCACATTTTAATGATGACATATAACAATGGTATAAACATAACATCTATATTAAAAAAATATACAGGCAAATCTTTTTATCAATTTATTCATCTTTCATCTATCACTTATGAAGATATGATCATACAACAGGGTTACCATACAACCTTTCCACAAAGAGTAAGACAAATATAAATATAACTCTGTTAACTACTAATACTAACAGTAAGTGCAGGAACATTCCTTCTTTAGGCCCAGAAAAGCAATTTCTAAACAGTAAATAGAATTATTTTACTGCCTACAAGTTTTTGTTTAACGTGTTAAAATCATTTTGGGGGCAGGGTTGAGAGAAGGGAAGAAATTAGATAAAAGTTAATGTGGCTTAATCATTTAAACTGTATGATTACAGGTGAGGTTTTTTTGATACTGTATTTGTCTATATTTTCCATTTTTTCTATATTGAACATACTCAGAACACCAGAAGAAAACCAGAATGAATATAAAATCTACTTTCTTAAAAAGCTATCAGTGGTTATGTATTAATTAGTCTGCTTGGAACAAAAGCAAAAACCACTTTAAAATATGAGTGACTATTTTAGAAAAGACAAATCATTCTTAAATGATTACTACACATGATAGAACACTATTGAACCTTTGTACTTATCTCAGTCTTGAGTTGTCTAATAGAAAGACAACCAATGGTTTAGTACATCAATTGAATGTCTTCATATTTTAGTTGAAGTTATTCTCTTTTTTACATATATATATTTGAGATATAAATTGATATATGAAATGTTAATGATTTGTTAATTTTTATTTCTAAAATAATACTTTGTTGTTATTATTGATGTCTTCTTCCTAGGGAGATTATGGTGGCCCACTTGTTTGTGAACAACATAAAATGAGAATGGTTCTTGGTGTCATTGTTCCTGGTCGTGGCTGTGCCATTCCAAACCGTCCTGGTATTTTTGTCCGAGTGGCATATTATGCAAAATGGATACACAAAATCATATTAACGTATAAGGCACCACAGTCGTAGCTGGTATAACTGTCTGAAGCTTCCAATAACACAAGTCTCTTTTACATGAAGATTTTGGAGTACATGGAATTAAAATGTAACTTAAAAATCCTGAGACAACTACTTGAGTGTCATGTTTGTTAAGATACTCATTAATATTTATGGGCGTTTGCTGTTGTTTTGTTTGTCAGTGTTATTTTGTAAATGTTGAAGTGAATTAAGGTACATGCAAGTGTAGTAACATATCTCCTGAAGATACTTGAATGAACTAAAAAATGCAAAGGTATAATTGCTGGATGCTAAAGATACAATGGAAAAGATCAATTAATTTCTCTCAGCTGCTTTCCAAGGTTAGTTTCATAATAATAAATAAACCATAAGTTAAACATTATTTCAACCTCACAAAAACAATTTATATCTTGTGTCCTTAAACTGTAACTCTATATTAAATTATATTACCTTTAATATGCTATACATTATAGTTCATTCATTTCTCCTCATCATGTATCCTGTAATACTGGTACATATACTTTTTACAAAAACATATACCTATATGCAAATACATGGGTACACATGTGCATACACTACAGTTCAAACTGTGGTGTATCTAATGTAATCCCTAAATATGCTGAAATTGTATATTTATAGTTTTTCCTTAAGAAAAATATTAAAAGAATTCTAAAGACTAGTAGGAATATTAAGGAAAAGTGCAAGATAGAAGTGACTAGATCATCCTCCATATAATCTGCAGATGGCCTCTACTCCTTGGCAATTGAGGTGTGGTCATGACACACAGAGTTAAATAACACCTAACCTAGGTGCTTACGTATATTTATTATCCAAGTTATTTTAGATAGTTTCTGATTCTTAAAGGGAATAGGCTATTTGTTTATTAGTATTCTTTCTTTCAAATTTAGGGACACTTATTTATGCAAGGTATTTTTAGATCTTTTTTCCTAAAGTAGTTAAAATCGTGAGAGATAACTAATTGAAATTTAAAAGTGTTATGGTCCTTAAGATGTATTTAAGGATCTAAGTCTAAGACTTGCTGCTGTGATTGGCTTCTTTCTCATCTTCTTTAACTCAAAAGCAAATATTTAAGAGGAAAATTCCCATGTCTCTAAAATTTGTAAATAGCCTTTCATCAAATTATGCATTAAAATATATATTGAAGAAAGAAATAAAAATAACTTTGTATAACTGGAGGTGTTTTAGTCTAATCAAACTTTACTCAAGTAAAGGAAAAAATGTAAAAGGAAAGGAACTAGTTTGTCTAAACTCTGTATTTGATTATTTTTTAAAGTACAGTTAAATCTGCTGAATGAGGTATTTTATCAAAATACCTTTATTTTATCTTACTTAATTTTACATAGATCTTTCCTAATGCATGGGAAATTTCAGATTTTGTATTCTGTATGATAATAACCAGACCATATTTATTACTGTATTAGTCATGATTAGCTAAAGATCATGTATTTGTCAAGAAATAACAAAGAGTAATTATTATATGTTCTGAAGTTTCACAAAATATTCCTGTATAAGAATTCTTTAAAAATAATTATTTGAACATTTTGAATCTAGTATGTTCATTTCTCTAACTTGTTTCTTTTGGATGATCTCAGTTAAGGCCACGGATCCAAATGATGCCCTAAAAATTCCAGAAGACACTGTTCAATCTTGAGTAAAATGGGTTTTAATTTTACTCAAGAACTTAGTTCAGATTATGGGCAGCAAATCCAAAATTCTTTTCAAAATTGTGCCATTTTCTTTATTTTTTGTAATAATATATGTGCTGGTATCAAGAAACGGTGACAGTGAAGAGAAATCCAACAAGTTGCTAGTACATAACAGTGTATTGTATTTTTCTCTCCCTTATGTAATATACCATTATAATCAAACAGAAATTTCCAAGGTAAATTGTCTAGATATTAAAGTATTTTTCAGTTTCTTCTCGCTAAATGACAAAATTTTATTGTCACATATTAATTATATTTGTAAAACACTAAATTGCAATTCTTTTAAATACTCACATTTAAAAATATTTCTTTTATGTCTTTTCCTCTAAATTTCCACTGAGGGTAGAGATGACATAGATACAAAATGAAGCTAACTTTGTAGATGTTTTGAACTCAGTGTTTTCCATTTTAATAAGGATAAAACAAGACCACCAATAAACTATCAGACATGTGTAAAAAGCAGTTCTTTTCTTTGGGAGTTTCCTTTTTATAGGAGATTGGTGGAATAGATATAAAAGCAAGATGAACAAGACTCATGTTATTTTAGGTGGTGCAACAGGGAATAACCATGTCATTTTTCTCTGGTGAAAAATACTATTTCCTGGGCATTCTTTTTTCTTAATAAAAAATAAAAAATCCAATTTATGTAAAAATCCATTTCATTTGAGTCATGGGAAAAAAATCTTTAAATTAGAAGTTTTCAATGATATTTTTATTTTGGCTGTTTGAATAATGGTTATGTGCTGTTATAATTGTGGACATTTTCTTATGTCTACCAGGAATAGTAATGTAAAATTAAAATATTTGTCATAATGCCTCTGCCGTGCAGAAGGAATGATAATCCTTTTGTGTACTTCTTTAATTTTATTGTGAAATGTGTAATGACTTTTACCTATCTGCTGTGGGCAGGTCCTCAGTAAAATGGTTTATATTGAGTGAATCTCTAGTATTAACAGGCTCTTGCTTGCTATCTAAGTGTTTCAAACTATGGGAAATGTGAGACACTGGAGGGCAAGAAAAATAACAATAATGACATGTGATAACAAAATTGTATTTCACTTATTCCTGTGAATATTTCTTGTTGGTACCAATGGTACTGTAGAAAGTGAATGTTATAGCCACAACATTCTCTTGAAAAAAACACTGTCAAGAAATAAGAAATTGCTGTCAGGAATTTTCTTGCTTTTTCTAAACATTAAAAAAAAAATACTGGCTTTGCAATATAAGGATCATGTGGTGAAGAATTTTAATAAACTCACACTAAAAATATTTTAAATTGACATAAGTCCAAAAAAGAACTACTTTCAATCAATTATACCCCATATATATAGACAAACTCATTTGAGAAATAAAGTTAATTTGAATGAAATATAATCTTTATGTGAATAAATTATGTTTCATAATAAAATCCAAAAGAATTTATCTTTCAATATTCAACAATTTTGAACTAAGAATTTGCTAATATAAAAAAAGTTAAAATTCTCTGGACCCTATAAATATTGACAGTGTGGTTTTCAGTAGGTTCACTTCCATTTGCACAGAAAGTTTCTGTCTTTAGGAAACTGAAAATGGAATACTGTGGATGTTATTACTGTTTGTCTTGTATGTAAATAGGAAATAGATAAGCTGCCTATTGAGTGGTATAGCTGGATGCTTACCCAAAGGGGAACACTGTGGTTATGACATGTATATAAATTTTCTGTAGTTAATAAAGTTGTTATTTTTATAACCATGCTTATTATTATTAATAAAATATTTTATCAAAATGCTCTCTTCATTTTAGTTATATAAGTGGACATATTTGAATCTGCTCTGGGGTTAATGCAGAAAACAAACAACAATGATCTCATTGACAGAAATTATATATGCTTAATTGCAAGAAAGATTATATAACTTGTGTATAGAACCAAGACAAAAGTTATTATTCTGTTACAACTTCTATCTACGGTAATATCAGTGATCTTCAGTAAACTGTTAATTTCTATGGACTTCAATTTTTTCCACTGCAAAATAGAATTATTCATTCTTCATATTTGCTAGAGTGATGCTCTGATACAAGTTGTCATGAATGATCATCTGAATTCCTTTACTATGTTACTATATATTACAAAGGGTATTATAAATCAGTTAATCACTTTAGAATTTATCTTCAATGTATACATTAAATTCAGAATAAATATGAATCAAATTCACTCTTTTCATTCAAATTGGAGGCAAAATTGGAAGAACTAATTATCAATTGGTCTAACAAAGAGAGTTCTATAACACCATTGACTATTTCAAGTTATATTATACTGTCTATCCCTCAAAAAGGTTGCTTTACCAATTTTTCTGGCATAAATACTCATCTCAAGCGGTGATTAGTATATCTAATTCTAGAGCCCATTATAAAATATTTAATCTTTTTAATGGTTATGATCCAAGTAGAATATATGTATTCACTCATTTTTGGTGTCAATAAGAACATTTCAAATGTATATATTGTTAATTTTTCTAATTTTTTATTTTTTCTCACTCTTTTCTAAAACTCCATTTCATCCTAAACCTATATTGTGCTATTTTAAGTAGAATAGTCCAGAAAAGCTCCTTTGAGAGATGGTATTATAATAGGATACTCAGTGAAGTGAGAGAACAAGTGAGAAAGTTGTAATAATATCTGGAATCTGAGAAGGAGAGCTTGGACAATATTTTTGCTGGCTTCTTAATATAATGTATTCATTTACTCTTACAAATTATAATGCTTTAATTAGTCACCGTTTGTCAGTGTTCTGAATAGAATCACCTTGGTTTGCAATTCCTCAGTGTTTTAATCCAGGAGTTTTATTGCCATTCTATTCCATTAGAACTTCCCCGGGTGGCTCAGACGGTAAAGCATCCGCCTACAATGTGGGAGACCCGGGTTCGATCCCTGGATTGGGAACATGCTCTGGAGAAGGTAACGGCAACCCACTCCAGTACTCTTGCCTGGAAAATCCATGGATGGAGGAGCGTGGTCGGCTACAGTTCATGGGGTCGCAAAGAGTCAGACATGACTTAGCAACTTCACTTTCTTTCACTCCATTATTCCATTGCACAGGCACCATCCTTAATCTACACAGCCCTAGATGTGCTCTCCACATCATTTCACCAAGTTACACCACTTTCATGTATAACTTACATTAAAAGTCTTATTTTAGCCAGTATAAATTTTTCTTTTGGTTCATGAATTTGCAGATATCTCTATTGCATGTGTTGTTTGGGAAAGCTGATTTTAAAAGTCTTAATAACTTTAAGATAAAACTATATGTAAGGTAATTCGGAAGCATTTTATAGTACTATGAAGAACGGGCTTCCCAGGTGGCTCAGTGAGTAAAGAACCGGCCTACAATGCAGGAGACGCAGGAGATGTGGGTTCAATGGCAGGCTACAGTCCATAGGATGCCAGAGTCGGACATGACTGACGCGACTGAGCATGCAGGCACAAACGCACTATAAAGAGCAAGTTCTTTTTTTTTTTTTCCTCATGGTGTCTTTATCTGGTCATGGAATGACTTCAGATGTGTTCCTACCCTTTCGTTTTTTGGGAATAATTTAAGCAGGGTAAGTGTTAATTGTTTGAATGTTTGGTAGACTTCACATGGAAGCCATCTGGTCTTAGACTTTTGTTTGTTCAGATGTTGATTTTTATTACTGATTCAGTCATTACTGGTAATTTATCTGTACATATTTTCTATTTCTTCCTGATTCAGTCTTGTGAGATTGTCTGTTTTTCGGAATTTATCCATTTTTTTAGGCTGTGCATTTTTGGGGGCATATAATTGTTCATAGTAATCTCTTACTGTTTGTATTTCTGTGGTATTTCTGGTAACTTTTCCTTTTTTATTTCTGATTTTATTGATTTGGAAAAATCATTATGTTTCTCTTTATGAATCTTGTTATTCATTGTCCAGTTGCTGAGTTGGGTCTGACTCTTTGTGACCCCATGTACTTGCAGCACTCCAGGCTTCCCTGTCCTTCACTGTCTCCTGGAGTTTGCTGAAACTAACGTTCACTGAGTCAGTGATGCCATCCAACCATCTTATTCTCTGTCACCACCTTTACTTCCTGCCCTCAGTTTTCCCGGGATCATGGTTTCTTCCAATGAGTCAGCTCTTCGCATCAGGTGGCCAAAGTATTGAGAGTCAGCTTCAGTCCTTCCAAAGAATATTCAGAGTTTATTAACTTTAGGATTGATTGGTTTGATATCCTTGCTGTCCAAGGGACTCTTGAGAGTCTTCTCCAGCACCACAGTTTGAAAACAATTCTCTGGCACTCAGCCCTCTTTACGGTCCAACGTTCACATCCATACATGACTACTGGAAAAACCATAGCTTTGACTAGATGGACCTTTGTTGACGAAGAGATGTCTCTGCTTTTTCATATGCTATCTAGGTTAGACACAGCTTTTCTTGCAAAGAACAAGCATCTTTTAATGTTGTGGATGTAGTCACCATTTGCGGTGATTTTGGAGCCCAAGGAAATAAAATGTCACTGTTTCCACTTTCCCCTCATCTATTTGCCATGAAGTGAAGCGATGAAGCTAGTTAAAGGTTTATCAGTTTTATTTAACTTTTCAAACAACCAACTCTTAGCTTCATTGACCTTTTCTATTATTTCTTGTTGTTGCTGTTTTTAATTAATTAATTTTTTTGAAGGGTAATTGCTTTACAGAATTTTGCTGTTTTCTGTCAAACCTCAACATGAATCACCCACAGGTATACATATATCCCCTCCCTTTTGAACCTCCCTCCCATCTCCCTCCCATCCCACCCCTCTAGGTTGATACAGAGCCCGGTTTGAGTTTCCTGAGCCATTGGCTATCTGTTTTACATATGGTAATACAAGTTTCCATTACTCTTTCTGTACATCTCACCCTCTTCTCCCCTGACTTTTCCCCTTAGGGAAATTCCTTTCATGCTGTGGTAAAGTCAGTGCGGCTGAATTCTTTTAGCTTTTGATTGTTTGTAATCCTCTTTATTTCTTCTTCAAATCTAAATGACAGTTTTGCTGAGTAGAGTATTCTTGGTTTTAGATTTTTCCCTTCATCAGTTTAAATGTATTGTGGCACTCTCTCCTGGCCTGCAATATTTCTGCTAGAAAGTCACTGGACACCTTCTGCTTTGTTTTCAATGTACATTCTACCTCCACTCAGTTTAAATTCCTTGAAGGCATCGGCAATATCTTGTCATTAATATTTGTATATCCTTTATTCTACAATGTTTTCACATGATAATATCCCAGTCATATAATTATTAATATTTTATAGTCCATTCTCTTTTTGAAGGCTTATCAGTATCATCCAGAGATTTAAAGTGTTTATACAAATTGTGCAACTCACACTGAAGGTTAAGAATTTGGGGTTTTATATTTAATTGCATTATTAATTTGAATTAGTAATTGGGGTTATTTTAAAATGTTTATTGTATTTCAATACTAGAACATACAACTAGAAAAGAGAGGAACTATTTAAGAGTTTTATATGTAAATTTATAAATGTAGTTATTAAAATGAAAATGGAAAAGAGAATTTAGTTTACTAATGGACACTGATATTTACTTCATACAACCTAATATAATTTAGATTATGTTGGTAAACATTTTCTGGTCTGATTTTGTGTGTGTGTGTTGGGGGGGCGGGAATGTTGATGTCATATCTTTTAGGGGAAAGGGATTATGTCAGTTATTGCAAAAATATTCTGAGTCAAGAATAGTCCACTTATGACTTATGTTAAAATATGCCATCTGCTGTGCATTGAAAGTTTCACAATATTGTTACTCAATTAGCAAAAGATCCTCATTTGATGAATTTTCTTAACTGATAGAAATCTCAGATAAAATGTTGCAATAAAATGAAACAGAAAAGGCAGATTTGGATTTTAGTTGTTTTTTTTCCATGTATTTTAATGCTTTACAAAATATTGTCTAGTTTTCATATATCTTATTTTTCACGTGGCTAAACTCAAATTCAATGAAAGTATGGAATATGACTATACCCTAAACCTTTATTTTTATAAAATAATAATAATAAAATATTTAATAAGTAGAAATTGGACACCATGGAGTGTTAAAAGTTAATAAAGTCTTTTCAAAAGAGAAGGTACAGTTTAGTCGCTCAGTCATGTCCGACTCTTGGCGACCCCATACACTGCAGCACGCCAGGCCTCCCTGTCCATCACCAACTCCCAGAGTTTACTCAAACTCATGTCCATTGAGCTGCTGATACCATCCAACCATCTCATCCTCTGTCTCCCCTTCTCCTGAATTCAATCTTTCCCAGCATCAGGGTCTTTTCAAATGAGTCACTTCTTCACATCAGGTGGCCAAAGTACTGGAGTTCCAGCTTCAGCATCAGTCCTTCCAATGAATATTCAGGACTGATTTCCTTTAGAATGGACTGGTTGGATCTCCTTGCACTCCAAGGGATTCTCAAGAGTCTTCTCCAACAGCACAATTCAAAAGCATCAATTCTTCTGTGCTCAGCTTTCTATAAAACCTTATTGACTAGATGTACCTTTGTTGTCAGAGTAATGTCTCTGCTTTTTAATATGCTGTCTAGGTTGGTCATAACTTTTCTTCCAAGGAGTAACCATCGTTTAATTTCACGGCTGCAATCACCATCTGCAGTGATTTTGGAGCCCCCCCAAAAAAGTTTGTCACTGTTTCCACTGTTTCCCTATCTCTTTGCCATGAAGTGATGGGACAAGATGCCATGATCTTCATTTTCTGAATGTTGAGTTTTAAGCCAACTTTTTCATTCCCCTCTTTCACTTTAATCAAGAGGTTCTGTAGTTCTTCACTTTCTGCCATAAGGGTGGTGTCATCTGCATATCTGAGGTTATTGATATTTCTCCCAGCAATCTTGATTCCAGCTTGTGTTTTATCCAGTCCAGCATTTCTCATGATGTATTTGCATATAAGTTAAATAAGCAGGGTGACAATATACAGCCTCGAGGTACTCCTTTCTTGACTTGGAACCAGTTTGTTGTTCCATGTCCAGTTCTAATTGTTGCTTCCTGACCTGCATACAGATTTCTCAAGAGGCAGGTCAGGTGGTCTGGTATTCCCATCTCTTTCAGAATTTTCCACTGTTTGTTGTGATCCACACATCAAAGGCTTTGGCATAGTCAATAAAGCAGAAGCAGAAGATTTTTTTTGTACAGTTCTTCCAGGTATTCTTGCCATCTCTTCTTAATATCTTCTGCTTCTGTTAGGTCCATACCATTTCTGTCCTTTATTGTGCCCATCTTTGCATGAAATGTTCCCTTGGTATCTCTAATTTTCTTGAGATTAGAAATTTTCTTGAAGAGATCTCTAATCTTTCTCATTCTATTGTTTTCCTCTATTTCTTTGCATTGATCACTGAGAAAGGCTTTTTTTATCTCTCCTAGCTATTCTTTGGAACTCGACATTCAAATGGATATATCTTTCCTTTTCTCCTTTGCCTTTCACTTGTCTTCCTTTCACATCTACTTGTAAGGCCTCATCAGACAACCGTTTTGTTTTGTTGAATTTCTTTTTCTTGGGGATGGTCTTGATGCCTGCCTCCTCATTTTTGTACTATATACAAATGATACAAAACTCCATCCATAGTTCTTCAGGCACTCTGTCTATCAGAGAAGATACACACATGATTTAACATATTCTTTGGTTGTTCAAAGTGTCATTCTGAGAGGAAAATAATGCTTAGATATTTCTGATTAAGAAAGTAAGAATTTGGGGAAAGTAAGATTGATATTTATGTCAGTTTAAGTATCAGGTAGGGCTCCATAATTCTGAAGACTATAAAATACAAAAATGAATAAGAAACCTCAGAACCTCTTACTATGGACACTTCTTAAAATAGGAAATGTTTCCTCATTGACTTAGGTAAGTTTACCCAGAGTAGTCTGTTATGGACTGCCATTCTGTAGGATACTAAAAGCTGTGCTGAGAACAAAGTGTTTGGGGTTTGAATAAGTTTTAGAGATGCTCGGATGCTTTAAATAGGTCACTTAGCTGCACAGTTGTCAAGGGCCTTCAGATGTTCATAACGTGTTTTGAAGCTACACAAAGGAGTATGGTATAGCATGTTTTTCAAATTTACTGTACTACAAAACCTCCTTACAATTATGAAGATGATATTTATACCTCTCTCATTAAAGTTCTGATAAATGAAGTATAGGAAAAGATTTACATATTTTCTGAACCAGAGGAAGTAGTAACTATACAGTATGAGTTTTCTATTGTCTTTAATAATCTACAGTAATTTCTGTCTCCCAAAAAACATCTCTCAGCAATCTTTCCATTTGGCAAATTTTTCCAGATCAATCTATCTTTCTTTTTTTTTTACATGATTTGCCCTTTGTACTTAATTTGAGTAAAATTTAGACACTTAGGGGGAGTTTAGGAATATACTTTTGGTATATGTGTACCACTTACCTGATCTCTCATATCATTAATATGAAAGCAGAATTGATAACAAAATTATAAGATAACAATATTTTACCATCCAAAACTAAAAATAGAAAAAAAGAAAATAGCCCATTTTCCCCCCATTTTACTAGTGCTCACAGTATCCTCTCATCTGCTGAAATTATTTGGAAGTGAGGAAACCAAGAGGGAAAAAAGACAAGAAAAGATTATAAAAGGAAAAGAAAGAGAAAAAGGAAAAAAAAATATCTGGAAGGGAGCTGGGAAAATTTTCTGGAGGTTGTTTACATGTCCCTGGAAGTAAAGTCAAGAAAATTATGTAAAGCATTTTTCTCTTTTAGTCTGTTTCCTTCTTTGTCACAGTCATTTGTATTTCTAAATCTACTTGTAAAAACTAAATATAAGGAGTGACCCTAAAATTAACAAATATAGAGTATGAGTATAGATCTTCTATATTCATAGTCAGGGTTCCATTTTTATTCTTTCGTCTTCTCCATTCCTTTTTTACTTGCTGCCTCCCTCAATTACATCATACCCATGATCCAATAAGGAAAAACAAAATTCTCAATATATTAATATTGCTCTGTAAAATATTATAACACCCTTCTCACCTTCAAGGGCTTCAGTATCTTTCCTCTGCCATAGCAAATAGATGAACATGGCTGGAACTTCAGGAAGATTGCACAACAGTAAAGAACCGAGGTATCAAATGGAAGCACAAAGGCAAAAGTCCAGCTGCCCACTTGACATCACTCCTCAGATGCACTCTCATTATCTACACTGAATGACTCCAAAACTAAAGACTACTCCCTCCTTTCCCCTCAATCTTGTTTTCAAAAGGCACATCAATCTGGCTTTCCCAAATCACAATCCAGAGACTCCTTTATTCCTATTGGCCTACTATGTCTATATGAACTGTCCATGACTATTTAACTCATCCACCATCCACTCTCTTCTCTTTGCTCACTATATTTCAGCTACATCAGACTCTTTCCATTGTGGGAGTATGTTAAACTCTTTACTTCCTCAAAGTCTTTGTATCAGCTATTCTTTCTGCCTGGAATTACCTTCCACCCACCAGTTTTTCCCTGACTAATGCTTACTTCATCCTTCAACTTAAATGTCACAAATTGTCCCCTCACCACTGCTCCAGACCCAGTTACACATCTCAAAGTATGATGCACTTTTATTTCAGAACATTTATCTCCATTAATTAAATTGTTATTTGCATAGTCTCTCTTCCTAGATTGTAAGCTCCCTGAGAATGTGGGCTAGAAGTAAATTCTTCACACATGTATCTTCAGTACCAACTAAGTATTACATGATAATATTTTAAAATAAATGTATCAGTAATTATCTGCTTGCAGGATATTTTATTTTTCAATCAATTCCAATTTCATAAATTCTAAATTTTGTTTGCTATTAAAATAATAACACTTCCAAATTTCTTCAGTAGTAGTGTTAAGGAGGAGGTTTCTATCAGCCTCTGTCACATGCTTCTATTTCATGTCAGCTCATATTTATTGATCACCTACTGTGATAGAGCTAGGTACTGGAAATATAATAGTGAATAAATAAAATTTGGCTTCTACTTTAATTATAAATACAGACAAGTTTGGGAGATAAGCATAAGATAAGGACCTGAAAGTGTTAACTGGAAGTGTGAATAACTTCAGAAGGATATGGTAAGATTTCACTGAGCTTTTTGTTCATCTTCCCTTAATTTTTCTGTACTGCTGTAGTCTAAAATCCTGACAATTTGAATATTAGTTTTATTCTATTTTTTGAACATTTCCTTCATTGCATTACTAATTATTTAACTAAGTACAGAGTTTCTTTTTTTTTTTTTTTTTCCCATCTTCTCCCTTATTAATCAGTTTTCCAGGATAATAATCTTTTCAATTCTGCACCCTTTTCCTTACATTCCCAAGAATCTTCTGATGCTTTTGGTAGATTCAAAGAGGTTTAGGCATTTATTATCAAAGGAATAATGTAACTTCTCAAAGGGAAAGAACACTAACAAATTTTAGAGATGAAATTATAAAGGTTTCTTCAGATCCTGTTCCATGTAGTGAATGTCTGGCTGTCACTCAAAGAAACCACAAGCATCTTTTCCTCTGGGCAGAGAGCGCCTGGCCACCCCCACCCCACCCCCAAGCTAGTCCCCACTCTGCCTTAAAAAAAATAAGAAAGAAAGAAAAGAAAAAGTATAAAGATTTCCTTTGCTAGTGCAAGACTGATAAGTTTATCATGATAACTTTTTAATTATATTTGAAGATGATCTAATAACAGATAACATCCATTCAGCGCTTTTTATTTGTCAGACTCTGTTTTATCTCATTTAATCAGCATCGCAATGTTACATAGGCAGGTTCTATAACTATATTGGCCTTCCCTGGTGGCTCAGAGGGTAGAGCGTCTGCCTGCAATGCAGGAGATCCGGGTTTGATCCCTAGGTCGGGAAGATCCCCTGGAGAAGGAAATGGCAATCCACTCCAGTATTCTTGCCTGGAGAATTCCATGGACGGAGGATCCTGCTAGGCTACAGTCCATGGGGTCGCAAAGAGTTGGACGTGACTGAGCAACTTCACTTTCATAATTATATTAATTTTAGAGAAAAGGAGATGTTCAAATAACTTGTAAAAAGAACACAGGAGCAGATTTTCAGTATTAATTCTGCTTGATTCTTCCCTTCTAGCCTATCTAATGTATATTTAATTATTTTCTAGCAAAGTAGGGCAAAGAGGGAAACTTATTTAAACAAGAAAACACTGCCATCATCTGGACAGGATATGAGCAAAAAGCTATTCCAGGGACAGTTGCTTTTCAGCTGGCCTTCCCCAAAGTTCTGTGAGTCATCATCAGCTAAAAGAGCATGCCCTTCTCACCTTTAAATAAATGACTAAAAGATGAGTTCCTTGTATTGCTACTTATGGTGGAGTTGAAGGCCAGAGGGGTAAGGAGCTAGTTCCACAGAAGAGGTTTCTTTATCTTTGAGGGGAGAGTTGGATAATAGCTATTGACAAAAATAGTACAACAGCCTTGTGAGACAAGTAATAAAAATCATAGAGAAACATGTGGTGGTAAGAATTCAAAAGGGTCCCAATGAGGGGAAAAACTCAGAATTTATTCTAAAGCAAAGGCGTAATGGTGCTTGCCCTGTAAGTACTATATGAAAGAGGGAAAAAGCTCCCAAGGAAATTATAATCTTTTACAAATGGTCACTGCAGTCCTTGGAAAAACTTGATTTACACATTTATGTTTTTGCATTATATTACATGGAATCAAGGGCTTGCAAGGTGGTGCTAGTGGTAAAGAACCTGTCCGCCAATGCAGGAGACATGGGTTCAATCTCTGGATGGGAGATCCCCTGGCGAAGTGCATGGCAGCCCACTCCAGTATTTTTGCCTGGAGAATCCCATGGACAGAGGAGCCTGGCAGGCTACCATTCACAGGGTTGCAAAGAGTCGGACAAGACTGAAATGACAGCACACATGTGGAATCAAAGACTTTCACAGCCGCAAAGCTATACTAAAAGTCACATTTTCAAATTACAGAGGAAAAAACAAGAAAAACAGAATGACTTATCTGTTATGTCATAGCTAGACATAACTAGCTATGACATAGCTAGAGGCAGAGCCAGTTCCAGAAACAAATCTACTCCTTTTTAAAATTCAAAACTTTGGTTTTATTATTTACTTATTTTGAACCAAGATCAAAAAATACATAATACTGAAATTTAGTCAAAACCTCAAAAGAACCATAGTTTAAAAAAATAGTAATTTAAAAAGAAGGGTTAATAAAAACTTAAAATGCTGTCCAGACAAAAGTGAGGTTCAATTTACTTTACAACCTAAAGGAATCTGGCCTAATTCCTGGCAGAGAGGCCCAATACTAGGTGGAGATACAGCAAACTCCTACTAAGGAATAAGCCAAGGTGGGTGTCATCAGGCTTCCTTCCCTGTCTCAGTCTGTGATCTGATCCCATCTCTGACTGGGAAGAAGCCTTCTAAGGACAAGCTGGGGTGGGGCGGGGGGAGGAGTGGGGATGTGTTAGTTTTTTGGCAGAAACAGAATTGAAATGCAGAAGAAGCAAAAACATATGCTAACAAGCAGTAGCATAAAACGAAATGATGTGCATAGGACTGTTCTTCCTAACCCCTGGGTAAATAAACCTCCTGGGGATAACCAATTCAGAAATTGGCAAGAGTTCCTCACCCAGGGATTTTATTTTTAAAAGCAGTTTTTAAAAGTTTGGTTTTACTTGCAGATTAGAATTACTTTCAGTTCCTCATGTGGAGTCAGTGGTGTTCTGTGGTTGTGCAACCTGAAGGAGATGAGTTTAAAACTCTAGCTTTAAATTTCCCAAATACAAGGTCATACCCTGAGATTAAAGGCTTATTGAAATAGTACTTATAGTTCTCAACATTATATACATGATTTATATATTGCTCAGCTACCTTAATTCACCAGTTTGATTTTTCAAACTCTGTCTCTATGTACCTAGTGAGCATTTTCAGGATGTTTATCTGTCTAAAAACATACCCAAAGCCTACTGTAGTCTAGTGATCCTGTCTGGGAACCATGCAGTCTCATTCCTTGATGTTATAGTCCTGAAGACGGAAGGAGTAGTGTTGGCAAATGTGGCCCCTGGATCATTTCAAGTTTTATCACTTAAGTATATGGTCAATGATGTCCAGTGGATAAGCTTGATTTTGTGGGGTTTTTTGGTAATAGTAACAATAACCTAAAAATAAAGGTTATTTTTATTAACCTCATAATAATGTGGCCTACGTTTTAGTCAACTGATTTTTTTTCTTACAGTGTTATGAAGTAAAATGAAAGAAAGTGAAGTCACTCAGTCGTGTCTGACTCTTTGCAACCCCATGGACTATAGCCTGCCAGGCTCCTTTGTCCATGAAATTTTCCAGGCAAGAATACTGGAGTGGGTTGCCATGCTATGCTTTGAGTTTAATGTATCTAGAGTCCAAAATGCTCTTCTGAGATTTACTAAAAAGATAAAACTCTACCAAACCCAGAATTTGTTATTTCCCACTGAACCTGATTTTCCTCCAATATTTTCTATTTCAGTCATGGCAGTACCATCTGCAAACCCACCAAACAAGGGCACTGGCTCTTACAGCGACAGCCCTGGTTCATACCATTCTTCTCCCTGCTCCCTACAGCTCAGGTCTCCAGCTGTGCTGATTCTGACATCTAACTGTGTCTTGAAAAGGCTCATTCTTCTTCCGTTTTACCTCTTCTCCCCTAGTTGAAGCCCTCATTATTTCCCTCCACTGCCTCAGTATCGTAAAAGGCTAAATACAAATTGGTTCTGCCTTAAGCCATCCTCTTCCATAGTTAGAGTGATCCTTTTAAAAGGCACACATGACAAGGGCAGATCATAAATATGCCTCTCCATCTGCCAGGATGTAGACACCAACCTTCTTAGTGACCTCAGAGCTCACTCCATACCTCTTCCCTCCTTGTTCACTCTGCTTCATGCAAACAGATATCATGGTAGCTGCTTGAAAAAATGGTGATTTGTTTTACCATTTGTTTCTTTTCAGTTGTTCCTCTGTTTCTTCCCTCAATAACTATTTCATGGTCTCTGTCTTCCTGATGTAGTTCTGCCTACCATCTCTATTAGTTGCTAACTTCATAAGTTTTGAGATTGACCCTAGGTGTAACCTTCTCTTGTCCTTTATCCTGACCAGCTGACTGGCTGGATCCCACTTTCTTGTTCAGTTTCTGCCAGACCTGTTGTCTGGGAGCAAAACACTGCTCTAAATCAATTCCATCTGTTTTTAGATGAATATCCTTAAAGAAGATACTTTCCCTGGGGCAACAGGATCTCAGTTCTGTGGTTGTTAGCTGGGACTAATCCTTTGGAGTTTGAACAACAGTCACATGTAAAACTCCTGTGATGTTATTCTCACAGTTCATCCCTCTTCCTTGGAGCTTCTGCTTCCACATCAAGTGTCACCTAATACACTCAGGACTGCAGGGGGAACAGGTGTTTATCAATGAACCACAGATTCTGATATTTTGCTTTCTCTTCTATGAAATGGAATTTAGAAAACTACACACATAAGTGATTTTAAAAATAATTATGACCTTGGGTTTATTTTAATTTTAGATTTTAAGTTAATCAATAGTAGTTTGGATCCCCTTAAGTCTTCAGTTAAGTATCAGTACTTAACTTTCCATCTATACTTTTGTGGGGTTTTTTTGTTGTTGTTGTTATAGTTTGTAATATTAAGTATTCTGACAGTAATATAAACAAAAATCCCACAGCGGTGGGTTTTTCAGTTAAAATTAGGTTTGGCTACAATAGACAAAAATTCAAAATAATAATTTTATTCCTGTTTCATATAAAAGCAATCTGGAGGTAGGAGTCCAGGGTTAGCATGGTAAATTAAGGGAATCCTCAAGGAATCTATTTTATTGCTGCATTATTTTCAGTACTCAGTTCTTTTTCAGGTCCAAAGTAGTTGCTCAGAGTTCTATCATTAAGTCTGTTTTCCAGACAGCAGGAATAAGAAAGGAAGGCTAGAAGGACATCCTCCATTTGAGATCACTTCCCAGGAGTCCCCTGCCTATAACTTAGTCTTATGGCCAAACTTTAGCTGAAAGAGTTGGTAGACTCTTGGGCTCCATATGCCCAAGTAAATATTGTGGATGCTATTTTTAAGGAAGAAGTGGAGAATGAATTTGGGGGAATGCTATTAAGAGCAAACTATGTGATGGGAAGATTTACTTTTTTAAACAAAACATTTAAATTTTTTAGGTGACTACTTAACTTATAAGTTGTTACCCCTCTGCCAACAGGTCTAGCAGAAACTGAACAAGAAAGTGGGATCCAGCCAGTCAGCTGGTCAGGATGAAGGACAAGAGAAGGTTACACCTAGGGTCAGTAGTTACTCTCTCTTCCTTGTGTAGTGGGGCTTAGAGGAAAAGGGTGGAAAGATAACAAATCAGTATTATTATACATGTAACACTAGTGGTAAAGAACCCTCCTGCCAATGCAGGACACATAAGAAACACAGGTTAAATCCCTGTGTCAGGTAGATCCCCTGGAGGAGGACATGGCTACCCACCCCAGTGTTCTTGCCTGGAGAATCCCATGGACACAGGGGCTTGCCAGGCTACAGTCCATGGGGTCGCAAAGAGTTGGACACAACTGAAGCAACTTAGTAGGCATGCTAAGAGGAAGTACATACTTAGAGGAAGACGTACTTAGAGGAAGTAGTGACAATTATGTAACTCACCTAGTAATAATAACATTCTCTTTAAATGACAGGATCAGGCTGTATAAAGGGACAATCAGGTATTTGTAAGGGGTTCAAATAAGTACTCCATGTTATTTAGACTGAGAATGGGAATATACGCTGAAGAAAATTCACATCCCCTCACATTCTCCTTTTATATTCATTCTTTTACTGTTTTCATCTGATCACAGCCCTGAAATTTCACTTTTTAAAACAGTTTAATTTTCACTATGTATACTTTTATTGTAAACAATTTTGTGGGGAAGAATGTACAGTGTACAATTGTTGGTATTTTGATAGCCGTTGCATTGAATCTGTAGCTTGTCTTGGGTGGTATGGTCATTTTAACAGTATTGATTCTTCCAATCCATGAATACATACACCTTTTCATCTGCTTGTGCTGTCTTCAGTTTCTTTCATCAGAGTCATAGTTTTCACAGTACAGGTCTTTTGCCTCCTTAGTTAGGTTTATTCCTAGGTAGTTTATGGTATTTAATGTGATGGTAAATGAGATTGCTTCTTTAATTTCTCTTTCTGATCTTTCATTGTTAGTGTATAGAAATGAAACTGATTTATGTATATTGATTTTGTATCTTTCAATTTTATCAAACTCTCTAATTAGCTCTGGTAGTTTTCTGGTCGTGTCTTTACAATTTTCTATGTGTAGTTCATGTTATCTGCAAACAGTGACAGTTTTATTTCTTCCTTTCCAACTTGGATTTCTTTTAGTTATTTTTCTTCTCTGATTGCTATTACCAGGACTCCTAAAACTATGCAGAATAAAAGTGGTGAGAGTGGGCATCCTTGTCCTGTTCCTAATCTAAGAGGAAACGCTTTCAGCTTTTCACTGTTGAGTATTATGTTAAATGTGGGTTTGTCATATATGACCTGTATTATGTTAAGGTATGTTCCCTCTGTGCCTGATAAACAATATCTTGTTTAAATTAGAAAGACAAAACTGTTTTTATCATCTTGTCATGAGTATTCAGGCAAACTCATGTGATTCCATTGTATATTGGATAATTATGAAAGAGTTGGATTTTATGCACAGGAGAAAGTGGAATAATACTTTTTATGCATGCTCCATTTAAATAAACATAATTATATTCTCATGATAAAACATGTAGATTAAAAATATTACCAAAGCCTGATACTCTACATAAATTTATGTGGAGTCTATGTACTTATGAGGAAGAAAGTTTTATTCTACAATGCCAAATTCTACATTAAAGTGTATATCCAATGCAATGCCTACTTTTTCATTATCAAATAGATGTTTGATTTGAAAAATATTTATGATTTGGTAATCTACTTCAAAGAAGTGATGTGCTATATACCCTAAATATAAAGTATATTTATTAAAAATTAAACAGCTAGTATTTATTGAGTGCTTCTTATATGACAGACACTAGAGTGAGAAATGAATATAGATTTCTAATTTAATACTTAAAAATATCTGTATATCTTCATTTTACTTGAAAGTTAATGGAATATTAGAAAGTAGGTATGGTTGATAGCGATTGAATGTTCACATCCAATTTGTGCTTTTTAACCACAGATTTTTTTCATCTTCCTCTACCATGACATGCACTTTATTCTCATTATTTCAGAATACCAGGATGAAATAGCTAAAACATCTATTTTGACAGATAAACTAGTATTGTTGCTATATTTCTATGGTCTGCCTTCCTGGTTTTTAAGTACATATGTCAAGGCAATTATTTTTTGCTTGTTGATACTCATGAAAATTTCTTGAAGCAGTACAACAAGCCATTTATTCAAGAATGTGAAACTAGGCCCTGCTGTAAGTTACAACATTTGTTAATTAATTTAACTTGCACATATTTATTGAACAGATGTCATGTGTTGGGTACTTTTCTAGGCACTGGGAACATAGCAGTGAATCCAGGCATAAACAAGTAAACAGATTTTTAAAAATATAAGAATAATGGTTTTAGAACTTTTAAATAAAAGAGTAGGAAGATAAGAAAATTCTGTGGTATTAGATCTATAATCAGGGAAGACCTCTTTCTTCATGAAGATCATATCCGAGTAGAGGAAGAGAATATAGGGAGGAAAACAATGTGCTCCACAGGGAGAGCAGAGAAAATAAAAGACATGAGACATCAGATTCTTGTAGAATGAGAGCAGCAAGAAAGCCTGAGTGTCTAGAAGAGGATTTGGAGAATAGAGAAAGATGAGGTTTGGATGCAGAAAGGAGACAGATCATCTATAGCTTTGTCGTAGGCCATGGTGAGGGGGTTGAGCTTATTCTAAATGTAATAGGAAGCTCCACCTAGTCAGCTTGATGGAAAAGTTTCAGTCTAGACTCCTTCCAGTCATCACTGTAGAAAGGACTTTACGCTGCTGCCCACAGGCAACACATTTCACTTCTGGATTCAGTTCATTGATGATAGCATGTCATGTGGCTGAGCCCGCGTCTATGAGACGGATGGTGTAATCCTTCCCCATGGAGTGTGAATGAACGTTTATGAATAAAAACATAATGCATCACAATAGATGTCACTTTGAGGGTCTTTTGCCCTCCCCACCAGATAAATCTCAAATATGCATATAATTTAATCACATAATTTTAAGTAAATTTTCTAAATTTTGCAAAAAAAAAAAGGAAAGAAAGAAAAAAGAAACCTACCAAAGTTCCAGCTATTTCAGAAACAAACATATCCATCAAACACACAGGTCAAATTTTCTATTTGTTTAAAACTCTAGAAAAATAATTGCTGGATTATTGAGATAATTATTTTAGAAGCTTTTCACATATAATCTAGTTGTCTTCAAAATAGGTAGGATGAATTTAAACTTTCATCGACAACATATGAAAACTTAAGTGTCACTGGAGTATAATTAGTAGTTTGTTTTCTAGCTTCATGTGTTTTCATTTCTTCACATAGCACAGTAGGAACACTTTCTTCTACTCTGATTTCCAAAAGGAGCTAGACCAACCTTTTGGCATCAGGGACTGGTTTCCTGGAAGACAATTTTTCCACAAATGGGGTGGGGAGGGAAGGGGTGACAAGTGATGGTTTTAGGATGATTCAAGTGCATTACATTCATTGTGCATTTTATTTCTATTGTCATTGCATCAGCTCGACCTCAGATCATCAGGCATTACATCCCAGAGATTGGGGACTCCTGAGCTAGAGTTTGAACGCCCCTGCAAGTCTTTCTAGTTCCTAAGATGTCCTTTCCCATGCTCTTTCCACTAGCATATGGGAGATGAAAAAAAAAACAAAAACAACTTTGTTTTGAAAACCACTTAAGATATTCATTCTGTTTATTACCATGACATAACCTAGCCTATCTTGACTGATAGAATTATGCATCTGAGGATTACAACTAGGATACACTAAGACCCCCTACTTGGAGGTCGATCAACAACAGCATACAATAAGCACTAAGATTCAATGACAGAACCTTCCCTGATGGTACAGTGGATAAGAATCCACCTGCCAATTCAGGGGACACAGGTTTGACCCCTGGTCCAGGAAGATTTCACACGCTGTGGAGCAACTGAAGCCCATGAGCTTCAATTACTGAGCCTGCGTGTTATAACCACTGAAGCCCACGTGCCTAGAGCCTGTGTTCCGCAATAAGAGATGCCACCACAATGAGCGGCTCGTGTACCACATCAAAGAGTAGCCCCCACTCACCGAAACTAGAGAAAGCCCATGCACACCAACAAAGCCCAAGCGCAGCCAAAAATACAAATAATTAAATTTTAAAAAGGGATACCCTGTTCTCTACTTATCCACTCGCCCTATCCTTAAAAAAAAAAAAAAATCCAGGACAATTTTGTCAATTATACCTCCATAAAACTGAAAAAAAAAAAAAAAAGAAAAGATTCTATGGAATGAGAAAACAAATGATGGTTTTCATGTATGAAGACAAAATTAAAATTCAGCTAGGCAGATACTCTAAATAAAGAGGTGTTGACTTAGAGTTGACCTGTTTCTCATAGGCCATTCTGGTTTGCACCAGGGTAAGTGGTGTCAGGGAGTCATTTTTATACATATTATTATTGATTCTTGACAGTATGGCCAAGATAGAGAGAGAGAGAGAGCATGTAAATATGTTTAGCATAGCAATTTTACAATATTTCAACTCTGAAGGACCGTAAATGGCCAGCTTTAGAATGATGAAATGTATAATACAAACTCATAGATATATTTTGCTGCTATGAAAATACACTACATTGCTGAGGTTACGTGTAAAATGCTCGTGCTTGTGAAGTCTATATATAGTATAGTAAAAGTAAAAAATGAAAGAGAAAACCATGGGATGGCAAGAAACCAAAATGGTGACAACTATAGTCAAAGGATGAGGAACAAAGAAGGGATTTCAAATTAGTCTTGCTACTTTGTACAGTTTTTACTACTTTATAGTATATGCATGCATCCACAGTTTAAAAAGGAAGAAACAGGGGTTGTAGGATTTGGAAAGTTCAGTGTTACGTTGAGTGTTATATCTTAGGAAGACAAGATTCAATTGAAGGTGAAAAGAAATTAAATATTATGTATTGAATTAGCAGGTAACTTTAGTTTGTTTTTCCAGATGTTCCCTCTCAGCCATGGTCTTTCTAAGCAGAAAAACATAGTATATACAAATGCAAAATGTTCATAAAGTAAGTGTTTTAAAGAGAAAATCATAGTTCTCATCTACATGAAAAATAGCATTTTCCCCTTTAACATTGCCAACATTCTTTAGTGCAACACATAATGAGACTTTTCATGGCTCCATATTAATCCACTTCATAATCTTATACCATCAATTTATCATTTGAAAATGATGAAAACTTTAACTCTAGCTGAGTCTCCAAAGACATATCTTGTGTCACTGTAGGTGCCATTTGCTAAAGTTTAATTTCATGCTATTTATCACCTCAGTCCCTGACCCTTTCTGCCTCTAATTTAGTGTAGAAAAAGGGGGAGATTTATCTTTACTTATTTAATTGTAAGCCTCACAGGTTTCCTCTGCTGTCCTTGTGAGGCAGCGGTGTTAGTAATTAGTAACCAACCATAAAGGAGTGGAGACAAGGCTCCGCATGTCTCTTCAATTACTTTCCCCTGGAATTTCTCAATGTCAGCCTTATCATTGAGATAAAGCCACCACTTCCCCTTTGCATTTTTGTGAGCTGGATCCCTTTGTAAAAGGAATTGGTGTTTTGTTCTTTAATGCTATCTTTGGTGTATTATCTTCAGTTCAGTCCAGTCCTGTCCTACTCTTTGTGACCCCATGGACTGCAGTACACAAGGCTTCCCTGTCCATCACTAACTCCCAGAGCTTACTCAAACTCATGTCTATCGAGTCGGTGATGCCATCCAACCATCTCATCCTCTGTCGTCCCCTTCTCCTGCCGCCTTCAATCTTTCCCAGCATCAGGGTCTTTTCAAATGAGTCTGTTCTTCGCACCAGGTGCCCAAAGAAATGGAGTTTCAGCTTCAACATCAGTCCTTCCAATGAATATTCAGGACTGATTTCCTTTAGGATGGACTGGTTGGATCTCCTTGCAGTCCTAGGGACTTTCGAGTCTTCTACAACACCACAGTTCAAAAGCATCAATTCTTCTGTGCTCAGCTTTCTTTGTAGTCCAAATCTCACATCCATACATGAATTCAGGACTGATTTCCTTTAGGATGGACTGGTTGGATCTCCTTGCAGTCCTAGAAACTTTCGAGTCTTCTACAACACCACAGTTCAAAAGCATCAATTCTTCTGTGCTCAGCTTTCTTTATAGTCCAAATCTCACATCCATACATGACTACTGGAAAAAACCATAGCTTTGAATAGATGAACCTTTGTTGGCAAAGTAATATGTCTGCTTTTTAGTATGCTGTCTAGGTTGGTCACCAGAAAAGGCAATGGCACGCCACTCCAGTACTCTTGCCTGGAAAATCCCATGGATGGAGGAACCTGGTAGGCTGCAGTCCATGGGGTCGATAGAGTCGGACACGACTGAGCGACTTCACTTTCACTTTTCACTTTCATGCATTGGAGAAGGAAATGGCAACCCACTCCAGTGTTCTTGTCTGGAAAATCCCAGGGACGGGGGAGCCTGGTGGGCTGCCATTCATGGGGTCTCACAGAGTCGGACACGACACGACTGAAGCGACGTAGCAGCAGCAGCAGCAGCAGGTTGGTCACAGCTTTTCTTCCAAGAAGGAAGCATCTTTTAATTTCATGGCTGCAGTCATGATCTGCAGTGATTTTGGAGCCCCCCAAAATAAAGTCTCTTATTGTTTCCCCATCTATTTCCCATGAATTGATGGGACCAGATGCCATGATCTTAGTTTTCTGAATGTTGAGTTTTAAGCCAACTTTTTCACTCTCCTCTTTCACTTTCATAAAGAGGCTCTTTAGTTCTTCTTCGCTTTCTGCCATAAGGGTATTATCTTAGTGTAAATTTGTGTTTGTGTGTGTGTGTGTGCGCATTTGTTTTATCAAGTTTTGTATTCATAAAAAAAAATCATCCATGCCTGAACAAAAGCAAAAGATGCAGAACAATGTAACAATATACGGTAAAACTGAAAGTGACATATCATCATAGAAATTATATTAACAGTTTGGCATATATCTTTTAAATTATATCTATTTATATTACATACATATATATATACACTTTTGTGTGCTCAAGATTATAGGGTAGTGCATCTTCCCGTGATCACATTTATAAACAATTTCTTTCTCTCATTACTGAAATCATTCTATATTTTTAGTTTGTACATTGTTGTTAGCATTTCAATTAAAAACTACTACTTTTTTGTTTGAATGGATATCACATAACTTTGTCATGTCACTTTTTCTTTTTAATCACACTACTCAGTCCCCAAGATTTCCTTACGGTACCTTCAAAATGAATTTATTTTTGCTTTTTCTCATGAACAACACCATGAAAAATCTCTATTTCAGTTTAAAAAGAAAGAAAAAGGGAAATAAAACATTGTGTTTTACATATGCCAGCATTATACTAGAAACTTTAACTGTATAAATTATTTTTTATCTTCATAACAACCCTGCAAATAAAAGCCATTGGTGATAAAATATCTATTGAACATCTACCATGTACCTGATACTCTGTGATTTCCAGCTATCATGCAAGTTAAATATATAATCATCATTTTACAAAAGGGAGGGAAAACTGGTTCTACATTTTAAAAAGTAAAGGTGATAAATGACTGTGATAGTATATGAACATGTCTGTATAAACACATGGCCTTTAATCTTTCCATTAAGCCATTTAATGTCACTTATTTAAGTGTTCATAATAAATAACATTTGTTTTACACTGCTCCACATTTTATCTTTGAAAATAAAATTTAATAATCATACTTAAAAACTTTCATTGGCTTCAAATTCTCTAAAGGATCTAGGCTTAAATTAACAAGAATATTAAAAAGCCATTCAAACTTGTTTTGTCCCCTACTTAAGGAAGATCCACTGGAGAAGGGATAGGCTACCCACTCCAGTATTCTTGGGCTTCCCTTGTGGCTCAGCTGGTAAAGAATCCACCTGCAATGCAGGAGATCTGGATTTAATCCCTTGGTTGGGAAGTTGCCCTGGAGACAGGAAAGGCTGCCCACTCTAGTATTCTGGCCTGGAGAATTCCATGGACTGTATAGTCCATGTGGTCACAGAGTCAGATATGAGTGAGTGACTTTCACTTCACTTCACTTCCCTATACCATAATCGTGCAGAACTCATTTTCACTCACTAAACATGACATACTGTTTTACAACTTTGCATATGTTTTCTCACATGTTATCTCAACTTATTCCTACAAATGGTGAACTTAAATTCATATTTCACATGCCACTGAATTGTCACCACCTCAGGGATATTTTCCCAGACTTCTTCAGAGAAAAAAATCATTTCCTACTATGAACCTCTGAAACAATTTTTATATACCTTTACCATAGTACATATCATAAGATAGTATGACTATGCTTATATTTTCACTAGAACACAAACTTTTGGAAAGTAGGATCACTGTTTGAGGCTACTGTTTGTCTTCCCAACAGTCTAGTCCATTGGTTAAAATAGTTAGTGCTCAAGAAATGAAAGCTAAATAAATCCCACGAAATAATTACTTTAAGGTTATATACCAATTCTGAAAACAGACTAAGAAATCACTAAATCTATAAGAAGACTATTTAATAAAGGTAAATCTACATCTTTTGTGGGGCTGTATGTCTGTACCACGCAGATGACAGTCAGTCAGTTCAGTCGCTCAGTTGTGTCCAACTCTCTGCGACCCCATGGACTGCAAAACGCCAGGCCTCCCTGTCCATCACCAACTCCCAGAGCTTACTCAAACGCATGTCTATCAAGTCGGTGATGCCATCCAGCCATCTCATCCTCTGTCGTCCCCTTCTCCTCCCACCCTCAATCTTTCCCAGCATTAGGGTCTTTTCAAATGAGTCAGTTCTTTGCATCAGGTGGCCAAAGTATTGGAGTTTCAGCTTCAACATCAGTCCTTCCAATGAATATTCAGGACTTATTTCCTTTAGAAGGGACTGGTTGAATCTCCTTGCAGTCCAAGAGACTCTCAAGAGTCTTCTCCAACACCACAGTTCAAAAGCATCAATTCTTCGGTGCTAGCTTTCTTTATAGTCCAACTCTCACATCCATACATGACTACTGGAAAAACCATAGATGATACTAATCATGGTGTAAAACATTACTTTTGTGGCCTATTCTACTCTAGAATTGATCATGAAAAAGGTCAGAACACAGTACAGACATCTCTTTTATAAGATAACTAAAGAAGCCAAAAGATATTGCCAGAGTGTACTACAATCTTAAGTCCCAATCATGTATTTTGTTTTGCTGACCACAGGAAGAAGAACTAAGGAAAGACTCTCCTGGCCTCCTTTTAAAGGTACCAGAAGTGTTTCATGATAGCTGTACCTTCTTCATTTCTAATTAACTAGTTCTAGTGACACCAAATCCTGAAAGATGATGCTGTGAAAGTGCTGCACTCAATATGCCAGCAAATTTGGAAAACTCAGCAGTGGCCACAAGACTGGAAAAGGTCAGTCTTCATTCCAATCCCCAAAAAAGGCAATGCCAAAGAACGCTCAAACTACCGCACAGTTCCACTCATCTCACATGCTAGTAAATTAATGCTCAAAATTCTCCAAGCCAGGCTTCAGCAATACATGAACCGTGAACTTCCTGATGTTCAAGCTGGTTTTAGAAAAGGCAGAGGAAGCAGAGATCAAATTGTCAACATTTGCTGGATCATGGAAAAAGCAAGAGAGTTCCAGAAAAACATCTATTTCTGCTTTATTGACTATGCCAAAGCCTTTGAATGTGTGGATCACAATAAACTGTGGAAAATTCTGGAAGAGATGTGATACCAGACCACCTGACCTGCCTCTTGAGAAATTTGTATGCAGGTCAGGAAGCAACAGTTAGAACTGGACATGGAACAAACAGACTGGTTCCAAATAGGAAAAGGAGTACGTCAAGGCTGTATATTGTCACCCTGTTTATTTAACTTATATGCAGAGTACAATGGCACCCCACTCCAGTACTCTTGCCTGGAAAATCCCATGGACAGAGGAGCCTGGTAGGCTCCAGTCCATGGGATTGCTAAGAGTCGGGCATGACTGAGAGACTTCAGTTTCACTTTTCACTTTCATGCATTGGAGAAGGAAATGGCAACCCACTCCAGTATTCTTTCCTGGAGAATCCTAGGGACAGAGGAGCCTAGTGGGCTGCTGTCTATGGGGTCGCACAGAGTCGGACACGACTGAAGCGACTTAGCAGCAGCAGCAGCAGAGTACATCATGAGAAACACTGGACTGGAAGAAACACAAGCTGGAATCAAGATTTCGGGGACAAATATCAATAACCTCAGATATGCAGATGACACCACCCTTATGGCAGAAAGTGAAGAGGAACTAAAAAGCCTCTTGATGAAAGTGAAAGTGGAGAGTAAAAAGTTGGCTTAAAGCTCAACATTCAGAAAACAAAGATCATGGCATCCGGTCCCATCACTTCATGGGAAATAGATGGGGAAACAGTGGAAACAGTGTCAGACTTTACTTTTTTGGGCTCCAAAATCACTGCAGATGGTGACTGCAGCCATGAAATTAAAAGACGCTTACTCCTTGGAAGGAAAGTTATGACCAACGTAGATAGCATATTCAAAAGCAGAGCATTACTATGGTGTTGGAGAAGACTCTTGAGAGTCCCTTGGACTGCAAGCAGATCCAACCAGTCCATCCTGAAGGAGATCAGCCCTGGGATTTCTTTGGAAGGAATGATGCTAAAGCTGAAACTCCAGTACTTTGGCCACCTCATGCGAAGAGTTGACTCATTGGAAAAGACTCTGATGCTGGGAGGGATTGGGGACAAGAGGAGAAGGGGACGACAGAGGATGAGATGGCTGGATGGCATCACTGACTCGATGGACGTGAGTTTGGGTGAACTCCAGGGGTTGGTGATGGACAGGGAGGCCTGGCGTGCTGCAAATTCATGGGGTCACAAAGAGTCGGACACAACTGAGCAACTGAATTGAACTAAACTGAAATGGGTAAATTCTAGCTAATACTTTCAGCTCCTATTCTCCATCTCTGACTAGAATATTGTTACTTTGGTTATATCATGACTTAATTTCTTCAGGTCTTTGTCAAAGAGCAAAGCTCTCACTGAAACCTTCCCTCCATGAAATGGAAATGATAATGGTATTCTTATAGGGTAAAGTGCTTACAGTTGTGTTCAGTTTACTTCAGTTCAGGTGCTCAGTCGTGCCCGACTCTTTGCGACCCCATGAATCGCAGCACGCCAGGCTTCCCTGTCCATCACCAACTCCCAGAGCTTACTCAAACTCATGTCTATTGAGTCAGCGATGCCATCCAGCCATCTCATCCTCTGTCGTCCCCTTCTCCTCCTGCCCCCAATCTCTCCCAGCATCAGAGTCTTTTCCAATGAGGCAACTCTTTGCATGAGGTGGCCAAAGTACTGGAGTTTCAGCTTTAGCATCAGTCCTTCCATAGAACACCCAGGACTGGTCTCCTTTAGGATGGACTGGTTGGATCTCTTTGCAGTCCAAGGGACTCTAAAGAGTCTTCTCCAACACCACAGTTCAAAGGCATCAATTCTTTGGTACTCAGCTTACTTCACAGTCCTACTCTCACATCCATACATGACCACTGGAAAAACCATAGCCTTGACTAGACAGACCTTTGTTGGCAAAGTAATGTCTCTGCTTTTGAATATGCTATCTAGGTTGGTCATAACTTTCCTTCCAAGGAGTAAGCATCTTTTAATTTCATGGCTTCAGTCACCATCTGTAGTGATTTTGGAGCCAAAAAAATAAAGTCTGGCACTGTTTCCACTGTTTCCCCATCTATTTCCCATGAAGTGATGGGACCGATGCCATGATCTTCGTTTTCTGAATGTTGAGCTTTAAGCCAACTTTTTCACTCTCCTCTTTCACTTTCAAGAGGCTTTTTAGTTCCTCTTCACTTTCTGCCATAAGGGTGGTGTCATCTGCATATCTGAGGTTATTGATATTTCTCCCAGCAATCTTAATTCCAGCTTTTGCTTCCTCCAGCCCAGCGTTTCTCGTGATATACTCTGCATATAAGTTAAATAAGCAGGGTGACAACATACAGCCTTGACCTACTCCTTTTCCTATTTGGAACCAGTCTGTTTGTTCCATGTCCAGCTCTAACTGTTGCTTCCTGACCTGCATACAAATTTCTCAAGAGGCAGGTCAGGTGGTCTGGTATCACATCTCTTTTAGAATTTTCCACAGTTTATTGTGATCCACACATTCAAAGGCTTTGGCATAGTCAATAAAGCAGAAATATATATTTTTCTGGAACTCTCTTGCTTTTTTGATGATCCAGCAGATGTTGGCAATTTGATCTCTGCTTCCTCAGCCTTTTCTAAAACCAGCTTGAACTTCTGGAAGTTCACGGTTCATGTATTGCTGAAGCCTGGCTTGGAGAATTTTGAGCATTACTTTACTAGCATGTGAGATGAGTGCAATTGTGCTGTAGTTTGAGCATTTTTGGCATTGCCTTTCTTTGGCATTAGAATGAAAACTGACCTTTTCCAGTCCTGTGGCCACTGCTGAGTTTTCCAAATTTGCTGGCATATTGAGTGCAGCACTTTCACAGCATCATCTTTTATGGATTTGAAATAGCTCAACTGGAATTCTATCACCTCCACTCGCTTTGTTCGTAGTAATGCTTTCTAAGGCCCACTTGACTTCACATTCCAGGATGTCTGGCTCTAGGTTAGTGATCACACCATCGTGATTATCTGGGTCGTGAAGATCTTTTTTGTACAGTTCTTCATATATTAATTATCTAATATAAGATTAGATAATATTCCCACCATCATCCAATCAGTTACTAGGTCTTGACAAATCTTTTCTCTTGGTATCTCTTAACTCTATCCTCTCCTTTGTGTTACCCCTGAATGACAGAGTATTATTTTCCAAATTGTACACATGCCACTAGCAGTACGGAAGATTATTTTAGATTGCATGTAGGGATAAATTTTAAAAAGGAGCCATTATTTATTTTATTTTAAGATATATAAATTTTCTTTCTGAATCAATAGGTTTGAAATTTAAAGCAAGTTGATATAAAAGTAAGGATTAAGTAAAAGACATATGCTATGCTATGCTATGCTATGCTAAGTCGCTTCAGTCGTGTCCGACTCTGTGCGACCCCATAGACGGCAGCCCACCAGCTTACTCTTTTCCTAGACCACCTTTTTCTGGTCTCTTCTCCAGGCAAGAGCACTGGAGTGGGTTGCCATTTCCTTTTCCAATGCATGAAAGTGAAAAGTGAAAGTGAAGTCGCTCAGTCATGTCTGATAGGCCATACATTTAAATGCAAAAAATCTTGAAGACTTTTATGGGAATAACTGATATTTGAAAAGTATGCTACCTGGACTGTCTTTATACCCTAGCCTTATCCCTACTTCTTTCTGTCTCCATACTATCCCCTGAGTTATCTTTCTAAATAAAAATCTGATCCTATAGCCCTTTGCCTTAAGCATCATCCACCCTTAAGCTTCTTTATAGGACAAATCCCAATCTTAGGAATGCATAGAGGTCTTCATCATCTGGACTGTGTTTTTGTTCCTGACTTCACTGATTGCAACTTCCATAGCACAATTTATGCTCCAGCAAAATCAAGCTGATGAAATTCCTTGATCATATTCCATATAACTTTACAACACTTTGCATTCAGGCAAACTGTTGTGTTTTTGTTGTTGTTTGGTTTTTGTTTGTCTTGTTTTGCTTGAGTACTCATTTACTTGCTCATCCAAATGGAGAATTTACTTCATGCCAGTACCACAGTGTCTTTATTACTGTAGTTTTTAAAAATTTTGAAATTGGGAGGCAGCTGTTTTCTGCCTTGCTTTTTGGCAATGCTTTTTTTGCTATTCTTGGTCCTTTATATTTTTATATAAATTTGAGGATTAGAAATTTATCAATTTTGGGGGAATAAAGCCTGCTGGAAATTTAATAAATTTAATAAAGTTTTACTCAACTGTATTTCATGTGATTTTTCTTCTTTAGGTTGTAATATGTAATATGTAATCTACAATGTATGTAGATTACATTGACTGATTTTTGAATGCTGTAGCAGTTTTGTATCACTGGAATAAACTTCATTTGGTCATGAGGTATAATTATTTTATATGTTGCTGGATTCCATTTGCTGATATTTTGTTGAAAAATTTTAAATCTATATTTATAAGGAATATTTGTTTCTTGTTTTAATAATATATTTTTAATGGCTTACATATCAGGGTAATATGGCCTCCTAGAGTTGAAGAGTGTTGCTTTTTCCTCTATTTTCTCAAAAAAATTTTGAAGTGTTGATGTTATATATTCTGTAAATGCAATTAACCAATTAATCCATGAAATTCTGGGCTGTTCTTGTGGGGCAAGACTTAAATTTACTAATTGCTTACTATTACTATGGGATATAAAATAGTGCAGTCATGTGAGAGCTGTGCTGGGTCTGAGGTCTCAGTCAACTGTCTTGGGAAGACACGAGGGTAGGAATGGAAGGCCAGGAAACAAAAATTAAAACTTTACTAAGATATCACCATATACCCACCAAAATGACTACAGTATAAAAGAAGGGAAATAGCTTGGAATTTTTAGTGTTGGAAAGGGTATAGAGTAACTAGAACTTGTATCTGTGCTGGGGGGAGTGTATGTTGGTGTGGCCCCTTTGGAAAACTAGTTTTATAAAATAAGCTGAGCATATTGATGCCCTGTGACCTGGCAGTTCAACTCCTAGATATATACTTAATAGAAATTCATAAACATGTTCACCAATAGATGAGTACTAAAATATTTATAGCAGCACTATCCATAATAACCCCAAGCTACAGGTCATCGGATGCAAAATACCTTTGCTATGCTTACTCTTTTCCTAGACCACCTTTATCTGGTCTGCGTCTTTATTCCCCATTCAATGATAAATCACCCAATTTTTCTAGACATAAATTTTAGCATATTTCCTAACAATGCCCACTTTGTCCCAAACCATATCCAACTGCATAAAAGTTTTGGCCATTACTCATTAGATTGATTTTTTATGTTAATGTCTTGTGCATTCCACAGTATTTCTGGCTTGAACTCTCACCTTGATATCAAAATGCCTTCTTAAGGTCTTGTGTCAGAATCTCAAATCCAGGTAACTTACTTTAAAAAGTGGGGAAGGGGGGTGGGATTTGTTGGCTTATGGTACCAACTATGAACTGCCACAATAATGCTGCATCAGAAAATAAAACAAAATCTCTGTGAAATATAATACTAAAATTTATTTTGCTCTGTAAGTCTGTGAATTAGGTGAGCAGTATGTGGATTGGACTGGTTTGAATAACCTTGGCTGGGCTAGTTTATGTGTCTGAGGTAGACTGGCAGGTCGGCTGCCTTGTATTTGGGCTGACTCAACTTTTCTCTATATGGTTTCCCAATTTTCAGCATGTTGCCCTCAGTTTGTTCTTATGGCAATGGCAGGGTTTCTAAAGAACGAATTGTCTTAGGCTTTCTGAGGCCCAGGCTCATAACTGAAACATAGGCACTTCTGCCTCATTTTGTTGCCCAAGGCAAGTCACAGATATGCCAGATATAAGGCATGGAGAAATAGATGCTGCATTTTCAAGGAAGGAGATGAAAATTCACACTGCAAAGGGCACAGGTAAAGAGACAGAGGAAGACTTGGTGCCATTTTCACACTCAATATACTATACTCATATAAACAAAACTTAGAAATGGGATGAAGCTATTTTCAGAGAAGATTAGACATAAGGATAGAACTCTTTTCTCTGTTCAGCTGTAATCTGTAATTTTCAGGCAGCTAGCATATACTCTTCTCTGTTCCTTTCACTGTGGTCATGGATAAATGGTTATTATTTATCATTAACCCAGTCAAGATAAGGTAGGATGCTCTTTCCTTCTACATTCAGAAAAAAAAAAAGGGAAAGTGCATTTACTAAAAAGGGGAAGAAGAGTGATGGGAAGGCAAAATTAATGTGACTCTGGTCTTAAGCAATTTAGTTCCTTCACATTCTTATACTATACAGCATCAGTGGAGTTTTTCTCTATTAACATCTCATCATGTTACTTCCCAGCTTAAATTCACTGCCTGAAGTTAAATATAAGCCTTTTAGTATGACATGATGTGCTTGTCAATGTGCTGCAAACGTATCTCTCTAGTCTTTTTTATCTGCTTCTTCTTTCCTTGGTTACTCGAAGATATAGCCATAGTGACACATTTGCCATGACAAAAATATATGACGCACTTTTGTCAAAGTTTTAATTATGTTTTCTTGATTATTTGGCCCAAATCTATATCTCCTCCATGTTTTCTATCAGGCCATTTCAGCACCTAGTAATATATGATCAAGTCATACTGTATTTCTGTCCCTAAACCCCTGATATTTTATGATCCAGTGCCTTTACTTAAATAGTATGCCCCTTAAAGAGTATGCCTCTCCCTTTCTCATTCTCTGGCATAAACTTGATTATTCTTCATATCCTAGGTCCAATACTTTCCTCTCCACAAATCTTGCTTTATCAATAAATTAATTATTCATTATTCTCCCATAATCCCTATCATACTACATTATGAGTATTTGTACTTTTTCTAGCACTTCTCCCTCTGGAATTCTTTTATTTCTTTTCTTTTAATCCTCTGTGTTAGCATCATACCTAGACTATACTACCTACATAGTAATTCCTGATAATTATTTTGTTTTTAGTAATTAGTGCTGCTGCTGCTGCTAAGTCGCTTCAGTTGTGTCCGACTCTGTGCGACCCCATAGACGGCAGCCCACCAGGCTCCCCCATCCCTGGGATTCTCCAGGCAAGAACACTGGAGTGGGTTGCCATTTCCTTCTCCAATGCATGAAAGTGAAAAGTGAAGAGAAGTCGCTCAGTCGTGCCCGACTCTTCGCGACCCCATGGACTGCAGCCCACCAGGCTCCTCTGTCCATGGGATTTTCCAGGCGAGAATACTGGAGTGGGGTGCCATTGCCTTCTCTGATAGTAATTAGTAATCTTCAATAATTTAAGTCTACATAAATGTTGAAGGCTAAATTGAAAAAGTATACTATGTAGTCATGAAAAGTATTTGCAAATCTCCTTGAATAGAAAAACCACTGTTTCAATTCTGAACACTAGAATAAAAATAAATGATTATTTTGAACATTCAGTCTTCTGCAAAACCTTTAAAACACCTGAAACCAGTGGAGTTCAAAACTCACTTATCAACTTTATCTTTGAAATTTCATTATTGTATTAGATGTGAATTATTCTCTCCTCCCATACAAAAACCGTGTCACTATCTTTTGAAATTAAATATCCAATATTTCTTCCTTGGTCTAATTCGAATGTATCCTCTGTCTAAGCAGAGATAGATGCATTTTTACTTTGTTCTGTAAAACCATATGCACTAATGATAAATGAGCAGTGTCTGTGGTTACAGTTGTTCTTATCTCTTTTGAAGCAGAAAATCTGGCAGTCTCTTATCTAAACTTTAACAAGTGGAGATAAACCTTGATAGAAAAATGTTTCTGGACTGCCATCACTTTTAGCAAGAGTAAACTATTTAAACTAAAAGCAGCTGTTTGTTTCCAAAAAATAAATCTAAAAGTAGAATTCTCTCCAAAGAATGGCATATAATTCAATGTAGCTTTCAATCAAGCACAAATGCAACTGTCCCGCACATTAATCTGTTATAAATACAAAGCCATTTTATAAATTAAGTACTTTTGGCTTTGAACTAAGCTGGCTATTGAAATAATGGCCAGTCTGTGCCATTAATATTATCAAGGAAGTAGTGTTAATGTTGTAGTACAAGCTATTAAGCTTATAAACACCAATATTTTATTTTTCTAACAATTGGTAAATCCATTTGCTAGATTTTAACTTATGTCTCATCAAGTGGGAATTCCCCTGAAAGTTCTTAGAGTACAGTGGCTCCTGATGGAGGAACACAGTTCAAGATCAGCATTCCTATTCCTTTTCAGAAGGGACTACAGAAAGAAAAAGAATTTCATGGAAGAAGAGAAAAAGATAAATCCTAACGGTGAAGAAGGCAGTAAATAAACAACTATTTCTGTATTATGAGGGACGGACATGTACATTTTAAATCTGAAAATTGTCATCCCAATTTGTTGCCTTCCTTGCTCCAATTAGCTCAGGGCTCTGATGTGCTTGATCTAATTGCTGACACAAATTGGCTTTTTTTTTTTCCCTTTCTTTAATGATTATTCTTTGGCATATGTAGGTACAATTTTTTTCTCTTGCACAAATACCAGGCTGATATATAATAAAGCGTGTATTTTCAAGTTATTTCATTAACATAACTTTCAAATTTCTTTCCCTCTTCTTTCCTTCCTTTTATTCTTTTCTGTTTTTCCTTTCTGTTCATCAGAGCAAAAGTGATCATTACCACAGTTGAGCCTAAAATATTTTTCTTTATAAATAAATTAATATAAGATATGTATGTATATACATTTAAAATAAATCATATTAAGATAAATGGCTAATTAAGCTAAATTCCCTTCAGTTCAATTCAGTCGCTCATTCGTGTCCAATTCTTTGCAACCCCATGAATTGCAGCACGGCAGGCGTCCCTGTCCATCATCAACTCCCAGAGTTCACTCAGACTCATGTCCATCCAGTCAGTGATGCCATCCAGCCATCTCATCCTCTGTCGTCCCCTTCTCCTCCTGCCCCCAATCCCTCCCAGCATCAGAGTCTTTTCCAATGAGTCAACTCTTCGCATGAGGTGGCCAAAGTACTGGAGTTTCAGCTTTAGCATCATTCCTTCCAAAGAAATCCCAGGGCTGATCTCCTTCAGAATGGACTGGTTGGATCTGCTTGCAGTCCAAGGGACTCTCAAGAGTCTTCTCCAATACCACAGTTCAAAGGCATCAATTCTTCGGTGCTCAGCCTTCTTTACAGTCCAACTCTTACATCCATACGTGACCACTGGAGAAACAATAGCCTTGACTAGACGGACCTTTGTTGGCAAAATAATGTCTCTGCTTTTGAATATGCTATCTAGGTTGGTCATAACTTTCCTTCCAAGGAGTAAGCATCTTTTAATTTCATGGCTGCAGTCACCATCTGCAGTGATTTTGGAGCCCCCCAAAATAAAGTCTGACACTGTTTCCACTGTTTCCCCATCTATTTCCCATGAAGTGATGGGACTGGATGCCATGATCTTCATTTTCTGAATGTTAAGCTTTAAGCTAACCTTTTCACTCTCCTCTTTCACTTTCATCAAGATGCTTTTGAGTTCCTCTTCACTATCTGCCATAAGGGTGGTGTCATCTGCATATCTGAGGTATTTGATATTTCTCCCAGCAATCTTGATTCCAGCTTGTGCTTCTTCCAGTCCAGCGTTTCTCATGATGTACTCTGCATAGAAGTTAAATAAACAGGGTGACAATATCCAGCCTTGATGTACTCCTTTTCCTATTTGGAACCAGTCTGTTGTTCCATGCCCAGTTCTAACTGTTGCTTCCTGACCTGCATACAGATTTCTCAAGAGGCAGGTCAGGTGGTCTGGTATTTCATCTCTTTCAGACAGTTTCCACAGTTTATTGTGATCCACACATTCAAAGGCTTTGGCATAGTCAATAAAGCAGAAATAGGAGAAATTGGACAGCAAGGAGATCAAACCAGTTTTTCTGGAACTCTCTTGCTTTTTCCATGATCCAGCAGATGTTGGCAATTTGATCTCTGGTTCTTCTGCCTTTTCTAAAACCAGCTTGAACATCTGGAAGTTCATGGTTCACGTATTGCTGAAGCCTGGCTTGGAGAACTTTGAGCATTACCTTACTAGCATGTGAGATGAGTGCAATTGTGTGGTAGTTAGACTATAATATATGCCTCTATGAATCTAAGTAGCAAGGAATCATTTTCCTGTAGTTTTGCAGAATGGAAGTCACCAAGTTTGACTTCCAAAATACTGTAGTACTTTCTAATTCTTTTCGATTTTCGCTTAAAGAAAGACATTTGATCTGTAAATTTAAAGTTTCCTTTCGAATTAGTGGAAATTTTGTTAGAAATTTGGAATGCAAGGATTTTGCACTGTAAAGCTCAACATTCAGAAAACTAAGATCATGGCATCCGGTCCCATCACTTCATGGGAAATAGATTGGGAAACAGTGGAAACAGTGGCTGACTTTATTTTCTTGGGCTCCAAAATCACTGCAGATGGTGATTTCATCATGAAATTAAAAGACACTTACTCCTTGGAAGGAAAATTATGATCAAACTAGATAGCATATTCAAAAGCAGAGACATTACTTTGCCAACAAAGGTCTGTCTAGTCAAGGCTATGGTTTTTCCGGTGGTCATGCATGGATGTGAGAGTTGAACTGTGAAGAAAGCTGAGTGCCAAAGAATTGATGCTTTTGAACTGTGGTGTTGGAGAAGACACTTGAGAGTCCCTTGGACTTCAAGGAGATCCAACCAGTCCATTCTAAAGGAGATCAGTCCTGGGTGTTCTTTGGAAGGACTGATGCTGAGACTGAAACTCCAGTACTTGGGCCACCTGATGTGAAGAGCTGACTCATTGGAAAAGACTCTGATGCTGGGAGGGATTGGGGGCAGGAGGAGAAGGGGTCAACAGAGGATGAGATGGCTGGATGGCATCACTGACTCAATGGACATGAGTTTGGGTGAACTCTGGATGTTGGTGATGGACAGGGAGTCCTGGGGTGCTGCGATTCATGGGGTCGCAAAGAGTCGGACACAACTGAGCAACTGAACTGACTGACTGACTGATATGAACAAATAATTTCTACTCTAGGGATTTTTTTTTTTTTTGGGTAAATTCAGCTGTCTTATTACTAATCACTCTCCTTCATAGTTGATGTTGAGATTAAAGTTATCAGTTTGGTTTATCTTTATCCATTGGGAGAACTACAATCTTTGAATAAGAGTTTGTGTCTGGTATCATATTTTAGTTGTGGTCCCAGTTTTCATAGAAGGAAATATATAATAGAGGAATTCAAGTAATACTACTACTTTAAAATTATGAAATATTTCTCTTGGCACAGCCATGCATTTTATAGCTATGATTTTCCCACTCAAATGATTAGTGACAACAGATAGCAGTGAAGGGGTGAGGCACTTCTGTTCCAGTTGGATTGGGTGGAGGTAATTCAAAGTTTTACTGGAAGACAAGTAAATTTATTCAAGAAAAAGAAAGCCAGAATCATTTCTTAAAGAGAAGTCTTTAAGAATTACTATCAACAAAACTGAGCTGGTAAAGCAATTTTCTTCATTAAATTGTAGCATTCTCCCCTCCCCCAAAAGGACTTGATTTTTCTTAACATCCTGCCTCCACACTGAATAATCATACTCTCTGAAGGTACTAAGTATATACCAATTCCAATTACTTCATTACAAAATAGAGATCTTCAAAGAGGAAAATTGCTAGTGAGTTATAATGATAAAGTAAATATAGTTTTAAAACAGTTTTATCCACCCTAATGGACTGGTCTACTTTCTTTCACTCCTTCACAGCAGTTAGAATTTAGTTTGTGGAACAACATACTTTAGGGCTGACAAAGGTTCATGTAGTCAAAGCTATGGTTTTTCCAGTAGTCATGTACAGATGTGAGAGTTGGACCATAAAGAAGGCTGAGCACCAAAGAATTGATGCTTTAAAATTGTGGTGCTGGAGAAGACTCTTGAGAGTCCCTTGGACAGCAAGGAGATCAAACCAGTCCATCCTAAAGGAAGTCAATGCTGAATATTCATTGGAAGGACTGATGCTATGGCTGAAGCTCCAATACTTTGGCCACCTAATGCAATGAGTTAGCTCATTGGAAAAGACCCTGATGCTGGGAAAGATTGAGGGCAGGTGGAGAAGGGGCCGACAGAGGATGAGACAGTTAGATGGCATCATCAACTCAATGGACATGAGTTTGAGCAAGCTCTGGGAGATAGTGAAGGACAGGGAAACCTGGAGAGCTGCATTTCATGGGGTCACAAAGAGTCAGACAGGACTTAGTGACTGAGCAACAGTGAACAACAACAACCACATAAAGCCTTGTGTTTAAAGCAAAATTACTCTTGGAAACATTACAAGCTAGTCACTGTCTTCTGCTTAATTATAATTCCCCTATCTCTTGAACTAGTTTCCAGAGTTAGCTAACAGTGCAGTTTATCAAGATGGTTCTTTAAGCATTGATTCTAATTTTCTCATTTTTTTCCTGCACAATTTTTACTTATTCTTTCAAGTTTTACTAGTTACCTTTAATGTTTACATTACCATATCACCTATATTCAGATATTAATCCAACTTTAAATTGTCAAATGGTTGTTTCCTCATATACTTTTATTATTTAATCTATTATCATTACTATTTCTATCAGTGAATTGAATATGTACCTTAAAAAAAAAAAAAGAATATGTACCTTAAGTCTATGAAAATATGAAAAGGACAAAACTTCACCTTCATACTTATTGCATTTTTGTAGTGAATTTGTGTTGAAATTGGGCTTCATGACTGATTCATGCCTGGAAAAGCATCTCAGCATCAATGAAAAATGGTGTCTGTTCCATATGTATTCTCCAACATTTAAAGCAGTAGACTTAAATGATAGTATCAAAATTTTACTTCAGTTTTACAGTTTATTATGCTCTAGTATAATCCTTTATACAATTTAGACATTCCAGCTGCGACGGACGTGCAGAAGGGTGGCCGAGAGGAGCTACCCCTCACCCAAGGTCAGGGGCGACCGAGAGCCCCAGGCTGTGACGGCACAGGAGCGGTTGAGAGGAGCTACCCTATGTCCGAGGTCAGGGGTGGTGGCTGAGACGAGCTACCCTATGTCCGAGGTCAGGGGCGGAGGCCAAGAGGAGCAACCCCACGTCCAAGGAGTGGCTTCGTGGGCACAGGAGTGCTGAGAGGAGCTATACCACCTTCAAGGTCAGGACGGGCGGCCCTGAGGAGATAACCCTCGTCCAAGGTAAGGAGCAGCACCTGCACTTTGCTGGAGCAGCCATGAAGAGATACCCCAAGTCCAAGGTAAGAGAAACCCAAGTAAGACAGTAGGTGTTGCAAGAGGGCATCAGAGGGCAGACACACTGAAACCATACTCACAGAAAACTAGTCCATCTAATCACACTAGGACCACAGCCTTGTCTAACTCAATGAAACTAAGCCATGCCCCTGGGACAACCCAAGGGCAGGTCACGGTGGAGATGTCTGACAGAATGTGGTCCACTGGAGAAGGGAATGGCAAACCACTTCAGTATTCTTGCCTCGAGAACCCCATGAACAGTATGAAAAGGCAAAATGATAGGATACTGAAAGAGAACTCCCCAGGTCAGTAGGTGCCCAATATGCTATTGGAGATCAATGGAAAAATAACTCCAGAGAGAATGAAGGGATGGAGCCAAAGCAAAAACAATACCCAGCTGTGGATGTGACTGGTGATAGAAGCAAGGTCTGATGCTGGAAAGAGCAATATTACATAGGAACCTGGAATGTCAGGTCCATGAATCAAGGCAAATTGGAAGTGGTCAAACAGGAGATGGCAAGAGTGAACGTCGACATTCTAGGAATCAGCGAACTAAAGTGGACTGGAATGGGTGAATTTAACTCAGATGACCATTATATCTACTACTGTGGGCAGGAATCCCTTAGAAAAAATGGAGACCCCTTCATGGTCAACAAAAGAGTCCGAAATGCAGTACTTGGATGCAATTTCAAAAACGACAGAATGATCTCTGTTCGTTTCCAAGGCAAACCATTCAATATCAAGGTAATCCAAGCCTATGCCCCAACCAGTAATGCTGAAGAAGCTGAAGTTGAATGGTTCTATGAAGACCTACAAGACCTTTTAGAACTAACACCCAAAAAAGATGTCCTTTTCATTATAGGCGACTGGAATACAAAAGTAGGAAGTCAAGAAACACCTGGAGTAACAGGCAAATTTGGCCTTGGAGTATGGAATGAAGCAGGGCAAACGTTAATAGACTTTTGCCAAGAGAACGCACTGGTCATAACAAACACCCTCTTCCAACAACACAAGAGAAGACTCTACACATGGACATCACCAGATGGTCAACACCAAAATCATATTGATTATATTCTTTGCAGCCAAAGATGGAGAAGCTCTATACAGTTAGCAAAAACAAGACCGGGAGCTGACTGTAGCTCAGATCATGAACTCCTTATTGCCAAGTTCTGACTTAAATTGAAGAAAGTAGGGAAAACCACTAGACCATTAAGGCATGACTTAAATCAAATCCCTTATGATTATACAGTGGAAGTGAGAAATAGATTTAAGGGACTAGATCTGATAGACAGAGTTCATAGCCTGATGAACTATGGACGGAGGTTGGTGACACTGTACAGGAGACAGGGATCAAGACCATCCCCATGGAAAAGAAATGCAAAAAAGCAAAATGGCTGTCTGGGGAGGCCTTACAAATAGCTGTGAAAGAAGAGAAGTGAAAAGCAAAGGAGAAAAGCAAAGATATACGCATCTGAATGCAGAGTTCCAAAGAATAGCAAGGAGAGATAAGAAAGCCTTCTTCAGCGATCAATGCAAAGAAATAGAGGAAAACAACAGAATGGGAAAGACTAGGGATCTCTTCAAGAAAATTAGAGATACAAAGCGAACATTTCATGCAAAGATGGGCTCGATAAAGGACAGAAATGGTATGGACCTATAGAAATAGAAGATATTAAGAAGATGTGGCAACAATACACAGAACTGTACAAAAAAGATCTTCATGACCCAGATAATCATGATGATGTGATCACTCAGCTAGAGCCAGACACCTGGAATGTGAACTCAAGTGGGCCTTAGGAAGCATCACTATGAATAAAGCTAGTAGAGGTGATGGAATTCCAGTTGAGCTATTTCAAATCCTGAATGATGATGCTGTGAAAGTGCTGCACTCAATATGCCAGCAAATTTGGAAAACTCAGCAGTGGCCACAGGAGTGGAAAAGGACAGTTTTCATTGCAATCCCAAAGAAAGGAAATGCCAAAGAATGCTCAAACTACCGCACAATTGCATTCATCTCACACGCTAGTAAAGTAATGCTCAAAATTCTCCAAAGCCAGGCTTCAGCAATACGTGAACTGTGAACTTCCAGATGTTCAAGCTGGTTTTAGAAAAGGCAGAGGAACCAGAGATCAAATTGCCAACATCCGCTGGATCATGGAAAAAGCAAGAGAGTTCCAGAAAAACATCTATTTCTGCCTTATTGACTATGCCAAAGACTTTGAATGTGTGGATCACAACAAACTGTGGAAAATTCTGAAAGAGATGGGAATACCAGACCACCTGATCTGCCTCTTGAGAAATCTGTATGAAGGTCAGGAAGCAACAGTTAGAACTGGACATGGAACAACAGACTGTTTCCAAATAGGAAAAGGAGTACGTCAAGGCTGGATATTGTCACCCTGATTATTTAACTTCTATGCAGTGTACATCATGAGAAACGCTGGGCTGGAAGAAGCACAAGCTGGAATCAAGATTGCTGGGAGAAATATCAAATACCTCAGATATGCAGATGACACCACCCTTATGGCAGATAGTGAAGAGGAACTCAAAAGCCTCTTGATGAAAGAGAAAGAGGAGAGTGAAAAAGTTGGCTTAAAGCTCAACATTCAGAAAATGAAGATCATGGCATCCAGTCCCATCACTTCATGGGAAATATATGGGGAAACAGTGGAAAAAGTGTCAGACTTTATTTTTGGGGGCTCCAAATTCACTGCAGATGGTGACTGCAGCCATGAAATTAAAAGATGCTTACTCCTTGGAAGGAAAGTTATGACCAACCTAGATAGCATATTCAAAAGCAGAGACATTACTTTGCCAACAAAGGTCCATCTAATCAAGGCTATGGTTTTTCCAGTGGTCATGTATGGATGTGAGAGTTGGATGGTGAAGAAGGCTGAGCTCGAAGAATTGATGCTTTTGAACTGTGGTGTTGGAGAAGACTCTTGAGAGTCCCTTGGACTGCAAGGAGATCCAACCAGTCCATTCTGAAGGAGATCAGCCCTGGGTGTTCTTTAGAAGGACTGATGCTAAAGTTGAAACTCCAGTGCTTGTGCCACCGCATGCGAAGAGTTGACTCATTGGAAAAGACTCTGATGCTGGGAGGGATTGGGGGCAGGAGGAGAAGGGGACGACAGAGGATGAGATGGCTGATGGCATCACCGACTCGATGGACATGTGTCTGAGTAAACTCCGGGAGTTGGTGATGGATAAGGAAGCCTGGCGTACTGTGATTCATGGGGTTGCAAAGAGTGAGACACGACTGAGCTACTGAACTGAACTTAACTGATGAGTTATACAGAGGTACTAACACTTCCTTATTTTTTGTTTCACTTTGTCACATCTCCTGTAGTTTAAAGTTCACGCTTCTAACATCCTCTCACAGCACTTAAAAGACAAAACTCTTCTTTGAGTACAAATTTGCACCTAACTGCTGATGCATAATGCTTGCATCAATTGAATTGTCTTTGAGATTAAACATCCAGTTATTAAAAGTTCAAAGTGTAATGACTTTCTCTCCCTTGCTTCTGCCATATAAAGCAATTGAATTTCACTTTAGCAACATATTTAAATGATATATACTTATCAAGGGATTCATTCATGTCTTACTGCCGTTCAGTACCTGCCAAAGATTCCTTTAAGACTGACAATTGAGGACAGCCTAGCAGACATTTTAATATCTATCAGAAAATATTTTCCAAGTTCTATCCCAGTATTATGTAAAAGGACATTAAAAAAGCATCTGGGCCTTCTGTTTCAGTCTTCTATATTGATATAATATCATAACCTGCAGTTTATAAAACAATTCTTTAAGTATTAACCATAAAACTGTGATTATGCATCTTCTGAAAATTTTTATTTAAACAGGTATTATTAGAATAATTAAAATTAATTAAGATACCTTTGTCGTAGTTAAAGATATTTTCTACTCTGTTGTTAAGTGTCATAGAGGGCAAATTCCCAGTTGATTTCTGAGGGGGGGAATTGTGTATTTACATGTGAATTAGTATAATTTGTGAGTGGCATAGTGTTTGTTTGCCTTCTTTGGCCTTAATTTTCAGAAGATGTATAATCACTTATCACAATATTGGTAACTTTTAATCTAGGGCTTGACAACTCCTATATCTGTGGCTTACATTTATTTTTAAATTTCATAACATTTCCCCCTTTTACTGTGTATTTGATTTTCTTCTTCCCAAAATCTTATTGGAGGATAAAAATCATCATAAGTAAATTGAGATGAGATAAATACATTGTGACTATAAGAAAACACTCCAAGAAAACCAATTAAAAATGGGCAAAAGATCTAAATCAACATTTTTCCAAAGAGAACATGTAAGTTCATGGTAACCATGAGCATGATAAGATGCTGAACAACACTAATTTTTAAGAAAGTTACCTGGTGCCTCAGATGATGAAAAATTGGCCTGCAATGCCAGAGATCTGGGTTCAATTCCTGGGTTGGGAAGATCCCTTGAAGAAGGGAATGGCTACCCACTCCAGTATCCTTACATGGAGCATCCCATGTACAGAGGAACCTGGTGGGCTACAGTCCATGAGGTCACAAATAGTTGGACACAACTGAGTGACTAACACTTTCATTTTCTTTCACTTTCAAATCAAAACTACAGTGAGGTATCACCTCATAATGGTGATCATAATCAAAAGGCTCAAATCAAAAATGACCACAATAAAAAAGTCTACAAATAATAAATCCTGAAGAGAATGTGGGAAAAAAGAATCCTCTCTGCCAAAGCCTTTGACTGTGTGGATCACAATAAACCGTGGAAAATTCTGAAAGAGAATGGGATACCAGAACACCTGACCTAACACTTGAGAAACCTATATGCAGGTCAGGAAGCAACAGTTAGAACTGGACATGGAACAACAGACTGTTTCCAAATAGGAAAAGGAGTACGTCAAGGCTGGATATTGTCACCCTGATTATTTAACTTCTATGCAGTGTACATCATGAGAAACGCTGGGCTGGAAGAAGCACAAGCTGGAATCAAGATTGCTGGGAGAAATATCAAATACCTCAGATATGCAGATGACACCACCCTTATGGCAGAAAGTGAAGAGGAACTAAAGAGCCTCTTGATGAAAGAGAAAGAGGAGAGTGAAAAAGTTGGCTTAAAGCTCAACATTCAGAAAACGAAGATCATGGCATCTGGTCCCATCACTTCATGGCAAATAGATGGGGAAACAGTGGAAAAAGTGTCAGGCTTTATTTTTTGGGCCTCCAAAATCACTGCAGATGGTGACTGCCGCCATGAAATTAAAAGATGCTTACTCCTTGGAAGGAAAGTTATGACCAACCTAGATAGCATATTCAAAAGCAGAGACATTACTTTGCCAACAAAGGTCCGTCTAATCAAGGCTATGGTTTTTCCAGTGGTCATGTATGGATGTGAGAGTTGGATGGTGAAGAAGGCTGAGCTCGAAGAATTGATGTTTTTGAACTGTGGTGTTGGAGAAGACTCTTGAGAGTCCCTTGGACTGCAAGGAGTTCCAACCAGTCTATCCTAAAGGAGATCAGTCCTGGGTGTTTATTGGAAGGACTGATGCTGAAGCTGAAACTCCAATACTTTGGCACCTGATGTGAAGAGCTGACTCACTGGAAAAGATCCCGATGCTGGAGGGATTGGGGGCAGGAGGAGAAAGGGACGACAGAGGATACAATGGCTGGATGGCATCACCGACTCTACGGACAGGAGTTTGGGTAAACTCTGGGAGTCAGTAATGGACAGGGAGGCTTGGCGTGCTGCGATTCATGGGCTTGCAAAGAGTCGGACACGACTGAGTGACTGAACTGAACTGAACACTTGGTGGGAATGGAACAGTCACCATGGAGAACAGTACGGAGGTTCCTTAAAAAAAACTAAAAATAGAATTAACATATGACTATGCAATTCCTCTCCTGAGCATATCTTCAGAGAAAACAATAATTTAAAAAGACACATGCACCCCAGTGTTCATAGTAGCACTGTTTACAATAGACAAGACATAGAAGTAACCTAAATGTTGATGGATATTTGAATGAATAAAGATGTGGTACACACACAAACACAGGCATACACAATGGACAACTACTCAGCCATAGAAAGAATGAAATAATTTCATTTGCATAATGTGGATTCATTTAAGAGATTATCATACTAAATGAAGTAAGCCAGGCAGAGAAAGAGAAATATCATATGATATCACTTACATGTAGAATATAAATATATACATATATATATACAATGGAACTTATCTACAAAACAGAAAGACTCACAGACATAGAAAACAAATTTATGGCTACCAAAGAGTAAAGGGGTGGGTATAAATAAATTAGAAGGTTGGGATTAACCTCTCAACCAACAAGGACCTAATAATGTACAGCACTGGGGTCTACACTCAATATTTTGTAATAACATTTGTAATAATCTATAAGGGGAAAGAATCTGAAAAAGAACACACACACACACATATATATGTGCACATAATCTGAAGCAATGTGTTGTACATCTGAAACTAACAGTATACTGTAAATCTGCTATATTTCAAAAAAAGAAAGAATTACACTGAATAAGTTAGGCAAAAAAAAAATACATTGTTAAAAAAATAAATACTTCCATGTAATATATACCACAATTATTAATGGAATTCATAATTACCAATATGCAAAATGTTAGCTTCTATTTTAAAGAGTCTTTGTCTCAAAAGTTAAACTTTATAATTAGTAATAACTGCTAATTTTTTTTATGATAATTAATATTTGTCAAAATAGAGAGTAGTTGTCTTTGTCAATGTATTTATTATCTAAAGATTTTTTTTTAGAGGAAAAATATCAGTGTGGCCTTTTAGAGTTTAATTTGTGGTGTTAAAGTCACATAAATATTTATCAAAAAGAAACTTGAAGTCTCTTATGGTATACATCTGCTATTGAAGAGCTGCAACTTACACATCATATGTCTTTTCTTGACAAGCAGCATGTCAGAAAGGAATGTTTAAAAAAATGAAAAATAAAAAAATGTAAGCTCCTATCAAACATATTAAAATCATGGGTACATAATAATATAATTATGTCTCATTAAAAGATTCTAGAAAAATATCTGGAGCACATATGGAATAAGACAGCTGTTAGGTTGCTTTTTAAAGGTGAAACAGATTTATAATCTCTCTATTATAATCCCCATGTATAAATATCAGAGATTTCTCAGAGTAATTAATATTCATGATATAAAAAAGAAAACAAGTATGTCTTTGAAAAACATGAGACTTTGCATATTAATTTTAAATTGACTCAAATTATAAAAGTAAGTACTTTGGCCACCTCATGTGAAGAGCTGACTCACTGGAAAAGATCCCGATGCTGGGAGGGATTGGGGGCAGGAGGAGAAGGGGACAACATAGGATGAGATGGCTGGATGGCATCGTCGACTCAGTAGACGTGAGTTTGAGTGAACTCCGGGAGGTCTGGTGTGCTGTGATTCATGGGGTGCAAAGAGTTGGACATGACTGAGTGAATGAACTGAACTGAACTGATAAGAGTAAGTAAGATGTGTTATTTTATGAAAGACTGAAGGATGTCTTAAATCCAAATGAAAATGGAAAAATATTAAAAGATTACAGTTATTTTCAGCATAGACATGCAAAAAAAGTTAATTGATTCTTCTTATAAATTGTATTCCTTAACATCCTTTTACAACAATCTTATTCCTTAACATCCTTTTACAACCATAAAGAAAGCAAAAATGAATTTAAAAAAACAGAATGAATTACAAAATAAAATACAAGTTCAAAAGCAATTGTGCCTTAGAAATCTGTTTACAATCATTACAAACATAATATTTATATGGCCTCTCTTTCTGAATCTGTGTCTCTCTTTGACTCTCTGTGTCCTTTGCTTCCTGTCTATCCAGACTCTGCTGTGTCCCAAAAGTATTTAAGATCCCTTATATGGAAATACATGAAATTCACCAAGAGCATTGTCATGGTCGAGCCAGGAATACAGAAACTGCTCTGTGTTTTAAACAGTTAGTTTAATGACAGAAATTATTTACCCAGGGGTTACTAAACTGATCTGATCTGATTAAACTGGTGAGAGTCCAAATAGGGGACACTAGGCAACAGAGAATTCACTAGGCAACAGAAATTCACTAGGCAACAGAGAATTTATAAACAACAGGAAGTAGCTACCATCTTCAGTTGAAGGGACGGGGAAATAAAGCTGCATTAGGGATTAAGGACTAGAGTCTCCTCATAGGAACTAAACCCACTGCAGGTATGTCTGACAGGAAGGAGCCAGGTCCATGTGGAGGAAGTAGTTACTGACTGCAAGCCTGCAGAGAAAGAGCTAAGAAGTACTGTGGCTTCTACCATCCTGTGGACTCCATCCTCTCTTCCAAAAGAGCCTCCTATAGGCAGAAAATAGTAGGAATCCAGTTGAGGGAAGCTGGGAAGTGTAGGCTACAGGGGCCAGCCTCGCTGTGAAGAACAGACTAGGGCAATGTAATAATTGATACATGTGATGTCCCCATGAGGTGTATATCCAGCTTCTAGCAGCTAGCTACTGGCTAGAGTTACGGCCTTTATTTAAGAGAAACAGGGTGTAATCTACTGGATGAGTTCATGGAAGGACTGTGGTTAAAACCAGGTCCAGAAGTTAAAGGTCACTCCACACTTGCTGTCTGTATCACACAACAGGTTCCATTGGGATTCCCTCTTTACCCAGGTTGGGCTCCAGGAATTACTGGCTTTCCAAGGTCCTTCTTCAACAAGAGGGAAGAGGGCAAGGCACAATCTTTAAAAGAATGACATAGCTATTGGATATGACAAAAACTGGTTCAGTTCAGTTCAGTCGCTCAGTCGTGTCCGACTCTTTGTGATCCCATGAACTGCAGCTCGCCAGGCCATTCTGTCCATCACCAACTGCCGAAGTCTACCCAAACCCATGTCCATTGAGTTGGTGATGCCATCCAATCATCTCATCCTCTGTCGTCCTCTTCTTCTCCTGCCCTCAATCTTTCCCAGCATCAGGGTCTTTTCAAACGAGTCAGCTCTTTGCATCAGGTGGCCAAAGTATTGGAGTTTCAGATTCAACATCAGTCTTTCCAGTGAACACCCAGGACTGATCTCCTTTAGGATGGATGGACTGGTTGGATCTCTTTGAAGTCCAAAGGGCTCTCAAGAGTCTTCCCCAACACCACTGTTCAAAAGCATCAATTCTTCAGCACTCATCTTTCTTCACAGTCCAACTGTCACATCCATACATGACCATTGGAAAAACCATAGCCTTGACTAGACGGATGTTTGTTGGCAAAGTAATGTCTCTGCTTTTCAATATGCTGTCTAGGTTGGTCATAACTTTCCTTCCAAGGAGTAAGCGTCTTTTAATTTCATGGCTGCAATCTCCATCTGCAGTGATTTTAGAGCCCAAAAAAGAAAGTCTGACACTGTTTCCACTGTTTCCCCATCTATTTCCCATGAAGTGATGGGATCAGATGCCATGATCTTCGTTTTCTGAATGTTGAGCTTTAAGAACTTTTGCACTCTCCTCTTTAACTGTCATCAAGAGGCTCTTTAGTTCTTTATTTTCTGCCATAAGGGTGGTGTCATCTGCATATCTGAGGTATTTGATATTTCTCCCAGCAATCTTGATTCCAGCTTTTGCTTCTTCCAGTCCAGTGTTTCTCATGATGTACTGTGCATATAAGTTAAATAAGCAGGGTCACAATATACAGCCTTGATGAACTCCTTTTCCTATTTGGAACCAGTTTGTTGTTCCACGTCCAGTTCTAACTGTTGCTTCCTGACCTGCAGATAGGTTTCTTGAGAGGCAGGTCAGGTGGTCTGATATTCCCATCTCTTTCAGAATTTTCCACAGTTTATTGTGATCCACATAGTCAAAGGCTTTGGCATAGTCAGTAAAGCAGAAATAGATGTTTTTCTGGAACTCTGTTGCTTTTTCCATGATCCAGCGGATGTTGGCAATTTGATCTCTGGTTCCTCTGCCTTTTCTAAAACCATCTTGAACATCTGAAAGTTTACAGTTCACGGATTGCTGAAGCCTGCTTGGAGAATTTTGAGCATTACTTTACTAGTGTCTGAGATGAGTGCAATTGTGCAGTAGTTTGAGCATTCTTTGGCTAGAGCTAACTAGATCCAAGACAGCAGAAGATTTGACTTCCAACAGACCTTGAACTTCGTTATATGCTCATTGAAATATGTCAGCATTCTAAATGACATACCCACCTGAACTGTGACAGTTCTGAGATAAAACCATAAAAAAAAACCAAAAAGTGAGGTGCACCTCAATTCCTAGAAATCCCTGCCCTTCTCCAGAAATCCCCGCCCCTCCCCAGAAATAGTTGGAATACTTCTCGCAGTCATTAGCCTATGAAATTACCCAGCCTGTAAAAACTAAGCACCCCATATTTGAGGCCCTCTCATCTTCTGAGATGGCCCACACTCTGTGGTGTGTGTTTCTACCAAGGCCATTCTTGCCTTTTGAGATGGGCCACATTCTGTCTATGGAATGTGTATCTCTCTAGATAAATCCACTTCTTACTTATCACTGTATCTCTCACCGAATTCTCTCTGTTGTAAGACATAAAGAACCTGAGTTACATTAAGTCCTGAGACCAGGTATGTGATCTCAATTAAAAGACACCATGGATTCAAGTCCCAATCTGGTTTAGACAGAGTTCAAGTCCCAATCTGAGGTGCACTGTTTCACCTCTGAACCTCCTTTCTCTCCAGGTCCTACTCTCCAGCTGCTATTTCAGGTGGCTTTCTGCAATGCCATAGTTTTCATCATAATTGGGGCTGGTGATTTCTATGAGTACCACTACTAAAATAGAGAAGACATCTGTGATATCTCTCCCTGAAGGAGGCTAGCTTACCTGACCCAGAGAGGGGGGAAAAAAACAGAAAGGAGTGTATTAGAGAAATTTCAGAGGAAGAAATGATAGGAACATAACACTGAGCAAAGATGAGGTTAGTATAATTTACTGTGTATGCTAAGTCACTTCAGTTGTGTCCAACTCTGTGCACCCTATGGACTGCAGAGGAGTCCTCCAGGGTCCTCTGTCCAGGAGGATTCCCCAGGAAAGAATACTGGAATAGGTTGATATTTTCTTCTGCAGGGCATCTTCCTAACCCAGGGATTGACTCGCACCTCTTCTGTCCCCTGCATTGGCAGGAGGGTTCTTTCCCACTAGGGCCACCTGGGAAGCCCTAATTTAGTGTGCTGCTGCTGCTGCTAAGTCGCTTTAGTTGTGTCCGACTCTGTGCGACCCCATAGACGGCAGCCCACTAGGCTCCCCTGTCCCTGGGATTCTCCAGGCAAGAACACTGGAGTGGCTTGCCATTACCTTCTCCAATGCATGAAAGGGAAAAGTGAAAGTGAAGTCGCTCAGTCGTGTCCAACCCTTTGCAACCCCATGGTTTGCAGCCTACCAGGCTCCTCCGTCCATGGGATTTTCCAGGCAAGAGTACTGGAGTGGGGTGCCATTGCCTTTAGTGTGAGTACCTGACAATCAGCTTTTTGATTGTAATGTAAGTGACTGACATCAACCTTTTGATGGCTGAGACATCCATTTCAAAGACACTCATCTCAAATAAACATATTGCCAGCTATACAACTAAATAAAGATTCAGACCACTCTACCCATAAAGTTACTTTTAGAAAGCCCGAGTGACCTAGATTACTGACCTCTTGAGGGAGCACTCTTCTATTCCCATGCTCTCATTCCTACTCTTATGTTTTAAATTAACTAGTAAAGAGTAAACCCACAAAATCCCGGGGACCCCACCCATGACCCCAACAAAGGCAGAACCCCATGTTGTTGCTTTCTCTCTGTCTTTCTGTTTGACTTAGCTGTGTGGCCCTGGGCATAGTGTGTACCCTCCAGGACCTGTGAGTAATAAAACTTGTTTTTCAAAATTTCCTGATAGTTGTTGCTGAGGTGCATCCTGCAATCATAATAAGAATCAGAAGGGCTGGTCCAGCCACAACATTGGCTCCTCCTGGAGAAACGTTTATGGCAAATCCCCGCAAGTCCCATGTGGTGCCCCAGGCAATCCTAGCTGATAGCTGAGACCCAGCTAAAGCATATGCAGAAGTGCAATAAAATTTTAGTAAATTATAAATGGAGGCAGCCATTTTAAAAATCTTCCTTACCAACAAATCTAAAAGTAATGTACAGGTAACCATATAGTTTACAGAGACAAAAATTACTCAGAAGAGGCAGACCTTTCTTGATGCCAAAACAAGAAATGAGTTTGATCTACGTCTTGTAACAAAAAGAGTTTAAAGTAAAGAATACTGTCCTCAAAATCCTTGTAGTGATGAATTTCATTCTTCATGATTTTTAGAAATCTAAAAGAATACTACTGAACAAGAAACAGTAGGGGTTCAGAACAAGCTTTCCCCCAAATGTATCACATTTGCAAGAAGATTATTTTGAGCTAAAGACAACCTAGCTACAGGTTCAAGAGAAACTACTGCCTATCTCTTAACTACCTAGAAGAAATTAAATTGTGGATTTTTCCAAGAAAAATAATTATTACTAGAGACAAATTTTATCTAAGTGGTTCCATCTATATGGCAGGGCAAAGATCTAATTACCAAACATCTGCTTTTCTTATCATTCTGTGAATGACCCTCTTGTCCTTGGAATCCCTGGGCTCCTATCCTATTCCTTAGACAAGAATGCCATATATAAATAAATAAATATATATATATATAATTTTATCTTTCTGTCTCTGAACTTCTCATGTGTGTTAGATTCCCATATGTACAAAATTAAGTTTAATTCTTTACTGTTAATTTGTCTCATGTTAGTTTAATTCTTAGGCCAGCCAGAAGAACCTAGAAGGGTAGAGAAAAGTTTTCTTTCTCTCCTTCCTGACAGTTTTGGTACCTAACATGGGCATTCACTGGCTGGAAAACTGCTTTTTCCCAAAAACTATGGCAGATGAATAGATTCTGGGACATCTGACAACAGCAGGCATAATAAGGTGGCATTTCTTGCCATATCAATTTCCCAGATTTCAGCATGCTGTAGGGTACATTAGAAGTGAAAGTGGTAAGAACTGTCTTTTTTTCCCCCCTGACCCCTCTCTCTTTCCTAAATTGAGATAAGCAAGTTCCCTGGCGAATCAGTGGTAAAGAATCCACCCGTCAACGCAGGAGACACAGGTTTAATCCCTGGTCGGAGAAGATCCCACATGCCTCGGAGCAACTAAGCCCATGTGACACAGCTTTTGAGCCAGTGCTCTATATCCTGGGAGTCGCTGAGCCCAGGCACTGCTTGCTGCAACTAGAGAAAAGCCCATGTAAAAAAAAAAAAAAAGAAAAAAGAAACACAGCCAAAATAAATAAATTCAGATTAGCAAAAGAAAGTATACGTGGAGCTAGTTCTTTGGGCTAAAAGGACCCTAGAAAATATTTGGATGTTATATTCAGGTTTTCTGTTGATCTTGTTCCTGCCAGAGATGGTCACTGTTTTCTCTCTGATCGCTGCCAGTCAGAGGATACGTGTGCACCTGGTGGGCAGCTGAGTAGGCTGTGGATCTAAAGAAATGGATAACTTGTGGGTTGGTGAGTCACTGTGTTCTGTTCAATAGGGGGGAAAATCTGCGATTCTCTGCTGCTTAAAAACAGAGCCCCTCATAGTTACTGCCTTTACTTTCTTAGGTTTAACTCTGAGAGTGAACTTCCTGGATCTTGTAAGGGCTGCAATATTTCTACTCTTTTATAGTATAGCACTTACCTACATGGTTTAGCCACAAAAAGGCTTATTGGACTCAGCTGCTGTTAAGATTAACAGATACTACTCATCATAATGGCCACATAATGGATTATTTGAATTGGTTAAATTAAAAACAAATACTGATAGCTCTAATATTGGTATAAAGGCTAGGTGTTAGGACTCCTTGAATAAGATTGAAGATAGACAATAGAACAAAAATCAAAATCCACTAACATCCCTTTCTATTTGCCTTCAAATACTTGAACATACTTGTAAAAACAAACAAAACAGGGCATTGGAAGTACAGCTGGTCCTGCATGTAAGAAACAAGTTTTTTCTTAAACCCAGGGACAATCCTTAAAAAGAAATTTCATTTTTTAAACAGATTACCTCCTGAGATTAATGGATAAATTAAAAAAGATCAAAGAAATGAGATGAATAAAGTGAACACTGATGGGATTAAAATAAAGGTTTTAATACAGAAATACAAAAGGCTGGGTGGGCCAAAGTGACTCAACTTTAGTAGGATGGTTAATTAAGTTAAAAGAGGCAAAATCCTTTGGCCTGACTCTTCACTGGGGATGCAAAGCCTTTTGCACAAGAGTGGGTAAAATGGGCAGGAGAGAGAAAGGTGAAATTTCCAGGACCCTTTGATATCGGAATCCCATGAACTGTGGTACCAAAACTCATTGGTGAAGCTGATTCAGGCTAAAATTAGGTTGAAAGAATATATAATAGAAATGTAAGTGTTGACAAAATTATGTCAATTTTACTTGAATGTTTTATGGGATAGATATGTATATCTGACTGTGAATACTTTCTCCTGAACAATACTGCATAACCAAAAGTTATTTTTGAAGTCCTAATGGGGGCTACAGTTAGAAATGTAAGAGTTGATAGAATTAAGCCAAAAAGTTTATAGGAGAGTTGGTATATTTGAACAGTCTTTATATAAAAGGTTGTGTTTCTGGTATCTGATTCTATCATGGGGATGGATATTGTATTTCACTGGGGAATGTCTCCCCTACCTAGTATTATGAAACAGAAGACATGCACATCTATTCTTTAAGCAATTTTAATTGGACATGTTAAAGGAAACAAAAATATTACCTGAGCAGAACATAAAAACATTATAGCTTGCATCTAGGAAACCTCCATGATATAAAAAAGCAAATTGAAGATAATGTAGTTGGACAGGTGGATCAATCCATGATGCCATTTAAACTATATCTTGCAAATATTTGCAAAACCAGAAATGTAGCTCAAGAGGTAGTTCAAATTCTACCCATTCCTTCATGAACCCTCAGACCTCCCCCTTTTATCTCAAAAGGCTTCTAACCTCTTCAGGAACACTGATCTAGACCATCTTCAATTACTAAGACTGAAAAACAAACAAACAGACAGAGCAAGGGGTCTTTTTAAATATATGAACTGCTATAGAAGCACCCTTACCAAAAATCTAGCTCAAGGAAAAATTTTAAACAAAAAAATGATAAGACCTCTGTTTTTATTTGTCTGCATGTTCATGTGTGTCTATATATACATGTCTTGTAAACATGTGGGGTTCTTTTTATACCTCTTGATGGCACTGATAAAATTATTTTGTAAAAGAGTTCTATTTAATTGTTTTAACAAACAAGCCCTATATAAATCTAGTATGTGTGTGTATATATATATACACACACACATATGGGCTTCTCTTGTGGCTCAGCTGGTAAAGAGTCTGCCTGTAGTGTGGAAGACTGAGGTTTGATTCCTGGGTTGGGAAGATCCCCTAGAGAATGGAAAGGCTACCCTCACCAGTATTCTGGAGAATTCCATGGACTGTATAGTCCATGGGGTCACAAAGAGTCAGACACAACTGAGTGACTTTCATATATATATATACTCTCAAAATATAATAAAAATTGACTCAAATGTTTTTCAGGTCTGTATGTTTTAGGATTAGCCTTCAGTAAATAAAAGACAATTTAAGGTTATTGGTTTATGTAAAACCTATATGTCATTAGACTTGTCACCATTAAGTATAAAACTTCTATTCTAACTAGGTTTACTTAAAGTCAAATAGGCTCTGTAACAAAAATTGTCAGCCAAAAAAATAATTAAGGATGATGACTGATGATGTCTAAAGCCTAATAAAGATTTTTTTTTGGCAGGTAATTTAAGCATATGTCAAGAACATATGAATAAAATAAATGTCAGTATCACAAGCTGGAAGCAAGATTGCCGGGAGAAATATCAATAACCTCAGATATGCAGATGACACCAACCTTTTGGCAGAAAGTGAAGAACTAAAGAGCCTCTTGATGAAAGTTAAAGAAGAGAGTGAAAAAGTTGGCTTAAAGATCAACATTCAGAAAACGAATATCATGGCATCTGGTCCCATCACTTCATGGGAAATAGATGGGGAAACAGTGGAAACAGTGGCAGACTTTATGTTTTGGGGCTCCAAAATCACTGCAGATGGTGATTGCAGCCATGAAATTAAAAGACATTTCTCCTTGGAAGGAAAGTTATAACCAACCTAGATAGCATATTAAAAAGCAGAGACATTACTTTGTCAACAAAGGTCCATCTAGTCAAAGCTATGGCTTTTCCAGTAGTCATGTATGGATGTGAGAGTTGGACTATAAAGATAGCTGAGTGCCGAAGAATTGATGCTTTTGAACTGTGGTGTTGGAGAAGACTCTTGAGAATGCCCTGGACTGCAAGGAGATCCAACCAGTCCATCCTAAAGGAGATCAGTCCTGGGTGTTCATTGGAAAGACTGATGCTGAAGCTGAAACTCCAATACTTTGGCCACCTGATGCAAAGAACTGACTCATTAGAAAAGACCCTGATGCTGGGAAAGATTGAGGGCAGGAGGAGAAGGGGACAACAGAGGATGAGATGATTGGATGGCATCACCGACTCAATGGACATGGGTTTGGGTGGACTTGGGAGTTGGTGATGGACAGGGAGGACTGGTGTACTGCTATTCATGGGGTCGCAAAGAGTCAGACACAACTGAGCAACTGAACTGAACTGAACTGAACTGATTACCATTTTTAGGTGAACTTTTTAACAATAATCGTTTTATGTTGTTTAGTCACTAAGTCATGTCCTTCTCTTTTGTGACTCCATGGACTGTAATCCCCCAGATTCCTCTGTCCATGGGATTTACTAGGGAAGAATACTGGTCTGCGTTGCTATTTCCTTCTTCAGCGAACTTTTATGGCTCCTGTATTCTTGCCTGGAAAATTCCATGGTCAGAAGAGCCTGATGGGCTACAGTTCATGGGGTCGAAAAAGTTGGATACGACTTAACAGCTAAACCACCCAGAGATTGAACCCATGTCTGCTGCTCTGCAGGCAGATTATTCACTGCTGAGTCACCAAGGAAGCCTAATTGTTTTCTGAGCTATTTACTTAAAAGAGTTTCCTGAATCTCTGGTAATTTTCACCATTAGAGTTTTGCTAAATTAAGTTAATGATTAATTAAATGAAATTCATTGAATATTTAGATCATTCCCAAATGAGATACTGAAACAATTAATTATTAAACATAGACTTCTCTTTTACAGAGAAACTAAAGATATTCAGAACTATTAATAAACATGTTTGGAGCCACACTGAGAAGTTTTCTATGAGCAAACGTGTTTTGGAAATTAAAAAAATTATTTTTTGCCAATCTACAGAATGCTATAATGTAAAATGCAATTCATAATTGCCTAGTTCTTGATTTTCACTAGAAACTACAACTTTCTAAGGGTAAAAAAGGAGGGGGGCACCTCTGTATGCAAGAAAGTAAGATGGGTGTTTTGGTAAAACAACATTTATGAAAAAGGAGTCTTTGAAAATAAATTTTGTGTGTTGTAAGGACTGGATAATACTGGAATGAATTTAACCAAGCAAATTAGTTTTAATATCAAGAGTAAACTGGCACAAAATTGGAATTTGGTTTTCTCTCTGTTAGAAAACAAAGTTGCTTTATTTTTACCTACTGGTCTGCTCTTGATAATAGAAGATTATGAAAGGTTTTTCTTTAGTATTAAGTAATCCAACTATAAAAAATATATATTTTGTCTTCTGAAAACAAACACTTATGTTCTGTGTTGTCTTTGAATACTTAAGTAAATCTAGTCTGTTCTATATTAAAAGAGCTAAGTGATGCTCAGAACCATATAAACTTCTATATTTGCCTTTAACTGTCATTTTGGTTAAACGGCTAACTAAGCATTGTTTCACAGTGACCTATGATCCTATCTGACAAAGTGTTTTAAAACCTTTTGGATATTTTTGACAAACTTCCCAAAGTCAAATTGTAAATGAAGTCTTTTTGATTTAGAACTAACTTTGAGATATGAGATACTTTCAGAAAGTCTCTGACATATCTTAAAAAATGTGTTATCTTTCCTTATAAAAAAGATGGGTATTATATTAATTAGATATATTAGATATGTTTAGTTACATGGGAAATATTTTCAAATAAGAAATAATGTTATGCAGCAAGATGGATGAACCTAGAGATTCTTATATTGAGAGAAGTAAGTCAGAGAAAGACAAATATCATATGGTATCATGTATAGCCTAAAAAAAAGGCTACAAATGAACTTATCTACAAAATAGAAAGAGTTAGAGATATAAAAAACAAACTTGTGGCTACCAGGGCTAAGAGAGGGAAGGACAAATGGGAAGAATGTGATTGACACATACACATAACTAAGGACCTACTCCATAGCACAGGGAACTCGATACTCTGTAACGACATACATGGGATAGGAAGCTAAAGAAGAGAGGCTATATGTACAGACTGCTCTACACCTGAAACTAACACAACATTGTAAATTATATCCCAGTAAAATTAAAAAAAAATAATGTTACAGCTTCTCAATTGCGTCTGTATAGGTATAGGTTATCAAGTGTTTCAGAAATTGTGTGCAATTCTTGGAAGTTTGATGTGTCCTGACATAAAATGTTATCTATCATCAAATCTGGGACAAACCCTAAGAAGGATTGAATCTGTGTATCAGTAAAATACACTAGATGACTTGCATGTAAAGGTAGTAGGAGCAGAATCTGTAAACATTGTGTCACATGTGAATGAAGTCCATCCCACTTCTGCAAAAAAACAAATTGACCCCTCATTGTCAGACTTTGGTCAACCTGATGTTTTTGTAACAGGGCGTCAGTCTGCTCCTGAATCAGAGAAATTACTGAGATAGTCAACTCCTAGAGAGGTTGATCAGAGAAGGCAATGGCACCCCACTCCAGTACTGTTACCTGGAAAATCCCTCGGGCGGAGGAGGCTGGTAGGCTGCAGTCCATGGGATCTCGAAGAGTCGGACACGACTGAGCGACTTCACTTCCACTTTTCACTTTCATGCATTGGAGAAGGAAATGGCAAGCCATTCCAGTGTTCTTGCCTGGAGAATCCCAGGGACAGGGGAGCCTGGTGGGCTGCCATCTATGGGGTCGCACAGAGTTGGACACAACTGAAGCGACTTAGCAGCAGCAGCAGCAGCAGCAGCAGAAAGGTTGATAGGATGTCCAGGGTTCCTGAGGAGGAGAAACGGGTCTGGAGGCCTTGAGAAGGCTTGGAAAGGGGTCTGGGGCTCTCAAGGAGAAAAGGACAAACAGTTCTTCCCTACATTGCTTTGCCTTAGTCAATATAACAATGTATCTTGCTCAAGGACATGTTTCTCCTTAACAAGAATCTTCTGACTAATCCCGTCATTTTAAAATGTATATTATGGGATTGGGTCTGGTGAGATCTTTCTATTGTTCATTATAATCTTGTTAATTTCAGATGTTTGTTGTGGGAGTGGGTCTGGGGCACTCTCCATCCCCTTTCTGATGTCTCTGTCAGAAGCTTTCTCTGTCCCTTTTCTTACTTTAATAAAACTCTGCTACACAAAGGCTCTTGAGTGATCAAGCCTAGTCCCTGGTCCCGAAGCTAAATCTTCTTCTTCGGAGTTCACAAATCCGACATCGTTCACCATAAGCTGTCATTATGATGGGTAAATAATAGCTATAAATTAAACAGATTATAGACATTCCTAGAAGGCCACTGATTCTTCTTTGCTTCCTGGTGAACCCCATTTTTTTTGGCATTCCTTCATTGACCATAGTGCATTTGTATGCCTGTGTTCAGTTGCTCAGTCGTGTCCAACTCTTTGCAACCCCATGGACTGTAGCCTGCCAGACTCCTCTGTCCATGGGATTGTCCAGGCAATCTGGAGTGGGTTGCCGTTTCTTCCTCCAGATGATCTTTCCCACACAGGTATCGAACCCATGACTCTTGTATCTCCTGCATCTCAGGTGGATTCTTTACCACTGAGCCACTAGGGAAGCATTTAAGAAACTCAAGTTGTAAATGTGTGCATGACAAGTCGCTTTAGTCATGTCCGACTCTTTGCGACCCCATGGACTGTAGCACACCAAACTCATCTGTTCATGGGATTCTCCAGGCAAGAATACTGGAGTGGGTTGCCGTGCCCTTCTCCAGGGGATCTTCCCAACCCAGGGATTGAACCCCGGTCTCTTGCATCTCCTGCATTGGCAGATGGGTTTTTTTGTTTTTGTTTTTTTTGTTTTTACCACAAATGCCACCTAACCGAAACTATAAGTAGACATTGCCAGAAAGATTTCTATAAAATTATGAAAACTGTCTACTAGCACTCTCTGACCTATCAAGGCCATAACCCTGGAAAAATATTTATGTCATCAAAGGCCTCAGACCTCCTCTCTCCAGGTCCTTTGAACATCTGCAGCTGAACCTCATTCAACTTTCATAGTATAAGTTATTAAAATCTTCTTGTTAATTGTATGTATGTTTTCCTGATGGGTTGAAGCATTGTTCTGCTGCCTTGTAAACTTCTTGGAATTATCACTGTCCTTATCATTTTCAATAATCAGACAAAGTCAACAGAATTAATGGAAAAACTGGACTCAAGCAAACAAGAATTAATTATATGGAACTGAATGAACTAATGAATATGATTATACTTTTGTGACTTTATCTAAAATACTGGATTATACAAAAAGTTCATTTGTGTCTTTCCCTACTGCGATACAATCCAATATTCAGTTCAGTTCAGTTGAGTTCAGTCAGTCAGTCGTGTCCGACTCTTTTCGACCCCATGAATCACAGCATGCCAGGCATCCCTGTCCGTCACCAACTCCCAGAGTTCACTCAAACTCATGTCCATTGAGTCAGTGATACCATCCAGCCATCTCATCCTCTGTTGTCCCCTTCTCCTCCTGCCCCCAATCCTTCCAAGCATCAGGGTCTTTTCCAATGAGTCAACTCTTTGCATGAGGTGGCCCAAGTATTGGAGTTTCAGCTTTGACTGATCTCCTTTAGAATGGACTGGTTGGATCTCCTTGCAGTCCAAGGGACTCTCAAGAGTCTTCTCCAACACCACAGTTCAAAAGCATCAATTCTTCGGCGCTCAGCTTTCTTCACAGTCCAACTCTCACATCCATACATGACCACAGGAAAAACCATAGCCTTGACTAGATGGACCTTTGTTGACAAAGTTATATCTCTGCTTTTCAATATGTTATCCAGGTTGGTCATAACTTTCCTTCCAAGGAGTGAGCGTCTTTTAATTTCATGGCTGCAATCACCATCTGCAGTGATTTTGAAAAATAAATAAATCACCCAAAAAATAAAGTCTGACACTGTTTCCACTGTTTCCCCATCTATTTCCCATGAAGTGATGACACCACCCTTATGGCAGAAAGTGAAGAAGAACTAAAAAGCCTCTTGATGAAAGTGAAAGAGGAGAGTGAAAAGGTTGGCTTAAAGCTCAACAATCCAATATTAATATTTTAAAAATCTTTTGTTTTCCAGATATGAGGTTTTTTTCCCTAAGCTACACATAACTCACAGTAATTTGGTAAATTATACAGCTATGTGCATACGTTCTAAATCACTTCAGTGGTGTCCAACTCTTTTTGACTCCATGGACTATAGCCTGCCAGGATCCTCTGTCCATGGGATTCTCCAGGCAAGAATACTGCAGTGGGTTGCCATGTGCTTCTCCAGGGGATCTTCCCAACCCAGGGATTGAACCCAGGTCTCTTACATCTCCTGCATCGGCAGGTGGGTTCTTTACTACTAGCACCACCTGGGAGCCCTTATACCTTTATAAGCAGTGTTAAAATACTTATCTTTTTCTCTCTACCTGATCTGCTTAGAATTTGGAAGCTCTTAGTATTGTTACTATGATGGCTATATAGTTATTTGCTTAAGCTCAATAAGAATCTGTTCTCTTTATAATAGGACACAATTAGAAACACTGGTTTAATACCAAGGTTTTAGCTGGAATATCATATTAGGAACATGCATAAAATCCGATATGACCAGTCAGCTTTAAGAAACTAAGATTGACTTTATGGAGCCAATAAAGCCCCTCAGGGAAAGAGCTTGGTACTTTGCTTATAGGGTTCCCAGCAGCCTTACCATGTGAGTAACAAAAGTCATTTCCTGACAGGTGCTGGAACCTCAAGATATTTTGATGATCTCAAAAAGAGAGGAATTCACCCAAATATTTTTGTAAGATATTACAGAAAAACCTGAACAAACTTTCTGGTCAACCCAATGTATAAGTATTACAGGTGAAGTTTGATAGCAAGTTTTTGGCTTAGCTTTCCTGGCCTTGAAAAGCTTTTAAATATTTAATGAGAGATTCCTTAGGAAAAGTTCCAGCAGAGCAAATTTTTTAAAGCTTATATAATCAGTTCCTATTCTTGTTACATCTTTGTAAATAATCAGGACAAGTTTATTAAAACCAGACTTATTTAGCAAAAAGTTTTAATCTTAATTTGGCTATCTTTGATAGAAAAAAAAGGGTCATTTTATAGAGAAAAAATTAACTTCAGTAATACATATCTGTGGATATTAGGTAAATTAACTTCAGTAATTCAGATTTGTGAATATTAGATTTTAGAGCTGTCCATTGTCTTTTAAACTTTCTACTGGTAAACTGGATAAGATCTTTTTTTTTTTAATTTTATTTTATTTTTAAACTTTACATAATTGTATTAGTTTTGCCAAATGGATAAGATCTTGAATTCTAGTTTCCTTCAATATCTGGCTATGACTCTTCAGACTAATGTTCCCAGTTTTTCTCCTATCCTTCTTATTCAGAATCACTGATGAGAACTAAAGCTGTCCCTTTTCTGAAGCTATGAAAACTGAAGTTGGATAACTTGATATAAGTTTCAGAGAAATAACCTTATGTATGGACAATCTTCATACCTGTTTATATGGGCTGATCAGAAAGATCACCGAAGACATTCAAACCACAACCTAGGAAAACCTGTAAATTGTCACTGCCTGCGTTTGCTCAGCCTGAGAATGCTTTGAGACTGTCATCTACAGTTCTTATTGACTGGGTAGCTTCAGAACTCAAAAACTGGGATTATGGTTAACTCTAATCACTAACTTGTTTTCTTTTGTTTTTATAGAAATGCCTTTTATTAAATACCTGATTACCTGCGCTAGAGGCCTAGCTTGAGGCCTAGCTTTGTAAGTGCACCTGCATCACTACTTACTGAAATGAGATACAACTATTTTACTAAACTGACTTGCTTTCAGAACTAAGAGACTATTTTAATGAAAAAGAGGACTCTACTTACCCATTCTCCTCTTCAGGGTCTCCAGGAATTGCCAGGCCAGAATAGTGGAGTGGTAGCCATTTTGTTCTCCAGGGGAATTTCCCAACCCAGAAATCAAACCCAGGTCTCCCACACTGCAGGTGGATTCTTTACTGTCTGAGCACCAGGGAAGACCTCATAGTCACCATTCAGCTTTTTATATGTGAAATTTCCAGAGATGTTTCAGAGGAGGGAACTGTAGGGGTTCAGAAAGAGCTTCTTTAAAGTGATCCCCTTTTGCATGAGGATTATTTTGAGCCAAACACAATCTAGAGGTTCAAGAGAAATTACTGCCCCTTCCTTAACTACCTAGGTGACTGTAAATTAGGGATTTTTTTTTTGTTACATACAAAGAGTTATTCCTGGACCTGGAGATAAATTAATGGTCCCATCTACATTACAGGGTAAATACCTTATTATCAAATACCTATCCTTCTTAAATTCCTGTGACTGACCCTCCTATCTTTGGAAGACCCATGTCCTTTTCCCATTCCTTAGCTTTGGATGGCATGTAAACTTCATTCACCTTTCTGTCCCTGAATCTCTCATGTATGTGGAATTCTTTTACATATTAAGTTAAATGTGATTTTCTCTTGTCAACCTATCTCATGTCAATTTGACTCTTAGACCAGCCAGAAGAACTGAAAAGGGTAAAGGAAAGTTTTAAAAAATCATTTCAGAGGAATCTTTTCCAAAAGGAAAATGCACCCAATATAATCCAGATAGACTATTCTCTGGACTTCCCTGGTTGGTGGTCACTGGTAAAGAATCCACCTGCAATGCAGAAGCTGCAGGAGACACAGGTTAGAGCACTATGTCAAAGATCCCCTGGAGGAGGGCATGGCAACCCTGTCCAATATTCTTTCCTGGAGAACCCCATGGACAGAGGAGCCTGGTGGGCTATAGTTCATAGGATTGCAAAGAATTGTACATAACTGAAGTGATTGAAGAATTGATGCTTTTGAACTGTGGTGTTGGAGAAGATTCTTGAGAGTCTCTTGGACTGCAAGGAGATCCAACCAGTCAATCCTAAAGGAAATCACTTTAGAATATTCATTGGTAGGACTGGTGCTGAAGCTGAAGCTCCAATTCTTTGGCCACCTGATGTAAAGAACAGGCTCACTGGGAAAGACCATGATGCTGGGAAAGATTGAAGGCAGGAGGAAAGGGGATGACAGAGGATGAGATAGTTGGATGGCATCACCGATTTGATGGACATGAGTTTGAGCAAGCTCCAGGAGTTGGTGATGGACAGGGAAGCCTGGTATGCTGCAGTCCAGGGGGTTGCAAACAGCCGGATCGGCTGAGTGACTGAACTGAGAAAGGTATAAACTCAGTATAAGTTTGATTAATTAAATTTAATTATTAAATATTAAGTGACTGAGCATGCAGCTTATTCTCTGGTCATCCAGATTCTAGATTAGTCCAGTGACTGACTTAGAAAAGGGATTGTGATGCAAATTCATCAGCCACTGTTCAATAATGAACTTTTGATAAACATTAAGTGAAAGAAATTTAAGATTAAAGTTCGGAGTATTTTTGTAGAGCTATTTAGTTTTGTCAGTTTACTCTGGAGATTTTGTGCTTTAGAAAGCAGTTGCCCTGGATTAAGAGCCAATCATGTGCGTGTGTGCTATATCTCTTCAGTACTGTCCCATTCTTTGTGACCCTATGGACTGTAGCCTGCCAGGCTTCTAGGTGCTTGGGATTCTCCAGGCAAGAATACTGGAGTGGCTTGCCATGTCCTCCTCCAGGGGATCTTCCCAACCCAGGAATAGAACCCGAGTCTTATACCTCCTGCATTGGCAGATGGGTTATTTATCACTAGTGCCATCTGGGAAGAACCATTCACATATTTGGAATTACAATACAGCAGAACATGATAGCTCGAAGTGGGAAAAAGTTACATATGATTAATGGTTTAGCTACGTTGCTATGCTAAAAGATTCAAGGTATTAGTAGCTAATAACAATTTCATTCCTATTTAGAATATTATTTAATATATTCAGAATATTATTTAGAATAATAAAATTATCCAAATTTAGTGTGAGATGTCATTAACGCAGTAATCCCTCATTTTTCCTCTATGAATTAGCTGAAATGTGCCCTTTTTTTTCTATGACTTTTTTTCCTTTTCTTTTTTCCAGAGTTTTCAAGTAATTAGTAGGTGGACCAGAGCTACCTTTAGTGTCTAATACTATAAACATTTGGCTTCATTATATTATTGCTGATAGTTACATATCATAACTAAAGTCTGCTAGGACACAAGATAAGTCACAAATTAATAAAAAAGAACTTGAAAGTTCAATCCAAGTATATACAGTCTTCTTTTGGATATAGTATGAGTGAAATAAACTCCTTATAATTACTGTTCTCTACATGCAATGGCACCCCACTCCAGTACTCCTGCCTGGAAAATCCCATGGACGGAGGAGCCTGGTAGGCTGCAGTCCATGGGGTCACTGAGGGTCAGACATGACTGAGCGACTTCACTTTCACTTTTCACTTTCATGCATTGGAGAAGAAAATGGCAACCCACTCCAGGGTTCTTGCCTGAAGAATCCCAGGGACAGGGGAGCCTGGTGGGCTGCCGTCTATGGGGTCACACAGAGTTGGACACGACTGAAGTGACTTAGCAGTAGCAGCGACACACTATATGACTCTCTTAGATAATACTATTTGTCAACCCTCACAAAATCCATTATGTATTTGGTATTATATATAAAAACTCTTGCATCCTACTTTTTACCAAGAATGTAAAAAAGTCTGATAAAACATATCTGAACATTCTATTAGTGTGGGAATATCTCTTGTTCCCTAGAAAATAACAATCCATTCCTTTTTGCAGAATCATGCCAAATTCAATAACTATGTAGATCAAGTAACTATTGAGAAATACAAGAATTATCTTAGAATACTATTACTTAATATTAGAAAAAATAATATTTTTAAAAAGAGATAGCACAAGCTCAGGGATTTATAATATTAAACAAAACCAGCTTTGACTTTTCTTTCACAACCCATAAGTGACCTTGTCTACATGCCTTTCAAGCAAGAGGCAGCAGAGGCCTAAGGTTCAGAACCCTGACTCAGACGCCTATCTGCTGGTGCTGAATCTGGCTTGGTTACTTACTAGCTGTGCAACTTGGAAATTTACTTTATTTCTATTGCCCTAGTTTTTTTAACTGCAAAATAGAGGCTGTATTAGAAGCTTATTCATTAGTTCTTACTAGGTATTACAAATAGTTAATATTTGTAAATTGCTTTAAACATTGCCCAGCATACAGTAAGTGCCACTAAATGGCTGTTAAATTAAAGCCTTCAGTATATTTATTTTTAAAAATGAACAGTAAAACTATCTGCTTGTTTTTACTGTATAAACTTAGAATATTTTGTATGTAAGGTTAAGGACTATTTTACAATGTTTTCATACTCATATTAATCAACCACTGACCTATAGGTGCTTCCTTGTGAGCAACACAACTTATCAGATGAAAGCAAAATTGTATTCTTTACCCCATTTAATTATTCTTACTACCGAATTCTGCTAGAGCAAAAAAAAAAAAAAGGAATCAAAATAGACAGTAGATGTTTGAAGGTCTTTGTATGCATACAATTAGGAAAAAAAAAAAAATGTGTCTCAAGACAAAAACACAGCTGAAGTTAGGTTATGGTTAAATGCCTGAAACATAAACATTTTTGAAGTACTTAAATAAGTTCTACATCTGTCTGGCCATTTATTATTCATCCTACTTCCTAGGGGGAATACTGCAAATAACAAAGCATATGTTGATTTGGGATCATTTCAACAAATACTCTTTCGTATGCAAATGTTTATCTTAAATTCCTTAAAGCTACTAATGAAGGCAAAGACTTTACACAGACAATAGAATATTGCAAACCCTGGGATACTGAAGGCCTAGATTCTAGAAGTTAAACTGAAATTCTCATTGTGTTACGGTCAAGAAATTATTACGTTGTTTAAATCTTGTTAAAGTATGCATGTGCTACTTTATAGGCAAGGAAAAAAACTCTACAGAGAGAGTCAAACAGAAGTTAAACATGCACTCCTATTGAAACAGTTGTAGTAGAGCTATAATTTTTACTGCAGTAAATGCTTTCCACATATTATCTTATTTAATCTCAGTTCAGTTCAGTTCAGTTCAGTCGCTCAGTCGTGTCCGACTCTGTGACCCCATGAACAGCAGCACACCAGACCTCCCTGTCCATCACCAACTCCCGGAGTTTACCCAAACTCATGTTCATTGAGTCGGTGATGCCATCCAACCATCTCATCCTCTGTCGTCCCCTTCTCCTGCCTTCAATCTTTCCCAGCATCAGGGTCTTTTCTAATGAGTCATCTCTTTGCATCAGGTGGCCAAAGTATTGGAGTTTCAGCTTTAACATCAGTCCTTCCAATGAACACCCAGGACCGATTTCCTTTAGGATGGACTGGTTGGATCTCCTTGCAGTCCAAGGGACTCTCAAGAGTCTTCTCCAACACCATAGTTCAAAAGCATCAATTCGGCACTCAGCTTTCTTTATCTTCCAATTCTCACATCCATACATGACTACTGGAAAAACCATAACAGCAATAGCCATAAAGAGGGCAGCATTTTTAATTCATAACAAAGAAAACTAATGTTAAAAAGTATTTACTAACAAAAATTATCTTATTATTATGTTTGCCTGATTACTATGCATTTTCCTCTCTAGAATGTAGTCCCTAGGGGAGCAGAGACCTTGCTCTTTTTTTCTGACCATATCCTCAGTGATTGCATCAGCAGAATGATGAAGATGATCATACACTGGCCCCTCACCCCTATATTAAAAACAACAACAACAACAATAAAAATGTCAAGCCTTAGCCAGCAAAGCAATTATTTCAGGTAAACACAAGACTCGAGAATGACTCTAATATATAGAATGGAGATGTAGAGGTGTTTCACATAAGGAGAGTATATGGAGAAAATTTGTCTTTGCCTCAATGGATGCTAGCTTTTCTGTGCTAGTCATCTGGAGTGTACAACTTGAGGTATTAGACTTAATTGGAAAACTTCTTTCAAGTGGTCAGTTTAGCACTGTGCATATTCCCGTTGGGGGCTTCCCAGATGGCTCAGTGATAAAGAATCTGCCTGCTGATGCAAGAAACACAGGAGACACGGGTTCGATCCCTGGGTTGGGAAGATTTCCTAGAGTAGGAAATGGCAACCCACTGCAGTATTCTTGTCTGGGAAATCCCATAGACAGACAGAGGACCCTGGTGGGCCACACTCCATAGGGTTGCAAAGAGTTGCATACGACCAAGTGACCAAGCGTGCACACACACACACACACACGTTCCTGTTGAGGGAGAAGTCATTGATACATATTCTCTCTCCTCTCAGAAAATGACATTTTGGCCAGCCCAGAGTTAATGTGCACATCCAACATGTCAAACTCTCCTACTTGATAAGTTCCTCCTATGCTGAGCTGGATATGGTCTCTGGGGATGACTTGTCTTCCATAGGCTTTCACTTGACACCTGACTCCTAGGAAAGGTTTGGACTCACCTCCAAATTTGTTTCAGTAATATATTTGTTCTCAAGAAATTTTTGAACTGAGGTTGCAGCTGATACTTCTTGAACTGCTTAGTTAAATCAGAACCAGTAGCTCTACATGTACTTTCCTAGGCACTATCTTTCTTCAGCATTTTAAAGGCTTGTGTAGCTTTAAGGCTTTGAGTAGCAAGAGTAGATAATGCCTACAATACTGAAAATCTCTATATTTTTATCCTTTTTACGACAATTTAATTGAGTGAGTACAAGTTCCAGTTCTTTCCTTTCCATCTTTACTGCACTTGGAATAAAATTGAGTCTATGTTTTCTTTCATTTTCCTTTCCCCTTTTCTTTCTTACTGTAATATCTGCATAGATCTCTACTTTCATAATGTTCTATTTGTTGTCATGTGTTACCTCCTGTAAGATCAGGTCAGGTCATTGGCTCAGTTGTGTCCGACTCTTTGCAACCCCATGAACTGCAGCACGCCAGGCCTCCCTGTCCATCACCAACTCCCAGAGTCCACCCAAACTCATGTCCATTGAGTCGGTGATGCCATCCAACCATCTCATCCTCTGTCATCCCTTTCTCCACCTGCCCTCAATCTTTCCCAGCATCAGGGTCTTTTCAAATGAGTCATCTCTTTGCATCAGGTGGCCAAAGTATTGGAGTTTCAGCTTCAACATCAGTCCTTCCATGGAACACCCAGGACTGATCTCTTTTAGGATGGACTGGTTGGATCTCCTTGCAGTCCAAGGGACTCTCAAGAGTCCCTCCAACACCACAGTTCAAAGGCATCAATTCTTTGGCACTCAGCTTTCTTTGTAGTCCAACTCTCACATTCATACATGACTACTGGAAAAAACATGTCCTTGACTAGACGGACCTTTGTTGGCCAAGTTGTCTCTGCTTTTTAATATGCTGTCTAGGTTGGTCATAACTTTCCTTCCAAGGAGTAAACATCTTTTAATTTCATGGCTGCAATCACCATCTGCAGTGATTTTGGAGCCAAAAAAAGAAAGTTGTCACTGTTTCCACTGTTTCCCCATCTATTTGCCATGAAGCAATGGGACAAGATGCCATTATCTTAGTTTTCTGAATGTTGAGCTTAAGTCAACTTTTTCACTCTCCTCTTTCACTTTCTTCAAGAGGCTCTTTAGTTCCTCTTCACTTTTTGCCATAAGGGTGGTGTCCTCTGCATATATGAGGTTATTGACATTTCTCCTGGCAATCTTGATTCCAGCTTGTGATTCATCCAGCCCAGCATTTCTCATGATGTACTCTGTATATAAGTTAAATAAGCAGGGTGACTATATACAGCCTTGATGTACTCTTTTTCCTATTTGGAACCAGTCTGTTGTTCCATATCTAGTTCTAACTGTTGCTTCCTGATCTGCATACAGGTTTCTCAAGAGACAGGTCAGGTGGTCTGGTATTCTCTTTCAGAATTTTCCACTGTTTATTGTGGTCCACACAGTCAAAGGCTTTGGCATAGTCAGTAAAGCAGAAATAGATGTTTTTCTGGAACTCTCTTGCTTTTTTGATGATCCAGCAGATGTTGGCAATTTGATCTCTGGTTCCTCTGCCTTTTCTAAAACCAGCTTGAACATCTGGAAGTTCATGGTTCATGTATTGCTGAAGCCTGGCTTGGAGAATTTTGAGCATTAATTTACTAGCATGTGAGATGAGTGCAATTGTGTGGTAGTTTGAGCATTCTTTGGCATTGCCTTTCTTTGGGATTTTAATGAAAACTGTCCTTTTCCAGTCCTGTGGCCACTGCTGAGTTTTCCAAATTTGAGAACATATTGAGTGCAGCACTTTCACAGCATCATCTTTTAGGATTTGAAATAGCTCAACTGTAATTCTATTACCTCCACTAGCTTTGTTCATAGTGATACTTCCTAAGGCCCACTTGACTGTGCATTCCAGGATGTCTGGCTCTGTGATTATCTGGGTCATGAAGATCTTTTTTGTACAGTTCTTCTGTGTATTCTTGCCATCTCTTCTTAATATCTTCTGCTTCTGTCAGGTCTGTACCATTTGTGTCCTTTATTGAGCCCCTCTTTGCATGAAATGTTCCCTTGGTATCTCTACGTTTCTTGAAGAGATGTCTAGTCTTTCCCATTCTATTGTTTTCCTCTATTTCTTTGCACTGATTACTGAGGAAGGCTTTCTTATCTCTCCTTCCTATTCTTTGGAAGTCTGTATTCAAATGGGTATATCTTTTCTTTTCTCCTTTGCTTTTCGCTTCTCTTCTTTTCACAGCTATTTGTAAGGCTTCCTCAGACAGCCATTTTGCTTTTTTGCAAGTAATAAAAAAATTTCGTCTTTAAATTCTTCTTGATTTGGAAAAATGACACCCAGAGGATATTCTCCCATCAAAACTTTAGCCAGGCCTGGAATCAATCTGTCTCTTTCCGTTTCTGTCGTCTATGTTTAATGTGTCTCTTTTTGTGGACCTTCCCTGAGAAGTCTTATTTTACACATCCCTTAGGCACAGGCAGTATCTGTAGCTCCACTTATAATACCTTGAAAATCAATTATTAAAGCCTGAATATTTTATTTCAATATTTCCAGTCATCCCTTCTCAAGTCAGTGAATTGTTTTTTATAACTGTGTAGCCTAAAGTCTCAATCTTTAAGGAGACAGCTTCCAAACTACTCTTACTATGGAAATTTAAGAAGCATCTCTCAATTATTTTTTTGAATCTTAGCTTGCTTTGGAAGAATGATCCAATCTATTCTTCCAGAATTTGCTCCACTGGAGACTCAATATGAATTGGTAACAACTAATATATCTTCCTCCTTTATATATCTCTTTATGGGTAATTATATCTGAAGGCATTAACTTTTCCTTTTAATATATCATTTTTCCAATTTATATCTCTAAATATTGGATTGGTCTTTTCCAAAACGATATCTTTCTTCTTCCAGTTGAATCATATCTTCCTTCTTGCTCCTCCTTTCCATCTTCTGCCCCTTCCTTCCTTCTCTTACTTGTTCTCTTTTTATCTTATTCATCTACTACTCCTTTTCAGTTGAGCATCTTTTGCAAATCACCATATTTTCTCTTTGAGGAAACCTGATTGCTAGGCAGTGTTTTATCAAAGCCCTGTTTAATTACCCTTCTATGTGTATGATTGAGTAATTTTAACCATTTGATTTTAACCAAAAAATTGTATATTCCCTTTATAATATTTATCTACATTCCTTTTACTTGTTCATGGAGGAAAGCTATAATGTTTCTCTGGGTGAATTTGAGATTTAAGAGTCCTAGATTCCTGATTCAAAGAAATAAAAATATTTCTTTGTTCAGTCACCAAGTCATGTCCGACTCTGTGACTCCATGGACTGTACCATGCCAGGCTTCCATGTCCTTCACCATCTCTGGAGTTTGCCCAAATTCATGTCAAAATGAATTCAAGATGACAAGTATAATGTTTCTCTGGGCTGAGTTTGAGACTTAAATGTCCTTGATTCCTGATTCAAAGAAATAGAAATATATCCTATGTTCTTGGATTGTTGTTGTTGTTCAGTCACCAAGTCATGTCCGACTCTGAGACTCCATGGACTGCAGCATGCCAGGCTTCCCTGTCCTTCACCATCTCTGGAGTTTACCCAAGTTCATGTCAGTTGAATCAGTGATGCAATCCAGCCATCTCATCCTCTTGGATTAGAAGAATTAATAGTTGCTAACATGGCCATAATATTTACAGATTTAATGTGATCCACAGGCAATGCACAGGACACAAGAGATGCCAGTTCAATCCCTGGATCTAGAAGATCCCCTGGAGGAGGAAATGGCAACCTACTCTAGTGTTCTTGCTGGGAAAATCTCATGACAGATGAGCCTGGTGGTCTACAGTTCATAGTGTCAAAAAGCGTTGGACACAACTGAGTGATTAAACATTCACACACACACTATCAAATAGCCATAAGCTTTTCATAGAATTAAAGCAAATAATCCTAAAATTTATATGGAACCATAAAAGACCCAGAACTGCCAAAACAATCCTGAGGAAAAAGAACAAAGCAGGAGGAATAACCTTCCCAGACTTCAGAAAAACCTACAAAGCTACAGTAATCAAAATAGTGTGTTACTGGCACAAAAACAGACATATTGACCAATGGAACAGCTCAGAAATAAAATTACACATATATGATCAACTAATCTGCAACAAAAGAGGCAAGAATATACAATGCAGAAAAGATAATATCTTCAGGAAGTGGTATTGGGAAAGTTTGACAGCTGCATATAAATCAATAAAGTTAGAACACACCCTTACGCCATACAGAAAATGAACTCAAAATGAATTCAAGGAGCAGCTGCAGACTTTTCAAATAAATTAAAGTTCAAAGCAAAAAATAAATAAATAAATAAATGAATTCAAGACAAGTACAAGACAATGACACCATAAAACTCTTCAAAGAGAATATAGACAAAATATTATCTGACATATCATACCAATGTTTTCTTAGGTCAGTCTTCTAAGGCAATGGGAATAAAAATAAAAGATAAACAAAAAGGACCTAGTCAAACTTACAAGCTTTTATATAGCAGAGAAAATCATTGTTGTTGTTCTTCAGTCGCTGAGTCAGGTCCAACTCTTCGTGACCCCATGAAATGCAGCTCACCAGGCTTCCCTGTCCTTCACTATCTCCTGGAATTTGCTCAAATTCATGTCCATTCAGTCTAAGATGCCATCCAACAATTTCACCCTCTGTTGTCCCCTTTTCCTCCTGCCCTGAATCTTTCTCAGCATCAGGGTCTTTTCCAGTGAGTCAGCTCTTTACATCAGGCCAAATTACTGGAGCTTCAGCTTCATAATCTGTACTTCTGATTAATATTCAGGGTTGATTTCCTTTAGGATTGACTGTTTTCATCTCCTTGCTGTCCAATGGACTCTCAAGAGTCTTCTCCATCAATGAATTTCAAAAGCATCAATTCTTTGGTGCTCAACCTTTTTTATGTTCCAACTCTCACATCCATACCTAACTACTGGAAAAGCCATAGCTTTGACTAGAGGGACCTTTGTTGGCAAAGTAATGTCTCTGCTTTTTAATACGCTGTATAGGTTTATCATAACTTTTCTTCCAAGTAGCAAGCAACTAGTCTAGCATTGCCTGACAACATGGCACTAACAATTGAAACTGGAACTTCAGACACAGTGTCCTATAGCTCATATGGAAATTAGGTGTAACCTAATAGCCTGATTTGCACAGCCCAGAGACATGGTATTGCTTTTGTTTTTTAACTCAGTGTTAACTGGAATGGGTGGGAGTGGTTCCAGGGGATGATGCTTTTTGTTTCCTATCACAAGAGTCCTTATTCCATGGGTTTGGAAACAAATATGGAGATTCTGTTAGTTATTACATATATTTGTTACCACTGTACATTCTGTATAATTAGTTTTCCTAAGTAATATAACAGAGAAGGCAATGGCACCCCACTCCAGTACTCTTGCTTGGAAAATCCCATGGACGGAGGAACCTGGTAGGCTGCAGTCCATGAGGTCGCTAAGAGTCGGACACGACTGAGCGACTTCCCTTTCACTTTTCACTTTCATGCATTGGAGAAGGAAATGGCAACCCACTCCAGTGTTCTTGCCTGGAGAATCCCAGGGACAGGGGAGCCTGGTGGGCTGCCGTCTCTGGGATTGCACAAAATCGGACACGACTGAAGCGACTTAGCAGTAGCAGCAGTAGCAGCAAGTAATATAAAGGTTAAATGTTGGGAAATTTTAATATCTTACTGACATGCTGTATATATTATCACTTTTTAAGGTTCTTCTCTGTTGTTCAGTCACCCAGTCATGTCCGACTCTGCAACCCCGTGGACTGCAGCACACCAGGCTTCATTGTTCCTTACCATCTCCCAAAGTTTGCCCAGGTTCATGTCCATCACATTGGTGATGCCATCCAGCCATCTCATCTTCTGATGCCCTCTTCTCCTTCTGCTCTCAATCTTTCCCAGCAGTTGTTTACAAATATGTAATCAATACATAACACCATAGAAATACATTTGATTTTCATATTAATCTTTATCTTTAACCTTTCCAATATATTTATTTTAGTAGTAAAATTACCTTTCTTATTTTTTACTGGCTAAGATATTCAGAACAATGATCAGTAGAAATGATGATAAAGCATATTCTTGCCTTATTTATAAATTGGAGTGTGAGGGATATTTCCAGTATTTCAAAAATATAGATGTCTTCTTTTCAAAAAAATTAAGTATGCATGCTTTCTGGTATTTATGGGAGTACGGTTGCTTTACAATGTTGTGTTAATTTCTGCTGTACAGCAAAATGAATCAGTTGTGCTCACTCTTTTTTAGATTTCTTTCCCATTTCGATCACCACAGAGCACTGAGTAGAGTTCCCTTTGCTATACAATAAGTACTCATTTAATTATCTATTTTATATATTATACTGTCTATTGTAAATAGTGATGGAATGAACATTGGAGTGTATGCATCTATTCAAAATTATGGTTTTCTCCAGATAAATGCCCAGGGTTGGAATTGCTCGGTCATGTGGTATACATTTTCTGAAGGTTTTTGTATTGCAGATGTTTTATCTCACATTAAGAATATATTCTTTAATTGCTTGTTTCTGAATATTCAGAAATTCTCATAAATATATATATATATATCTGGATTCAATTAGCAAATATTTATTTTGACATTTGTGATGTTGCTTATGAGAAACACTGACTCATAACCTCCCTTTCTATTGATGTATTTCTTGTCAGGGTTTTGTATCATGCTTATGCTCATGTCATGAAGAATAACAGTTTCCCCTCTTTTTACATTCTTTGAAAAGTTTACGTAATATTTTTGTCATCTTGTTCCTATTGCTTTCTTGTTTAATTCAATTAGTTTACAAATATATTCTCTATTATTTTTATCCCTAGAAATGTATTCAGACTTCCTTCCAGCATTTTGGTAAATGTTCCATTTGCACTCGAAAATAGCCATTTTGCTGCAATTATTGGACATGGGAACCTATACATGTTAATTAGAGCTAGTTTGTTAATGGTGTTATTCAAATCTATATCTTCTATATCTTGTACTAGTTATTTGAAATATTTATTAAAAATTTCCACAATAATTGTTGACTTTTCTATGTTTCTATAATTACATAGATTTTTGCTTTATATAATTTGTGACTATGCTATCAGATATAAGCACATTTAGGATTTCATATTGTCTCGATAGAGTCTTTTATCACAGTTAAATATCTATTTCATCTCTAGTAATGTTTCTTGCCAGAGTCTTTGTCTGTTATTGTATGGCTATTCAACATTTTAGTAGTTGCGGGTAGTGTTCATACAATAAACTTTTAAATATAAAAAAAATTTAATATTTCTACATCATTAGATTTCACACACATCTCCTTAAGCAGTACGTAATTGTTGATTTGTTAATGAAATCTGGCAATCTTTTCTTTTCTTGGTACTTTTTAATCTATTTACTTGTAATCAATTAGTGATACACTTGGTTTTACAGCTAATGGTTTTATATCCATTTTACTATATCTCTTTTGCCTTTCTTCATCTTTTATTAACAATTTTCTTCTGATTATCATGATACTCTCTCAACTTCTTTATGGTTACTTTGGAGATAGCAATATACATCCTTGACTTCCTGTAGTGTAATGTACATTAGTATTTTCATCATTTCTAAGACAGTGCAGGGATCTTAGATTAGTAAGATCTTCTTTTACTTCTCTTTGTTCTTTGTGCTTTTTTAAATATATTGGCTCATAATATTTTACACAATCAATATGAATTCACATTTGCCTATTTATTTCCTCATTCTGATGTTCTTCTTCCTTTGCAAATATTACGCTTTTGTTATAGGTAATTTTCCCTCTACTTGAAGAGGTCTTTTAGAAGTGTGTGCATGCTCAGTCGTGTCTGACTCTTCACAACCCCATAGACTTTAGCTCACTATGCTCCTCTGTCCACAGGATTATCCTGGCTAGAATACTGGAGTGGGTTGCCTCCTTCAAGGGATCTTCTGACTCAGAGATCGAACCTGGGGCTCCTGCGGCTCTTGCATTGGCAGGAAGATTCTTTACCACTGGGCCACCTGGGAAGCCTCTGCTTAAACTAAATTCTCTGTTTTGTTTTTTCCCTGAAAACATCTTTCATTTGCTTTCAATCTTTTATCATGAGGTACTTTTTTTTTTAGAAACACAGGGATGGAGACAGATAACTATTTTCAAAGAGAAAAACACCTTCATTAAATTTTTACAAATTATTTTTTAGTTATAGAATCTTACCTTTTATTGTTTTCTCTTTTGTCAGATATTTACCCAGAAGTAGAATTGCTAAGTCATATGATAGCTCTATTTTTAGTCTTTTTTGAGAAAGCTCCATACTGTTTTCCACAGCATCTGCCTAATGTACATTCCTACCAATAGTGTGCAAGCATTCCCTTTTCTCCACATCCTTACCAATATCTGTTATTTGTGTTCTTTTTGATGATAGCCATTCTGACAGGTGTGAGAAGATATCTCATTGTGGTTCTGATTTGCATTTCCCTGATAATTAGTGAGGTGTATCTTTTCATGTGCCTGTTGATCATCTGCATTTCCTTGTAGTGAAGAAGTCTATTCAATTGTTCTGCTTATTTTTTAATTCGGTTGCTTATTTTTTGGACATTGAGTTGCATGAGCTGTTTATATATGTTGGATATTAATCAGTCACACCTTTTGCATATATTTTCTCTCATTCAGGAGTTTGTCTTTTCATTTTGTTGATGGTTTACTTTGCTGTGCAAAAGTTTTTAAGTTTAACTAGGTCTTTCATTTATTTTTGCTTTTATTTCCTTTACTTTAGGAGATGGATCAAAAAATATTGTTGTGATTTACATCAGGAATGTTCTACTTCTATTTTCCTCTAGCAGTTTTATAGTACCCAGTCTTACATCTGAGTCTTCAATCCATCTTCAGTTTATTTTTGTATATGATATTAGAGATTGTTCTTATTTCATTCTTTTACATGCAACTGTCCAGTTTTTCCAGCATTACTTATTGAAGAAACTGTCTTATTCATTGTATATTCTTGCCTCCTTTGTCCCAGATTCATTGACCATAAGTGTGTGGATTTGGACTCTGTATTCTGTTTCATTGATCTATGTGTCTGCTTTTGTGCCAGTATTATGCTGTTTTGATGACTTCAGCTTTGTAGTGTAATCTGAAGTCAGGGAGAGTCATTTCTCTAGCTCTGTTCTACTTTCTCAAGATTGTTTTGGCTATTTTGGGCCTATTGTGCTTCCATACAAATTTAGAACATTTTTTTCTGGTTCAGTGAAAAGTTTCATTAGTATTTTGATAGGGATTGCAATGAATCTGTAGATTGCCTTGGGTAGTATGGTCATTTCAGCAATATTAATTCTTCCAGTATAAGAACATGGTATATCTTTCCATCTGCATTGTCTTCAGTTTCTTTCATCAGTGTTTTGCATTCTTCAGAGTTTAGGGCTTTTGCCTCCTTGGGTAGCTATATTCATAGACATTTTATTCTCTTTGATGCAGTGGTAAATGAGATTCTTTCCTTAATTTCTGATACTTCATTGTATATACAAATGTAACAGATTTCTGTATATTAATTGTGTATCCTGAAATTTCACCAAATTCATTGTTAAGCTCAAATAATTTACTGGTGGCATCTGTAGGGTATATATTTTTTTAATGTATAATGTTACCTGCAAACAGTGACAGGTTTTTACTTCTAATTTACATCTAATTTGAAAAGATACATGCACTCCAATATTCATAGTAGCATTATTTACAATTACCAAAGTACGGAAGCAACCTAAGTGTCCAACAGAAAAAAAGGATAAAGAAGATGTGGTTTATATAGAAAGTGGAATACTATTCAACTATACAAAACACAAAATTTTACCATTTGCAGCATCATGGATAGACTAGAGGGCATTCATTATACTAAGTGAAACAAGTCAGACAGAGAAGGACACAAACTGTATGACATCATTAATATGTGGAATCTAAAGAATACACAAAAGTGAGTGAATACAACAGAAAAAGAAGCACTATGTCCCTGTTGAAGTTGTGCTAGTTTTTCAGATTCTTCTGCTTAACTTGGCTTCTTGGTCACTTACCTTATGCAACAGAGGGATTAGGAAATACTCCAGAAAAAGCATGGCACGATTCCACACTTATTTCCCTATAGTTTTGTTTTGTGATGTCAGCCCTTTAGTTGTAACTTGTAGTTATAATTTGTAGAAACAGTTTGTAATCCTCAACTCCATTGTTTCGTCTACCCACTTTCTTCAGTTTAACAAAAGCACTGAGCTACTGATCAGCCTGTATAAGTTACACAGCCTGTATAAGTTATACATATGCTAACACCTTGGGTTTAAAATCAGTGAAGAATTTAGGACTTATCTTTATGTCCTGTCTTAACAACCTAGTTCCTCAAGTCCTGTTTGCCTTCAGGTACTTTTCTAATGCCTCTCAATAGCTATTAAAAAAAATGTTTATAGCTTTTATATTTATTCACTGCAGGAGAATCTGTCTTTTAAAAACAACTCAATCACAGTTGAAAGAATAAGACAAAAGAATACACTGATCTGTGTTTTGTTTCCAGGGGTCTACCAGCAAAAAATATGACTGGAGTACTATACAGTCACACTGTATATATATCAACACTATGAAATGATTATGACAACTGAATGAATTTAAATAATAGTAAAGTTAAAACAATATCTATACAAAGCACTCAAAAAATACGTTAACAAGTTTTAAGTTCTGCATAGTATAACCCCTTCCTTCATCTTCATATTCATCCCAAATGCTTGCTTTCCAACCAAGCTTTAATTCCAGCCTTGGTGGGGGTGGTTTAGTCCCTAAATTGTGTCTGGCTCTTGTGACCCTAGGGACTGTAGCCCACCAGGCTCCTTTGTCCATGGGATTTCCCAGGTAAGAATACTGGAGTGGGTTACCATTTCCTTCACCAAACTCCAGCTTTACTGGTCTTTTTATAGTTTTGTAAATGCCATGAGAACATTATTCCCTAAAGACTTCACATCTACTTATTTCTGCTTTCACTTCTAGTGTGTGGCTTTATTTTCTGATTTCAAGAGAGTTTAAGCCTTCTAATTAATTGTTATCATTAGAAATATTTGATTATAATGACTTCAAATAAGTACTGTAGACTTGACTGTTCTCTAAGTTGAGGGTCTCATACTGGGATCTTCGTACATATTTTCCTCATTTCTCAGTCACAAGAACATATAAATAATATACAGCACATATTAGCTACCCAGAACTTTTTGTTGAATTATGCTAGAACAATGAAAGGAATCCTGGACCCTCCAAAATGATAAAAATCGACTCATATAGGAGGAAATGGAATGATAGTAGAGAACTGATAATTATGTATTTGGGGAAATTGAGCTCGAGGATCTGGTGAGACAACTGTGAATTGCTCAGGAGAGAAGAGACATTTTCTACTGTAAAGACAATTCTAACAGTTAAGTTCCAGAAATAGAAAACTGAATAGCTGGGATTAATACCAAGGCAAATCTAGCTAAAATAAATATCTAGCACAATTTTGTCAAGTATGAACTATACCTAATATGGGTATTTTGTTTAACATAGTTAACAGAATACTTTTTTTTTTTTTTCCTTTGGGGACATCTTTTGAGAATCCTTTATGTAGTCAGTTTTTTTCTTGTCTGTTTCCCTTTTTACCTGCCAGCAATCCACAAAGATATTTTTAACCATATTAAGCCAATCTCTTTCTCCCCAGAGGCCTAAAACCATAAGAAACCACAAATAGGCATGTATATATTTGAAGCTGAAGTTTTGCCAAAGAAAAGTATTCCTGCCAAATCAAACTTGAGACTCTAATGCTTTCACACTTAAAACATTGCAGTTTCATGGTAATGCAACGTCCAAGAAAGCCACAACATTAAAAAATTTTCAACACTTCATGATGGGAAAGGATAAATAAATAAAACATAACATTTTGATTAAACTGGAAATCAAATAAAATAAAGGTACATTTTTTTCTTCTTACTAATTTTTTAATACAGAAATTTAATATATTTTTAAGCCTAAGTAGAACTAAGATGTAAAACATTATAAAGTATGGTACAAAATACACTTTAAAATGATAAACGCTAAAGTTAAATATGTATAAGAAATATTGTAAAGATTCTTTAAAGAGAACTTGATCTCAAAGTCAGAAATAAACTTTGGTTTTGTGAAACTGCAATGTATAACAAATTTTCTACAGTCTGTTCTTGCTTAATAGTAAACAAGGACTTTCCCAATTTTTAAAGATATTTGTAGTGTTTGCAAGTCTTCTGTTTTCAATGAATAGATTGAAAATTATATAGAGGCTCCTTTTGATTGTTGTCTTTTTTAACAGTGTTTAGTAAATATAAAAATGTAGGGTCAGAATACAATGTATTAGTTCATTAATCACATACTCTATGCCTATATTCTAGGCTTCCCTGGTGGCTAAGACAGTAAAGAATTTGCCTGCAAGACCTGGGTTTGATCTCTGGATCAAGAAGATCCCATGGAGAAGGGAATGGCTACCCATTCCTGTATTCTTGCCTGGAGAATCCCATAGACAGAGGAGTCTGGTGGGCTACAGTCCATGGGGTCGCAAAGAGTAGGACACGAGAGAGTGACTAAGCATGCATACAAACACATGCCAACATTCTAAACACAAGTGCATTAACTCATTTATTTTCAGAACAATATTCTATAAGTACTATTATCAAATCTATCAAACAGATGACAAAACAACAGCATGAGACTCTGAACTAATTTCCAAATCTACACAGTTTTCAAGTGGCACAATTGAGATTTGAACCTTGAGAAGCCTGTTTTGTGCTTGGTCATAAACAGGCTGCCTAGAATTTTTTACCACCTGTTTCCCTCTCAATCTAAACCAATTTGGCTTTCATTACAGTAAAACTCTCTTTGATAGGGTCATCAAGTCTTTCCTAATTGCCAAATCTCTTGCTGCTGCAGCTGCTAAGTTGCTTCAGTCGTGTCCGACTCTGTGCGACCCCATAGACGGCAGCCCACCAGGCTCCCCCATCCCTGGGATTCTCCAGGCAAGAATACTGGAGTGGGTTGCCATTTCCTCTTCCAATGCATGAAAGTGGAAAGTGAAAGTGAAGTCGCTCAGTCGTGTCCGACTCTTAGCAACCCCATGGACTGCAGCCCACCAGGCTCCTCAGTCCATGGGATTTTCCAGGCAAGAGTACTGGAGTGGGGTGCCATTGCCTTCTCCACAAATCTCTTGGATGCCTTTCTGAATTTAACTTCTTTACTACAATTAACATCATTACCTACTTTTTTGCTGAAATTCTTTCCTGTTCAGCTTCCATGAAAACACCTTATGTTTCCTTCTTAACATTCTGGCCAATTTTTAAAAAATTGCTTCTTTCACATACTTTTCCATATCATTCAACCTCTTAGTTGTATTTTGTTTTTGTTTTGTTTTTGAACTCAACCCTCAGCGCAGTTGTCATTACTTAATTTCATTGAAAGGCTAATTCATATGTCTAAGTATTTTCTGGAAATCTATGCCTGGATATCTTATAGGCAACTAAAACTCAACATAGTGGAGCAGCATAGAATGCACTATCTCAAAATATGCCATTCTGGCATATTGACTATTTTGAGTCAAATATAGTTGAAAAGCATCAGATGCAAGAATGACACTCTGACTTTCCTTATTTTTCTTAAAAGTAGATGAAATTGTTATGTAAAAAGTGTCCTCTCTATATCAGAAGGAAAGAAACATTCTCATTACCAAGGATGGGAGGTAAAAAACAAGAAAATTTTTCACAAACCTTATTAAACTAATCTTTATCCTCCTGGTGACTTCTCCATCAATTAACTACCCCAGCCTAAGTCCCTTTGCCTTGTCACATTTTCACAGATTACTACTTTTTGTCCAACTCAGTGTAAGCTTTTAATTCTGCTTTTTTTAATCTTCATATTTCTGGTAAAGGTTCCCATGTATATGTTAAAAGAAAAAACCTTTAATGGTTTTTTTCTGTTAATCTGTCTTATGTCAGTTTACTTTTAAGCACTAAGAGAGTAAAGAAAAAAATGTCCTCCCCTACACTGACTAAACTTAATTCTCCAGTTTTTCTTCTAGAAATTGGCTCTTTATAAAGAGGGATATACATGGCATACCTCTCACACATAAAGTCAGCCTTTTTATTTCTCTTTCACTGAGTCAGTCCTCAGGTCCACCCTTTCACACTGAGCCACTGCCACTTCCTTGCTATAGATAGGTCTTACAATTTTTTACCAGGATTAGCGTTATAGCTTTGGATCTGTCTCTAACTTCTTTCTCACCACACCTCTCTCCCCCACCACATAAATAGACTGATCATTATAAAACCAAACTACAGTCTTATCACTTGGCAGCATAAAATCTGTAATGCTCTTGTCTCATTCATAGATTCTTCCAGGTTAAAATTTCCAAGCTTGGAGTCAATCTGATATAACCTTTTCCTACACTTCCTATATCATATCTCTTCCCTATTTATATGTTACCTGTGAATCTTTCACATACAGATTCACAATATTCACAGATTCCATATTTGAGAATCTGTCTAGTTGCTATAATTTATTTGTAACCACAAAATCAATACTCACAGATCTTTCACAACCATTCATGTTCTTTGAGTTCCCCAATGTACAAATTCTCAGTGATGGTCAGAAAGGTGATGCACTGCCTTGCTTTAGCTCAGGTACTATAAAAATGTGTTCTCGTCACCATCTCATTAGTGTGTGTTGTCCACATTTTTGTGCTTTTTTTTGGTGGTGAATTTGCTGTTTAAAATGGACCCCAAGCATAGTGCTAAAGTGGTATCTAGTATTCCTAAGTGCAAGTAGGCTGTTATGTGCCTTACAGAGAAAATGTATCTGTAACTCAGAAAAGTTACTTTTAAAATAAATAACAGTGCTGCTGGCTTTGAGTTCAGTGTTAATGAAACAACCATACACATTAAATAATGTGTCTTTAAACAAAAATACACAGAAAACAAAACACATAATTTTAACTATATTCAGTAATAGTATTATTTTTAAACATATTATAGATAAAACAAGAAATTATGCTGATATTATCAATTAAGATTTCAACACAAAGGAGATATTGAATAAAATCAAATGTTATGAAAAATATTTATAGTTTTATAAATTATTTTGGAATATCAGAAAGATTTAATACTTTATTTTTATATTTCTAAAACAAATAACTACTTTCAAACTCCACTTATTGAAAAAGCATAGAAAAATAACAAGCTAGTCTACAAACATAGATGATTCAATAGTAATTAACACCACTAACACCCAGGTTTGGATCTCTAATTATGATGCCCCACTAAAAGGAACCAAAACTCTTAAAGAAATGGTTGGTTACAAGTCTAGAGCAAGAAAAGTACAAGATGGTCCTGGAACATCTTGTGCCAGAAACAAAGGACACTATCAAGTATCACTGGAATCCAGTAACATTCCAAACAAAACTAACTAAAAAAACTAGGAAACCACTGAATGTGTTCCCACTGCTTAATATTAGGAAAACTATAGTGTCAAAGAAAACAGTAACTGCAATGATTGAAACCACAAGTTATATTAAAGTTCATGAGTACATATATATTTTAAAAATCTTATTGCTTATCTTTACCTTTGGTGATTTGCTAGGACACACACTCTTTATTCTAAACCAGGGGGTGGCAAATTTTCTGTAAAAGACCACAAAGTAGATATTTTAGAATTTAGGGTCTACATTCAGTCTCTGTTTCTTCTCCCTCTCCTACCCCTTCTCCTTCTTCTTTTCTTCCTCCTTCTTCTTCAAAAAGTCTACTTAATGTTGCACGTTCTCCTTTATTTTTATTAATATCCAGTGGAAAATGTACAAAATAATTTTAGCTTATGGGCCACACAAAAAGAGGCATGGGCCATATACAGTACATAGACTATAGTTACCAACACCACTTCTAAAGAAAGTCAAGATAAATATGACAAATTTTATCTAGATTTCTTGTAGAAACTGTACTTTACCTTAACCAAAGAGTTAATGAGAAAATTTTCTTTATCAAAGTCCAGCAAATGATCTCAGAAATAATGATAGAATTTTAAAAACCCATCATTTGTGTACCATGATAAAATAATCAGATCAGATCAGATCAGTCGCTCAGTCGTGTCCGACTCTTTGTGACCCCATGAATTGCAGCATGCCAGGCCTCCCTGTCCATCACCAACTCCTGGAGTTCACTCAGACTCACGTCCATCAAGTCAGTGCTGCCATCCAGCCATCTCATCCTCTGTCGTCCCCTTCTCCTCCTGCCCCCAATCCCTCCCAGCATCAGAGTCTTTTCCAATGAGTCAACTCTTCGCATGAGGTGGCCAAAGTACTAGAGTTTCAGCTTTAGCATCATTCCTTCCAAAGAAATCCCAGGGCTGATCTCCTTCAGGATGGACTGGTTGGATCTCCTTGCAGTCCAAGGGACTATCTAAGCAATGATCATTATACTAAAACAGAGTTAAGTAAATACATAGATTAAGTTAGCATCACTTTGATCCACTGGATCCCAAACTTTGTCACATTAGCAGCATTACCTGGTGAATTCTAAAAACCACTGAGGATTCTCAGCCATGGATATGCAGATTTAATTGGCATGGCTTGTACCTGAGTCTCAGTTTCCCAATTCCTTTGATCATTCTTAACATCATCAAAAATGGAACAACTAGGTATTATGTACTTTGTGATGATATAACAGGGAGTGTATAGCACTGCCAAAATACATAGTGCTGCTACATACACATTATACGAAAAAAATCATAGATCTAAACAATGCTATTTAAAAGCAGTGGTCATTATAAGATGAGAACTTTTTTTTTCTTTTCCATTCACTGATTTCATTCAAATTTTAAGTGGACAATAAATCTATAATTTGGTGAAATTAAATTTTTCTAACTCCATTATATGTTGCTGCTGCTGCTGCTGCTGCTGCGTCGCTTCATTCGTGTCCAAATGTGCGATCCCATAGATGGCAGCCTACCAGGCTCCTCTGTCCCTGGGATTCTCCAGGCAAGAACACTGGAGTGGCTTGCCATTTCCGTCTCCAACGCATCAAAGTGAAAAGTGAAGTAAAGTCGCTCAGTCGTGTCCGACTCTTCTCGACCCCATGGACTGCAGCCTGCCAGGCTCCTCTGTCCATGGGATTCTCCAGGCAAGAGTACTGGAGTGGGGTGCCATTGCCTTCTCCATTGAGTGCTTAGTGCAGGTCAAATACCTGACAATACTAGGGAGGTCCATGCATTCTTTGCACAGAAAAACATAAATATGTACTATTTTTACATATAATAGTATGTAAAGTATATAAAATATAATAGTATTTCTTAATGAACCTAAGAAATCAAAGTTAAAAATACTCTTCTAGAGGCAGGAGAGATAATAACTTTTGAAGAAGGAAATTATAAGAATCAGACTTCATTTTTAGTGTGTAAGAAAATGATCCAAGATAGTTGCTTACATCTAAAATTTTCTTGCAATATTTTCTTGTCTCTGAAATTTTTAAATTGATCTATCTGAATGACCATTCATATAGCCATTAAGAAGGCTGAGAGCCGAAGTATTGATGCCTTTTGAACCGTGGTGTTGGAGAAGATTCTTGAGAGTCCCTTGGACTGCAAGAAGATCCAACCAGTCAATCCAAAATGAAATCAACCCTGAATATTCATTGAAAGGACTAATGTTGAAGCTGAAGCTCCAATACTTTGGCCACCTGACATGAAGAGCCAACTCATTGGAAAAGATCCTGATGATGGTAAAGATTGAAGGTGGGAGGGGAAGGGGATGACAGAGGATGAGATGGTTGGATGGCATCACCAACTCAATGGACATCAGTTTGAGCAAGCTCTAGGAGATGGTGAAGGACAGGGAAGCCTGGCATGCTGCAGTCCATGGGGTTGTAGAGTCGGACATGACTGAGTGACTGAGCAACAATAATCTGAATGATTCTTAAAAGCTGATAAAATTTCATGTTTTCTTTTAGAGGAAATTCTCTCTACCATACATCTAATCCTTTTTAAACTAGATATTATTTTAGCTTTAACTGTATTTAATACACTCTGAATTAAAAATTTCACTTTGAACTTACAGATTTTATAATTTTATATCTATAAAAGGATTCTTGTATAAAATAATATTTTTTTTATTGAGGATATCTTATAAATCATGCAATCTTTATCTTTTGAGATTGAATCTTTCCAAATAAAATATTGTATAGTGAAATGGTCACTCACGCTGCCCTCTCATTACTATTTGTTCTTTGATTTTGAGAACAAACTTGTTATTTTAGGAATAAGTTGGGGTAAGGTAATTATTGCTATGCTTCTTGTTTTTTCTTATATGTTTCATTTACTTTAGCTACAATATTCTTTCTTCCATTTCTCCTGTAATTCAATTCCATTTGTTTTACATCTTCAAGCATTTTCTCAAAATTTTCAGATTGCTTAGGGTTCCCTTTTAGGTTTTCTAAGCCATTACATTACAGCCCATTTCATATACAGTTAGCCTTTGGATAGATGGAATGGGCTGAATTTGTATACTGAATTTAACATCGTCAGTCAATTTCTAATTAACAATGTACAATACTGTGTTTCTTTACCTTTCTTATCTTTTGTTAGATTCCTTGTCATACTTTTCATTGCCTTCTTTAATCCATCTACTCAGACCTGTTCTCCTCAACCCCTACAAGCTTACATCCTATTTTTCTTCAAGAAATTATGAACAATCACAAAGAACCGAACTTCACTCCCTTCGTACAGGTCAATTTATCTACATTGCCCTATGGTTATATTTTTTTTCTATCCTCAATACTTGAGAGGTCTTCCCCTTCTTCTCCAGAAGGATGCCAATTCTTACTTCTGGGCTCCTGATTCCATCTCATCTCTTCTTAAGAAGCACCACACGAATGCTTATCTGCATTGGTGCTCTTCTCTATCAGCTGCATTGTTCAAGTTCCTCCTATTCTAAATAACTTTGTATCTATTCTTCAGTTTTAAGATTGTTTCAAACAAAATTCTTTCTGCTTGTTTAATCATTCTTTCCCTTGTTCTCTGCCCTTCTCTCATCCACTCTCCCTTTTCAGAGGAGTTCTTGTGAGTGAAATCTACAAGTCACCCTTCCCATTCAACATTTTGACAATCTTTCTACTGATTTTGTCTTCTTCTTGTTCAGTTGCTAAGTTGTGTCTGACTCTCTGTGACCCCATGAACTGAAGCAGCTAGCCTTCCCTGTCCTTCACTATTTTGGGGAGTTTGCTCAGATTCATGTCCATTGAGTCAATAATGCTATCTAACCATTTCATCCCCTGCCACCCCTTTCTCCTCCTGCCCTCAGTCTTTGGCAGCAATGTTGTCTTTTCCAATGAGTAGGCTCTTTGATCAGGTGGTCGAAGTATTGGACCTTCAGTTTTAGCATCAGTCTTTCCAATGAATATTCAGGGTGGATTTCCTTTAGGATTGACTGGTTTGATCTCCTTGCTGTCCAAGGGATTCTCAAGAGTTTTTTCTGGTACCACAATTTGAAAGCATCAATTCTTCAGTGCTCACCCTTCTTTATTTTGTCTTTTATATTTTTAAATCATATTTTACCATCCTCCATTGTGGTATTGTCTTTGTAAGACTTCTTAAATAGTGGATTTTTTTTTTAAGTGTGCTGTATTCTTAAAAATGTGTGCTGTTTTCTATGCTTCTTGACCTGATCTCTATTCTAAACTTTAGAAAAATATTTATACAAATTACCTAGTGAATAACTACTTGGATGTTTCACATGTGACCCAAACTCATTCACTACTCTCTCCTTGCTCTCAATGTCCCAGTGTTCTTTCTGCATTTCTCATATTACTTAATAACACCTCCATCTATATAATACCCAAGATAGGACTTTGTGGAGCCAGTCAGGCTACACTTTAATCCTGCTAGCCACATCTACCATTTCATCATTTACATACAATTTAAAAGGTAGTTCCGCTCCTGCTCCTCCCGCCGCCGCCCTGAGTCAACTGCCTGCGCAGCTCGGGCCCCTCGGCTCCCCGTGCTCGCCACCGATATTTGGCATTTGTACAACATGGCAGACATCGACAACAAAGAACAGTCTGAACTTGATCAAGATTTGGATGATGCTGAAGAAGTAGAAGAAGAAACTGGTGAAGAAACAAAAATCAAAGCGCATCAGCTGACTGTTCAGATGATGCAAAATCCTCAGATTCTTGCAGCCCTTCAAGAAAGACTTGATGGTCTGGTAGAAACACCAACAGGATACGTTGAAAGCTTGCCTAGGGTAGTTAAAAGACGAGTGAATGCTCTCAAAAACCTTCAAGCTAGATGTGCACAGATAGAAGCCAAATTCTATGAGGAAGTTCATGATCTTGAAAGAAAGTATGCTGTTCTTTATCAGCCTCTGTTTGATAAGCGATTTGAGATAATTAATGCCATTTATGAACCTACAGAAGAGGAGTGTGAATGGAAACCAGATGAGGAAGATGAAATTTCGGAGGAGCTAAAAGAAAAGGCCAAGATTGAAGATGAGAAAAAGGATGAAGAAAAAGAAGATCCCAAGGGAAATCCTGAGGTTTGGTTGACCGTTTTTAAGAATGTTGACTTGCTCAGTGATATGGTTCAGGAACATGATGAACCTATTCTGTAGCACTTGAAAGATATTAAAGTGAAGTTCTCAGATGCTGGTCAACCTATGAGTTTTGTCTTAGAATTTCACTTTGAACCCAATGAATATTTCACAAATGAAGTGTTGACAAAGACATATAGGATGAGGTCAGAACCAGATGATTCTGATCCCTTTTCTTTTGAGGGACCAGAAATTATGGGTTGTACAGGGTGCCAGATAGATTGGAAAAAAGGGAAGAATGTCACTTTGAAAACGATTAAGAAGAAGCAGAAACACAAGGGACGTGGGACAGTTCGTACTGTGACCAAAACAGTTTCTAATGACTGTTTCTGTAATTTTTTTGCCCCTCCTGAAGTTCCTGAGAGTGGAGATCTGGATGATGATTCTGAAGCTATCCTCGCTGCAGACTTTGAAATTGGTCACTTTTTACATGAGCATATAATCCCAAGATCAGTGTTATACTTTACTGGAGAAGCTATTGAAGATGATGATGATGATTATGATGAAGAAGGTGAAGAAGCCGATGAGGAAGGGGAAGAAGAAGGAGATGAGGAAAATGATCCAGACTATGACCCAAAGAAGGATCAAAACCCAGCAGAGTGCAAGCAGCAGTGAAGCAGGATGTATGAGGCCTGAGGATAACCTGTACTGATCTACCTTCTGCTTCCATGGAAAGGATGAACTTATATCATTTGACAAGCCTATTTCAAGTTTTTTGTTGTTTGTTTGTTTGCTCATTTTTGTTTTTGCATCCTAAAATAAAAATGTCATATAATTTTAGTTCTCAAAAAAAAAAACGTGGTTCCTAGACTGCCGTGGTGGTGCTGTGGTTGAGAATCCTCCTGTCAGTGCAGAGGACAGGGGTTCAACCACTGGTCTGGGAAGAATCCACATGCTGTGGAACATCTAAGTCCATGCACCACAACTACTGAGCCGGCATGTGACAGCTACTGATGGCTACACTCTCTAGGGCCTGCACCACAACCACTGAACCAGTCTGCTGCAACTATGGAAGCCCTCATACCTAGAGCCTGAGCTCCACAAGAAGCCACCACAATGAGAAGAGTAACTCCAACTCTCTGCGACTAGAAAGAGAGAAAGAAAGTGAAGTCACTCAGTCGTGTACGACTCTTTGTAACCCCATGGACTGTAGCCTACCACGCTTCTCCATCCATGGGATTTTCCAGGCAAGAATATTGGAGTGGGTTGCCATTTCCTTCTCTAGAGCATCTTCCCAACCCAGGGATTGAACCCGGTTCTCCTGCATTGTAGGCAGATGCTTTACCGTCTGAGCCACCAGGGCAGTCCTTGGTGCGACTAGAAAACCCGAGCACAAAAAAAGGCTGTCTGCCTTTCTTCCATTTGTGTTTATGTTGACTTAGCTTGGATCTTTATTATCACTTGAGTAACTACAACAGAGTTCCATGTGATTTGTGTATTGGATTTTACCCCTCAAAACTTTGCAACACACTCAAATCAATGAGTCTAAAACACACATCTGACTATGCTGCTGCTACGTCGCTTCAGTCCTGTCCAACTCTGTGCGACCCCATGGACTGGAGCCTACCAGGCTCCTCCGTCCATGGGATTTTCCAGGCAAGAGTACTGGAGTGGGTTGCCATTGCCATCTGATTATATCATGCTTGAAAAAAAGTCATCACCTAACAACTTCTATTCAAGGTGCATCATCTGTCATGACCTTCTTCACACTTTATTCATTATTTGAACTGATTTCCTTTTCTATTTTTTACACACACACACACACACACAGATGGAGAACAGAAGGTACTATATCATTACATACTTCTGTTTGTCCATATCATTTCCTTTCCCGGGACAGACTTCCTTTCACTTCTTGGTTAGAATACATAATGCATTTAGACTTGACTCTTATATTACTTACTGAGGGAGGAGTATTCTAATTGTTTTTAAACTTAATCCCTCACCTAAATTACTATAATAGATTTAAATGATTTTTGTCTTTTCATTTCCCCATGAAATTATAATTCCCTTTGGGAGGGGATGGTATCATATTCATCTTCCCTTCCTTAAGTGCTTGGTTCAGTAGTGAGGTAGGTGGTGGGTCCTTAATAATTGTGGGCATTTTGAATTGAACAAATATATGTACTACATGTTGCCTTGGGGAAAAATGCACAATTGAAGTGCTTTAAGGCTTAAAATTTTTTAAATGGTACGAAAAATGGAATAATCTTTATATTTGTTAGTTCTTTCTTTCTTTGATTACAGACATTTTAATAATAGTATATTATTATGTTACAGTGTAATACTGTAATATTAAAAATAAGGTGAAATTGAGTCTGCCAAATATTATTTATCAATCTATATATTTAAATATACTACTTTCAAAAGATAAAATTAGTAAATGTTCCACTTTAAAAAACGACACAAAGAACACATTTAACAAAATACAAACTATTAATAATAATTTTGATATAAATCAAGGGTTTGAGAGTTTACCTACCATATAGATATTATCTCAGAGAACTTTATTATTTTGGCTATTACTTGAAATGGAGTATAATATATGGTGTTTTTTTTTTTTTTTTTTGCTTTTCTTTTAAAATTTTTCTAAATCAATGAATTAACTATTTTTCATAAATGGCTGCTTCAACTAAGATATTTTTCAAATCTGGACTCTGATATTCCACAAAGTTAAACACTATAATTATCCAATTGAAACATTATCTCTTGAAATGCATAAAGACATAAATCCCTTTGCCTATTTGCAGTGTTCTATTTGTGGATCTCTGCACGAACTGGACTGTATCTTCCCAGGATGACCCCTTGGCCTGATAGACACCAGAGAGCTTTAGACCATTCCCTTGCTAGACTGACATTTATATTAGGAGAAGAGACTCTTTAATCTATAACTCTACAGTATATCACATTTCCATTTATATTGTGTCACTACATTTTATTAACGCTTCCTGATACGTTCAAATAAGTTATGCTCTCATGCCAAAAATGACTGTACTGTCTCTGTTTTTACTGGTTTACCATTTTCTCTAGGGAACTGACTAAGAGGCATACTTTTGAGATTGCTGTGAAAGTGAAAGTTAATACTGGATCCTGAGAGAAAAAGTTGAAAGTCTTGGGGGGTGGGGGTGGGGAGAACAGTTTTGTTTTCCTATTTTTATTTTTTACCTCTCCTTCTTTAATCTTACTGGTCAAGTTCCTATACATTAAAAATGAAATATGATATATGACCTTTATAAGTGTGTCCAAATCAGGAGACTCAAGTGAAGAGTCACTTATATCCAGAGAGAATTAGTTCATCCAAAGGATAAATTTGTTGAAATGTGATTATATGAAAGTAGACAGGGTTTTGGCTAAGGAAATATCTTCTTGAATATTATTTTTCATATGTTTTATCTATGGATCATTTTGGGGACACCAAAGATATCTAAAATGGGCTGACTTATTGAATAATGTTTTCGTCAAGTACAGTCAAGCTCGTATCTACTTCTCTAGGAGTGTAATTCTAGCAACTACTAGAATAATAGATTAATATGGAATAATAACTCTATGAATAGAGATTTACCATCTTTAAACAACTTCTGGTGATTGTGATGCATTTATGATAATTAGAAAGCCACCAACTTTGGCACTAGACAGACTTGTTTTTGCCCTCTGATTTTATCATTGATTGTTACATGAAAGCATATATCTTTGATATGTTATTTTCCAACAACAACAACAAAAAATCACCTATCTTATAAAAATCAACAGTTCCTGTACATAGTAGGAGATAACAAATATTTGTTATCCATTCTTTCTAACACTTCATCTTTCTTTTTTTTCTCCAAAACCTCAGCTCCTTCTCCTTGACATCTTTAGACTAGGACCTAAAAAACTAGGCAGATATTTCTGAGTTCCTTTGGTAATTTTTGATTGTATTGAGATAATATCTTCACTGCTGGTAATCATCTTGAGTGAGTTTATCCAACCAGTCTGAAATTGAATTACAAAAACTGTTTGATTGCTTTATTAATTCAGATAACAGAATGGTTAAAGGAAAGCCAAACAGTTACATCATTAAAAATCATGAGAACTTTGGTAAATACTTTTTTAGTCTCCATCTCTGTTTAAATATGGAAAAGAGGAGTAATGAAGAGAAAATAAAGTTGATGTTTCCAAACTTAAAAGTAAAGATTCTATTCATTTCCAGATTCATTTACCCTATCACATAAAATCATTACTGCCAATAAAATATTTTTATATTTTGATAAAGTGTTTTTTTTTTTTTAATACAATGTGAAATGAGCTCAATTCTCATGTGAGCTCATTTCACAAGCTGGCAAGGTAATACTCAAAATCATTCAAGTTAAGCTTCAACAAGAAGCCTAATCAAGAACTTCCAGATGTACAAGCTGGATTTAGAAAAGGCAGAGGAGCCAGAGATCAAATTGCCAACATCCATTGGATCATAGAGAAAGCAAGGGAATTCCAGAAAAACATCTGCTTCATTGACTACACTGAAGCCTTTGATTTAGTGGAAACAAACTGTGGAAAATTCTTAAAGAGATGGAAATACCAGACTATATTACCTGTCTCCTGAGAAACTTATATGCAAGTCAAGAAGCAACAGTTAGCACTGGACATGGAAGAATGGACTGGTTCAAAATTGAGAAAGGAGCTCATTAAGGCTGTGTATTGTCACTCTGTTTATTTAACTTATATGCAGAGTGAAGTGAAGTTGCTCAGTCGTGTCTGACTCTTTGCGACCCCCATGAACTGGGGCCTACCAGGATCCTCCGTCCATGGGATTTTTCAGGCAAGAGTACTGGAGTCAGTTGCCATTTCCTTCTCCAGGGGATCTTCCCTACCCAGGGATTGAACTTGGGTCTCCAGCATTGTAGGCAGATGCTTTACCATCTGAGCCAACAGGGAATATGCAGAGTACATCATGTGAAATGCTGAACTGGATGAATCACAAGCTGGAATCAAAGTTACCAGGAGAAACGTACAGAAGCTCAGATATGCAGATGATACCACTCTAATGGCAGAAAGCGAAGGAACTAGAAAGCCTCTTGATGAGGGTGAGAGAGGAAAGTGAAAACGTTGGCTTAAAACTCAGCATTCAAAAAGCTAAGATTATGGCATCTGGTCCCATCACTTCATGGTAAATAGATGGGGAAAAAGTGGAAACAGTAACAGATGTTTTTTCCCCTTGGGCTCCAAAATCATTGTATACAGTGATTGTAGTCATAAAATTAAAAGATATTTGCTCCTTGGAAGGAAAGTTATGACAAACCTAAACAGCGTATTCAAAAGCAGAGACATCACTTTACCAACAAAGGTCCCTATATTCAAAGCTATGGTTTTTCCAGTAGTCAAGTAGTCACAAACAAATGTGAGAATTGGACCATAAGGAAGGCTGAGCACCAAAGAATTGATACTTTTGAACTGGGGTGGTGGAAAAGACTCTTGAGAGTTCCTTGGAAAGCAGAGATCAAACCAGTCAATCCTAAAGGAAATCAACCCTAAATATTCATTGAAGAACCGATGCTGAACCTGAAGTTACAATACTTTGGTCACCCAAGGCAAAGAGCTGACTCATTGGAAAAGACCCTGATAATGGGAAAGATTGAGAGCAGGAGAAGGAGATGACAGAGGATAAGATGGCATCACTATGTCAATAGAGATGAGTTTGAGCAAACTCCACAAGATAGTGAAGGACAGGGAGACTTGCTGTGCTGCAGCTCATGGGGTCACAAAGAGTGGGACATGACTTAGGGACTGAATAACAATTAAATACCGTAGACAGATATAAAAGTACACATGTCGTAAGTGTACAGGGATCATCACATTACAAACAGATATATATCCATCAATGTATTAAAATTGAAAATAAAACATAAAATATTTATTAATATAATAATAAAATCATTAAAGGTAATATAAATAGTGCAAAATAACTATATTTTTATGTAAAATAACTATATTTTTCTAAACAAAAATATAAGAAGTGTGTCACTGTTTCACATTTTCCAAAATTCCTTAATAAGTGTATCAGTAGAAGCAAGTTGGATTTTTATATCAGTTTCTGCATTTTTTTTGCTATATGCTATTCAGTTGAATATTTTGAAGGACATGTAATTTCATGCAAGCATGTACTTGGAAGGAAAGGATGTTTAAATATCTTTTTCAATAATTGTGCATATATTTAACTTTGACACAACAGAAAAGCTCTACAAGTGGTAATTTCTTAAAGGTACATTAGAATGTGGAACTGAAACTATCACCCCTCATACCTCCCATTCTTCCACCCCTGTGCTTGTGCATAGTCGCTCAGTCATGTCCGACTCTTTGCAGCCCCATGGACTGTAGCCCACCAGACTCCTCTGTCCCTGGAATCCTCCAGGCAAGGATACTGGAGGGGGTTGCCATGCCGTCCTCCAGGGATCTTCCCAACCCAGGGACTGAACCCAGATATCCTGCATTGTGGGCAGATTCTTTACCATCTGAATCACCAGGGAAGACCCCAAGAATACTGGAATGGGTAGCCTATCCCTTCTCCAGGGGATCTCCTCACCCAGGAATTAAACTGGGGTCTCCTACATTGCAGGCAGATTCTTAACCAGCTGAGCTATCAGGGAAGCCCCTTCCACCCCTAGATACAACAAATACTTTATTTCTGCCACTTTATACTATTTTTTCCTGGTTTCAGACTTCATATAAGTGGAATCTGATTCTGAATAGTTGAGAGACTACAGAAGTGAAGATCAAATAACATCACAGCATTATTATGAAAACAGTTTTGCCTTTGTAAAACACCTGCAAGAACCTCAGGGCCCATTAGGGTTTCCCCAACTACCCTCTGAGAACAACCGTATTGTAAAATACTTCATTATGTGATACATATAATTTATTAATATTTTCTATTAATTAACAGATATTTAGGTTGTTTATTGAAAATATTATCCTTCCCCCTACTGTTCTTCTGTCTACTTTTGTTTTATTTGCATCTATTTCTGGGTTCTATAATACTGCATTGTCTTAGCTATCTAATATTTTAACAAGATAACAAAATATTACTTATTATAGCTTTATAATAACACTAGATATAATGTAGACTAAATCCTCTAATTTCCTTCTTTTGATATTTTTCTTTACTTTTGACTTTTTGCAGTTCAATATCCCTGTGATTTGTTGTTTTCTCTATGGACTCTTACAAAACATTGGTTAGATTCATTCTAGGTACCTTATGCTTTTTGTTGTAATGGTTAATAAACCTTTAAACATTTTTTTCAGCCTCTAATTGTGTTGGTTTATGTAAATACATTAACTTTTCCGCAGTGCAAACTTGCTAAATTTATGTATTTATTTGAATAATTCAGTATAGATTATCTCATGCAAATTCATGCCATCTGAAATAACAATTATTCTTCTTTTTGATTATTTATTTTACTTGATATATGGCATTGGATAGAAACTGCCTCAGGAAAAATATGAAATAGAAGCAATGATATGATATAGTATTGCTTCATTCCCAAGAGAGGCTTCCCTGATAGCTCAGTTGGTAAAGAAACTGCCTGCAATGCGGAAGACCCAGTTTGATTCCTGGGTCAGGAAGATCCTCTGGAGAAGGAATAGACTACCCACTTCAGTATTCTTGGGCTTCCATTATGGCTCAACTGGTAAAGAATCTACCTGCAATGTGGGAGACCTGGGTTTGTTCCCTGGGTTGGGAAGATCCCCTGGAGAAGGGAAAGGCTATCCACTCCAGTACTCTGACCTGGAGAATTTCCGAACTCAAATAGAAAGATTTCATTGCTAATAATTTAGTAAGTAATTAATTAAATTTCATCATTAGGTATATGTTTGCCATGGAGTTTTGAAGAAAATTCCTTTATTTTTCTGGTTTACATTATTATGCAATGAATGTGAATATTATCAATTCCTTTTTTGCACATAAAATGACCTTTCTTTTTGTATCCTTGTAATACAGTAAATTGTACTAATGAACTGTTAAAATAAATTTGTATTCCTAGGATAAATCCAAATTGCTTGTGATTTTATACACATACATAAGTGTGCATGCACACACACAATTAATTTAATTTGAATTGCCAATGTTACATTAAGATTTTTAAAACCTATATATTTATGGGAGAGATTGGCTGGAACTTACATTTTCTTACATTGTCTTTGTCAGGTTTGGTATTAAGATAGTCTTAAACCAAGCTATTAAGTGTTACTCTTATTTTTGTTGAGAGTGTGTAAATTGGAATTAATTTTGTTGGAGGTGGAGTAATTTCTTACTCAGTATCTTTAATGATTAAAGAGTACAAAATGTTTATGTCATTTTTATTTATTTATTAAGGTATAACATATACATACTAAAATGTCTATATCTTTAGTGTTAAGTTCCTTGAATTTTAATAACATTATATATCCAACTTTGTATTCCTTTGTGTCCTTTCCTAGCAATCCCTGATAACTCTCCTACTTTCATCCTGGGATACAATAAATTTCTTATTTCTGTGTCCTTGGATTAACTTTACCTGTTCTTGGACTTCATATAAATGGAATGATATAGAATACATCCTTTGACCTTTGCCTTCTTTCTGTTAATGTAATGTCATTCAAATGCATCCATGTTACTGTATATATGAGTAGTTTATTCCTTTTTTAGCATGTAGTCTTATTCCACTATATGAATATATCACAATTTATCTGTTATCTGATAATGGACATTTAGGTTCTTCCCAGTTTATGGTTATCATGAATAGACCATTATGACCTTTTATAAAAGGTGTTTGTGTGTAAATATATTTTTGTTGGGTAAATACCCAGGAAAGGATTGTTGGGTCATTGGCAAATGTGTGCTTAACTTAATTGCTATTGTTGTTCAGTTGCTAAGTTGTGTCCTCCTCTCTGCGACCACATGGACTGTATCCATGGGGTTCCGCAGGCAAGAATCCTGGAGAGGTTGTCATTTCATTCTCCAGTGGATCTTCCTGGGTCAGGGATTGAACTGGTGTTCCTGCATTGGCAGGTGGATTCTTTACCACTCTGCCACCAGAAAAGTCCATGTGCTTAAGCTTATAGGAAGCTCCGATCAGACTTTCAAAGATGTATCAAATTTAACTCCCACACGATGTATGCATACTCTAGCACCTTCACATCTTCCAACATTTGGAAATGTCAGGTTTCTTTATTGTTTTGGATTTTTTTTGGGGGGAGGGGCTTTCCAATGTGTTAAATAGAATTTCATTGTGTTTTTAATTTACATCTACCTGATGCCTAAATTGTTATCACACTTTTAGGATTTTTGGCCACTCAAAAATCTTTTATAAAGTGTGTGTTCAAGACTTCTACCAATTTTACATGTGCTGCTTGTCTTTTTTTATTACTTACTATTAGCATTTATGATGTATTGTTCTTAAAATTTCTTTGAAAGATTAACCTATAATGAACATTTTCTAATGACATATCTTGTCAACCCACTTCTTAATGGTATCTATTCATGAATAGAAATTTGTAATTTTGATGAAGTTCAGTTAAAACTTTTTCATTGTTGTGTTTCTGTAACCTATAAAAATGTCTACAAAAAAATCCATGAAGTTATTTTCTTGCATTTTCTTTTAGAAGCTTCATGGATATATATGATTTAGAAGTATATTTTGAAAATACAATAATTGCATTTTACTGTAGTGTCCAATATTCTTATTAAGAAGTTACTGATTAGGCTTTCTGTTGCTTCTTTGAGGATAATATGTCTTTTTTTCTGATTGCCTAAAACTTTTCTCTTTGTATCTAGGTTTTAAGTTAATGTATATGAATTTTATGTAATGAAATTAGATATGATTTTCTTTATAGTTACTTTACTTGGGTTGATGTAGTATAGCTTCAATCTGTGGCTTGTTATCTTTTTTCTTCTTTGGAATATTCTTGGCCATTATCTCTTGCAATACTGTTTCTTTACAATTCTATCCTTTCTCCTCCTTTGTAAAAACAATTACACATATAGTATTATTTTTAAAAACTGTCTTCTGTATTTTTTTTGGCATGCAATTTCCATACCTACATTCATCTATGACTATAGGATGGATATATTCTTCTGCTTTATCTTCCCATTCACTCAGTCTCTTCAACTTTATATAATCTCATCTATCAATTTCTTAATTTCAGTTATTTCATTTTTTCAATTTTTAATTTTGCAGTGAGTTCATTTTTTAAGTTTCCTATTTTGTGATTATACCTTCTATTTAGCAAAATTTTTCAAACCTGGGCCTTAGACCTTGTGAAATCTGGTAAATTTCTATTGCATTATACTCTGACTCCTGTCATGTAGTTTAAAGGTCTTATCTGAAAAAAATGTTGAATTTACTAGTATCTTCTTATTTAGAAGGTCTGAATTCTACTGAAAGAAATGCTTAGCTACTCAGCTTCTCACCTTTAGCTTTCAGAATAAAAATTTGCTGTGAGGAGAGGAGAAAATTCTTAAGTTATTTTTATTTTCTCTTCTGTATTATACCTTGAAATTCTAGTTATCCAATGCCTCAATAAGACATTTCAATTATAAAATTGGTGTGAAAGTTACTTTTGTCCAAAATTTATTTTTTAAAATTTCTATTTTTTCAATTGTCAATATAATATAAAAGAACTTACTGTTGAATAAGTTAGTATGGGAAAAAATATATACTTTAATTGTTGGAAAAATTAATAAAAATAAAAGGCAATATCTTTTGCAAACTTTTGAAGTTTTAAAGTTAATTTGTTCTCTGATAAATTTGCCAGTCTATACAACTTATAATTTATATGATTCTATTAAGTTACTTTTATTCTAGATATTCACATTTTCATCAATTTAGTATTAGAAAATATATTTCATAACCATTCAAACCAAATACAAACTAAATATCCATCTTAAAACGGATATTTATACAAGAAATCTATATTAGAGTTTAAAAAATATATGAAGCAAACAAATTCAGAATTAATATACAGAACTTTTAAAAATATTTATTTCCTATTACCAAAGATAACAGTCATTGTTATTTGCTTATTATTTATATATTATTATGTTTGCTTTAGAACACAGTCCCACATTTTGTGATAATTCTCTTATGGAGAGGTGGGTTCTAAATTTTTCTTTTGTGTCTGTTTGTTTTTCTTCATCCATAAGAATATAACAGAAATATAATTCTATGTGATTTCCAAGTTTGGTAATAAAAGACTGCATGGTTTTCACCTTTTGCTGCAACACTCAGTCTTAGAAACATGTATTCACATAAATCTGACTACCCGGAAAAGTCCATGACATGAATAAGCCAAACCAAAGGGAGAAGTCTGTTCAACACTTTTAGCTAAGCCTATGCACTGGGTCTTCCCAGTCCAGGTGCCAGATAAATGAGTGAAGAAGCCTCCAAATCATTTCAATCTCCAGCCATTTGAGTTACTTCCAGTTGTTTTGGCTTTTCCAGTTGAGATTAAAAATTTTATGATTCAGAGGCAAGCTATCCTCACCCTGTTCTATTTTAAATCTTAACCCATAATACCATAAGCAAAATAAAATGATTGTGTTTTGGTGATTTGACATTTAAGAGGTAGAAAACCAGACCATAATTTGGGCACAGGACCAAAAATTTGGAGAGTTTCATAAAAAGCCTATGACATGCTGATTTGGGGAGTAAACATATGGACTCCCACCAGTCCTTAAAGAGCATGTCTATGGAAGATTGAAAGAAACTGAGGAAAATGTTATTGGAAGCTCAAGGAAAAAAAAAAAATTCTTTTCTTTGACAGTCTTTATAGCCTGCAAATGGAACTCAAAGAAAGAAAGATTGAAAAAATAAATAAATAAAATAAAATCTGCAGTACTGTCAAAAAAACATGGCCTCAGAGTAGAAATGAAGGCAACGTTTGAGAGAAAATTTCTTCGTTGAGGTCCAGAGAGATTTAAGATGCTTTCTTGTAGATGTTTCAGAAAGTCATAAGGTCTTCTAACACTCTTAGAGTTAGACCTTGCAGATACTGTTGCTGCTGCTAAGTCACTTCAGTCATGTCCGACTCTGTGTGACCCCGTAGACGGCAGCCCACCAGGCTCCCCCGTCCCTAGGATTCTCCAGGCAAGAACACTGGAGTGGGGTGCCATTACCTTCTCCTGCAGATACTGTTAGAGAGTAAGAATTCTAAGGGCTTTTCATACAGCAGTCTCAAAATTGTGACGCCTAAAATAGTGAAAGACTTAAGTGGAAGAATTTGGAGTTACGAGTTTTGTCTAAGGGACTGAATTATGAATCATGCATTAAAGAGATGTTTTTAAAGGAATTTTACCAGTCTGCCCTGAAGGGGATAAACACAATATAAAAGAAATCGTGCTCTTTATATGTTTTTAATGCTGTGAGTATCAAACTCAAATGTGAACACGAACAAGGCAGAGCCACATGCTGCAGAGAATTACGTTCAGGAAAAAAGACTGAGCCCAATTTAAGTAACTGGTTTGTGCACATGCCTGGCTTATGAAATTACTATGAACTAATTGGGTACCTTTTCTTTTCCTCTACTTTTTGAGATACAGATTATGTAAAACATTATATTAGTTTCAAAGGTAAAACATAATGATTTGATATATGTATATATTACAAAATGATCACCTACCTCAAGGATGTAAGCTCCTATGTTTCCCATTTAGAGGCAGAGGATACAAGAAAAGATATGATGAATATGCTAAGATTACTACTAATTGGCTGATGGGCTTACTAATTTATTCTTATTTTGTCCAAAGTTTAATTTGCATAAATTTGGAAGAAGCACAAGCTGGAATCAAGATTGCCGGGAGAAATATCAATAACCTCAGATATGCAGATGACACCACCCTTATGGCAGAAAGTGAAGAGGAACTAAAAAGCCTCTTGATGAAGGTGAAAGAGAAGAGTGAAAAAGTTGGCTTAAAGCTCAACATTCAGAAAACTAAGATCATGGCATGTGGTCCCATCACTTCATGGGAAATAGATGGGGAAACAGTGGATACTGTGTCAGACTTTCTTTTTTTGGGCTCCAAAATCACGGCAGATGGTGACTGCAGCCATGAAATTAAAAGACGCTTACTCCTTGGAAGGAAAGTTATGACCAACCTAGATAGCATATTCAAAAGCAGAGACGTTACTTTGCCAACAAAGGTCTGTCTAGTCAAGGCTATGGTTTTTCTAGTAGCCATGTATGTATGTGAGAGTTGGAGTGCGAAGAAAGCTGAGCGCTGAAGAATTGATGCTTTTGAACTGTGGTGTCGGAGAAGACTCTTGAGAGTCCCTTGGACTGCAAGGAGATCCAACCAGTCCATTCTGAAGGAGATCAGCCCTGGGATTTCTTTGGAAGGAATGATGCTAAAGCTGAAACTCCAGTACTTTGGCCACCTCATGCAAAGAGTTGACTCATTGGAAAAGACTCTGATGCTGGGAGGGATTGGGGGCAGGAGGAGAAGGGGACAACAGAGGATGAGATGGCTGGATGGCATCACTGACTCGATGGACGTGAGTTTGAGTGAACTCCAGGAGTTGGTGATGGACAGGGAGGCCTGGCGTGCTGGGATTCATGGGGTCGCAAAGAGTCGGACATGACTGAGCGACTGAACTGAACTGAACTGAACTGAGGGACTGCACTGAACTGAACTGAGGTATTAATCACCAATTAATGAGATGAGTCATAAAATAAGAGTCTATTGTTTATCTATTCAGTTATCATTTGAGGGTTTTTTTTAATTTCATTTATTAGGAACCACTTTATATGTTTTAGATCATGGCTCCTGACACATTGAATTTTAAGTAATTCTTTGTGCTGAAAGTAATAGGGATTTTGTTTTTCTGTAGATTCCAATATATTTGTTAAAAATTTATTAAACGAGTTTTTTAAAAAAATGTTCTTTGATTTATATGACCATGCTTTTTGTGTTCTAACATTGAGTTGCTATAAGAAGTTTTAACTTCCTCAAGTTTATTCAATTTTACTGAATCAAGATCTTCTAAATTGCTTGCTCAGTCTTAGTTACCATTTATCAGATGCAGAACCTAGCAATTTCCCATAGGCCCATAAGACCATTTATGAAAGGAAACTATTGTCTATGAATTAGTCATTGTAGTCTTTTGGTATCATATATTTCAATATGGCTTTCTAAATTTAGTGTAAAAGAAAATGATGTCACAAGTATACTCTGATTGGAAATTCCTAAAATCAAGTTATTTTCATTTTCATAGAGCATGGAAGATTGACTTTCAACATCTGTGTTCTTTAGAGATTACTGTAGCACAGATAATCATTAAAGTGTCATTTACCTTTGCTCTCACTACATTTGTAACATTAAAGTACCAACTGGGTCTTTTTGAATTTTTGATTTTAAAAGGGTACACATACATTTTTATAAATAAATGAAAGTTATATAAATGGATTCAGAAACCCTAAAATCTATCTCAATTTATTCTTAAATGCACATGAAATATAGAATGCAAACATTCTATGAAAAAATTAATTCACAGGAGACTAACTTATAAGTTCCAAGAATACTATAATAGTTATATCTTAACATAATGTTAATAACTGTACAATATAAAAAGAGGTAAATTGTGACATCAAAGCATAAAAGGGATGGGTTTGATTCCTGGGTTAGGAAGATCTCCTGGAGAAGGGAATGGCTATCCACTCCAATATTTTTGCCTGGAGAATTCCATGGGTAGAGGAGCCTGGCTGGCTACAGTCCATGGGGTCACAAAGGGTTGGACATGACTGAGTGACTAACACTTTCATTATATATAAATAGTTACTCTAAACTCTAAATGTAAATGGATTGAATTCTCCAATCAAAGGCACAGAATCACTGGATTAAAAAAAAAAAAAGCAAGATTCAACTACATTCTACCCATGGGAGACTAACTTCAGCCTGAAGACATACATAGGCCCAAAGTGAGGAGATGGAAAAAGATATTGCATGCAACTGAAAGAGAACAGTGCAGGCAAATTCTATCAAATATTTACAGAAGCACTAATGCTTATTCTTCTCAAACTCTTCCAAAAAATAGCAGAGGGAGGAACACTTCCAAACTCATTCTACATGTCCACCATCACTCTGATACCAAAACCAAAGACATCACAAAAAAGAAAATCACAGGCTAAGATCACTGATGAGCATAAATGAAAAATCCTCAACAAAATTCTAGCAAACAGAATCCAGAAATGCATTACACACCATTAGCAAGTCAGGTTTATGTCCAGGATGCAAGGATTCTTCAGTGTATGCAAATCAATCAATGTTATACACCATATTAACAAACTGAAAGATAAAAATTATATGATTATCTCAATGGATGCAGAAAAAGCTTTTAAGAAGATTCAGCATACATTTATGATAAAAAAACTCTTCAAAAATATGCATAGAAGGAACCTACCTCAGCATAATAAAGGCCATATATGATAAATCCATGGCAAACATTATTCTCGATGGTGAAAAACTGAAAGCATTTCCTGTAGGATCAGGAACACGACAGGGTGCCCACTCTTGCCACTATTATTCAACATAGTTTTGGAATTCCTAGCCACAGCAATCAGAAAAGAAAAAGAAATAAAAGAAACCCAGGTTGGAAGAGAAGTAAAACACTCACTATTTGCAGATGAATGATACTATACATAGAAAACTGTATTATATACTTGAAAGCTGCTGCTGCTGCTACTGTTGCTGCTAAGTCGCTTCAGTCGTGTCCAACTCTGCACGATCCCATTAGACGGCAGCCCACCAGGCTCCGCCGTCCCTGGGATTCTCCAGGCAAGAACACTGGAGTGGGTTGCCATTTCCTTCTCCAATGCATGAAAGTGAAAAGTGAAAGTGAAGTTACTCAGTCATGTCCGACTCTTCGAGACCCCATGGACTACAGCCTACCAGTCTCCTCCGTCCATGGGATTTTCCAGGCAAGAGTACTGGAGTGGGTTGCCATTGCCTTCTCCGTGAAAGCTGATAAGATGGTATATTTTAAATTTCTCACCACACAAAATAAATGATAGGAAGTGTTAGCTAACTCCATAGCAGTGCCTGTCTTGTAATATATGAGTGTATCAAAACAACACATTGTATAACTTACACAATTTTATGTTAATAAAATTGGAAAAAGATAAGCTGGATTTAATATAAAAATGTGTATGCTGATACATATGAAATTTAAGACAGAAATATTCTGAACAATATTTTAAAATACACAGAGGTATTAAGTCATCATATCATAAAACAAACAGAAAAAACTATGCTTGAACCCAAGATAGGTATTCCAGCAATTTTCAACAAATTAAAAAGAAGGGATGATATTTCATGATAATATGCAATGTTCCTCACCAAGAGGGCTTTTATAACTTTAAAACAGTACAACTTTCAGAAAAAAATATAGAGATGTAGCATATCTTAATTAAATGTAGTATAAAATCATCTATTCTGTTTGAACTATTCTTTTATTCTTTCATTAAAACTTCCATACACACACACACACACACACACACACACATGGCTGCCCAGGTGGAGACAGTGGTAAAGCACCCACCTGCCAATGCAGGAGATGTAAGAGATATGGGTTTGATCCCGGGGTTGGAACAATTCTCCTGCAGGAAGGCATGGCAACCCACTCCAGTATTCTTGTGTGGAGAATTCCTATGGACAGAACAGCATGGTAAGCTATAGTCCATAGGATCACACAGAGTCGGACACAACTGAATTGACTGCACATACACAAGAATATATGATTGAGGTAATAGTAAAATGGTTCATATTTTCTATTTATCATTTAAATTGCAAATAAAACAGAAGTGTTGTTTTTCCTTTTCTAGACAACACAAAAATATTTCTAAACATACATTTCATTCTACTGCTAAAAATTGCCTTTAATCCATATTTTTTTCCAGCCAATAGCCAGTTCCAATAGGTCATTTAGATAATCTATAACTATTCCACATTCTCAGGACAATGTCCAGCTCTATGATATGGAAAAATGAATTTTTACCCCAGTGATATCAAACCGGGAGGGCCACTGGATCAGTTTTGGAACAGGGTCAAGGTCTCAGGGTTCTTTCCCTCAACTGAATTCTAGAAGAGCCCCAGATTTTCCCTAACATGTAGCCATTGAAAGACCAATATCCTGTAAATGAAGCCGAGTGATCATATGGCAAAAACTTAAGCAATTAACATACAATGGTATTTTTACCATATAGACTGGTATTTTTAGAAACATGACCGTTATTTGAATAATGAATTTCATTGGCTAATCAGGGAGAGAAGAGAATAATAAAAAGATATCTAACATATACAAATTAATGTTACCTGGAAGAAAATTCTATATAACATAAATACAAATAGTTTCCCCAAAGAATGATATTTTAAATGAAAACATTTGAATGTGGAAAGTCATGGGGGAAGAAACAAATAATGTTTGCTTGTTTTTTTAATAATTGTTTCTGTATCAATTTAATGAGTAAAGTAAAAAATCAATGTTAACTTTAGCATTGTAATCTCCTTTAACAGCTTTCTTTTTTAAAATAACATTTATATATCACAGTGCTCAGACTATGGAGGTATGTTGTGGATGACAGAGATATACTCTTTCAATGGAAATATAATAATTATAATTTTGCTACTTAAAAGAATATTTAGACTTACTTTTACTCATTTTGATACCTAAGACAGGGAATACAATCTTAAATATTTTCTTGTCTTTCAGGAAACTCCTCACAAATCATAGGTTAAGAGCAATGTTAAGAATAATTTGGTTAAAGAAAATACTATATGACTTAAAACTAGGTTCTTAAAACAGAAAACTATATTTTTGCCAAGATTATTTTTTACTTTGTCACATACACAGTAGTCTGTTTTTGAAAAAAAAATAAGAAAAACTTTTTCTGTTATTTTTTAATGATATTTAAAATTTCTGTTATTTTTCAGCCTGCGAATTGCAAATAAAATTTGATAAGAAGTTTATTTATTACACACCTTTTGATAAGAGATTCTGAAATATGTATTTGCAGTAGCCACTGATGGCACACCCAGAAGCTATGCTGTCATTCCAAATAGGTCTGTCTAACTTATCACTTAAAAGTAAAGTAGTTCCCTTTGGATCAAACACATACAAGGTTTAAGACTTATGGTACAAATTAGAGGAAGGGAAATGTTCTTTAAAAAGCCAACTATTTAAAATGCAAAATTGTCTTTTAAAAATTCTCCTTATGGAAATACAAGCTTTCACTGAAGTTTTGTCTACACTGGTAATCTTTCTCTATGATATTTGCCAGTGTTCACTGTCTATCCCCACTGGAAAGAAAGAAAATGGATGCTTTCCATCTGTAGCAAAATAGAGTCAAAACAAACGTATTTAAATTGGAAACATTTGTGGGTAAAAGAGCTATTCTCCATAAAAACATCTGGTTGTACTTTTAAGTCATTGCCAAATAAACGCATGCTGGAAAATCTATTTTATGCCACACATGGTCACCAATGTAGATGTAGCTTAGAACTGTTTTTGTTTGAGGTCAACACCCTATTTTAAGAAGGAAAGTACAGATTTATAAGTGTGCAGTGATTTTTTTTTAAACAATACTACTGGAATGGCCATGGAAGTTTGAATATGTCTATTTTTTTTTCCCAGACAAGGAACAAAATATGACAGACAGTGCTTTTGATAGTTCTCAGGTAGACAATGCAAGGATTGAAATAATGATGGTTGTGGGGCAGATCAAATAGCTCCTTATTTGTGGACAAAGACTGCTTGTGGTTTCTGGTTTCAGATAGGTTTTTTTTTTTTTTTTTTACATTGACACAGAGAGATAATCAGCTAAAAAGATGTGGAGAGAGAGCATCTTGGACTGTTTGATTGACTAAGTTTGTTAGTGTGCGTGCATGCTTAGTCACTCAGTCATGTTCAACTCTTTGTGATCCCATGAAATGCAGCCCACCAGGCCCCTCTTTCCATGGGATTCTCCAGGGAAGAATCCTAGAGTGGGTTGCCATTTCATTCTTCAGGGAATTTTCCTGACCCAGGGGTTGAACTTGGATCTCCTGCTTTGCAGGTGGATTCTTTACCATCTGAGCCACCAGGGAAGACCGTTTGTTAGCGTGGGTAATCCCCAAATAACAATGGCTTAAAGTAGAAGTAGAAGAAGAAGAGTAGAAGTTTCTTTCTCACTCAAGTTTAATGCAGATGTTTCCGGTTGGTGGGCAGCTTTCTATATTGTCTTTTAGATCTAGGTTCTTTCAGGCAAGTGGTTCTTCCAATCTGTAGGGCTCAAAGACTACTGAAGGTTTTTCTATGTTGAATAATCAAAGAATTTAAAAAGTATGCTGGATATTTTCCCATGCTAGGTCTGAAGCTGTCCACATCTTATTGGCCATACCTAGTGAAAGGAAGTCTCAAAGTTGTCATCTACCTGTGTAGCAGGACATACAGTATACAGGTTTTGGTAAAGGCAAAGCTGTGTCTGCTGTACTCAGGAATGGAGTTAAACAGAAAGCTCTTGAAATATCAAAAGAAAGCATTTTAAGTTTCATTATGTCTCATGCACATATCAGAACAGGGTCACTGAACTTTGTCTCTCCTTTTCACAAAGAATATCAGCTACCTATAAATTAACCCTCAAATGTGCTTCTGAAAATGTGTCATAGGCTACATGAACACATCCACTACTGCCACACCACTTTTTATCTGCTTAGCAACTGCTGTGTTCTACTGTTTTCAAACATCTTGTACCCCTTACTGGAACCTCTGCCACCATCTACTGATGGTCATCTTCTAGAGTGTGCTGTGTCTCGAAAACTATGCACATTTAAAGACAAGACAGCACAGACCTTTGTGCTGTCAAATTTATACAATGTTCAGTTGCAAAATGGAAAAAAGGCTGTTAGAGGTGTACCCACTTGTAAGGAAGAAAAAATTTTACTCTAGTATTTTAGAGTCTCTGTCTAGGTCTTGGGATTAGACATAAAACAGATCAACAAGATGAAAGCATATACATTTTTACATGTATATGGAAGCTTCCACAGGAAAATACTTAAAAAGACAATAGACCCAAGTGTTTATAAATGGTATACTAGGTTGTTAAAAAGAGTAATGATTGTGGAAAAATAACAAAAATATATGGGAAGACTAAAGCAAGGTAAAAGCAATTTGGCATTGTTTAGTCATACAATTTTCTCTTGGCTTCCCCTCTCCAATGATAAGCTTTCTTTCCTCTTGGTATAGGGAAGAAATCTTTCACATGAGAGTTTTACCTTTTCATATTTTTCTGTTCTTCCCCACCCCCCTCTAAAATGTCTATCATTCTTTTTTTACTGAGAATAGTGGTGTTCAATTTAGAAAAATTCTCAATTTTTAAAAAGTATAATAAAACCCACTGAATCCCAGGGTCAAATTCATGGACTAGTGGTGAATGAGAGAATCTGTATGTGAGAATAGAGGGACAGGAATTATATGTGCCAGACTAGAAGGGGCAGCTACCATCTAACTTGAGCCAATAGTTGTCATAATGAAATGCATACAATCTATTGCCAAATTTTATTATTTTCCAAGGACGTTAGGAATTTGGATTTTTTATGTGCAATCTCTAGATTTTTAATTATTGTCATTTTACTCACTTTTAAAAATTGAGTTTCTAATATGCAATGCCTGAGTGAGGTCCTATTGACCCTCTAGTTATATTTATGGGTGTGAAATAGAGAGACTGCACTCTCCATATTGGTTGTGTTCCAGATTTAATAATCATTATATATTTATGGCTTTACTCATTCATTCAGTTTGTACATTCATTTACTATTCCATTATTCAACAAATTTTGTACTATGTGCAATACACACTCTACTAAGTCGAAAATAAATCATCCTTGCCTGGAAGGCGCTCATAACAAGTATGTCTTGTTAGAGACATACTAACAACCAATTAAAATCCCTTTTTATAAGTGCATTAATGATAAAAGGAGTGGTAACTCTCTGAGGATGACATTTAATGATAAGTGGGAGTTTGTCAGGGAGAAAAGGCATGGAAAAAATAGTATAGAAAGCCTGCATGCACACTCATTTACTTCAGTCGTGTCTGGCTATTTGCAACCCTGTGGACTGTAGTCTACCAGGCTCCTCTGTCCATGGGATTCTCTAGGCAAGAAAACTGGAATGGGTTGCCATGTCCGGAAAGCCTAGGTGGTTTAAAACAGCAGAATACAGGTGGTAAAACCTGCAGAAATTGTATATGGCTTGAGCAGAAGATGCTATTGGGAGTGGTAGGAACAAAAAATACAGATTTGTGAAAATAAACAAAACCTGACACAGTACTTATAATACTGCTAAATAGTAACACTGATCTTTATCATTACAACTACATTCATTGGCATATTATTTGATTACAAAACTGAGTCACAGAAAATAACTACTTGTGATATAGGAATTTGATAATTCATACAGCAAATATAAATTTTACTTTACTAAAAGATGAGCACTTATTACATTTTTGTTTTGTCTAGAGATTATTTCTTATCTCAAGAAAGTACAAGAAGTGACTAGTAGAACTGCTATGTTAA